>NC_133158.1:166051942-167251942 GCF_040802235.1 Manis javanica | reverse complement strand
CCCTACCTCACACCTGCTGCATTTTAACCACATCCCCACACAGTCCATATGCACTCTAAGGTCTGAGAATCAGTGCTCTGGAGTAAAGAAAACTGGTAAAAGCTAGGCAATGGCAGCAGGGGACAGAGGTGGGGGCGGCAAGGAGGCAGGGCGCCCAGGCGGGACAGCACACAGCAGAACCCAAATGCTTCAAACCTGGCCGATGTAAAAATAGTAGCATAAGATATCCAGAGCTGGAGGGAGTACAGGAAAGTGGCAGGACCTCAGCAGACCCTGGGAAATTTCATAACGGGGACCAAATCTCATCTCCCTGCCTCCAAATAAATAAATAAAGAACTGCACAGAACATTCTTTCAAAAATTGAAATAACTTCTAATGAAGAAATTTCTGAACTTCAGCAGTTTTTGGAGTTTCATTTTAATTTTTTTGTCTATTACATTCAAATCAAATGAAACATATTGCTTTTAATTTAAAAATGTGTACAGTAAGATTCTATTTTTATAAATGTGTTTCAATTTACCCAATTAGCTATCAGTCTATCAGAGAGAAAGAGCTGTGATTATGTTCACCAAATGTTAATTTTTTCTCCATGGTGGAGTTTGAAGTAATTTTTTTTCTTTTACTTTGTTTTTTTTTGGTACTTTTGTATATTACTTAATTGAAAAAAAATAATGGACTTTTATCAGTTTCACAAAAAATGTTCTTAAAAAGCAGAATCAGAAAGGTCTTTGTTTTAAATAACAGATTTAACTGATGTTCTAATTAATACTTAGATTATAGAAATCTTAAGAAAAAATAATTAAAGTAATGTTAAAAGAAGTCAACACGGTAGATGAGCTAGCTAAAAACTTAACTATTCTAGGTCCACTAAACACTGCTTTTCCATTCCAAGGCCATTAGGAAACCTTGCAATGCTTTTCCTCAACTTTCTCCAGCAGTTTGCAAACCCGCTGGGTCCCTCCAGGGCTGTGGCCTGTCCTGGGTGCTGTCAGCCCCTGGTTGAGTTCACTGAGGTCTCCCTTTGTTTCCCTATCCTTAGCTACTTTCTGCCCCTCTAGCAGCTAGATATGGGAGAGCCAGCAGATTCTATTACTTTAGATGCACAATAAAACATCCAGAGCTTTAAGAAATGACTCTGGGAGCCACACCCCAGACCACTGGTTCTCAAACTCTGATTATTATCAGGATCACACTGGGAAAACGTGGTAAAAATATAACAGTCCAGACCTGTCTTCTCTCAAGGCTCCTGGGGCCATGTGTGCCTTAGCAGCTCTTCAGGTGATCCCAATCCCCCCAAAGCGCAAGGACTGAATCAGTCTCTGCAGATGGACTGAGGCACTGGCTGACTTCCAACCTTCCCAGGAGATTTTTATACTGGGGCTGAGAACCACTGCCCTCACATCTGCTCCTGGACCTCATGAGGGATGTGAGTTATGCTGTTCCCCTTTCTCCAGGCAACCGAAGGCCCTGTGCCTTTGCAACAGAGTATAATAGGCAGGTACATCCCCCGCTGACCATACCTATCCATGAAACATTTGCCAGGGCTGAAGCACTTACACTGCTGACACCCAGACATGTGACTGATATTCCCCCATCTCAAGAAATACTGGACTTTTGCATAAGAAAATAACTACATTAAAGTTGTCTTTTCAGTTAACCTCATCTTTTACAGATGAACCAACTGAAGACCAAGGTGTCGAGTGGCAGCAAAGTTCTCCATTGACCCAGACCTTCTCCTGCTGGCCTGTGCCATCCCACGTGGCAAGGAAATGTCACCACGTATTCAGAACATGGGAGACACCTTTTGAGATGGATCACTGAACGACTCCTCATAGCAGTCACTTCCACCTCTCCCACTTTACTGAGAGATGATCCCACAGGGACTGGTGGCCCTGGAGAAAATGCCTTGAGGTCTAAAATCCCTGGGATTTTCCAAGCCCTCTTTCTAGAAGCTGAACATGCCATTGTGTTCTTTGACATTCATTCAGGAATATGATGGATCCCAAGCTTTCCAAGGATATAGAGAGACGGTGAAGAGCACACGCTCTGGAGCCAGATCGTTTGGGTCTAAACCCTGGAGTAAATAATATAACCATTCTCTGTGCCGTGGTGTCCTCAACTGTAAAATAGGGGTAATAGTTACACCTATCTGACAGGATGTGTGAGAATTAAACAAGCTCATGTGGGTAAGTGTGCATAGCACAGGGTCTGGCCCATAGTACACACTACGTACCTGTTTGTTATTGCTGTTCTCAAACTATATCTACATGTCCAAATGCAACTGTCCTCCTCCCCTTTCAGTTCTGCACACCAAGCCAGTGCTTTGCTTGAGTGCCCCCCACTTCCACTGCCAATCTCCTTCTTCCTTGGTAGTCTGGCATTGAGGGCAGCTTCCCATTTTTGTCCCCCACCTCTTCCCACAGCCCTAGTCACCCTGACTTCAGCAGGATCTGAGCTCCTCATGATCTCACCGTGGACGTGATGGTTGGCTGAGGCCTCAGCCATCTCATTAGTAATAATTCTGTTAAATGACTGTATCCCATCAGTCTTGAGAAATGGGATGTCATCACCCAATGTCGCCCTATGTCCTGACCTAATCAACATTTTAATCCATAAAATGGAGGGAAAATATTTAATGAATGTATATCAAATGAAGAAGTGACAGAAAGCTGGAAGAAATGACTAAAATGCTGGTGAGTGTGTTAAGATTCACTCAGATTGATCACGCGGGGTTCAGAATTCTGGGTTGAAGCCAAGAGAAGGTGATCTTTGGGCAGGACAAATGCGTGTTATAAATCAAGGAGGCTCAGCTCTGCCACATGGTATGTGACGAGGACCAAGGCCTGCCAGGAGACCACATTTCTTGCACTGACGGGGAGGAGGGTGGGGAGGCCGGGGCTACATCCCAGAAGGGGCTACTGTCCTCTGAATTGAGAAGGTCCCTTGCAAAGAGTTCTGTACTGTTGCAGAAGCCGTAGGATAATAACATTAATGACTAAACTTTGCAGATAATTTATTTATCCATGGATCTGTTCACCATCATTTATTTCAGGCTTTATCTTTGCAGGTAAGTGGCCCAAGAGCTACAAAAAGAAGGACTACCCTTGTTTTGAGTCTTGAGAAGATCTAAGATGACAGGCTGGAGAGCCAGGAGGTACATGTGCTGGCACATAACCTTTCTGAGAACCAGGAAGAAGTGAGCTTCCTGTCACTAGCTGTGCACAGAGGCACTCAAGGCTGTGAAAGGGAGCCTATCAGGACTCCTTCTGCACTAGGCAGCTGGGTGCCTTAAGCCTTCTTCCAAGGTGCCATTCCATGGTTCCATGAGTCCCACGATCAAGGGGAGGCAGTAAACAGAGGGAGGAGGAAGGGGGCTAAAGTGAGTCACAAATTCTTCCACACCCTACCAGCCAGCTGTCACTTCTTTCTCCAGCTGCTCCCGACCTGTCTCTGTTTTGCCCTGGGACCAAGGTGACTCCTGATCTGTGGAGTCTCTGACACTCAGCACACTTTTGGCATAAGCTCCTAAGAGAAAAGAAACTAAATCTACAAGGGATACCATGTCTCAACTGCCCAGGAGGCAAAGACCAAAATGTTTGATGTTAGACTGGTTGGTATCAAACCAACCTCGTATCTCATGAGGTAGAGCATCATCCTTTGAAAGTAAGTTTGGCATCATATATCAAAATTTAAATGAATACACTCTCCTACTCCATAATCCCATTTCCGGGACCGTATCATACAGACATACTCGCATCTACGGAGTACTCAGTTGTACAAGGGTGTTCACTGCAGCATTCTTTTATTTTTTTAAATTTTTTAGGCTTCACTGCATATTCCTATCTTTCTACTATCATTTATTTTTATTGTGGTAAAATATACATAACATGACAATTATTATTTTAACTATATGCAAGTGTATAATTCAGTGGCACTAAATACATTCTCAGTATTGCATAACCATTATCACTGTCTACACCCAAAACATTTTCATCAACCCCAACATAAAATTCTGTACTCAGTAACTCCCCATTCCCCTTTCCCCCTTGTCCCTGTAACCTCTATTCTTTTTTGTATTTATGAATCAGCCTATTCTGGGAACCTCATACAAGTGGAATCCTAAATATGTGTTCTACTGTGTCTGGCTTCTTTCACTTAGCATACTGTTTTCAAGGTTCATCCATGTTGCCGTATGTAGCAATATTTCATTCTTTTTCATGGCTGAATAATATTCCAATGTATGTATACATCACATTTTGTTTATCCATTCACCTCCAGATGGACACTTGGGTTGTTTCTGCCTTTTGGCTATTCTGAATAATGTAATTGTGAGCATTCTTGAACAAATATCTGTTTGAATTCTTGCTTTCAATTCTTTTGTACAGTATTATTTTCAGTGGCAAAATGATTGGAAACAACCAAAATCATTATCAATAGATTAGTTAAATAAGTTATTTATATCCACATACTAGAAAACTATGCAACCCTTTAGAATGAGGCACGTTTATGAGTTTTGGTATGAAATCATCTGCTAGATATATCACTATAAAAAAGGAAGGAGGAGGAGGAGTGGGGGGTGGGGAGAGGAAAAAGTAGTAGCAGTGGAAGGAGGAACTGAGTATGCACCTGATTTACAGGCCGTCTCTGGGAAGTTCCAGAAGAGCCAGCTAACACAGTGCTCTGGGAGGCCACTGGGCCCAGGGTCAGCAGAGGGCAAAAATACTCTTTATACTTTGCCCTTTGTATTGTCAGTATTTTAATGAACTGAATGTTTTGCTTTCTGAAAATCAATCAATACAGTTTTTAATTGACATGTGATCTCATAAGGTCCTGAATTTGGTCTTGGGGATGTGTACCAGCAGGGAGGCCACAGAATGGAAGGTCCTGGGAGGTCCTTCCACAGGGAGGTCCTGGGAGATGGAAGCAAATGATCATCTGACGTTTACCACTTCAAGCCCTAGAAACATCGCTGCAGCTACCCGTCTTCAAACACTGAGCTTGCTGTCAAAAAGCCTCCCTGAGCCATGTGGCTTCTCAATTCCAATCCCCATTTCATCTTTTCTTCCTCCTCTACCAAGCAAAGTAACTTTGAGAGCTGCAAGGTGAAGGGTGTAAGCTCTCCCCACCAGAAAGGGAGGCCACTGAGTGGGACTTGAAAGTCTCAGGGACACCCTGCCTGGAGGAGGGTCATGCTGCCCCGGGAGAGGCCTTTGTCATCCTCCTCCAGGCTGCATGTGTCAAAAAGGTGTCTACTCAGAGCCAGTGGAACAGACCTCATGGGATGATAATCAAATCATATTTGAAAATGAGATGAGGAGGGGAGTAGGAACAAAAGCCTGTGAAAAGAAAAATAGGTGAAAGCTGCAGAAATTGGTGCTCTGTATTCTAAGGCCTTCCTGGTTCCTAGCAGGGTTTGAGATTAGTGTTGATAATAGCTTCACCATAGGACCACAGAAAAAATCAATGGAACTGGGACTGAGGCAGGATCCATTTATCTTCTTGGGGTGGAATAGAAGGTGTGATTTTAAAAAGGCAAATTATACTGAATGCGTGGAATTGATGTGCACACACAGAACCACGCAAGAAAGGCCAACCACACACAATTCCACAGTATCAGGCATTATTCTTATCAAGAGTTTCTTGTAACAATGCCAACCGCAGGGCACACAGAACAAAGAATTGAGTTCTAGAATATGCTGCATTAATTTTGCATGGTTAATTATTTGTTTGAAAAGGCAACAAAGAATACTGAAAGAAAAAGCCAATTTGGAGGTCCTGCTTTATAATGAAACCACTGGGTTGGGACAGAACTCCAGAGGTCACTTTACCCATCCCTCCGCTTCTCATTTCAATGGACTGCCTACCCTTCAAGTGAATTATGTTCCTTTAGTTTATAGTCCTTCATTTATGTGAGTTTCCCTCATGAGCTATATATATACTCTCAAGGGCAGAGATGATGGCCTCATCACCTCCATGGTACCAGTACCTGATACACAGAAAGTTCTGAAAGATGTCTTATTAGTGTATTAGTTAATTAAGTGAGAGCTTGTTTTTCAATCTAAGAAAGCTATTATATGAGGAGTTCAGAGCTGGCCATTTCTCAACCAGCTTTCTTGTCCAGTTGAAGTGCCAGGCCCTTCTAGTTGAGGAGTTCAAGTCAGTCCTTGGAGAGGCAAATTACCTGAGGGTAGATGGACAAGGATGCAGAGGTGAGAGAGAAGAATCACTGCCACTGTCTGGAGATCAGAGGACCCAGGACAAGGGCCATCTCATGAAAATTAGTAAAGAGAAAGAAACCTCACTGACATGGTGGCCTGCAGGGGAAGCTCTCAGGCCCACCACTCCTCCTCAATCTCAGACCCCACTAGAACAGACACACATCTTACTGTTTTGGCTAATTCACTCCCCAGCAGGAGAAAAGTAGGTTTCTGCCTCCCCTGCAACAGCCCAGCCAGTGAGAGACAGTCACAACTCAGCCAATGCCAAGCCGCGACATGCAGGCCTCCCAGTTTACTCCAATAGGCTTTTGCTTACAACAGCCCTGCCAGCTCGGCCCTTTCCTCTATAAAAGAGCACTTCTCTTCTTTGTTCTCTGGACATGCCTATGGTTTTGCTGTAGCTTGCATGTCCTGAATTGCAATTCTGTGTTATTCCTGAATAAACCTGTTTTTGCTGGTAAAATAACTATTTTATTTTGAAGCTTGACAACATCCACAGAGGTTTACCGTGTGTTCACAGCCAAAGTACTTCACATCTCTGGAAACAGAAGAATGAGGCAACACCCACAACAGTTGAAAGGTGAGGAAGAGAGAGGGTTTTGGTCCAGGGAAGGCCTCCCTTCTGGTTTAATTAAAACCACTTCCTGAAAGCTACCCTCAAACCTTCTAGAAAGACAAGTACCATCAGCACAGAGCAAAAAGCCACTGGAAGCAAGGTGCTTTCCAGGTCCTCCTGTGGTGCCGCCCAGTGTCCTGTCCAGCGACTTCTTCTGCCCCTAGGCTGGGCCTGAGGGCTGCCAGGCAACCCTGTCATCATTCTCCTTTTTCTGCCCAGGGTCCGACTGCGCCTCGCTCCTCCTCCTCACTTCCCTGGCCCCTGCCCTGCTCCCCCTTACAGAGAGACCCTAGAAGAGTGAGCCTCCAGCCCGTCCCTCCTTGCGGCCTAAGGTGTCTCCACCACAGTGGGTGGGCCTCCTCCCCCAATGAAGAAGCTCCCTACTTCCCTCTCCCAGGGACCTGGCTGGGACCTTGCTGGTGGTCACAGTGAGAGGCAGCCCTTGCCCTCTGGGAGCTCTTCAGCCAACCCTCCTCTCCCCAAACGTGTTTCATCCTCTTCAGATCAGGCTCAGACTGGCTTTTTCAAATATTCCTTTTCTGTCCTGCAGATTGCTCTTTCTAGTCACAATCTCCTTCCCCTAGGATGTGAAGCTGATCAAATCTTCCCCAATCGCACAACAGCAACAACAGGTAACCAAAACAAAAGCCTCTGCCATGCTGGTTTCCCCTCAAGCCTTCCTTTCTCTCTTTCCTTTTTTTTTTTCATCATCTCTGCTTAACTGTCTCCAACTCCTGAACCGCTCCGCCTCCGCCTTTCAATGAGAGAAGAGACTGTTGGCAGCCCAGCAGGGTCTCACGCTCAAGGTCACTGGTGACTGACCAGGCGTCAGATCTCCCCCAGCCAGGTGGCTGCCCTGCGCGCCGCCCCCCTCAGCCTCCTCGCACCTGCTCTGCCCTCCCCCTGCCTCTCCACGGGGACCTCTGTCTCCCTTGCTGACTTACCTTCCTCCTCCGCTGCCACCATGTCGGAAAGCCCAGTGTCCTGTCCTCTCTCTACAGTTGGCGATAACGTCCCAGTTTAATTTTTAAAATATCTGTTAAACATTGTGCACAAGACACTGTGTTAGGCTCTGATGAAGTGGTGGTGAATTACAATTCTTTCAAAAAGCTGATAGACAAATGGAGGCAGGAGGGTGAAGACAGATTAACGGAATGATTGGATACCCTATATTAAGAAGAGTTTCTGCCTCAAAATAGCACTCGCAGCCCCAAGGCACACACAACTTTTCAGTAAAATTATGATGTCAGAGAAATGTTGAAAACTCACAATAACCTTTCTGCAAACGAATACTAACAGCTAACCGGATGTCGGGACGGGCAGGGGGAGTTAGCTGCATCAGGACAGACTGAGGAAACCCACCCAGGTGCAGGACAGGCCCGCCCTGACTCTGCTGCCTGAAGCAGGGGCACCTGAGGGGAAAAGTAAGAAGAGCCACCCTCTCCCCACCTCAGGGACCCAGAGCTACTCCAGGTGAGAGGTGAGGAACTCATCATACTGTGAGTCAAGGAACTTTCCATTGCACCCTTACATTCTCTTCCCTTCCGAGAACATAACTAGAGAGAACAGGGTGGTCTCAGGGGAAAAGCACTTGTGGGAAGCGGTAAGCATAGTAAGTACCTCCCAGAAGAGGTGCAGGGAGTTGTGCTTTTCACAGACTGCATCTTATCAGAAGGACCAAATAATAAGATACTGCAGGCCCAAGAATATGCCCCCTGAGCAGAGCAGACACACATCACAGAAACACTATAGATATGAGAAAGTGAACTGGGACCTGCCCACATGAAACCCAAGAGCTGCTGCAGGAAAAAGGAAGGAATGAAATCACTCTGACAGTGGGCAGAAAGAGAGCCCCAGGACAAGCCATTCACCCTGTCTGTGGAATCTCACAAGTCTCACCGAAGTCCATCATGCTTTAAAGGGAAAACACCATGTATTACAAGAATGGGAACATCATTTTGTAAAGGCAGAGGAAGAACATGCCTCAAAAAATGTGATACCACAGAATTCAGAAGAAAAAATCATAAAACTGTTTACTTTTTCAGAAGAAAGTAAGTCAAAGTTGCAGAAAGTCACAAGAAGGGACAATCAGCAGGATGAGATGAAAAGGAAGATGCATTCAAAATGGAAGGATAACAAGGAAACTATAAATGCAATAGCAGAAATGAAGCCACTTTGCAGTCAGGGAAGAATAGCAGTAAGGCTTTAGAATATCATCAGTAACATAGTAAACAAATGTGAAATAAATTAAAACAATACAGCAGAAGGTGAAAGATTTGGAAAGCGGAGAATGAAGAACCACTGTAGATAATTAGGATTCCTAAAATAGAATCCACAAATGAAGCAGAAGAGAAATGAAAAAAATATGATGAAATAAAATGTTACCAAGCTGAAGAGAGAGTTCTGTATGGGTAGACAGATGGGCTCACCAGGCAAAGTCAGCAAAAAGAGACCCTAGACACATCACGGAAAATAATGAAGATAATGTCAAAGAAAGTTGAGCGAGGTAGCTTCAGACATCACCATGACACAGAACAGACCTGAGGTCAGAGGAGAACTGGGTGAGGAAGAGGACCTCTCCAGGCAGGGGGAGGAGTGAATTACTTAGGGAACAAGGCAGAAATACAGGTTAGCTACCGGAATACAAGTTCAATCCTGACTTTACGCCAAATCCCCAAAATGAATCCCTGCTGGATTACATATGTAAATGAAAAGTTGAGCCATAAAAGTAATATGGCAAAACACAGATGAATATTTATATAACGTTGAGTCAGGAGGAACTTTCAAAGGAGCCAAAGGGAAAAAAGCACATAAGGAGAACGACTGATAGACTAAACTACATAAATATTTTAAGGTTTGCTGCACAAGTACAGTTCTAAATCAAATTACAAAACTAGGAAAAAAATGAAATATATATATATGGCAAAGGTTCATATCGTCCAAATCAATAAAAAGATAATAAAGAATATAAAACAGGCCATTCGAATAGAAAAAATACAAGTAAGTTATTTAGTCCAACTGGTATTCAATTTAAACATCTAAATTAAAATAACTAAGATTTGGCATTTTTTCAGCTATCAGATTAACATAGAATCAAAGAATTATAATGACCATTGTCAGAAATAGTTGGGGATTACTCAAGGGCATCCAGAATATGAAGGGTATATCAGAGGAGCATTTCTGAATGGCAAATGGGGATTTTTATCAAAAGCCTTAAAAATGAGGAAGACTAATCCCAAAATTCTACTTATTGGAATTTTTCTTGAGAATATCATCCATTAAGTTATCAAAATATTTGAACAAGGTATTCAATTAGGAATTATTTATAATAGCTGGAGAAAAAAATTGAAATAACCTACATGTCTCACCTTAGTGAAATGTCACTGAATATAACATAAAGAAAGTGTTAACATGATAACATAGGCACCTGTTGACATGGAAGGGGAAACAGTATGTCTTTTTTTTCAAGTCATAAGAGTATATAGCACATTTTCTTTTCTTTTTAAAATTTAACTTAATTTCATTTCAAACATTTTTTATTGAAATATAGTTTATATATATTGGTTTCAGATGAACATAGTGATTCATCATTACACATTATTAAATGACCACTATATGTGTAGTTACCATCTGTCACCATGCAAAGATTTTATATTATGAACTATATTCCTCATGCTTCCATCCCTTCCATTTCCATTTTGTTTGTTTGTTCATTTACTTTGTTTTTCAGATTCCATATGTAAGTGAAAACATATGGTATTCCTCTTTCTTTGACTGACTTATTACACTTAGCATAATACCCTCTAGGTCCATTAATGATGTTGCAAATGGCAAGGTTTCTTTCTTTATTATGGCTGAATAATATTCCATTGTATATATGTACCACATCTTTTGTCCAGTCATCTATTGGTGGATGCTTCAGTTGCTTCCATATCTTGGCTATTGCAAATAATGCTGCAGTAAACACAGGGGTGCATATATATTTTCAAATTAATGATTTCATTTTCTTTGGGTAGATTTCAAGAAGTGGAATTGTTAGGTCATGTGGTATTTCTATTTTTAGTTTTTTGCAAATCCTCCATTCTGCTCTCCATAGTGGCTGCATCAGTTTGCAATCCCATCCAACAGTGTACAAGGATTCCCTTTCCTTCCCATCCTCACCAGTACTTATTATTTCTTGTCTTGTTTATACAAGTACAGCACCATTTTCAATAAAAGAAATACACACAAAAAAGTAGCAGTAGTAATGTCTACATAGTAAGATTGCATGGAGGGTTTTTTTTATATTTATTTGTATTTCCACTTTTGTTTGACCATGAACATGAATTATGTATGAGTTTTTCTGAACTTGTTTTAAAATACAATTAAAATGTCCAGGAGTGCAATTGCTGGGTCATACTATAAGCACATGTTTAGCTTTGTAAGAAACTGTGATATGTTTTCCAGAGTGGCTATACCATTTTACAATTCCGGTGGCAATGTACAAGTGATGCAGTTTCTCTACATCCTTGCCAGCACTGATGTTACCGCTATTTTTAATTTTAGCCATTCTGATAGGCATGTATTGATATCTCATTGTGGTTTTAATTAGTATGCCCCTAATGGCTAATGATGTTCTATTTAATTTCATTGTTTGTTGGCGATCTGTAGAAAAATGAAAATGTATATTAACACAAAAACCTGTACAGGACTGTTCAGTACAGCTTTATTATTAATTGCCCAAAACTGGAAAAAACCTAAATGTCTCTCAACAGGCAAGTGGTTAAGCAAACTGTAGTCCATCAGTACCATGGAATACTACTCAGCAATAAAAAGGATTACACTAATGATACACACAATCTTAGACGAATCTCAATTGAATTATGCTGAGTGAAAAAGCCCACCACTAAGGGTTGCATTCTATAGTATTCCATTTAGACAGCATTCTTGAAAAGACAATATTATAAAGATGGAGAAGAGATCAGTTGCCAGGGTGAGGGAGGAAGAGGAGGAAGGGAGTCATCCATGGCTATAAAAGGAAATCACTAAGGATGCTTGTAATAAACTATTCTGTACCTTGACTGTGATAATGGTCACACAATTCTACACATGTGATAAAACTGAATAGCTCTAAATATATACACACACACAAGTGAGGGCAGGTAACACTGATGAAATTTGCATAAGGTCAATGGACTGTACAGTGTTAATTTCCTCATCGTGACATTACACTATAGTTATGCAAGATGTTACCATTGGGGAGAATTGGATAAAGGGCACATGGGTCTCTGTATTATGTCTTATTTCTTACAACTGCATAAAAACCTATAATTATCTCAAAATAGAAAGCTAAAAGAAAACCCCAATAATACATCAAAATATACAATGAAAGTGCAATCAGCTACATGATAAGACATAACTATGCAAAGAGCAGTGTGAACACTGAAGGCTGGGGGAGGCACAGGGGGAATTTTGCGCCCCCAACAGACTCAAGGAGCCTTCCTAGAGAAGGCTGGCTGAGCAGTCTGGAGAAACTATGCTTAGCAAGAGTGTTTCCAGGTGTGGAACTACAGGACACAGGGATGCAGCCTGAGGTCGCATGATGACCGTATCTCTGAGACCGCAGAAGCCTGCTGGGGAGGGCTGAGAAGCAAGGCAGACAGAGAGAGAGGATACCTTGAGAAGGCCAACTTTCTTCCCCACTTTGCCATCTTATTTCATTTGCTAATCATATCATTCATTTATTCATTCACTCATTTGTTCAACAAATACTGTCCGTGAGCCAGACACTGTACCATGGCCTAGGGATGAAATGATAAAAGACCATCCTTGCCCACCCCACCCCAGCCAAGGTCTTGATAAGGACACAGATAGGCAAACAGAAAAATGCAAACACATTATTGTATAAAGTGTTATGAAAGGATATGCACAGACAGCACATGGGAAGGACACCTAAACTTGGAGGGCTTCAGGGAAGAGGTGGCATCTGGGCTAAAACCTGAAGCATCAGTGACAGAAATCCAAATAAGCAAAAGGTGGGGAAGGACAGTCTTCAAGTAAAAGGAATCAATAGCTTGCACAAAGGCCCAGAGGTGAGAACATGTGTCATGGTTGGGGAAACCCAAGACATTGAATGTGGCTAGGCAGATCAGCAGAGCCAGGATCCCACAGGGCCCTGAATGCCATGGGAAGTATCCTGGACTGACACTTAGGGGAGTGCAGAAGCTACTGAAGCCTTTCCACAGGAGAGGCTCATGACCGGAAGTGAGCTGTGGGAAGATCCTTCTGAGAGCCATGAGGGAAAAAAAGTGGGGTGTTGCAAGGATCCCCCTCTGCAGCCCCCATCTGTACTCCAGAGTGCCTGCACGGCTTCCCTGGCTCCCTGTGCTGGGGTCAGTGCGTGTCCACCCAGGAAGCACTGAGTTCTGATGGTTTATGGAGTTCTGAGCTCCTGGGCCAAGTTCTCTTCATCCCCAATCAATTGCTCCCTGTCACAAGCTGATCTTGTTCCAGTTCTTTACTTTCTGGATCATAAAGTTGTCCTCCGTGTAACTTAGGAGGCTCTTTGGTGCTGGGCATTCATAACCCAGAGATACCTGTGCAGTCAGCAACCCCCATTAGTGTGCTGCTTGACAATTTAGCTGTCCCCTTCAAGGCCAGGATTAGATCTATCTGTTTCCCAAGTCTTGCTCACCTGGCATTAAGCTGAGGCTGGATGGGTTCCCAGGCTGTGCTGTGGCAGCAAGGGTAGCTGGCAGCCTGCATTCTGTGACTTCAGAAGAGACAGAGCAGGAACTGCAGACAGGAGACCTGGCAGTGGCGGGGGTGGATGACGGCACCCCTTCTGGCCAGACAGGCATCATTCTGGACCTTGAGAGGCCTGTTGGGAACAAGTGCAATCTGGGAAGCAGCTTCCAGCAGTGGACATGGGGCCAGGGGCTGGTGGACCGGGGGAGTGAGGAGTCCACTGGTCAGCCTCAAACCCTGGTGAGAAACAAGAGAGCACACCTCTCATAGTGGTAACGTTCAGAGGCCACATCAGCAGGGCAGGTGGGGCATGAGTCAGCAGGATCAGGTCTGTGAGTTCAGGGAAGAGAGTAAGGGAGGAAGAGGGTCCATTTCATTACATTCCATTTGCTGTCCCTCTGCAGGTGGAGAGATGAATGGGCTGGTTTAGCTCTCCAGGCGACACAAGGCAACCAGGCTCCACCCTGTCCTCATTTGACACTATACACTCTGTTTGCTGTAGGAAACAACTGCTGAGGCTGTGGGCCCAGTGGATTTTGAGGGCATTTACCTTGGCAGTCCAAGCACTAGGAAAGATGGGAGGGCCATTTTGTGCTCATGCTCAAATGCTTATGACAGTCCTTGGCACATAGTAGGTGCTCAATCAGTGCTCATGGAATGTTTATCTTGGTTTAACCCCTTTGTCTCAGGAAATGAGAAAACAAGCAAGCTTGCTTTCGCCACACTGGCCAGAAGCTTGGGCAACCCTAGTCCTGGGGTCAGGAGTAGGCTGGGAGTGTGTGCTGCTTGCGCACATGCTTGGGGATGCCTCTCTCAGAGCAGGTACCTCGGCACCACAAAGCACAGGCTTCTGTGGCTGCAGTGTCTTATTTTAGGTCCCAGCTTTGAGCTCATTTAGAATGGTGACCTTTAAAAAAACTTTAAAAGGGAAAGCCAGTTTTTCCTCACAGGTGGTCTGGGATTGTAAAATTTCTATAATGCAGCTGGAAACAGTATATGCTGACAGTCACAGGGAGAAATGGGTAACTGAAATAACAGCGCTGGGAACAGGCCTGCATCCATACTTACCCTTCAATGGAAAGCCCTGAAAAAGTTTAACTGCACATGGCAACTCAGAGAAGAGGAAAAATTGTCACCACGTGGAGCAGAGCTGTGCAAATCCCAGGGCCGTGGCCCTGTGTGAGGGGCCCACGAGGGCTCCCTGAGGGTGTAGCCTCTGAGCCACGCTCCTGCCAGGGAAGGAAGGGGGAAGGAAGGGAGGAGCCATCCAGGTGGAGGAATCAATACTGGCAAGGCTTCAAGTTGGAAGAGAACGCGGGGCGGGAAAGAAACAGAAAGCAGGCAGGCAGCGGAGCGGCCAGCAGTGGGGTCGGGGTCGGGGGTGGAGGGGGTTTGGGGGGAGCAGGGAATGGTTTGCATCTGGGTTGGGGGGGTGCGTGCAGGAAGACCACGCAAGCCTGTGCGGCCAGCCCAGCACAACTGGTGACTGAGGTTCTGAGAATTCCCCTCTAGAACCCTCATTTGGAGGGCTGGAGAGGAGTAGGCCAAAATGGTACTTTTTATAATCTTTCTCCTTTCAGGGATGACACCCTTACAGAAAGATAACTGCAGGGCTTCACTCTGAAGCCTGGTAAAAATGCTCTATTCCAACGACCACCCCAAATTTGAGGAATGACTTGGGCTGCCTCGTTGCAAGCCCTGAACAGTCTAAGACAGAGTAGAAATAGTGCCTCCATCAAAGATTGTACACAGACTCCGCTGAACTTTCCTCCTTCTCCAGGTATAGAAAGGTGGAGAGAGGAATCACCTGGCACTTCCACTGTGTGTGATGACAAACTGGCCTCAGGCAACATGGGCAGTCAAGAAGTCACCCAGTCCACATCAGAGAAATAGGAGGTCTGCAAAGAGCTGTTCTTGTTAAGTGGAAACAATATGAAAAGAAATGAATGGCAGGGCAAAGAGGAAAGATCATCACCAATTGTATAAAAAAATAAGAAAGAAATACAGAAATATAGAAAAGAAAACAGAAAAAGAACTCAATATGGAAGAAAACATAGCCCTAGAAATAGAAGAAAAGTATCCATAAAGATTCATTTTCAGAAGGACTCAACACAAAAGCTCAAAACAATAAAAGATAAAACAACAGAATAAAATTAGAAAGGGAGATTGCAGTTAAACAAGTTCATCAAAATAACAATATAAAACTAACAAATAAAGTGGAAATGGCTACAGAATTGATAGAATTTTTAAGCTCACATTGAGTAAAAATTAAGTGATTAGCAAAGAAAAGGCTTAAAATTATCTGTGGGGAAAAACTAGCATCCCTAAATTAGAGGCCCCAGACAAAAAAGAAAAATGGTATTCAGAGAGCTAATAGAAAAAATTTCCTGGAAATGAAGGAATGATCAGCAGAGTCAAAGGCATAACCTGGTGAAGTTGTTGAATTCAAAGATGAAGAAGTATTCAGTCAGCAAGCAGAATGAGCAAGTCACCCCCAAGTGGAAGCATAGACGAGAGGGAGGCTTGTCTATGGCGATGTTCCCAGGCACACGTTCGTGTGGATACAGAACCTCAGGTAATAAGAGTCCTTCTAAGGGGAAAAATTGCTTCATAATGAAATTCAGCCAAGAGATAAATCAAAATAATAAATTCAGTATAGAGCAATTATGATGGAACAACTGGGAATCATTATAGTCCTTTAAATATAGAAATAAAACTAAAACATTCTGAAGTTGTTATAAACCTTAAGATGAAAAAATAATTTTAAAAAAGTTAACAAAAATTAGGAGGCAGGGAAAGGGAAATAGAGAAACAGAAGTATACTAATTTTTTCATCTTTCATAGCAAGGAGTTCATTGTTATTATTTAAAATTAAACTATGTAGAATAATGATCCAAGTCTCATTGTCTTTATAATATTCTTTCTTAATCATAAGAGAATCTTTCAGGAAATAATATATTTGAAAAAACATTTATCAAATATACCAATTTCCTCTATTTTATTTTAGTTTCTTCCCCTTCAGTTATGTTTAAGCATAATTAAATTAATGTTTTCGAGATATCATGACCATTTTCCTAAAATTCCTACTGGCTTTCCAACTTTCCAGCCATCATAGTGAAGACAGACTTTTAGAGACATACGTAAAGTGGTGTTGACCTAGATTTAAAAATGGTAGTTTCTGGATTTTTTGAGTCATTTTTTACTTTTCTCACTATACTTTTTTTTTTTTGCTGCTCTGAAATTAACAATATTAGTTATTTAGACTAATAAAAATGTGACCTTAATAAAAGCAAAAAGTCACTTTTCTAAAAATAAAAAATGTCACACACACACAAAAATAGTATCAATAACATGTTGCATTAAGTTAAAGTAATAATTATGATTTCCCTGCTACTTGGACCCTGTCTCCTTGCTGCCACTGAGACCTCTATTCAGAATCTCCCTTTCTACAGTTTTGAAAAGGCATTTGTAGTTTTCCTGCTCTGATGCAGTAAATGCACACACTAATTCATTTTTTTTTTTGCCTTATCTTGTCCTTCCGTCAAATATTCAGAGCCTTTCTGATTTATGTTACATGCTACTTGGATGCTGACTCATTGCTGCCACTGGGGTTCCAGAGACACACAGTAATTGAGGAGTTTGAAACATTTTCAGGAATCTTGACTTAATCTACTCAGAAGAGCTCTGTAGGTGTCTAATTCCTCAGTCTGCTTACAAACATGGCAGAACAGACAGCCAGAGCTCCTGGGTGCCCAGCCTAGAACTCTGATCCCAGGTCAGGCACATCGCACTCCTCTTTCCAAAGCAGACTCAGACACGGGGAGGCACCCCAGGTCTTCCTCTAAGACTGCACGGACGTCTTTCCTATTGCTCTGCCTTCCACTCACTCTCTTTTCTCCTGCCGCCCAACAGTTTCTCTATTTCTAAATTATCCTCAACAGCAGTAACTCAAAACCTGAGTATCCTGGAACAGAAATTCTCCAAGTACACAGAAACAAATCCAAGGATAACAGAATTTCATAAAAAGAGAATCTATGTTTGGGGAGGGATTACCATACACACAAATCCCTGTACGAAATACAAGTAAAAACCACAAGGATATGGATATACCTGAATACTTGTGCGGTGTGTGTGTCACGGCCACACAGGTTAGTATCATTAGCAGTATGCAGGGGGCCGGGTGGCGGGGGGAGCTGGGGGTGGCAGTGAGGGGGCTAGGATCTTCTGGTATCAATAATCCTGCTTTCAGTCTAATGGCATATTCATTTACTGTGGTTGTTCTTATTAGGGCAGTTAGCACTTCAAGATACAATTTATAGAACCTGACAATGATTCGTTCTGCTCATGTTTACTCATTTCATTAGCCTAACTGCTCCTCTTTGAAAAAATATAGTTAGGCTGTTCTAGGATGATGGTTATACACATTAAGCTGAAGACAAAGGGGTACCACAATATTATTTGTTTATTTGTTCATCAGAATCCATTAGCATCTCTTGAGCTCTGGCCTACTTTGTGCCCAGCTCTGTACCCAGGACTTTACATCCATTCTTTTCTTACTGTAACAGCCCCCTGGGCTGGTAGGCATTTCACAGCAGAGCCTTGTACTGAAGCTCAGTAGGACAGGGCCACTCAGATTGAACAGCAAGGACTGGACCTCCGTCCTATTTCCACGTCAGGCAGCCTTCTTAATGGAGACCCGCTCAGACTCTGGAACAAGGCCAAGCTCCACAATGTCTGTTCAGCCTTGGACAAGCTAGTCACCACTCCTGGATTCAAGGTCCTCCTCCGCCAAATGGAGCTGACAGAAGCACATATCCCAAAGAGGTGTTGTATTAGTCCACTTGGGCTGCTAAAACAAAATACCACAGATGGTGAGCCTAAACAAGAGAAATTAATTTTCTCACAGTTCTGGAGGCTGAAAATCTAAGCCCAAAGAGCTGGCAGGCCTCGTTTTGGGTGAGAACGGTCTCCTCAGCTAGCAGACGGCACTTCTCGCGATACCCTCCCATGACCTCTGCTCTGTGCGTGTGGAGACAGAACTCTGGAATCTCCTCCTCTTCTTACAAGAACATTGATCCTATGGGATCGGGGCCCCACCCTTATGACCTCATTTAACCTCAGTCCCCACCTTGAAGGCCCCATCTCCAAGCACTTCACCTTGCCGGTTAAGGTTTCAACAGACACATTTTGTTGGGACACAATTCAGTCCCCAACAGTTGTGATGAGTCAATGCGCTAATGCATGTAACGTATTTATGCAGGACAGTTTCTACACATACTACGTATTTTATCAATTTTAGCGATTATTATTATTATTGATGTTGTTATCGATGTATTGAGTCATGATGTACTAACGTTTGAAGGATAGTCGGTGCCCAATATTTCATGGTTGAAGTTCCCTCTGGGTGGGTGTTTTGATGAGTTGCTTAAGGTAAAAAAAAGAATGTCCTTCATCTTAAGATCTGTTTAGACCACTTATTCTCACACTTGGATCTGCCAGCAATGAGAAAGCCCTGTATGAACCTAAGAAGGATAAGTGCAATGTAGTGGGGTTTTCACAAAGATTAAATGTTCACAAAGATTTTCATGAAGATTAAATTCTTAAATGTTTAAATCCTGAAATTACATCATTTTCCTCTTTTGTTGGAAACATACAGTTAGCCTATTCTAGGACAACGATAACGCATGTAAAGTTGAAGACAAAGGGATCCCCCCCCTTAGTCTATTTCTTGGTGTCAAACTGACCTTCCTTTAAGAAATGATGCACCAAGAATGGAAAGCAGCTCCCTTGTTTTTGTCTGTGGAGTGTGTGTGCTGTGTCTTAGTGGAAAGCTTATATTGGTAACCTAATATTTGAGGGATCATTTTTGGCCCACAAGTCTAGGGCCCATGGGCTGGACTATGGTCCAACATGGACTGAAAAATCAGAGTTCTTTGTCCCAGGCCTCCATCTCTCAGATGGGTAAGCTGTATCATGACCTCACTGGGTTCTTCCAAGTGGTCTGGCTGATCCTGAACTTTAGCTGGTCCCTCAGGCTAACATCAGGAATCAGCTGCTTGCTGGCTGGGATGCTTAATGCCATACTCATGGATACATATCATCACATGTACTTATTTGGGAAGACTGGCAATTGAGAAAGCTTCATTTAAGCCATATTGCAATTGACAGGAATGACTTAAAAAGAACCATCTAAGAGATAAAGTAGCCCAAGTTGCCTGAATTCTGGCTAAATTTGCTCAATACTCTGTCACCACTTTTCCCAAATGAAAAAGAAGATTTCATGGAACAATCATGAGGGTTTCTCCTGGCAGTCCCATTCCTTAATTATCTGGAAATAAGTCACTCCCCGTGATCGTGGGGTGCAACTGAGGACTTGGCATATGAATTATCATCCCTGACCTGATGAGTTAAGCCTGAGTGTATAATCTAAAGAAATGCAGACTTCTTATTTGCATCTCATTCCCCAGTTGGTGCAAGTGAAATCTGTGTCTGATGCTTGGCTGGAACTGTGTGTGACTCCTGACCAGAGGTTTCCCAGCAGGCCCCAGGGCTGTGTGCTGTCATGAATAAGCCAATGATAAAGGCTCAAAATACACTGATCTCAGACTTACAGGGCCATTACATCCAAAGCCAACAGGCAGCACCGACCCTATGCCATCCTGAGGAGAGGCAGGTGTTCTTGGAAGAAAGGAGCCTCAATAAAATAAAAGTAATAGTGACAACAACATGAGTCACTTAAGTATTAATGTTTAGTGAGGGTTTTGCTCCATTCTAGCTAACATGAGCATTTTACTCATCTCATTTAATCTTCCTTATAACCCTGCTGCATAGATTCTGTTATCATCCCCCTTTATAAACAAGAATGGAGTCTAAGTCTCTATCCCCCTTTATAGACAAGAAGTCTGAGGCACAGGCTAGTGGTAAAATCAATATAGAAAAGCCCTCATTCCTGTTTTCAAGGAGCTCTCGATTCTTTGGAGAAGTGAGGCATAAAGAGCCGGCTCAACTCAGTCCCCATAGAAAGCCATCTTTAACTGCTCTGCTACACTCCAATGAGCTTCACCAAGGGCAGGCTGAGGGGTCCCGGGGTGAAGCCTTGTAGGATGGTCTGCTGAAAGGGACTCAGAGTAGGAACCCAAGGGTCAAGAACAAAAAGCCAAGTTCAGTCGAGCAATAAAAAAGACTCAGTTCAAGATAGGACATGAGAATGGTGGTCCCCACTGGTCCAGCATTCTCCTGGGTAAACTCTGAGAATCACAAACTCCATGAGGCCCCTACCAGCCTCCACACCCTTCCACCACTCTCCACTGAGGCCCCCCAAGCTCCCCAACCCTGACAACAAGGTGGAGTGTGACACGACTGTTCTCTCCCTTGTCCTCAAGCCCCAGGCTCACACCCTCCTCTTCGGCTTCACCCCCCAGCACACGAAGCTGATGCTGTCTGAGGCCATCTGCCCAGGACTTGTTCATCCCAGGAAGCGCATGCCTGGATCTGCAGTGAGATCTCCATGTGGCAACAGTACCTTGGTTAGGTGCTCCCAGTTCTCTGGGGCTCTGGGTGAGGGTCCTTCCCTCTCTGGGGCCCAGAAGTAGCCAATTTCCCCCAGAATTTCCAGGGAGGCTTCTTGGAAAGCTTAACATTCCGTTTTGTTAGCAGCTCACCATCTGACGTTGCCCCAGTCCCTGGTTGGCCTTCATCCTTCCTTTGGGACCCACCTTTTCCCATTTCTCCTTCCCTGCTGCTATACCCCATCCAGGCCTCGAGCTATGGAGGCCTCTCTGAAGGCTGCTGTCAGGGTCACTGTCCCCAAGGTGGGGGTGCCTCAGTGGGGACGGCAAGAAACCGCAGCTGCAGGGAGCTCACAGCTGGAGGACGGGACCTTGCCCTGAAGGCCAGCCCAGGCCTTTGCTTTCAACTGACAGTGAGGGAGGCTCAGACCAGCTGATGCTCAGGGCCAGGTTCTGCCCTCACTCCTACTTCTTCATCCCCTGGTCCCTTTGGAGATTTTTATCATGAACTCATTACAGGTTAAAAAAACCTGCCTATGATGACCCAAGAGTCACTCACTCCCTTGCAGGGCAGAGAATTTATTCTTTCCCAGGCAAGTCCACAGCCGAAGTCACATTACCTAACCCTCCAGACACCTTGGGGGGCTCACCAGGAAGGTGGGGGAGGGTGCCACCCCCACTTTGCTGAGGCCAAGGGTGCAGCTGTCACATAGTATGGTGACAACAGTACAGAGGGATCCAAGCTCCCTGAATACTCGCTGGACTTCCGGCAACTACCTCTGTCTATGAGGGTTTGGGTCACTGCCTGGGCAGAAGGTCCTAGGAGAGGAAGCCACCTTCTGCAGGCCCTTCAGTAAACCAACCCTCTCACAAAAGGCTCCACCTGAGGAACTGCCCGGCCCCTAATCGGGAGGTTCTGCAGTCCAAGCAGCTGGCTAATGCCCTGTTTGCATGGACAGCATGGCCGGGAGCTCACCAGCTAAGCTTCAGACTCCCTACAGAGTCTCCCAAGGGCTCTGCTATGCTCCCCTTCACCTCCATTTCTTTCTTGCTCTGAAACAGTTCTCACCTCCCCCATGGGCCCTTCTGCCGAGGAGATGCTCTGAACCTGAAGGGTGAGTCTGAACCCAGATGGTGAGGGAGAATTAGCATTGAGCCCCACTGAGCCATGAAGGGAACTGAAGAGGTGAATATTTTACACCTGCAATTAGTCACACATGCAGAACTGTGCTTACAACTAGTTGCACCTGCAAGTGGTTAATTGCTAAATAGCAAATGCAATTAAGCACTTACACATTATCTCCAGCATGCAAGTTGCCGATACAGTAGTCACTAGTATATGCAGGGTCATGGCCATACACACACACACATACAAGGGATCACACACAGATGGGGCACACACACATACAGGGGCACACATACACACACCCTCCCTGATAAAGGAGTGAACACAGAACAAATTCATCTGACCCTCCAGGTTAGAGACTGAAAGACATTAGGAGGGCCTTTTTATTGAAACATTAAGAAGTTGCATTAGAAGAATCTAGTTTAGCCCAAGCCTTGTATTGATAAATAAGACACAGACTAAGTCTCCAGCACGAGATAAGAGCAGCACAGGACTGCAGATTGTTCTTTTGATAAAGACTGAGCAATCGTGGAAAACAAATTGGACATGGCACACAGGGCCAGGCGGTAGAAAAGGATGATGTTTTCAGGCCTCACCAACCATTGTTGATCCCTGATGTAAACCATTATTTAACTGCACAGGACAGAGGCGAGCCATAATTGTTGTATTCACAGTTTTTTTTTTAATCCCAAAATATTAGTTTGGAAAGGAATACGCAAAATCAGAGAGTGACCTTTAAAAATTCTGTTTAATGCCTCCTTTGTAGCCCTTTCTTCCTTCCTCCAGTTTCTCTGAGCTGTGATACTGAGTTGTCATATCTTTCAAAAATATTTCCTTTTCAGCAGCCTAGTGAGGAGGAATACATCTGTGTATTTAATTGTAGTCGGTTCAGACGTGGCAGACTGAAGAACCTCTCCAGCAGTAATGAGGCGCGCCAAGACACAGAACTGGGCTGGTTGACTGAGGGGCTTTCCTGACCGTGAGGTTGAAGGAGGGGCACCAGGGACTCACAGAGCATCTTCCTGTGGGATCAGAGCAGTCGCCTCCGTTTGGACGCAGCCACACCCCCTCACTGACAAGGCTTCCATGCTAGGTTAAGAGAATCAACTCTCCTGCCTCCTGCTCCTCCTCTTTTGTTCCTTTCTCTGCTTGCTTGCTTTCGCCTCCCTCTCTCCCTCTCTCTCCTTCATTCATTCATCATAAAGGAATCCAGTGATCAGAATCATTCAAAATGATCTCTGCCTTCTAAGTGCTCAGACTACAACTTCGAGAATAATCTTTGCTGTTTCCAGGTTTCTGATTCAAAGAAAAAAACTGCATGAGCCTTAAAGATAAGTGTAATACTGCCGTTGAAGAGTCAGGACTTGAACTCAGCCCTCAAGTCTTAAACCTCAAGTTTGCCACTTAGTAGTTGTGTGACCTTGGATACGTGATTTAACCCCTGTGAGGCTAAATTTATTCATTTATAAAAGTTCATATTATAGGCAGCCAGTCAAAACCGGAGTGAGGGTTAAATTGAGCTCACAGCAAAGTGTCTGGCTTGTTGTAAGGGACCAATAATAACTAAAAATTGTTATTATTATGCTTAACCATCAATGATATATTATCAAGAAAGGATCTATTAATACTGGAGTCTTCATGGAGGCTCTAGCTACAGCCTGAAAAAGCTGGATAGATTCTGAACAACTCCAGTGAGACCATGGACTCCTCCAAGGAAACTTTCATTTCCATAGAGCCATACCTGGCTCAGGACAGGTGCTCGCTAACGATTAGATGAATGGATGGGTAGATGGATGATTGCGAGCAGGCAAGCATGCATAAATAAAAGTGTAGTGAAGAGGAGAAGGACATTCTAAAGAGAGAGCAAAGATTTGCCATTTGCCATTTTTTCCAATTCTCACCAATACTCCAGGGCCATGGTGGGATTGTACTTCCTGGCCCTTTTGAGGTGGGATGATGCCATAAGTCTAGTTCTGGCCAAGGAGTTGTAAATAGAAATGATGTGGGTCACTTGTAAGCCAGGGCATTGAATTGTCAATGCAAGGCCCATGAGAGCTCCCTTGCCCTCTGACAGATGACTTTCAGTGGCATGGAACAGAACCCCTGCCAACCTATGGGGAACCCACACAATGGGAGGGAAATAAACATGTGCTGTCTGAAGCCACTAAGATGGAGGGAGTATGTGCTACAGTATAACCTGGCCTATGGTGACTGGTATAAGCACAGTGGCTTATGAAAATCTAGTGACAAAACCTGGTGTGGCTACAGTGCTGATGAGAGGACCAACACGTGTGAAATGTGGTAAGAAATACCAATGGAGAAACTGGTCAACATGTGTCCTAGGAGCCCTGGATGAGCAAGGCTGATCCTGCATGGTCTGATTCCCTGCCTGTCCTGTGCTCATCTCCCTGATCCTGCCTTAAAGGAGGGAAAACCTTGTAGCTCATGAATAAAGTACTTCAGATTCCCAGGAAGCTGTCCCTTCAGCCTCTCCTCTCTGAGAGGCCCTCAATCCTTTACTCCCAAGGATTATGTCAGGTGAAGTATCTTCCCTCCAGGGTGATGCAGTGTGATGGCTTATGAGCAGCACACAGAGAAGCCTCAAACCACATAATACCGAACCCCCTAGCCTAGCAGGGTGCCCAATAACCCACCTGGCTGGCTCTGAGTGTTTTTTCCCAGAAGAGGATGGCAAGGGCCACCTCCTTTTCTCTCACCAGGTACTACTGGGAAGAACTATATGGGACAATCTGGCACTGAATCTTGATCAATCTAGTCAGAAGATAAATAATCTGGTGTGGTTTTAAAAACACGGCAGTAAATTCTTGACATCCCTCCCATTGAAGGGGGTGGAGTTTCCCTCTTCTTGAATCTGGGTGGGCTTGTGACTCATTTGACCAATGGGGTAGTGATGAGGTGTGACTCCCAATGTAAGTCATAAAAGTTATGTAGCTTCTGCCTTCTACACTTGAACATTCTTGCTGGAACCTTGACCCACATGTAAAAATTCTAATTGCTCTGAGGCTATCCTGCTCTGAGAAAGCTTAAACCACATGAAGAGAGCACCTGTAAGGGTTCCAGCCCAATTCCAGAACTTTCAGCTGAGTTTATCTTCTAGTCATCCCAGCCCAGGTATCAAACTTGTGAGTGAAGAACCCTCTAGGTGATTCCATCTCCCAGACACTCAAATGTCCCAGCTCAGGCTCCAACCATTGTGGAGCAGAGGCAACACATCCCTGTTGGGCCCCATCCCATTTCCTGATCTAAAGAACCTGTGAGCATAATAAAACTGGTTGCTTTGAAAGAATGAATTCATTCAGTGAAGTAAGTATTGTAAAATGGAGGACTAAAACAGTGATTTATTATGTAACCATAGGTAACCAAAACACAATTCTACCAAGGTCCCAGCAATGAAATGTGGGGAAAACCCAAACTTTCACACTCAGGCATTGAAGTAACGGTGAAAAAGCATATCATTTAGGGAGAGAGGGTCTGGGCTCAAATGCTATCTATAACAACCATGCACTGACTAGATGGTCTTGGGCTGGTCATTCAACCACTTGTTTCCATTATTTTCCTTCTACAAAATGAGAATAATAATGATCACAGTAATAACTATCTCACAAGATAGTTAAAAAATATGAGAATGTGAAGCCTGCCAAGCCCTGTCTGTACAAATGCTCATTGTTGCTATCAATAGATGAAAGAGCCCCTTACTAAAATGTCTTTTTGAGATAAAGAACATGATCTTAAGCTGTTTATGGGGAATAGAGTAAGTTACATGTACACACACACACACACACACACACACACGCACACACACCCTTGGTTGTCCCTTTCTGAAGACAATGGATTCCTTTAAAACAAAAGCCTAAAGTTACAGAGAGAACTGAAACACGTCAATCTGGTTGGGTTTTTTTTCTTTCTTTCTTTAAACATGCTCCTTTACCAAAATTTAAAATTACACAATAGCTTCCAAAGATCTAATCACTAGATTTCTTCTTCCTAAGCTTCCAGGTTAAAAATAGCTTAAACATACCTCTTCCATCAGTCAAATCGTAAGATAGAAGATACTGTACCATTATAAATATAAGTGGAGAATATTTTATTCCCAAAAGAAAAATCCTTCAAAATCTTGCTTTTTTTTTTGTTCTGTTTTTCCCCTTGGAAGCTTTTACTAGCTCTATCACAGAGCCAGAAATCCTGAGTGTTTGTCTAGCTCCCAGATGCTAGGACCCAAGTCCCTGGCCCCACCCTCCATAGGGATAGCGTGTTGGGGGAGGAAACCCAGAGGGCCGGTTCTAGTTTGCTCCTCTGAAGCCAGATGGCAGCAGTGTCTACCACCTCTTACATTATTGTGTAGCTCCCACACCACTCTCATTAATTCATTTGTTCATTCATCATCCATTCAAGACATGTGTAACGAGTCCTTCTAATACCTGTACTGGGCCAGGTGAGTAGCCACAGATGTGGCGCGGAGGCCATCCTTCCCTCAGGGAGCTCAGTCTCGTGGGAGGACCAGGAGAGAGAACATTCTGCCTGTACAGTGTGATGAATGCCCCTGGAGTCAATATACACGCACGAAGCACGGGGGATACAAAAGCAAGAGCTGCTGACATGCTTTTGTGGGAAAGACAGGGAAGGCTTAGCAAGGAGGAGCCATGTGAGCAGACCTGGAGCTATAGCAATCAAAGAGAAAGAAAAGGGAAATCCTGGCAGAGGAAAGACTGTGTCAGCAATATTAAAGACCAGACTCAGTTCTGGGAACCCCTGAGCACTCTTTGGCCAGAAGCATGACATGTGGCCATGGAAAATGGGCCTGGAGATGTCAGGGGCTGATTACCAAATGCCCTGGTGCTAAGGGGTGGGAGGGTAGAAGTGTGTCAGACTCTATCCTGAAAGTAACATAGAGACCTAAAGGGTTTTACATAGGTATCCAGGACAAGCTTTACTTTGTGCAAAACTTTGTGCATGCTGGGTAATGCTTCCTCCACAGGTAGAGCCATCCCACCAGCCTGGCCCGGGGAGGTTGGAGGCTCTGTTCCCAGCCCTAACGATTTCCTACATTCACTGGTGCTTCAATTGTTATACCTCCTGTGGATAACCCAAGGGGTGCCAGAGGCATCTTGGGAGAATGGGAAATGTCTCTGTCCACTAGTAGAGGTGGGATGGAGAACCATCTGAGGAGGTGGAGGGGAGGATAAGCAGGGAGGGTCACAGAGAATGAACCTGGTGGCAGAGCACCCCCCATGTAATACAGAACTGGGGTATCTCACTCCAAGAACAAACGGGGGGGCCCAGGGTAGACCCTAACCCTGGGAAGGCTGAATGTGTTCAGGATGACAGTGAGAAACTGGGGTGGGAGTCAGGGGAAGGGAAGCAACAAGAGGGTGTCCTGGTCACCGATTAACAGACTGCCTGAAACATTTTGTGCATTGCTTTATTTCTTAAAAAGAAAGCTTGAAAATGAGAAAATAGGTATTTTGAGACAGTCAACGTGGTGAGGGCCCCAAAGACACTATTAAAGGAATGTAAGATGCAGGATTTCATTATGCCGAGGATGAACTTCCTGCAGGCCATCTCACTTCCCTGGAGCACATCTATGCTGAAAGCAAACAGGCCAGGAGCTGGGGATGTTCTGAGGCTCTCTCCTCCATATCCCAGGCCACTCACCATGACAGTACCTTGTGGCATGCAAAGCACAAGATTAAAGTCTACACAAGAGCTTCCTTGAGCAGAAGTTGTGGTTAGCAGCTTCAAGGGCTTCCTCCACTCTGTTAAGTTATACAGGTGGGAATGTAGATGTGAAATCTACAGACATTTATGCCTGTGTTAAAACATCCATAAGGAAGTTCCATTAAGTTAATTTTGATAAATTGGGTCTCAATTAGAAGGGAATCCCCTCCAGACCTACATTTCCAAGAAGAGAGTGTTCCAGGGTGCAAGACTACAAATCCACCTACTGAGAGGCTGGGTGCAAGTACTAGATTTTTCTGGGTTACTGTTTTTTTAGGACTGCTTTTTTCCTAGGGCTTTCGCTATAAACTTCCACAGGCATTGAATGACAAGCCCGAAGCTTTCTTTCCCCAAAAGCACTGTTATTGTAGATGGCAGTTTTGCAGAAGAGGTTGTCTAGGGAAGTGTATGTGGCATTACAGAAGAAACATCTGAGCCATTAAGAGTATTATAGGGACACAGAGGAGGAGATGGAGTCACTTCTGGAGAAAATGACCCCAAAGCTGAAATCCAAAAAATGAAAAGAAGTTAGCCAGGTGAAAAGAGGGCAAACTTGTTCAGCAAAAAGCTAGACAGTATTAGAGAGCTGGCAAGAGGGCCAAAGGTTCTATGTCATCTCAGGATGGTCTGATCACCTTTCAACTCTCCTGTGAATAGGCCCTGCCCGCTTTGCCTTTACTGAGCCAGGTAAGGAAATTGCCAGGATATTTCCAGGCTGCAGAGCCCAGAAAGCTACTGCATCAACCCAGCCATGTCCTTGGCCCCTCCTCCCTGCCCCTGCCCCAGGAAGCCAGGTCAGGTGAGATCAAGCTAGGCTGCTTCCACTAAGTTTTGAATTTTTGTGGAAGAGAGATAGTCACAATTCGTGACTGCAGAAACTAAGTAGGCGGCAGGTCAGACCTGGTAACAACCAGCCAGTCCATCCAGAGGATCTACCCATGACTATAGGCATCAGGGCCTTCAGCTACAGATCATCTTACTTCCCTTCATCCCATCTTTATTTTCTCTTCATCCAATATCCTCATCTACTCATTAATTCTGTTGGTTTATTTATATATATCCAGCCTCTTTCCCAAAAAAGACTTAATGCAGCCCACATATATGAACCCAGGTACACACACACACACATCCTCCAGTAGGCAAGATGTTGCCTTTCTCCCCCCTTATTCTGCCTTCTTATATGTTCCTTTTATTTCATCTTTACAGATACTTGTTTTAATCTGCTGTGCTTTACTAGTTTCTATCTCTTCCCATAATATCATCTTACCCATAAAGTAAGATGTAAACTACATGACTCATGTCACGTCACGAGGTCCTGGGAGGGTTAAATGCGATGATGTGTCCGACGCCCTCAGCACAGGGCCAGGCACACAGCACCGGAGCTGGAGCAGTATGTGTTGCATGGGAACAGATGAGATACTCCCAGGACCTGTCTCTGATGCCGGAGCAGCAGGAGTGGCAGCCTCACCAGCGAATCCCTACCACTATTCTGCCCCAGCCTGCTCCTCACCCGACACAGCCCACGCAGTATGTCTGTTCTGCATTTGCTCACTCTCTACAAATGCCCTTTAGCCGAAATTCCAGGCCAGTGTGTGAGGCCTTCCCCTACCCAGACTGTCACCAGACTTGGGCCTGCAAAAGGGAGGGCAGCCCCGACCCCCAGCTCATTAGACGTGGCATCAGCGGTCCCTCTGCTCTGAGTCTTCAGAAAAGAGCTGCTAACATTGACTCCTAACTCAATAGAACAAAGGCAACAGCTTTTGAAACAGCTTTCTTCCTACATTTAAAAAATAAGATCATGAAAGTCCCCCAGAAAAATCAATGCTGGCTTTTTAAAACTCCAAATCAATATGAAGTGCAAAAGTTCTCATTAAGAGAGAGGTGGGGAAGGTCAGAGAAATAAGGAGAAGCAAAGAGGAAGAGGTGGAAGGAGGAGAAAACAGAAAGAGAAGCAGAGACCTGTGGGGGTTTAGGAGGAAGAGAGTCAGAAAGAGGAGGAAGGGTAGGGAGGTGTGAGGTGCAGGCGCAGCTGGGCCAGCCGGGGAGTCTGAAGAGCCCCTACCCCCCAAGAAACAGGGCCTTCAAAAATGGGGCCGCGACCATCCAGGGCTTACAGTCTGCCTCAGATACCTGCAGGGCAAAGGGGCAAAGAGGACAGGGGGCCAAATAAGCAATGTACTGTCAGACAGGTATGAACTAAAAGTTAATTAAGTCCCCTTATCAACTGGAGCAGGAAATCAAAAGCTCTTAGTAGAAGATAGACTTTCAGGTAGGCCCAAAAAGGTTGATGAGATTTAAAATGTGAACTGTTGGAGTTGAAGGAGAAGAGCTGCCAGCATGCTATGTGGGAGAGTTGGAAAATGACAGTAGCAGCTAATACATACTGAATGCTCTCTGAGAGCCAGCAGGGTCCTGAGCATATGGCAAGCATTAATTCATTCAGTTCTCAAACCATCCTAGGAAGAAAGTTACTATTGTGCCCATTTTACAGTGGAGGAAACTGAGGCACAGAGAGGGAAGGTAACTTATTCAAGGTCATATAGCTAGTAGGTGGTGGCAACAGAGATCAAACCCAGGTGGTATGACTCCAGGGTCTATACTAGCCCAGCGGGACTGGGAGCCTGTGATATGTGTGTTTGTGTGCCCTCCTGAATGCTAACCTGAGAATGTGTTCTCACACCAAGAGGAGTTATAAGAGTTTTTGGCCTAAGGATGACTGGTCCAGTCCTGGATTTAGAAAGATGTATCTGGAGACAGGGGTGAACCCAGAGTGCTGGGGTAGGGTTTGGTTAGAGACCACCGCATACGCCAGGGTTTCCAATAAGGATAAAAACAGACACAGGACATACCCTAGCACAGATGCAGCTCCAAATCACTAGGGCAGCACTCTCTGAAGACGGTCCCCTCAACCACCTTGCCACTGGCCTTCGGAACATCCCTTCTGCAAACATGCTTCTCTGTGTTTTTCTGAAGTGGACAAGAGTCCCGCTAAAGAGACAAGGCCTGCTCTCTAACTCAGCCCTCAGGAGCCGAAGCTGCAGCGTTTTCCTCAGGCTTCAGTATTCCAGAAACGTTCTCTCCCTCACATTCTTTGGCAACCCCCACACCCATCCACTCCTGTCACTCCTGGGCATTTGAATTCTGCTCAGATAACTCCTTTCGAAAGACCAGAACACAGACAAGGAGAGCTTCTGCTCGCCTCCCCTCCTCCAGCCAGACCTGCAGTCGGCTCCTTCGTGATAAAGAAGCCGGGAGTATCTCCGTCGGGTTGAGCCAGGCCTTGCTGGTGCTGTGAACCTTGGTCACCCCTGCGCTTCACCAGCAGGTTTCCCCTGACCTGCTCCTTGGGGAAGGCAAAGGGTCAGTCAATATGGCCAGAAAAAGGAGTCCTTTTGCCATGTGTCTGGCCTCGGAACAAGCTGTAGACCTGGGTGTCAGGACACACAGACACCCAGGAGCCTCTGAGCTCACAGGGATGCCCGGGGGCCTCTGCAGGATGCCACGGCTCACCCACACCAAGGAAGGGCAGTGGCTGCTATCGGCATCTCCCAGCTCCATCAGGCATCAGATTCCTTTGTCCTCTGAATCTGACTCCACATGTCTCCGTGGACGGAGGAGAGCACCCACAGGGCTGGAGGAGAGCACCCACAGGGCAGAAGGAGAGCACCCACAGGGCCGGAGGAGGAGCAAAAAAGCCAGTCAGGCCAGGTCCCTGAGAGGCGGCACGTGGCTGAGGCCCGGCCTGGATCTGCAGGTGCACGGGGGACCCATCTCAGTTAAAGCCCACCCTCCCTGAACCAGCAGGGCTGTCCCAGGCACGGCAGGAGGGTGGGAGGGAAGGGAGGGGGGCTGCGGAGGAGAGGCAGCCTCTCCCGGGGCAGGTCTCCCAAGAGAAGCAGGGGAGGTAGATGTGGCCAAGGCGAGAGGCAATTCGGAGTCTGCTACTTTCTGTTTCTGTTTTGTAATTAAGACCGCCATTTAAGCTGGTAACTTTTTTTAAAAAAAAAAAAGACAGAGGAAGACATTTCAACGAGCTCTGCTTGGGCTTCTTTTCTGTGAATTATTACTAGTGTTAATGGCATCCTCATTGAAGTATAATTTAAGAAGTATTACAAATTGGGTTCCCCCACCCTCAGAGATCTGGTGACTCAAGATCAGCAGCTCCTCCTACTGAACTGAAACAAATTTATCAAAAAGGAAAATCAGCCAACTCGGTCCATCCAGTGGGAGAATCGAGACAGAAGTAAGGGACAACGTGGGTTTGCTTTTCTGGGAACAAACGTGGTATGTGACCAGATTCCAAACAGGCCAGGAGCCTGAGCTCTTCAGAGATCATCAAAGAGCAGGGCTAGCTGAGCCAAGGGCATTTTGCCAGGATCCACTGGACCTGCAGGGTACCACTGAGGGGTGGGAGGTGGGGTGCTATCTAGGGGAGCCAGTTCCCCTGCAGGGAAGGGACCTGCTCCTTCTTTAAATGCTTCTCACCAGCCCTCACACCAGCCAGGACCTGACAGACCCTGGCAGCCCTGCCATCCTGTTCCCACCAGGGCCCCTCCGACTCAAAATTAACATTCATCTTAAGAACAGAGTGCTTGCTGTTGAACCGCAGCCTTCAAGTGCCCGGCCAGCTCTGTCCCACCCAGCCAACTACACTGCTGCCCCCAAGCCAACCCATAAAGAAATTCTGGAGCAGACCCCAGGGAGGCACAAAGTCATGCGCGCACTCCGCCTGCCACCAGAAGGGCCGAGGGCAGAGCGACACTGGAACTCGGGGCAGGGACAGAATGCAGAGCAGGGTTCGGGAATCCACGAAACCCCACACCCCAGTTTATTTCATCTGCCTTCCATTCTTTTGGCCTCTCCCTATCTTCCCACTATTTGCTTCTCGGATTTCCTGGGCCCCCCACTCGATAAATTAAGCCTCCTCACTAGAACTGAAGCACTAGTAGCCAGTTGAAAGCCTCCATTCTAGCCAAATCTGATGCCTAAACAGCTTTCCCGCGTCCTCCCATCTCCCACCCCTACCAACCACCTCATCTCTGAGTCCCTTCTTACACCTGGGATTGAGGGCTGATTAGAATTTAAGATAATTTTCCCAGGGCATTAGAGCACTTTATTTCTTTCAAGGGTATAAGGGTGAAAAAGGGATAAAGCTTAAGTTTCAAGGAACAAATACTTTAAGACTTAGAGGGAAAATGGTTTAATTGCTTAAGTTCTTATTTGCCTCAGACAATATGGATTGGGGGGCAGGGGCGCGGGTGGCAGGTTGGGGAGGGAAGGCTCCAGAGTGGAGAGTTAACTCTGGCAAGCCTGTTTGGCCTGGGGACCATGCCCCAGCCACCCCTGCGCCCTCTGTCCCAGGTGACCCCAGTCTCTCGTGCATCCAGTATTTATCAGTCACTCGGGCACATCATTTCACAAGCAGGCCCCTTCCCCAGCCCACATTCAAATATCCCTGCCCTCAGGTAGCCTATATTCTAGAGCGGAGAGGCAGGTAATAGATGGAATTGACAAGAAATTGTACACTATGTTAGACACGACAAGTGCTACTGAGAGAAATAAAGCAAGGTAGAGGAGATGGGAGGGCTGCTGAGGGTGATCTACACTGTGAGTAGGCTGGTCAGGGGCAGGGGGTCACTGAGAAAGTAATATTCAAGTAAAGGCTTGGAGGAGGTGCAGGAGCCACGCACACAGCTCTCTGGGGTTGGAACAACTGGACTTCATAAGCAGAATAATAATAAAAAGAACCTCAACCTGAACCTCATATCTTCAACAAAAGCTAACTCAGCATGGATCACAGACCCAAATGTAAACCATAAAACTATACAATTCTGGGGAGGTAACATTAGGAGAAAATCTTTGTGACCTGGGATTAGGCAAAGAATCACTGAACATGACACCAAAGGCATGATTTATAACCTAGATCAACTGAAAAAACAATTGGTTGGATAAACTCAAAAACAATGGCTAAGTTCTCCAGACAATGAAATATTATTCATTTCCAAAAAGAAATGAACTGTCAAGTCATGAAAAGACATGGAGGAAACTTAAGGCACATTAACTAAGTGAAAGAAGCCCATCTGAAAAGGCTACGTACTCTAGGATTACAGCTGTACAACATTCTGGAAAAGGCAAAACTTTGGAGACAGTAAAAAGACTGAGGGATTTCTAGGAGTTAAGGGACTGGGAGGGATGAGTTGGCAGAGCACCAAGGATTTTTAAGGCAGAGAAAACACTGTGTTGGAAACTATAATGGTGGAATGCATGTCATTACACATTGTCCAAACCCATAGGCTGTACAACATCAAGAGTGAACCCTAATGTAAGCTATAGACTTGAGTGATAATGACGCATCAGGGTGATTCAGCAATTGTAACAAATGCACCACTATGGTGGGTGACATCGAAAATGGGGAAGATTATGCACATGTGGGGTCAAAGGATATACACAGAATCTCTGAACCACCCTCTCATTTTTGCTGTGAACCTAAAACTTCTTTAAAAAATAAAATCTTTAATTAAAAAATGTTATGAAACTATAGACTATCTACTGTTAAAAGAACACATGGTATGTGAACAGTTCCCAGGAATGTGTTGTTTTAATCTGTATGATTTTTCTCAAACTATTCAAATTCAGTTAGGCAATATCCATCATATCACTGCTAAGTTTTCACAAATGCCTAGGGTTCCTAACTGGTTTTCTTGGTTTCACTGGATATGGCTGGTAATTGTAGGTCTCCTTTTGTTATGCAGCTGTATTCCTATTCTGTTAATGTATGTGTGCAATTTAATTAGTAGTTTAAAACCTATACATGCTTATGTTACTCTACAAGAAGATATGTCAAAGAAATAATCAATCTTCCCATGTTTTCTTCCATCTGCTACTTCTATAGCTTTTCTTCTTCCTTCCTAATTACAACCCTTTAGTAGAATTAGTGCCTCATATCGAAAATTACCGAGTATCATAATTCTTCCAAGTGGTAAAGATACCTCAAGACAAATGCTGGGCATAGAAGCCACAGGGCATAAATCTGCAAAGAAGTAAAAAGCTAACCTTTTCAAAGAATATTGCTTCTCTCTCACCAACTTTACATTTCCCTGTATGGCCCCGGAAGATGACTGGTTAGCCAGAGACGGGTAAGATTCCTCAAAGAAGGAACAACCTAAGACAGGCACAGTCGCAGGGGGGCCATCAGGAGAGAAATTGGGGACCAACAGAGGGGAGGCTTAGAACCTCATCCCCCCTGTTTTGAGGCTTAGAACCTCAACCCTTGTTTTGAGAGAAATCTTCTGCATCTGTGGATGTTTTGTTGCCCTTGTCTAGCTTGGATTAATACTTAGTCTATAGGCACAGACCTGATCATCTACATTTGCCCTCTTACAGCACTAAATTATGTTTTCTACCTTTATCTTACATCTACCTACCACTTCAGCATTTTATTAAAAAATAATAATAATAATAATAAGGGAGAAATGTGGGATTCACATATAAATCAAGTATAAAAATCAAACGAATAATCATATCTGACTTGACTGTTTATAGTTCATGATGCGTGATCAAAACCGAAAGTTTCTGTGATATGACTGCCCTTGCACTGTTCACCATGTAAGAACTTATTCACTATGTAAGACTTTGTTCACCATGTAAGAACTTGTTTGTTATGCTTCAGAAGATTAGAGACTGTTGAGATATAGGCTTGGGGTTGATTAATGACTGTGCATTGAGTCCCCTATACAGAATTTTATTGTTATTAACAACCATTTGATCAATAAATATGAGAGATGCCCTCTCAAAAAAAAAAATGTTATGAAACTGGATTTCATCAAAATTTAAAATGTTTTCTTTGTGAAAGACATCATAAGAGACAACTTACAGACTGCAGGAAAATACTTGTAAATCATGTATTCAACAAGAAGACATCCAAAATATATAAAGAAATCTCAAAATTCAATAGTAAGAAAACAAACAGCCTAATTAAAACTCAGGCAAACATCCTGAATAGACACTCGCCAAAGAGTATAAACAGATGGCAAATAAGCATATGAAAGATATTCAACATCATTACTTACTAAAGAAAGGCAAATTAAAATGACCATGAAATAGCCAGGCACACCTAATAGAATAGCTAAAATAAAAAATGATAACATCAAGTGCTAACATGGAATGCAGGGCAACTGTTCACAGAAATAAAAAATGATACAACCACTCTGAAGTATCAATCTGGTAGTTAAACTAAACAATTTCTACATGACCCAACAGTCCATCTCCCAGGTATTTAACCTAGAGAAATGAACATGTAGGTCTACACAAAAACTTGTACATGAACATTTATAGCAACTCTTTATCATCAACAAAAATTAGGAACAATACAAATGTTTTTCAGTAGGTGAATGGATAAACAATCTATGTGCAGCCACACAAATGGAATACTACTCAGCAATAAAAAGAATGAACTACTACTGGTGCACACAACAGCTTAGATGAATCTCACAGGCATTATGCTGAGTGAGAGAAGCAGTCTCAATAGGTTAACTGCATCGTTCCATTTAAAAAGACAATCCAATGGCAATGGAGAACAGGGGTTAGGGTGGGACAAGACAGTGACTGTAAAGGGATGGCATAAGGCAGCTCTTTTGTATCCTGATTTTCATGGTAGTTACACAAATCTATGCATGTGTAAAAATTCATTCAACTGTCAACCAAAAGAAATTTAATTTTCTGTATGACAGTTTTTAAAAATGAAACTTAAAAGTCATAAAAAATGAAAAATGATTTAAAAAAGAATTCAATCTTGCAAAGACAAACTGGATAAACTCATGCCCATTTATGACTACATGGGTGCCTTCAACTCTTCAGAGACTCTACTTTAACCTACCTGATATACTCATGACCCGGACTATGTTTTCTAAGCCTTACTGATATTTACTGGATCTCTGTAAATTTACCACATTCTTTCCACAGTTCTCATATATCTCAGAGAACCAGCACCAAATATAGATAGAAAATTATCTTCTGGCTTGTTTAACAATAAAAACGTTGATCATATCAATATCCATTTTGAACCCCTGCAAGGCACCAAAATCTTTGCTGAGTTCTACACAGGCAGATTCTCCTAGAGTCTTCACAGCAAGCCGGGGGCCCAGAGAGGTCACTCTGAAGATACCCATGGAGCCAGGATGGAACCACCGAACCTGTCTGCCACCAGCATTCCACAACGTCCAACCCACCTACAGGTGTTTCCTCAGAAGCTTTGTTCTTAGCTTAGCTGCAAGGAGACGGACTCATGCCATTCTTTTCTAGAGGAGTCTTTGGGCAGAGCTAAGACAGGCTGCACATCTATGTACTAAATGCAGGTCCACTGAGTAATGCCTCCTGAAAAGCTCATTTTAAGACCTCATCCCAGAACCAGAGAATTGTGCCAACAGATTCCAATGGGGTTCTTCTCTCTTCTCACATGTGGGCATCACCTTAAATAGCCTCAAGTGGAAAACAATGAATTAATTATAATCCTTTCTTTCCTTTTCCTTTCTTCTTGCCTGACTAGTACCAATGTGATGAGGCTTCCACTGTTCTCATTTTCATGTTTACATTCCCAATAAATCACAAAAGTACCTCACTTTTTCAACGCACAGGACACTTACATCAGAATCTTTACATATCTGCGTCATCAATCCTCTCTCCTCATGCCAGAGAAAGTGCATCTCTAGAGAGGCCAAGTCATCGGGGAAACCCTCCCTCCTCACGATGGACCGCCGTCCAAAGCCATCCTCTCGGGCACCTCCAGCCTTCGGAGCGAGCCTGGCTACAGGAAGCAGGAGGCAGCACTGCGTTTCCTCTAAGCCCCAGGGGAACTGCTAACTGATGCCTCCCACCCTGGCTGCCCTGGTGTCCAGAGCCTCCTGTGAGCATGCAGGGCGTTGGAAGAGCTCAGCGTCAGAGCAGGGTCCCCCTGTAGCTGGCTCCCGTTCCCCAGCCTCACACCGAGCAGTCAGCTCTTGAGCACCAGGCACAGGGCTGCTCCGGGTGAATTTAATGACGCAGGGCTGGGGAAAGACATCACCCAGTAAACCTAGAATAGGATAGAGTGGAAAAAAGCCCTGACAGAAAGTCTGGATTTGGAAGGGGATATTTTCCCAGCTGATGACTCAGCTACTCCTGCACGGGGAGGCTCCCCTCCCAGCCAGCCCTGCTGGGAGGAGAAGCCAGTGACCGCCCACTCTCTATCAGCCTGAGCAAAAATTAACAATTAAAAGATACACTTAAACGGTCCTCGCATGAGGCTATTGTTTACTGGGCTACTGAGCGAGTGAAAAAGGTAAGAGTTAGTTTAGGGTAGGCGGACTCCAGCAGCAACAGCTTTCCAAAAACTGTCGTTTCTTATTTTCTCCCTTTTTATGATGTGAGGTTAACACAAAGCCTCTCTTTGCCATTTTGAAGATGCAGCTTTGTTGCTTATTTTGTCAGAATCTCCCCCCCCCCCAAGCCCCTTCAGGGCCCCCCTTGTCCTTCCCTTGCTGGCTCTTCAAAGCCGGCTGATTCGCATGGGAGCTGGCCTCTCCACTGTATCCCTCTTCCTGGCTCACTCACATTCTCTTGCTCTAATTAGCAACTGCTTTTTTATTTTTGTATGCATGTTCAAAGACAGAGAGTGAGGGGCCGCGTGAAAGGGAGAAAGCAAAGGTCTGTGTGAAAGGAGAGAGCAGATGGCTTCTCCCTCGCCCTCTCTGTGTACCCGGGCCCCCGTGTTGGCAAACAGCACACAATGTCTGTCTACAGAGCCCTTTGTGGCCCAGAAGAAGCTACAGGCAGGAAAGCAGACTTTGGAGACAGGCCTGCAGAGGCCTGGCCACTTGGGGAAGCCAGAATAGGGAGGGGGTGGAGACCACCGACCCATAGGAGGTCCAGGGGCAGCCACCTCTGCCTCCTCCCCCTGGGTCAGAAAGAAGTGGGTATGTGGTTGTCCAGTTGGCGTGGGTCCCGGCGCTATCAGCTCTCTGGGTAGCAAAGCCATGGCTCCCAGTGCTGCAGAAAGTGCTCGGAGGGGAGGGGATTGGCTGTTTGGTACTGTAGTTCCTATTTGGGCTCCGTTTTCACTGGAGGAAATTCTTAGGTAAGTGCGCTGACACCCACAAAGGCGGAAGGGTACTGCCGACCTGGAAGGAAGAGTCGGTCACCCTGCTTGGGATGGTTAACTTCAACAATGCACAGCTTTGGTTACTGGCTCTTAGCTCGTGGCTGGACTGTAAGATTTAAAAGATGTTGGGAGAAAAGGAGCTTGGAAGAATTCTCAAAAGTGGGAAGAATCACCCACTTGGGGCTGAAGAAGCTGGAAGAAGTAGAGTATGCTTTAAGAAAAACAGAGAAATGAGCCCAGAGAAGCAGAGCATTCCACAAAGAATATTTTTTAAAGCTTTTGTCCTTTTTAATGATCTTATTTTCAACATGTGTAATTATATATTAATATTTTTGATGATAAAATCACCCATGTAATATTTACAGTTGATTTCCATGATAAACATTGATTTCCTGTATTTTACTATATGAAAGAATCATTTTTATGGCAATTTGCATCTAAACAGTTTCCTAGGGAAAAAATAAGAACAGTGAATGGAAATAGCCACCCATTCATTAAAATTCTACCAATGAAATGTGTTTTCTCTTCATATTCTCTTCAAATCAAATACAGAGAAAAGACAGACAAGAGAGGAGAAGTGGAGGAAAAGAAAAGAAAACAGGAAAGATAAATTTGGCCAAAGATGTAGAGAGGAAGACAAACAGATCCAGTGAGAAAAGAAAAGCCCCACGTCACATGGGCCTCCACATTCAGATCAATGCAGGCATGTGTGTGACACACCCAGAAACCAAAGAGAAACCCTCAAATTGCCTAATTCTCAGAAAAGGCAAATTTTTGCCAAGTCCATGATTTGGCAGAGTTCTTGCATATTCCATACAATTTCAATGAGAGGCTCTATCCATCTTTTGCAAAGAGCAGATTGTCATTTTCCACTTGAAATACACACATGTTGCACTGACCTTATGTCCTCTGTCAAACTGAGACATTATCATCAACTTTTAGTGAAAAGGGTTTCATGAGGTATGGGCTTGAGACCATTCTGTTGATTGCGTTCTGTGTGTTGATTGTGTTCAATGTGTCACTATATTGAACAACAGACAGACAAGTCCTCTGTCATCACCAGTTACTTCCTCCATCTGGTTCTGTAATCATCACCTCTACCAGTGCCCGCCTTATCAGAGACTTGTGCTTGGTTCCTGCCTGGTTTCTTTTGAGCTTGCTCTACTCAGTGCTGCTGGGATGTTTTCTTATACATCCTAATCAAAACTTTTCTTCCCCCTCTGCTCACGTACTGCCTCCTCCAATTTTGTTTTCGGTGCATTTTGTATTGTTTTCATTTAACAGATGGCACAGAGAAGGCATTTGTTTGGCACACAGAGACATACCAGGAATGGCCCTGCCCTCCAGCTTGGAGAGCAGAAGAGTCAGGGGGAGAGCCAGGCTTAATGGAAGTGGAGAGGCTTCATCTCCGAACACGGTCCTCCGTGAACCACCCACTTCAACCCTAGCCAAGGGGAAACACAGATCAAACTCTGATGGCTTTTCTTTGGGTACCTTAGTGAAGGTTTGTATTTCAGTCTAAATGGAACACGGAAGCCCCAGTTCCCATCACAACCCACAAATCTGCCCCTGAGTGAGTCATGCTCTTTTCCAGCTGGGGAGGAGTAGGAAATAGCAGTTATCAGTCAGGCCTCAGAGTCCTATGTTGTAGGACCTTGGCAAAATTGCCTAGCTTCTCTGTGCCTCAGTATCTCTAACTGAAAAATGATGATGATAATGGTATGTACCTCATAGGGCTATTGTGAGGATTTAAGAGCTAATGCAGGAAAAGAATTTGGGAGAGCATCTGGTATATAGTAAGAGCTCTATAAATGACAGCCACACGGTATTATTGCTTCAGTGCAAGCTGGCAGCCAATCCAGAAGAGTTTGCCCTGTACCCAAGTTATAACCATCACCATGGCTGACAATGAAATGTGCAGCTGCCTTTGAGAGTGTATAAGGTGCTTTCTTAGTCCAGGTTAACAGGGCAAGTCAGCACTCTTTCCAATCATCCATCATTTGCATGTGATCTTTATTGCTTTTTGCCATACCTACATGCCAGGGTTTTAATTTAATATTTACTTTATTATTTGTCTTAAGTCGACTCACTTTTTCTTTTTCTTTTTCTTTTTTTTTATTTTGGTATCATTAATCTATAGTGACATGAGGAACATTCTGTTTACTAGACTCCCCCCATCACCAAGTCCCCCCCACATACCCCATTACAGTCACTGTCCATCAGCATAGTAAGATGCTACAGAGTCACTACTTGAAGTTGACTCACTTTTTAACCTGAATATGTTTAACAAAAAAGTAGTGAGGAAGAAAGGAGGGAGGGAAGAGAAGAGAAGAGGGGAGAGGGAGACTGCACGAAAGAGAGCCAGGAAGTGCAGGGCCCCGAGAGAGTGAACTGCTGCAGAACTGGAAGACAAAGACCGAGAAGAGATGGAGGCAGTAGCAGCTGCCCAGGGCTCAGACCGCCTTGCCAGCAGAGGCCAAGCCTGGGTGGGGCTTTAGCAGGGCCAGGGGAAAGGGTGTGCGCCAGCCCAGGGTATAGAACCTGGTCAGGAAGGGGGCTGACACTGAGTCAGGGCTGCTGGGGAAGGGGTGGCAGGTCTGGTAAGGTTGCCTGGTGCATAGAAGAAATGAGGAGGAAGGTGGGGGAGGCAAGGGATGATGGCTGATGATTTAGGAAGGAGCAGTTGCAAGGAACTCACCGGGGTGACTGAGGGCCAAGGCCCAGAGGAAAGCTGGGATGGCTACAGGAAAGGTTGTGTGGTGGGGGGAAGGGAGGAAAAAGGCTGAGAGCTTAGACATTGTGTGGAGCAAAGCAGTGCTACAATGTGGTGAACAAGGAGCCCTGGAACAGTCCTGGAAGAGGCAGGGCAGGTTTCCCACCAAAGAAGGCTGGCGGGCTTTCCTTTGCTACAGGACCAGGAGAATGGCAGAGACCCCCACTGGTCTTGTCCTCTCCCACCTGCCATATTCTGCAAAATGCCAAAATAGGTGCACGGCATGTGCCAGATGTCCTGATGCTAGAGACGGGCAAAATTGACACAAAGGGTCGGATGCAGGGCAGGAGGGAATGGAGCTGAGGAAAGTGAAGGTAGAGCCCTTCACTTTGGAGAGCAGACTCCAAACTGTCCCAACAAGGAAACTCCCCTGATGCTGCTTTACACAGGAAAGCTTATCAATTCCTGAACAACTCCTGAACAGGGTGACTCACGGACCTTTGCCAGGCCCAACACCCCTCATAACAAGGCCAGCGCAGACTGAAACCACAGTGGGATTTCATCTATCAGATTAGCAAGGATGAAAAAAAGATTGATGTTTTATTATCTTGGCAAAGGTATGGGGAATAGGAACTCAATTACATTGTTGATCGTACCAAAAATTGGTCGAAATGCCTTTTTTGGAGGAGTATTTGGGAACATTAAAAATTTATATACTCCGAGCAATTTTACTCCTAAGAATTTGTTGCATTCTTAGCTCTTAGAAAAGTGCTTGGCACGTAGAAATTCCTCAGTAAATATTCATTGACTAAATTAATTGACGAATTTGTCTCACAGTTATACTCACACATAAGTACAGAAATGAATGCACAAGGGTGTTTGCTGAAACATTATTTAGAAATAACAAAAAAACAGGACCAACTCGGATGTATATAAATGAAGGACCAATTCAATAAAGGTACACCCATCCAGGGGAATTCTACAATGATTGGAATGAACTAGGTACATTTCAATGTAATACTACCAACTACCATAACCTTTATTGTTAAGTAAGCAAGGGGCTGAGGGGAATCAGGTAAAAAGCCCTATGCAGTATGCCCCTATGCAGGTGGGAAAGGACATGTTTGTATGCTGGATGTGCAAATGCATGGACCTTCTCTGCAAGAGAATATCAGAAACTGTGAAAGTGAGGGAGCCTGGTAAGCACCAGAGTGGGAGGGAAATGTACTTTTCATACATCAAAAAAAATTTTTTTTATAATAACAACAAAACATAACTTAGGAGAAGGGAGATTTGCACAAAAGTTCCAACCCCGGGACTGGAGCAGTGGGCCCCTGATTCATTTCAGTGCTAGGGAGAAGGGCTCAGAGATGAACCAGGCTGAATGTCAGTGAGTCTGAGTGTTCCATCTCTGGGGGTGTCTAAGAACAGGTTGGGGGACCCTGGTGGGAAAGCAAAGTAAATGTCACCTGGTGGGCTAGACTGACTGTCCCTAGAGGTGTTATCTAACTTGGGGGGAGTGTGGGGACATCCTCCATTGGGTTCTCCAATGTAACAGAGCCACTCATGACCCCTTATCCTCTGGACACTGCAAGTATGTTCTAAAGGCTAAGAATAGCAGATTCTTAGAAGTAAGATTGCTCAATCTGAGTATATAAGTATAAAGGGTCTGGGATTGGTAGGTGCCCAATAAGCACCTAAAGAAAGAATAAGCATAGGTGCTACTTAGTCCACATGAACTCATGAGTGGAGTCCAACTTGACTGAGGAATGGGAGGCCAGAACTGTTGAGGCCTGCAAGGAGATGGCCAGAGCAGGCCCCCAAGGGTCGTACCTGAAGAACAAGGAACTCTAGCCCCCACTAGGGATGTGTGCCCACAGAGTTAGTGGGCTATTCCTGACAGAGGCCAGGGATGAGCCAGGAACCAAAGGGCCTGTTTTGTTGTCCAGTCCTTCTCCTGAACTGTGTCCCACTCCCAATGCAAATCTCTCTGGTCTGGGTTTGGCCCTTCCTGGCCCTGAGTTTCCATCCTGTGATTCCAAGAAGGCTCTGGAGGCTCCCCACATATCTCCTAACCCTTGCCAACCTCACCAGGGCCTGGAACGGCAGAGCTGATTTCCTCCTGACCTGCCTGGTCATAAGTGCGTACACACACACACACACACACACACACGCTAGATGACTCCAGAATACCCACAGCTGTGCAGGCTCACCCTGGAGCAGGCTAGGTGGGCACACAGTAATGCTCTCTGTCATGAGACAGCTCCTGGGACCTAGAGCTGACCCAGACATACAGTCTGTACTAAGCCACATCTCCCTGGGACTGGCCCGCCCTGCCTCAGTAACTGGTCCTTGAGGTAACAGTAGAGGGCTCAGCTGCCTTACAGTAACTGGTACCAAGCTCTTAGCCAGCCAGCAAGGATAGTGTAGCTGGACATCTACAGGCAGAGACCCCCTCCCCCAGGGAAAGGCCAGGAGTATCCCTCTCTCAATGTCTCTGTCAAAGCCCTGTTGGCAAAATAAGATTTGCTCTTGGTGTTTGGGATGTATTCCTTCTCCATTTTCAAATTCCCTCCTGGGCTGACTATTCTGTCTTCTTCTCCTGCTTTGAGGGAGAACTGAGACCCAGGAGCATTAGGGCACCATCAACACAGCTTGTCCATGGCCAAAAGCAGTGGAATTCAGACCATCAGACCAAAAACAGCTTCCACCATCAAGCTCCCGGGACCCAGAACTGAAGGACCCCACTCCAGTCAGGCTCAGATTCAGGCTGATTTTTTATCTCCATACTTCAAACTCAAAAGTGGCGATTCCCCATCCAGGTGATCCCAGGCAAGGAAATTTTTGCTCAAGCTCTGTGGACAGGGACTGTCCAGCTTGAGAGAGATGGGGACAGGAAGCAAAAGGGGCGAGTCTGGCCACACCCTGCCAGAGCGAGGATTCATGCTGGTCCCTGATGCCAATCAGAAAGCCAAGACCAGGCCTCCAGCCAGCAGCCCCGATACCTTCCCTCTGTCTTTTTCTGTAAACACAAAGCCTTACACCTCATCTTTCCCAGGGAGTTTGCAGCCACCCCCAGAATGCTGTGCACCATTGGATGGCTTACAGGCAGGTCAACATGTCAGAGCCATCTTAAGAGATAGTATTGCTCCCAAAGAAGTTAAAAAGCAGATGATGGTAATCAACATGGGGCTCTGTGCTGGACAGCGCAGAAATGTATAACCACAGAGCATGGCTCCAGGGAGTAACCTGGACCCCAAGGGGAAACAAGAGATTACACAGACACAAGAAAGGATATTCATGAGAGAACAGCAGAGAAGTTTGATATTCCTGGAAACTATTGGTTGCATTTCTAAGGATGGTTAATTTCAACAAGACCAGTCTCAGAAACAGGCAGATAGTGGCCTCCCTAGATCTGGTTTTGATCCCTGCTTTGACATTAGCCAGCTGGGGCTCTATAGACTGGTGCCCAGAAATGCACCCTGGCTGCCCTCTCTCTATGGATGAGGAGGTCAGAATATACATGGCCTGTCGCCACCCCACACACTCCACCCCAACTGGAGAAGTTCCCAGTTCAGTAGCTCTTTCTGAGCCAAAGATGGTACAGGAAGTGGTGGCACAAGAGTCCCAGCTGGACTTCCAGTGCACCACCCACACCACCTCAGTAATGACCATTGGTGCCTCCATCATCATCTTTGCTGATACATGTACAAAGTCATGGACTTCCACCCAGACCACCTCTCTGACACATCATTCTCAGTAACTCTAGAGCTGGCCTGAGAGAATCATGATTGTGTGGTTAACACCAATGTTATTTGGGTACTTCAACCCATCTTTCAAAGGCAGAAGGGCTGGTGCAGAGCTCAGGGGATTTGGAACCCAGACCCCCTGTCCCTCCGCTCCCCTTGCCATCCTCTGCCGCCACCAGAGTCCAGGACTGAGACCCCAGGCCTGATATGCTTCAGTCAGTGTGGCAGAGGGCCATCCTTCCAGCTGTTTGCTGTTGCTCAACCGGTGTGAGAGCCCATTACATCCAGCCAATTACATCAGATCCCTCTCTGGACAGTGCTGGGCAGGGCCTCCGTGGGGAGCAGAGGAGGCCCCAGAGGTTTCTAAATGAAGTAGTCTGTTGGGAAATCCTATTATGAAGCTCATCTTACAGGGCTGCAGTGTTAATGACCCTGATCTCCCCCAGCCATGAGCAGAGCTGGTCTCCCATGGCTTGAGAGGAGGCTGTCTGGGCTGTGGCCTTCCTCTCAGGCACCAGCCAACAGTTGCTGGGCAAAGAGCAGAAAGGGTCTCTCAGTGCCCCTGAATGTGGCTGGCAGCACAATGGCCTCACACACACACACACACACACACACACACACACACACACACACACACACACGCACACACACGCGCACACATGCTCCCTCCGGCTCCCACCTTCTCTTTTAGCACCTGGGGTGAAGAGACAGGTGGAGACCTGGAGCTAGGACCTGCAACCCTAGGGGAGATGGAAACAGGCCCCAGAAATTTCTTTGTCCAAGAAGAACTAAATTAGACACATTTTTCTCCACCGTCGAATCCTGCAGATTTTCATCCCAACTCCCTCAGGCTTATAAATTGGCTCATCTCAGCTGCTCAAGTTGACAAAGGGACCGAAACTGTTGAAAGGTTCAAAATGTCCCTGGGGTTTCCAGGCATGGAGGAGTTTACATGTAGGTGGAAAATTACCAAGGAAAAAAGCAGCCCCCAGTTGGAGAGAGGGGAGGAGCGCAGAAGCCGTGGAAGGAGAGGAGACCTCCAGGGAGGGCCGAGGAGCGGCTTCCCTGGGGAGCACGGCCACAAGGCTGCCCAAGGCAGTGTCCGAGATGTAGCCAGCCCATCCGGGGACTTCAGCAGATACCCAGGGCGTCAGGGAGACACAGCACAGGGAGATGGGTGGACAAGGAACGCGCTGTTCTTTAGGAGTTGTCAAGGACCTGCCAACATCCAGGGTTGGAATGGCTCTACCTGACCTGAGAGCCCCCCGGGAAGGCTACAAGGTTCCCTGGTTGTGGAACACGGATCCTCAGCCCCAGCCTGGGTTGGCAGGCCCTGAGCAGGGCACAGGAAGCCTACAGGTTCCACTGGACCCTTGATGACAGTGGTGGACCCCTGCTGCTCCAAGGACAGTCAGGGGTGACCAAGCTGGTGCTGACCAGTGGCAAGGAAGCCTGCCCTTTTTTCTAACCCCCTAGACAGTCTGTCCTTAGCTTTCTGCCCCTCTCTCCTCAGCCCCAAGCCCTTCTTGAGTTTTCTAGCAGCTGAGGTGGCAAATGCAATTCTTGCTTCATCAGGGCCCTGCCCCGCCTTCACACAGCCTCCAGTCCCACTCAAGGTGCAGTGATGCTCTGAGCATCTCATCCCTGCGGGTATGCAGGCCTTGTGCTCCGTCCACCCAGCCTCCAGCTTGTGCCTGAAGTTCCCTCTCCCAGACCCCTTGTACGTCCTCTCAGGTCTGCCCTTTCTACAAGTCCTAGAAATCCAAGAATGCCTTCAGTGACCTCCCCAAGGGCTCCCTTCTCCTAAAGAGTAGATGGTCTTGGACTAGAGATTACACCTGGGGTTCTCAGCCTGGGCCCCCACCAAATCCACCCAATACAATCTCAGAAGGGCGCACTGAGGATGTCATTTTATAAAACCTTTCCTATGGGCTCTCATGCCCACCCTCTGATCAAGAGTCGCTGCTTCAGAAAACCACCATTCTCTCTTAGGTTTGGGTAGCCTTCTCTCCCAATGCAGACCTTCAGCTTGCAAAGACCCCCTATCTAGATCACCTTCCTCAAGGCCACACCATTCAAACATACGCTGATGACCTGTCGACCTGCTGAGGGACAGTGGATCACGTCTCTATGCTGATCTCACTGGTCACTGCTGGACACTCATGGGGCTGGGCCTGGGCAGGTGCAGACAGGTGATGACTGAGCGTTCAGGATGCCAGCTGACTGTGTCTCTGGGTGGGGACACCAAAGGCCACTCTCATTCCAGAATCTTATTCCTTCAGTAGCCATTCAGGTGGTGTGCGTTAGGGCTTAAGGGCAATGACACCTGGCAATATATGGCACAGCATGACTCAAAGAACATTCTCATATCCCACTCTCTTATTTGGCTTTCATACACCATAAAAGGCAGGCATAGAAAATAGGTCTCTCAATGTAAAAGGACTTGTATAAAAACCACCACAAAGTTCAGAGCAAAGCCAGGACTCAGACCAGCTCCTGTCACTAGGGTAGACCTCTGCCTGCACAAGCCCCCTCCCCTCTCTGTCCACCTGAACCCTCCTGCGAATCACAGCACACCGACCAAAGGTCAGTGCATTCACTCCGTGGCGGTGAGCCATAGCAGGCCTGCACACCCAGTAGGGTAGGAGGGTGTGTACAGCTGCCATTTCCTGAATCCTGACTGTGGCTGCCGAGGCGGGCCAATAAGGCAGCCCTTTTTGAAAACTGCAGGGACTGTTCCTGGGAGAAACAGATCCAAGACCCCTGTGTACACTGTTCCAGCTAGGATCTGGCTGCCAGAGGCTGTCACAGTACCTGTGAGCCTTCCCAGGCCGCCCATATGGGGTACTATAGCCCCAAACTTCTAACAAACTGATAAGACGCCAGTTTCCCCTTAGCAATTATTACTCTCAGCCCAGGCATCCTCTCTGGAGACCAACTTCAGCTGATGCAACATCTTAGGTTCTTCAGCACAGAAAGAGCTTGCTGAGTAGGAACTCTTGGTGTCCCTGGCCCCAGGGACAGTTAGGCTGCAGGGACCCACATGGAAAATTGACTTAGCCATCAACCTGCTCTGGAAGATATGGGTGTGAGTAAAAGTGAAGCCATGATTTCTCAAGAGTCCACTATCCTATGAGCATAAAACTTGAAGCTGAAGTAGATGGACCATTTTCCTAATAATTAACAATTTCATAGAGACAAACACATGTTGGGGTCAGACTCACAGTTGGGGAGAGCAGGCTGCCGTGGTTCTGCCTGATCAGTCGAAATGGTGTGCACAGAAAAGATGAGCCTGGAACAGGCCTTGGGCACTGGAGCTCTCTAGAAAGCATGTCAGCTGCTTGCCACACATCCTAATGCACAATCTCCCCCCACGGCTTCCTATTCTAGCCCCGAGTCCTCTCTCCACCCTCCCTCCTCTAGGCCGGGACCATTCTTTGCTGGCTGAGCTCCCCAGGTACTTTTGCACAACCAACTGACTGGTCACCATGACTGACAGGAAAGGGCTCAGCAGAAGCAAAGCCAGTCAGAACAAGGTTCCTGCTCAAGATGAGAGTCTGCCTTGCCAGTAAAGCAATACAAAGCATATTTTTCTGCCACCCTATCAATTTGACACATGCAAAGGCCCAATTTCAAATATCCTAAAAAGAAAATTTATCAACATAACTGTGAGTCACAGAACCACGTAGGTTTTGCCCAGCCAGGCTCCAGGGTGTTGGGAGGGAGTAGCTTGCCTTCTTTCTCCAGTCCTACCAGGACAGCTGATGGAGGCTTGCTGTTCTCGCCCAGAACTCTCTGGCTTCCACCCTTCTCTGAGCTTCTGGAAAGGACAGGATAGGCTGTTCTAGGCAGGCCACCCAAGAACTGCTGTGAAGGAGGTAGGCTCAGTCATTACAGCTGTATTACCAGCAGAGCCAGGGACAAAGAATCTGAAGGATGCAGCTAGAAGTTCTTGAGATAGAAAAAGGGGTGGGAAGGGGGCTTTTTTGCTCTTCTAGAGCACTGAGCTCAGCCGGGCTACTGGGCCACAGAATCCATAATGCTGCCTAGCTTGCCACCCTCCACTCTCAGAAATGCCACCAAAATGTGGCTGCCTGTGCCTCCAAAATAGCAAAGTGATGGTGCCCCGAGCTCCCCATTTCTCCACCCCGCAATGAGTTTGCAATAAGAAGTTTGTGAAGTCAAGCCAGGTTCACAATAGTTCTAGATTAAGAATGCCCACCAGAAGTTAGGGGGCTTGGGTTGAGTAAGGAGGGTGGAAAGAAATCAGTTGGATTTACATATTTGTCCCCAGAGGCCCTCCCAGGACAACCACAGGAGGTGACTGACAAGCAGCTCAGACAGCAGAACCCCCCAAAAGAGAAAAGTTCCAATTAGCCCAAAGCAATGAGAGCCTGTTCCCAGAGTACCAATTAAATCAGAACTAATCAATGCTTGCTCTAGTTCCTGCCATTCTGCTCAGGAAATAATGAGGAAAACGAGAGGGCCCCAGTCAGCAAGTGCAGCGTGGCAGCCCTCTGAAGCCTGGAGAAATCACACAGCTCGTGCACGCATGCCTGGCAGCTGGTGCACCTGCACCTTTAAGAACTAAGCCTAGTGTTTGGGTCCCCACTTAGACCCTGACAGATGCCAGAGAGGGCGCCTCTGCTCCACCCCCAACCAATGGGACAAAGAGGAAAGCTGTGGGACCAGGCTGGGCTGGCTTTAAAGCTGTCTGCTTTGATTCATCCCTTGATCTGGCACTCGTTCCCCTCTGTTTCCACACCATCCATCACGAGTACCATAACCAAGAAATCCAATAAAGACACAAAGGCACAGCTTTCGGCTCTCAGCAGGCCTCAGAAAGACTGTGCAAGTGCTCCAGCCCAGGCAATTAGCTGAGTCCGAAGGATTGTAGAGCTGATGGGCATTAGCAACCCTGTGCCTGGTGCCTCCCTGCAGGTGTTTAGGGAGCAAGTTAAGTGGGGCAGGAGACATGCAAGGGATGGTCTGCTGCCCAGGCATGGTGGGGAAGACAACTGGCATGGAGCTCATCATCATGGAGAAGGAGCTAATACAACCCCCCGCCTTCAAGATGTCCCCAAAGAACTCAGGGTAACCCGAGTGATGAGTTAGGGTCACAGTGGTCATTTCTGAGGTCCATGTGGGAAGGCTTGTTCTTGAAAGAGTGTGAAATTTTGAAGGATGTAAATAAAATTTAATAAAGGAAAGCAGTTTTCTCTTCCCCAGCTCTGGATTCCCTGCTATGTTCAGCTTGCATGCACTTAGGCAACAGATAAGCTGTGGGCCCTCTAGTCCCCTCTATTCACTCCCAGAGAAGACTGAGTCTCAAGCCAGCTCAGCACATCTATTGCCATGTGTTGGACATGTGCTCTCCTGAACCGAGGAGAGCTAATGCGGGTGCACGGGACCCTGACACCCCCAAGCGGCAACGTTTGCATCCCTCTGTGTCATTCATAAGCAAGGCAACACAACACATGGCTCCATGCCACCCTCATTCTAGTAGCTTCATCTCCTTCCTGGACACACTAAAGCTGGGCACTATCCCTGCCCTAGGGCCTGGCATTGAGCCCCTGGAGGGAGACAGCCAAGCCAGAAGGCTTTGAGTTAATGAGCTACATGGGTTCAGTGCCAAGTAGAGTGCTATGGGAACTGGACTGGAATGAACTAAAATATTTTCCAAATTCAGGCACTTCTCAATTACCCTTGAGAGAATTGTTGAATTGTCCACGACAACCCAAATTCTCCATGCCTCAGAGTGTGGTGCTAGACAGGATATAGGAGTGAGTGAGTGAGTGAGTGAGTGAGTGAGTGAGTGAGTGAGTGAGTGAGAGAGAGTGTGTGTGTGTGTGTGTGTGTAAATGTGTTTGTCTAAGAGAGAGAGAGAGAATGAATGTCAGTGTCCCCAGACTAAATGTATCGGAGTGGTTATTAGGTTATTATTCACCATTTGGAATTCTCCCCATCTCTTGCCCCCACTGCAAATATTGACATTCTGGTTTGACACACTGGAAAATCATCAGGCCTAGCACTGGGGATGGAGATTCTCCAGAGCTTTGTAATGAGCAATTAGGCTCTTCTGTTCCTTTACAATCCAGAGCTGGAGGTGGGAAAACTTTTCAACTAAGCTCTGACCCAGGTGGGCAGAAAGCAGAAGCTTCAAGAGGTCGCAGGGCTTACCCTTGCAGGCCACGCTGTTCTCGGGCTCATAGCCAGGCTTGCAGGTGCAGCGCCCGATGGGCACCATCCACTCCCCATCCCCGTTGCAGTAGAGTTTGATGGGCACATCCACTTCCTCTGCATTGGGGATGCACGTGCCTCGAGCAATCACCAGAGATGTGCTCTCTGCCCCAGTCATCGTCTCCGGGAATACTGCAAAATTTTGCACAATGCTGGGACACTTTTTGAAGAAGACACGGACAGAAAGAAGAGACATACAGGCTCCATAATCCTGGAAAGCAAGGTAAAAACCATTCCGAGTAAGAGGCCCAAAGCTCCTGACCTCTGTGTTGACCTTCATCAACCTTCCTCCAAAGTCTACCTGGGAGAAGCTCTCATCTGCAGCAATGGTGTCTACTTTGAGGTAGGGGGCCTCCGACCAGAAGGCTGATTTCTTGGTGGCAATGACTGAGTCAGTCTCATAGTAGTACAAGTTGAAGGTCTCCTTGCAGGAGCCTGGGACGTTGGGGAGGCTGCTGCAGTCTCTCACAGTGAAGCGCATCTCTGTGTAGATGCGATGGGCCCCCCGACGGTTGATGAAGGTGGTGAGCAGCCAGTTGTTCTGGTTGGGCTCGAAGACATTGCACACCTGGTAGGTACGGATGGTGTTCAGGTTTTCATCGTAGCCACTGACTTCTTCCCACTGTACCAAGCAGGCCACAGGCACACACATGCAAAAAGACAAAATAGAGAGTGAGAAGACAGAGAGAGCCAGAGCAGAGGAGAAGCCTGGCACTAGAGGGGGGCCTTACGAGCTCATCAGTATAGCTGCTTGACCTAAGAAAGAAACACACCTCACCCTAACTTGCTTTTAAAAATTATAAGTAGACTGTGAATGTTTCTCTACGGTCTATCCCAAAATACAACAGACTTTAGAAGAACTTCTTTCATCTAACCCACAACTCCCATGCTGTATGACTCATTATATACATGAGGACCAGCTTCAGCTTTTAGCACCAGGTGATGGCAGGGGACTTTCTACCTCAATGCTACAGCCTCTGCTCTCAACAGCTACTCTGTGGATTAGGGGCCTGATTACATGACACTCCCACCTTGGAAATCCTCATTTCTGAACTTAATCTCTTTATTGTGGCAAAACTCTTTTACCTCTCTTAAAAGTATATTAATATAAGGCTTTTCAAATTTTCTGAATGAACTTAGATTCCCTTAAACTTTTGTTTTATAACATCAATCTCTTTGAAAGAGCTAGATGATAAAAGTGGCAAGATTAGAGGTTGCTAAGTGAAATCTTAAATGAAGCAAATTAAGCTTTATTGTGTGCAAATTTCAAGCAAACATGTGATTGAAGAGAATGTTGGAGGGTGTTACTTAGGGAGTAAGGAAAGCTTCTTAATAAGAGAGAGATATCATGCTTCATATTGGAATACAGAGCTCTCATTTTTAGCAGGCCTTACAGATTGGAAGAAAATGAGGAACAATATAGTTATTAAGTGATGTCTCTCAATCTTCCCCACAACTTTGAGAACGAGATGCTACCATTCCTAAGTTACAGATGAAAAGACGTCATGCAATTGACCTGTGGTCACGTGGCCATAAGAAGACATGGGGAAGACAGTAAACAGCAAGAAGTGCTTTGAAATGCTCAAAGAAATTCACCTAATAACTTGTTTCAGTAATAAGATAATAAGGGGCATAAAGGCATGGCTTCCGTAACTGAGTTGTTCTGAGACAGGGGCCACAGGAGAGCTGCGGGTCATTCTCTCTTCCTTGTGCTAGGAGAGGAAGCTGCTGCCCCCACTGGGGAATCTCAGGACCCTGATCTCAAGAACTGGCAGCTATTCCCAGGACGGTTCAATGCGTTTGATAAAGTTCTCTTCTGCCTGCCAGAAATAAACAAGAAACAGATGAAATTCAGCTTCCTAAAGTGAAAAGAAAAAATGATTACAATCCTTAACTATTCAGCAGTTGTGGCAAAAATACCAAATAATACCCATTTCTTTAAATATGATGTAAAATGCTTGTTATTCACAGTACAGAGTTGAAATATATAAGCTAGAATTCTTTATTAAAAGAGCTAAAAGCCAATCGTATGTGCATGGGAATATACTACAATTGCTTCTTGCACATATTTAAGCCCCTGCACGAGCAGGAGGACAGAGACAAGGCTCTGTGCCAATGCATCCGAAGATCAGGTACGGTGCAAAGGAAAAATGGGCACATGGAGAGCTGGCCTGTAGAATGACCTCACTGCCACTCCTGCTGCCCAAGCGTCACTGAGGCACGGGAGTCCCTCCAGGACCCTTCTCACCCAACACCTTCTAGCACTCGCAGGGTCCTGTCCCCTCCCCAGCCTGGAGTCCTTGGTAAGCTCCTTCTGGGATCTTTGCATACTGCCAAACCTCACTGGGACTTTGCCTAATTTCTTATTGATTCCCTAGATGTCAAGGGACCACTTTTTATTCCTTCTTAAAGATTGTATTGTGTCCTGTTTATATGTGTTTATTAAAGTTATGTTCTGCTTGCCTGGGTTTTTGGAACCAGAAAGCAAACATATTAGGGAGAAGTCACTGACAGTTGTTAGAGTTCAAATTTTCAGACCTCCCTCCCTTTCCGTGGCTGTTTTGAATAGTAGTTTCCCAGTTGATCCTATATGACTGTTGAGAGAAAGGCAGATTTTCTTTTGCTGTTTTATAATTGTTTAAACAGATGTATGGTACATTATTTCAGTTGGGCTGTATAAGGTCTCAGGATGAACCCACTTAGTGTGGGGATCTGATTCCAACCAGAGTTGTTGACCCATACCCAAGACTAATCAGCTCTCTTATATTGGGGCAGGACAGGGGACCCACCTTTCAGGGCTCACCTTACCACTGAGACAATCAAAACCAGGGCTTTTAAACAGACAGAACAAGGCATTTATACTCTTGTGGAGTTGGGATATTGAGAACATTTATTTTGGGAAATGATACTGATTGGTATTATAAGACCCAACAGAGGTAATTGTTGCAAACATCAACCTCTCTGGGCCTCAGTTTTCTCATCTGTAAAATGAGGAATCCCACTGGTTGACTTTGAGTCATCAAATTCTACTGATCTAATTGACTCTGTGACAGCTCCTATAGGAGCAATGAAAGCATATTAGGGGACCTGGCTGTATATGCAAATGGAAGGAGTAGAGAGAATGGAAAATAACTCCCTGTTGTTTGGAAAATACCATCATGGCGTCTCCCATTCATTTCCTTCCCTCCTTCATTCTTCTCTTGTCAGGGGGCACCACAGGGGTTGAAAAAACAAGCAATCCAAGAAGACTAGAGGAGGTAAAAATGCTTTCCAAGAAAGTAGCAATTAGACTGGGGGCCTTGAAGAAAGAGAAGGTTTTGGTAAATCAAGATGAGGGTGGAATGGCATTCCCAGCAGGGAGGAATAGACATTGTTATTTGTTTATGATATTTGGAATCAGCCTCATCACTTTACAGTTATACCTCATTATTCATCAGTGAAAAATATATTTACTGAATGCCAACTTTATGCCAGGCATTCCATTAGCCACTGGGGATACAGCAATGTGAAGCTTATAATCTAGTGAGAGAAACAGAAATTAGACAAATGGTTATTAAAATAACTAAATAATTACAATTGTGCTAACTGCTATGAGGGAAAATGATAGGGTGCCAAGAGCAGGGGTGTACCTGATCTACAGAGGAGTATAAGGGAAGACCCTCCATGCCAAGAGAGGACAGGTGGATAGACACTAACCAGGAGAAATGTTGGTTAGAGAGGGGCAGAGCATCTAGGCCCAGGAACAGCACGTACAAAGGCTCTGTGGTGGGGAAAAGTGGTCTGGTGCCATTGAGGAATGAAGCCTGTGTGACACAAAGTCATAAAGAACTGCAGGAAGCAGGAATAAGACTGAAGAGAGGGTGAGTCTGATCAGGAACTCTGCATTTCACCCAGAGAGTAAGGAATCATTTATAAGTTTTAGGGAGGAAAAATGCAGTTGATCAGAGCTGAGTTTTTAAAAATGTCTCTGATGCAAAGTGGAGACTCAGTTGAAGGGCAGCTCAGGCTCACAGACAGGACAGCTGGATGTTGCTGTAGTGGTCCAGACAAGAGATGATACTGGTTGGGACCAGATTAGTAGAAACAGCAAAGATACCTTGGAATAGAATCATAGGTTCTCACCGAGTCGAGTGGGGTGGGGGTTAGCGGGACAGAGAGACCAGCCTCAGCAGACCCAAGGGGCCCCATGACCCTCGACACTCATACATCAGTCCCGCCTCCCCAGCCAGGCTTCCAGCTACCCTGTGTCTCCAGGCATACACCACTTCCCAGACCCTTACAAAAGGGGAGTTTTACCAGTGCTGGATACACTAGCCCATAGATATTCAGGACCCAGTGTCTTTTACGTGAGGCCTGTGCTGACTCCAGTCCTCAATACCAGCTCTTGCTGCCTGTCCTAAGGCTGGTCTCCCTGCAGTGGCAATTCATCAGCCTCAACCTCTAGGCATTTGACATACTGTATTGTATTCCTTTCTGTAACTATTTCCTCCCATTAAAACAACAAAACACCACATTCTGCTTATTGGATTGGCAAAACATTAAAAGATGAAATATCAAATCTTGGTAAGGATGTGGAGAAAAGGGTACCCCCAAACCCAGTGGTGGTTATATAACTGGTAAAATCTCTTAGAAGTCAAGTCAGTAGTTTCTCTCAACCTTTAAAATGTTGGCCAGGGGCGGAGCCAGGATGGCGGCGTGAGTAGAGCAGTGGAAATCTCCTCCCAAAAACACATAGAGCTATGAAAATATAACAAAGAAAAATCTTCCTAAAATAGAGACCACAGGACACAGGACAACATCCAGACCACATCCACACCTGCAAGAACCCATCGCCTTGCGAAGGGGGTAAGATACAAGCCCCGGCCCGGCGGGACCCGAGCGCCCTTCCCCCCGGCTCCCGGCGGGTGGAAAGAAACCGGAGCGGTTTTTTTTTTTTTTTTGGCGAGCGCTTTTTGGAAGCCTTAAAGGGACGGGCCCCCGTTGCTAGGGAGGCAGGGTGGCGGGACCGGTGAGCAGGTGCCTGGGACCGGTGGCTGAGGACAAAGAATATCCCGCGTTTCTCCCTGCGGGACCGGCGGGCGGGTGCCTGAGACCGGTGCCTGAGGACGGAGGAAATCGCGCGTTTTTCCCCTTTTCTTTTTCTCTTTTTGGCGAGCGCTTTTTGGAAGCCTTAAAGGGACAGGGACCCCAGTGCTAGGGAGGCAGGGTGGCGGGACTGGTGAGCGGGTGCCTGGGACCAGTGCCTGAGGACAAAGAATATCGAGCGTTCCTTCCCTGCGGGACCGGTGGGTGGGTGCTTTTTGGAAGCCTTCAAAGGACAGGAACCCTGGTGCTAGGGAGACAGGGCAGCAGGACCAGTGAGCGGGTGCCTGAGACCGGCACCTGAGGACAGAAAAAAAGGAAAAAAAAATCGCTTGTTTTTTCCTTTTTTTTTTTTTTCTTTCTTTCTGTTCCCTCTCTCATTGTTGCTGTTGTTGTTTTGGTTTGGAGAGTGCTTTTTGGAAGTCTTAAAGGGGCAGGACAGGTCACTTAGACCAGAGGCAGGTAATCTGGGGATCTCTGGGCACCCTAACCCCCTGGGCAGCAGGGGGCACACAGACCGCTTACGGAGATAAATAGCCTCCTGGCCGCTCCCCCTCCAAACGGGGCTCCACCATTTTGGAGGAACAGCCCCAGCCAGACCAAGCCCACAGCAACAGCGGAGATAAACCCCAAAGCAACTGGGCAGGAAGCAGAAGCCCTGTCTGCGCACAGCTGCCCAGAACAAGCAACTAGAGGTCGCTATTCTCCCAGGAAAAGGCTACAAACCAACAAGAAGGGAAGCTCTTTCAGCGGTCACTTGTACCAGCTCTGCAAACTATCTCTATCACCATGAAAAGGCAAAACTACAGGCAGACAAAGATCACAGAGACAACACCTGAGAAGGAGACAGACCTAACTAGTCCTCCTGAAAAAGAATTCAAAATAAAAATCATGAACATGCTGACAGAGATGCAGAGAAAAATGCAAGAGCAATGGGATGAGATGCAGAGAAAAATGCAAGAGCAGTGGGATGAAGTCCGGAAGGAGATCACAGATGTCAGGAAAGAGATCACAGAAGTGAAACAATCCCTGGAAGGATTTATAAGCAGAATGGATAAGATGCAAGAGGCCATTGAAGGAATAGAAGCCAGAGAACAGGAACGTATAGAAGCTGACATAGAGAGAGATAAAAGGATCTCCAGGAATGAAACAACACTAAGAGAAATATGTGACCAATACAAAAGGAATAACATTCGTATTATAGGGATACCAGAAGAGGAAGAAAGAGGAAAAGGGATAGAAAGTGTCTTTGAAGAAATAATTGCTGAAAACTTCCCCAAACTGGGGGAGGAAATAATCGAACAGACCATGGAAGTACACAGAACCCCCAACAGAAAGGATCCAAGGAGGACAACACCAAGACACATAGTAATTAAAATGGCAAGGATCAAGGACAAGGAAAGAGTTTTAAAGGCAGCTAGAGAGAAAAAGGTCACCTATAAAGGAAAACCAATCAGGCTAACATCAGACTTCTCGACAGAAACCCTACAGGCCAGAAGAGAATGGCATGATATACTTAATGCAATGAAACAGAAGGGCCTTGAACCAAGGATACTGTATCCAGCACGACTATCATTTAAATATGATGGTGGGATTAAACAATTCCCAGACAAGCAAAAGCTGAGGGAATTTGCTTCCCACAAACCACCTCTACAGGGCATCCTACAGGGACTGCTCTAGATGGGAGCACCCCTAAAAAGAGCACAGAACAAAACACACAACATATGAAGAATGGAGGAGGAGGAATAAGAAGGGAGAGAAGAAAAGAATCTCCAGACAGCGTATATAACAGCTCAATAAGCGAGCTAAGTTAGGCAGTAAGATACTAAAGAAGCTAACCTTGAACCTTTGGTAACCACGAATCTAAAGCCTGAAATGGCAATAAGTACATATCTCTCAATAGTCACCCTAAATGTAAATGGACTTAATGCACCAATCAAAAGACATAGAGTAATAGAATGGATAAAAAAGCAAGACCCATCTATATGCTGCTTACAAGAAACTCACCTTAAACCCAAAGATAAGCATAGACTAAAAGTCAAGGGATGGAAAAACATATTTCAGGCAAACAACAGTGAGAAAAAAGCAGGGGGTGCAGTACTAATATCAGACAAAATAGACTTCAAAACAAAGAAAATAACAAGAGATAAAGAAGGCCACTACATAATGATAAAGGGCTCAGTCCAACAAGAGGATATAACCATTCTAAATATATATGCACCCAATACAGGAGCACCAGCATATGTGAAGCAAATACTAACAGAACTAAAGACGGAAATAGACTGCAATGCATTCATTGTAGGAGACTTCAACACACCACTCACCCCAAAGGATAGATCCACCGGGCAGAAAATAAGTAAAGACACACAGGCACTGAACAACACACTAGAACAGATGGACCTAATAGACATCTATAGAACTCTACATCCAAAAGCAACAGGATATACATTCTTCTCAAGTGCACATGGAACATTCTCCAGAATAGACAACATACTAGCTCACAAAAAGAGCCTCAGTAAATTCCAAAATATTGAAATTCTACCAACCAATTTTTCAGACCACAAAGGTATGAAAGTAGAAATAAATTCTACAAAGAAAACAAAAAGGCTCACAAACACATGGAGGCTTAACAACATGCTACTAAATAATCAATGGATCAATGAACAAATCAAAATAGAGATCAAGGAATATATAGAAACAAATGACAACAACAACACTAAGCCCCAACTTCTGTGGGATGCAGCGAAAGCAGTCTTAAGAGGAAAGTATATAGCAATCCAGGCACACTTGAAGAAGGAAGAACAATCCCAAATGAATAGTCTAACATCACAATTATTAAAACTGGAAAAAGAAGAACAAAGGAGGCCTAAAGTCAGTAGAAGGAGGGACATAATAAAGATCAGAGAAGAAATAAACAAAATTGAGAAGAATAAAACAATAGCAAAAATCAACGAAACCAAGAGCTGGTTCTTTGAGAAAATAAACAAAATAGATAATCCTCTAGCCCAACTTATTAAGAGAAAAAGAAAGTCAACACAAATCAACATAATCAAAAATGAGAATGGAAAAATCACGACAGACTCCACAGAAATACAAAGAATTATTAAAGACTACTATGAAAACCTATATGCCAACAAGCTGGAAAACCTAGAAGAAATGGACAACTTCCTAGAAAAATACAACCTCCCAAGACTGACCAAGGAAGAAACACAAAAGTTAAACAAACCAATTACAAGCAAAGAAATTGAAACAGTAATCAAAAAACTATCCAAGAACAAAACCCCGGGGCCGGACGGATTTACCTCGGAATTTTATCAGACACACAGAGAAGACATAATACCCATTCTCCTTAAAGTGTTCCACAAAATAGAAGAAGAGGGAATACTCCCAAACTCATTCTATGAGGCCAACATCACCCTAATACCAAAACCAGGCAAAGACCCCACCAAAAAAGAAAATTACAGACCAATATCCCTGATGAACGTAGATGCAAAAATACTCAATAAAATATTAGCAAACAGAATTCAACAGTATATCAAAAGGATCATACACCATGACCAAGTGGGGTTCATCCCAGGGATGCAAGGATGGTACAATATTCGAAAATCCATCAACATCATCCACCATATCAACAAAAAGAAAGACAAAAACCACATGATCATCTCCATAGATGCTGAAAAAGCATTTGACAAAATTCAACATTCATTCATGATAAAAACTCTCAGCAAAATGGGAATAGAAGGCAAGTACCTCAACATAATAAAGGCCATATATGATAAACCCACAGCCAGCATTATACTGAACAGCGAGAAGCTGAAAGCATTTCCTCTGAGATCGGGAACCAGACAGGGATGCCCACTCTCCCCACTGTTATTTAACATAGTACTGGAGGTCCTAGCCACGGCAATCAGACAAAACAAAGAAATACAAGGAATCCAGATTGGTAAAGAAGAAGTTAAACTGTCACTATTTGCAGATGATATGATACTGTACATAAAAAACCCTAAAGACTCCACTCCAAAACTACTAGAACTGATATCGGAATACAGCAAAGTTGCAGGATACAAAATTAACACACAGAAATCTGTAGCTTTCCTATACACTAACAATGAATCAATAGAAAGAGAAATCAGGAAAACAATTCCATTCACTATTACATCAAAAAGAATAAAATACCTAGGAATAAACCTAACCAAAGAAGTGAAAGACTTATACTCAGAAAACTACAAGTCACTCTTAAGAGAAATTAAAGGGGACACTATTAAATGGAAACTCATCCCATGCTCATGGCTAGGAAGAATTAATATCGTCAAAATGGCCATCCTGCCCAAAGCAATATACAGATTTGATGCAATCCCTCTCAAATTACCAGCAACATTCTTCAATGAATTGGAACAAATAATTCAAAAATTCATATGGAAACACCAAAGACCCCGAATAGCCAAAGCAATCCTGAAAAAGAAGAATAAAGTAGGGGGGATCTCACTCCCCAACTTCAAGCTCTACTACAAAGCCATAGTAATCAAGACAATTTGGTACTGGCACAAGAACAGAGCCACAGACCAGTGGAACAGATTAGAGACCCCAGAAATTAACCCAAACATATATGGTCAATTAATATTTGATAAAGGAGCCATGGACATACAATGGCAAAATGACAGTCTCTTCAACAGATGGTGCTGGCAAAACTGGACAGCTACATGTAGGAGAATGAAACTGGACCATTGTCTAACCCCATATACAAAGGTAAACTCAAAATGGATCAAAGACCTGAATGTAAGTCATGAAACCATTAAACTCTTGGAAAAAAACATAGGCAAAAACCTCTTAGACATAAACATGAGTGATCTCTTCTTGAACATATCTCCCTGGGCAAGGAAAACAACAGCAAAAATGAGCAAGTGGGACTACATTAAGCTGAAAAGCTTCTGTACAGCGAAAGACACCATCAATAGAACAAAAAGGAACCCTACAGTATGGGAGAATATATTTGAAAATGACAGATCCGATAAAGGCTTGACGTCCAGAATATATAAAGAGCTCACACGCCTCAACAAACAAAAAACAAATAACCCAATTAAAAAATGGGCAGAGGAACTGAACAGACAGTTCTCCAAAAAAGAAATACAGATGGCCAAGAGACACATGAAAAGATGCTCCACATCGCTAATTATCAGAGAAATGCAAATTAAAACTACAATGAGGTATCACCTCACACCAGTAAGGATAGCTGCCATCCAAAAGACAAACAACAACAAATGTTGGCAAGGCTGTGGAGAAAGGGGAACCCTCCTACACTGCTGGTGGGAATGTAAATTAGTTCAACCATTGTGGAAAGCAGTACGGAGGTGCATCAAAATGCTCAAAACAGACCTACCATTTGACCCAGGAATTCCACTCCTAGGAATTTACCCTAAGAACGCAGCAATCAAGTTTGAGAAAGACAGATGCACTCCTATGTTTATCGCAGCACTATTTACAATAGCCAAGAATTGGAAGCAACCTAAATGTCCATCGGTAGATGAATGGATAAAGAAGATGTGGTACATATACACAATGGAATACTACTCAGCCATAAGAAGTGGAAAAATTCAACCATTTGCAGCAACATGGATGGAGCTGGAGAGTATTATGCTCAGTGAAATAAGCCAAGCAGAGAAAGAGAAATACCAAATGATTTCACTCATCTGAGGAGTATAGGAACAAAGGAAAAACTGAAGGAACAAAACAGCAGCAGAATTACAGAACCCAAAAATGGACTAACAGGTACCAAAGGGAAAGGAACTGGGGAGGATGGGTGGGCAGGGAGGGATAAGGGGGGGGAAGAAGAAGGGGGGTATTAAGATTAGCATGCATGGGGGGAGGGAGAAAGGGGAGGGTGGGCTGCATAACACAGAGAGGACAAGTAGTGACTCTACAACATTTTGCTAAGCTGAGGGACAGTAACCGTAATGTGGTTGTTAGGGGTGACCTGATATAGGGGAGAGCATAGTAAACATAGTATTCTTCATGTAAGTGTAGATTAAAAATTAAAAAAAAAAAAAAGAAAGAAAGAAAGAAAGAAAAGGGGGATTACTCCTTAACAGGATAAAACTATTGGTAAATCAAAGATCAACACATGCTTTAAATATCCTTAATGTTGATCACTTAAAGGGTGTCAGATGATCAGCTATGGAGGTACTCTTTTCTGATAATATTCCTTTCTCTTAATTAAAAAAAAAAAAAAAAAGCAGTTACTGTGTGCTGACCTCCAATGAGTTCTGCACAGTGGTATAGAGGGCATGTCAAAGTGTGGGCAAAGGGTCTGTTTGTTTCTATGCAGAAGATCAAGGCCTAGCTTGGATACCCAGAAAATGAACTAAGATACGATATGAGGAGGAGCTTCCGGCATCAGCACTCTCTGGAGGACTTGTGCCAGGGGATGATCATCAAAAAGCCTCCACAGGGATCCGGACGATGCTGCAGTTGTGGCTGTATCCAGCCCACCGTCTCCTGGACTTGCCATTGTAATGAGGAGGGAGATGTCTAGGCTGGCATGTGCATATAGTGAGACAACGAATTTGACCGGCTCTGTACTGTTGGAACTCAACCAGGAGTTGGGAGGGGTGCAAGTTGTAGCACTCCAAAATCTCATGACTATAGACTATCTATGGTTAAAAGAACATATGGGATGTGAACAGATCCCAGAAATGGGCTGCTTTAATTTGTCTGATGGTTCAAGTACAGTTGGACAATATCCATCATATCATAGATAAATTTTCACAAATACCTAGGGTGCCTAAATGGTTTTCTTGGCTTCACTAGAGATGGATGGTAATTATAGATTTGCTTTGTTTATGTCACCGTATTCCTATTATGTTAATATGTGTGTGCAAATTAGTTAGTAGTTTAAAACCCATACATACTTAAGGTACTCTACAAGAAGATATGTCAAAGAAATAATCAATCCTCCCATGTTTCCTTCATATGCTACATCTATAGCTTTTCTTCTTCCTTCCTAATTACAACCCTTAAATAGAATTCGTGCCTCATATCGAATTTACCGAGTATCATAATTCCTCCAGGTGGTAAAGATACCTCGAGACAAGTGCTGGGCATAGAAACCACAGGGCATAAATCTGCAAAGAAGTAAAAAGCTAACCTTTGCAAACAATATGGCTTCTCTCTCACTTACCAACTTTACATTTCCCTGTATGGCCCCGGAAGATGAGTGGTTAGCCAGAGACGGGTAAGATTCCTCAAGGGAGGAACAACCTAAGACAGGCACAGTCGCAGGGGGGCCATCAGGTGAGAATTTGGGGATCAACAGAGGTGAGGCTCAGAACCTCACCCCCCCTGCTTTGAGAGAAATCTTCTGCATCTGTGGATGTCTTGCTGCCCTTGTCTAGCCTGGATTAATACTTAGTCCATAGGCACACACCTGATCATCTGATCATCTACATTTGCCTTCTTACAGCACTAAACTATGTTTTCTACCTTTATCTTGCATCTACCTACCACTTCAGCATTTTATTAAAAATAAAAATAATAATAATAATAGGAGAAATGTGGGATCAACATATAAATCAAGTACAAAAATCAAACGAATATTCATATTTGACCTGATTGTTTATAGGTCATATTGCATGATCAAAACCGAAAGTTTCTGTGATGACTGCCCTTGTACTGTTCACCATGTAAGAATTTATTCACTATGTAAGAATTCGTTCACCATGTAATAACTTGTTCATTATGCTTCAGAAGATTGGAGACTGACGAGAATTAGGCTTGAGATGGATTAATGATTGTACATTGAGCGTTGACCCCCCTATACTGAATTTTATTGTTGTTAACAACCATTTGATCAATAAATATGAGAGATGCCCTCTCAAAAAAAAAAAAAAAATGTTGGCCACAATTCAAGTCCATAGGGAAAAGGTGAATCATTTAAAAAACCTGTTGTAATAACTGGATAACCATCTAGAAAAAAATATAATTCTGCATCTATATCTCATACAGTACTCCAGGATAAATTCCCAGTGAATCAAGGATTTAGACATTAGAAATGAAGTCATAAAAATACTAAAAGGAATCATGAAGACTATGTACACTAATGATGACATGAAACTCAAAAGCTATAAATGAACAGATTGATCAGTTCAGCTCTATACCATTTTTTTTTAATTGGCATGACCGAAATAACCATTAGTAAAATCATGAGGAGAAAGGAAAGAAAACATGCTGGGAAAAAATATTTGTAACTTACCACAAATAAAATGCTAATTTCCCCTAATACAGAAAATCTATACATCAATAATAAAATAGAAAAATGGGCATAGGATACTAACAAACTGTTTACTGACAAAAAAAACCAGAAACACCTCATAAACATATGAAAAGATATTGACTCTCATTCATTATAACCAAAATGGTAATTAGCCATATTGTGATACTTTTTTTTGGTCAGACCAAAGTTTGATAATGCTGTGCTGGATAGGGTGTGGGAGACAAGCATTCTGATACACAGCTAGATGAAGAGCAAACTGGTACAACCTCTGCAGAAATTTTGGGTTTAATTCTCAAAAATCGCAACTTCATACACCTTTTGACCCAGCAATTCCACTTCTAGGATCAAGCCCCAGTTGTACTTTAATGTATGTGAAATTAGCACGAACAAAGTTACTACATGAAGCCATAACCACCTCCAGAGCTTTATGCATGCCCAGGGCACGTGGAGATGGCCAGTCCTCAGAGGACCATGGGCCTGTGGACAATGAAGCCGCCTTCTCAGAATTTGCTCATTGGGACTTCTGGGAGCTTTGCACAGGTGTCAGGGGAAGAACCATTAACTGAGACTGAAATCCTCACCAACCAGTGGGATGGTAGAGGGGGTTCAGAACCTGACCTAATTGGACTAAAAGAAAATCAAGTTCAGGATGTTTCTTGTACATCTTTATTTGTGGAGCAAGATTCATAATGCTGCATGCCAATCTGATTTTAGTTGTCCTTCTGGGAACTCTCAGCTGGGCTGTAATATGGCATCTAAGACCCTCTGTTAATGCCTATCAGTTGGTGATTGCATAAACACAATGTGATGTAACCATACAATGGGATACTATTCAGAAATAAAAAGAGAATGAAGTACTGGTACATGCAATAACATGGACAGACCTCTAAAACATTATGCTAAATGAAAGAAGCTAGACTCAAGAGACCCCATGTTGTGTGATTCCATATTTATGAAATGTCTAGAAAAGGCAAATCTATGGATAGAAAGGTATTAGTACTTCCCTGGCCCTGGAGATGGGAATGGAAAGTAACTGCAAATGGCCATGAATAATCTTGGGGGTGATGGAAATGTTCAAGAATGGGATTGGGGTGGTAATTACACAACTCTGTGAATTTACTAAAAATCAGTGAATTGTACAATTAAAATTAGTAAATTTTATGATACGTAATTAATACCTCAATATAGCTTTTTTAACAAAAAACTCTATTTGTCACCTGGTCCAAGCTATATACCTCAACACCCAAACAATCCTGGCTTGGTCTCTATTATCCACACAGTGTTGTCAGTCACGGGTTCATGCCCCTGCTGCGTTCTGTCCACTGAGTCAGGGATGCCCTCTTGGCCCTGTATTCCAAGTGAACAGTACTCACTCCATCAAGCTTGTCTGTGGACGAACAAATGATGTGAGTTGGGGCAAAGGTGGCATCTAATGAGGGAACATGGAGGTGATCAAGGTAGCATTCCTATCACTGAAGCTGGGGGATTGGGTAGAATTGGGAGGGTGATCCAAGGATGGAGTCAGAATCTTGGGCCCAGGACTCCATTCAAGGACAATGTGATTTTCCAAACTGGAGTCAGGAAGCTGTCAGGCCAAAACTCCCTCATGCCCAACCCACCCACTTTGTCACCACACTTTGCCATTTCTTCCAGAACAGTGTCCCACCTATTTGGCCTCTCTTGCATTCCCATGGCCATGCCTTAGGGTTGGCATTACTTAATGCCTCGACTTAGGCCCTGGCTCACTGTTTGTCAGAAGGTAATAACAGACCAGGCAACAGATGGCAAGGGCTCAAACCAAGGCCGTATCTTCTCATATCTGGGCACTAAGGCTGCCCATTTCTGCCCCTTGATGCTGTTGCTGAGGATCTGATCAGCCCTAAGACCTTTCTTCTATCCTACCCTCATCTCATCTCAACTTTTCCAAGACACAGAACCAGAGAATAACAGGTCTGGCTGGAAGCCACCATAGATTGTGTGGACCAAGACCTTTAGTACAGGCACACTGAGCCCAGAGATATTCAATAGCTGGCCTGTGGTCAAGCGGCTGCTGGGTGACAGAGCTGAGCTCTCGGCACAGCTACCCACTGTGAATGGGCTCAGCCCTTCCTTCCTCCACAGCGCCTTCCTTGCTTATATTCAGGAATTTTTCCAAATGCTTAAAGCATGATTGAGCTTATTATGCACAATTTAGCATAATACACTGTTTTGAACTATTTGTTAATTGCTTTGTGCATGTGACTTTGGATTCTGCTACCAGGCTGTGAGCTCCTTGAGGACAGGGAATTACATTTTGACTAATTTATCAGTCCATTTCAACAAGTGAAATAATTTTGTGCATTGGCTTTGCAGTGCTGGTATCACACAAGGACATTTTTTATTCAGTAATATCTGGGGCCAGTGACATCTGCAGGCTTCTCAGGGCTCTACCCTCACTCCCTTCTCCTTTCCCTTTTTATCCAGGTGATCTCATCTACACAGAAGGCTGCAACCAACATGGGGAAGCCCTCTCGGTTTCCCTTGTTTCTGCTCCATCACAGGGAGTGAGCACCGAATCCCCAGTCTCCTCTCTCCTTCACGGCTCTCCTGTCCAGCTGGCCATTTCCCCCACTGAGCTCTCTCCCTCCGAGACACTCAGCCAGTCCTTCTCCTTAACTCTGTGCCCCTGGCAGTTTCCCAAAGTACAAATCCATCTCCCCACTGGACTTTCTGCTGGAGGTCTGGGCCGCGTTGGGGACCTCTCTGTATTCCCAGTGCCTGGCCCTCAAAAAATACTGCAAGACTGAGGGAATGAGTAAGGCCCTGCTCTGTCCTTAGCTTCTCTGCCTCCTCAGCTCCTTGTTCTTTGCTGGGGATGTGGTGCAAGGCACCACCAGGCTAACTCGTCCCTGGGAGAAGAAGGAAGAAGGCAGCTTTGCACAAACAGCAGAATATTAACACCCTTTGAAAGAGCACTATTACTGATGCAAATGGACCACGTGTCCTTGAGATAAGCATAATAAAGAAAACAGTGACATCCATTCGAAAGTACTTGTTCAGGCTTGGAGACCATGACTTGGATGTATGAGAAGGATACCTCTCGGTTCCTCCCAGATCTGGGCTTGTTACCCTTGGTTCTTGCAGATGTGTTGCTTGGCAGTGGCCGGGAGTGCATGTTGATGTTTGGACAGTGCATCTTGACTATCTGCAGCCTGGCTGATTATGTGTGTTGTGTGTGTGTGTATGAGTAAAACATGTTGTTCCCCTTTAAAGCATCTGCCGTGAATTCTATCCAAGAGTCCATCTACACCGCTTTCTAGAACAACCTTCAGAAACTAACACATTCTTTGTTGTCCAAGGGTGGATTTGGATTTTGGAAACAGGCAAAGGTTTTTTGGAGCTAAATCTGATGAGTCAGATGGATATGTAAGCTAGAGCCCTGATGGATACAAAACACTATTTCTTGCTCCAAAATGAAGAGCCACTATAAAATGAAGTTAAGAGAAGTGATCTGATTCCAGTATATGCCTCTGGAGCTGGCTACAAGCATAGAGTTCTGGAAAGATTCAGCCCCTCCCTGGGCTGCCGCAACACCCTGGGCAGCCCCTTCCCCTCCCCAAGTGCCTGATGGACACTATGACCAGGCTTCATGGGAACTGCCCTGAATGCCACTTCTATGAGGCCTAGCCAGGAAGGGGCACCTCCTGCGGGCACTGCTGTTTAAGATAAGTATAGAAGTAATTGAAAATGGTTTTTTAGCCTTTATTAACCAAACAAGGTCCCAGCTACTCTGATTTGTTTCAAACCAAGCTCATTTAATTAATTTTCTAATAAGGAATTGGCCATCTACTACATCTCCAAGCAGTATTCCAGGTGTTGGTGACACAGTAGTGAGTAAGAGGCAAAGCACCTGCCACAGGCCTTGCACTCTAACAGAGCAAACTGAAGGCTGAACAAGCAAATGAATAATATATAGTTGGATAGTGTTAAATGCTACTGAGGAGCAGGTAAGGGGATGGAGTGACAGTTGGCAGGGGGTCATCAGAGAAGATCTTCTTTTGAGCAGAGATCTGTGTGGCCCACCGGAGCCACAAGCCTCGAGGGTGCATGACAGAGGAGCATTCCAGGCTCTGGAACAAGAACAAATCTGGAGCAACAGTGTGCCAGGCAAACTGCCAAGAGAGCCAGGAGGCCAGCAGGCCTGCCAAATTGCATGGACCAAGGAAAAAGTAGGAGGAGGTGGGGAGGGAGAGGTCGCCAGGGTGCAGGTGGGCCCCACCTCTGCCAGTTGCAGCTCTGTGACCTCCAACCACTTTCTGAGCTTCAGTTTCCTCATCAGCAAAACACTACTTACCTGGTAGGGGGTTGGAAGGATTGAAAGATCAGGTAAGTAACTCATCTACCATTCTGCCTGCACTTAACTGCCATTGCTAAGTACCAGCTGTCATCACTACTACCGTCACTGGTATGACCACTCTTTTGTTAACCTCGGGACTTACCTCCGGTTCACACATCAGGTGTAGGAATCACTTCCTCTATCTTAGATAGATAATCATGCCCTTCAGTCAGCAGAATGCAGGGACTAACAGGCCTGAACTCCATCTTCTAGAGGCCCAGAGGGATATCCAGTACACCCCCCCTGCCGCTCCTGGAATCCCCAGGACTCACTCCATACAGCTTTCAGCATGGAGTTTCTTCCCTCAGCCAGGCAGTCCCTGGACACTATCAGCTGCCAGCTCAGACCGCAAGGAGACACACCTGGGCACAGCTCACAGGCTCTGGTGCCATTCAGCAGTCTGCATTTGGGCACCCACTGCTGTTTGAGGGAGCCTACTGTTTTGCAAGTTGCCACCACCATGCCCGTGGAACCATAATGGAGCTTCCATGGCATGGCTCACTCGGGAGAAACCCAAAGATCTACTCTCAGACCCCCCAGCTAGAGACAGCTGCCTCTCTGAACAAGAAGCCCACTGAGGCTCAGGCTGCACCCAGCTTCACTGGGCCCACAGGCAGCCAAAGATTCCTCAGGCAGCAGACCACTCGGGCTGCACTGGAGAAACCACCAATCAGGCAGGGCCCCAAGGACACAGCTCCTGTGTAGACAGTAGACTAAGCCTAAAAGAGCTTGAATATTAGACAAGCTAGAGGGCTAATTGAAATGTAAAATGTAGTCCGTGGGGCATAAATTCCTACAAACCCGGAGGGATCTACCATTTAGTCCACCAACCAACCAAGGCAGTGATTGGCTCAATGGCTCCCCTGAGGGCTGCGAACACCAGCTCACCTCCCAATATATTTAATTTACCTCCCAGATGTGCTGGGCCAGGAGGACATGAATAGCCCCACCATTCATTACCATGGCTCCAGGCAGAGTGCCCAGGAGCCCGGCAGCTGACTTGGACAGAGATTGCTTCTGGAAGCCCAGAGCCTTGAAAGGGCTCCCTACTGCGCAAAGCGAGGAGTCCCTACAATGTCTGCTCACTCCCCAGAATGCAGAAGAGTGCTGGGTGGGTGTAAGAGGTACAATTGGAATATAGAAATAATTAGAATTATTAGAATAACTGACCGGTGCTAATAAGGCATTGGATGGGTCAGCACATTTGATGGAACACCCAAGGGAGGGCACACAGGCCTCACCTGGGCCACATCCAGCACCGCCAGCTACACACACACATAGCACACACATATGCATGGATGCACGTATACACATATGTGTACATGCATGTACGTGCACACATGCACACGTGTGCATGTAAGCCCCAAAGATGATGCACAGGTGCAGACAGCCAGGCAGGCTGGAGAGAGTCATAGATCATACACACCATGTAGGGAGAGCCAAGATTTTCAAGGAAAAATAACAGACGTGCTCAGAGGTGTTAAGCATGTGGACACCACATCCAGTATACCCACTGTTTTCCAAGGCAGTCTCCAGGAGTCTCCACAAAATCCTTTTGGAAACTTGGATGGTGGAAAAATGCAAGAAATACCACATCAAGGTGGCATAGGAGAAATGGCCCCACACAGAGCATGTCCACATTGCTGAGAAGGTGTTTGCACTTACCAACAAAGGATTAAGAAGCACTGTGTCACCCTGCCTAACCCTGAACCCTAGAGGTCATGGTGACCCCTGGCATTGCATAGGAATTCAATTCACAGACTGTGGAGAAAGCCAGACCCAGCTGTGTGACCATAAGCAAGTCTTTAAACCTCTCTGAGCCCAGATTATTTCTCTAACACAGAGGTACTGAAAGTACCTTCCTCAGGAGACAATAGTGAGGATTAAACACGTTAAAGCATGTAGAGTACTGAGCGCTAAGAGACCCCTGCCTGTCAGTTATTATGGCTATCGGCCCTCCAGACACATACTTCACCCCTATGAGCACAAGTTGTTATTTTTCCTTGAAAGTCTTGGCTCTCCCTACATGACATGTATGATCTATGACTCTCTCCTGCCTGCCTGGCTGTCTGCACCTGTGCATCATCTTTGAGCCTTACATGCATACATGTGTGTGTGTCCATGCATGCATATGTGTGTGCCATGTGTCTGTGTAGCTAGGAGTGCTGGATGTGGCCCAGGTGAGGCCTGTATGCCCTCCCTTGGGTGTCCCATCAAATGTGCTGACCCATCCAATGCACTATGAGCACCAGTCAGCAAGGCCTACTCCCACCCAGGGTGAGCACCCCTCCCTGCTCAGAGATTTCCCAGCTGTGGGCTGTGGGAGCCACACTAACAGAGGGCAAGGCCAGCCGGGCCCATGGTCCAGATGACAGCAGCATGAATCTCTGCATCCTGGTACATTTCAGATCTCTGCCAGGAAGGCAGGAGAAACACTGCAGACTTTGTGCCTCAGGAGGGGCTCCTTGTCCACAGTCCCCGGACCACTGCAGCTTCCACCAGCAGCAGCATTTCGTACCAGGCCCTGCCTCGAGTGGGGTCCCCAGCCTTTGTGACAGCCACTGCTGCTGTTGACACCGCAACAGTGACAAATTCATCATTCTGACAAGATCCCTTTAAATAATTCACAGGGAGCTGAGGATTAAGACACTGTTTCTCTCTGTCTCTGTTGAGATTTAAAACACCTCCAGCTGGGGTATTTAAAGAGCATATAATAGATTGCCCCACTTGGGTCTCCCCTCCCCCTTTCCTCCTCTTACCCATTTCCCAAAATCATCCCCCACCCGAACAGCCAGCCTTCTAACAAGGAGGCCCAGAAAACAAGAAAAAGAAGGAGGGAGCCAGTGCTTGGCTGGTCACTATGGCAACGGTGGCAGGGTATTCAGCTGTCATTATCCCAGCGCCTCACACATGTGATTATCTTAAGCTGTCAATTGAATGCGGTCCTCTCTGCTGCCCAACAAGGCCTTGTCTAACAAGGCAGGGGCGGGAGCTATGGGGCCCTGGACCCCAGCTGCCTAATACCGCTCTGCCCAAAGCTGGCCTCCAGTGATGAGGAGCAGAGTTACCCCTGGGAGAGGCTGATGGCATTTCCCTTCAGTTTGGAGGGATCTCTGCTCAGAATGCATAGCGGAGGCCAGCCTGAAGCTGTGCCACTACACGGTGTTACAGGCTGGGGAAACGAGCTCCCTAGCCCACAAGCACAGACAGTTTGGACTGTGTATAGGCCAGGCAGCCATGGCCAGCTGAGCCACCCCAGAGACAGAGCAAGCCATGGGGGGAGGAGGAGGCTGGTCCCTAGAGAGCTCTTGGCTTCATTACATTCTTAAGGTGAGGGAAATACCCATTCTTAGGGTGCAAGAAAATCAAATCTGGCCTGAGAAGAGGATACACTCCCTGCCATCCTGTCTACACCCCTGGCCCCAATTGTGGGAATGGAGCCACAGTGTGTGACCCACATCAGGGGACTGTTTCCTGGGCCTGTGGCTGCTGAAGTTTCATCCTTGGAAGCCCAGGGAGGACTTTGATCTCACAGTTTTGCCTCCTGAATTTTGCTTCAGATTATCTCTAGGCTGAGGTTCCCAGGTCCACAAACATGACCACTGGTCCCCTTCCACTAGGCACACTTCACGTTTTCCAGTGTCCTTTTTAAAACTCAGTCCCAGAATCAGCCCATCATGGAAGATGTTCTCAGGCCTGCACAGCAAACACAGGGGCCACAACCAGCTGCAGCTTGCGCCTGGATCACTCCGAATACCACAGGCTGTCTGGCCTCTCCTGCTCCTGCAACCTGTGCTCATTCCCCATGAGTCTGTGACCAGTTACATTTAAGTCCCCATCACCTGAGGCACTGCCCACCTGGGTCTCCCCTGGTTTGTTGCTGCACAATGGTTTACACTAACTGTAAACACAGACCATTCCCCCTGACTGTGTAAGGTGGAAGGCAGAGTAGCAATCAGCAAAGTAAATTTGAATTGTGACTCCAACATCTTTCATGCTGATGGTCCTTTGTGACACCAGGAAACGTGCCGACTTGCCTGTCCCCACCAGAAAGAGTGGCGAGTAAGACAGTGCTCATGGATTTGAGGATGTGCCATGACTAGACACCCCCGTCAGCACAGGAGTGCTTCACAGGGAGGAGGGGCAGGTCAGCGGAGCCATGCCACAGCTGCTGGATGGGACCAAGCTCCTCTCTGAGGCTCCCTAGTGTCTCTCCCTTCCTGGGCGCCCTCACTTTCTGACCGTTTGCCAAGGCCTGTGGGTGGGAGCTGACCCCATAGGCTCCTCCATCACCACTGGAGCCAACCATCTCCAGGGACCCCCTGTGCCGCCTCTGGATCCCTGACCAGGCCTCACATGCTCTGGGAGTGGGGCCTCCCCTTCTGCTTCTGGACCCCCTACTCTCTCCTTCCAAACTCCAAGCTTCACAGAGTGCCTGCTCACCTCTCCCCATAAAGCTTGCTTTAGAAAATGTTTCACTGGGTGCTTTGCTACTTACTGGCACATGGCTATCAAACCCACCCTCTCCCTTTACAGAAACTGGAAATGTTTGCCTCTCCTCACCCCCTCTTCTCTGGTTTCTCAACAACATATGACTCTGAGTTCTATCTTCAGCAGCAGAGATACAAGAGGGAGCTTTGTGTTCAGACAGGCCTGGCCTGGGTGTCAGTGAAGCCACTAAGCAGCCCTGTGACTGCAAATTGTCCCAAGCCTTGGTGTCTGCTTTGCAAAATGGGAGAAATACCACCTGGCTTGCAGGGACCTGCTGAGAGTTCAGTGAGGTAACACAAGTCATATTCAGGGCCTGGTACACAGTTGGTACTGAATTAACGGTAACTAGTAATGGCAGTAACTATCACTATGATTAAAAATAACACTGCTAGCTATTAATAACAGTGTGAACTCTCGGTATCCATGCAAGAGCCACAGCCTAACAGAAACACTGGAATGTTGATCTTGTATCTCAGGGGCCCCATCCAATCAGTTCCTATCCTCGTCCCAAGTAAGTCCCTCAAACAAGAGTCACTGTGATCACTAGTGCTAGTCAGGGCAAGCTGTACTGGCAGAGCCTTAGAGTTTACAAGGAAGGTCAGCACAATTTAATCCTGCCAACCACTCTATAAATAAGATCTTATATTACCCATGTGATAGAGGCAGAAAATGGGCCCAGAGAAGTTAAAGGAAAACAGAAATAAGCCCAAGGCATTAGATTCCAAATCCTGGTCTTGCTCCTTTATGCTACCAGAAGTATAGCAGTTCCCCCTTATTCATGGGGATATGCTCCAAGACCCCTCAGGGCATGCAAGAAACCACATAGAGTACCAAACCCTGTAGATACTATGTTTTCTCCTAAACATATATATCTTTGAAAAAGTTTAACTTATAATTTAGGCACAGTAAGAGAACAATAACTAATCAATTAGAACAATTATAACAACATACTATAATGAAAATTATGTGAATGTAGTGTCTCTCCTCCTCTCAAAATATCATATTGTACTGTACTCACACTTCCTGTGATGATATGAAATAGTAAAAGGCCTGCATGGTGTGATGAAGTGAGGTGAGTGACGTAGGCAATGTGACACAGCGGTAGGCTACTATTGACCTTCCGACGACATGTCAGGAGGATCATCTGCTTCTAGACCCTGGCTAACCATGGTAACCGAAAGCACAGGAAACAAGACCGTGGGTAAGGAGACTGCTGTGCAATGCAGTCTGGGCCAAATTATTCTAATACTTTTGGCCGTAACTGGAGGTAAGGACAAGGCGCTGCTGAGGGCTGCCCATTCCCACAGAGGCTGGCTCGTCCTTCCAGAGCCAGTCTCAGAGTTCCCACCTATCTCCTGCCCGCCTGACCCTCCTTCATCTGTTTTCCTCCTGTCCATCATCCCTTGGCCTCTTAGGTCTGTGTCACCTTCTCCCTAATAGTTGGTCTTCCCCAATAATATATTTCTTTCCTCCCCCAAGGTGACTAGTATGAGGGAGCTGTGAGTTCAGGCTACCAGGACACTGAGCCCTTGAGGACCCACCTTAGCTCCGTCGTGGTGCCCGTGCCAGAAGCCCTCTTTCCTGAGAGCCACTCCCAGCTTCAACTTGAGAAGAGCTGTCATCAAGTAGTTGGTCCACACGCTCACAAACCGTGGAGGGACGGTATCCAGGTTTGGGACAGAGGGCACAAATGGGGACTGCCTTTCTGGGGAAAGTTTTAGGGAAGAGGAAACACACCTGTCTGTACAGGCAAATGAGGCTTAAGCCTGCCTTCAGGAGGCGCAGTCCTCTGGGGTTCCCTCCCAGAGTCTGCAGACAGAAACAGCTCCCACTCTGCTGATGAGTAAGTCTGTGAGCCATTTCCAAGAGCAAGAAGATAAATCTGTCAGATAGTAAGGTTCTGGTGAACCACCACAACTCCCAAAGTTCTTTAATACAGCAAGCTAGAGACCCATTTCTCCCTCAGTGTCTCTCCTCAATCTCTCCATCATCTCTCTCTCAGCCACCCATGCCTCTCGCCAACACATATCCACAGTCAGACCCCATGTATTTCTGCAACCAGTGTAATAATTAATATTTTACTCAATGACCCTGGATATTGTAACATGCTATTCACCTCTCTGTGAAAGACACACACTACCCACAAACCAGACCTTGTATAAAAACCCCCAGAAAGAGCAACCGCAATGGACAGAGCCAGGCAGAAAGGTGCCCTTACTGCTCCTCGGGCCCACCTCTCCTCCCCGGGGACCCACCCAGCCTCGACTGACCACCCCCGGGCTGTCACTCTTCCCAGAGCAGGGGCTGAACCTCCTGGGCCGCCTTCCAGCTCCCCAGAGCCCCACCTCCACCCCAGTGGCTCTGTCCTGAGTCCCCAAGCCTTTGTCTATCACCGTCTCTGGCAGGCAGGTGATTTTAAATTTTCATTCCTAAAAGAGGAGTATTATATAAAAAAATGTTTTAAGTGCCTCAGGGTGTTTTGTTCCTCATTGCTTCATAAAAGTGACATTAATAGCCAGGGAAGAGCACTGCTGAGTGCAATTACAGAGGATGTTTCAGGTATGAAAGCTGTTTTGAGCCTGCTAATGTTTCCTAATTACAGGCCTTTTGGTAGCAAGAGAAAAAGATAAAAAGTGGGTGGGAGGCCCAGGGAGGGGAGCTCTGACTTATCTCAGCAGTTACCTGAAGAGGGCAGGGGATGGGAGGGCAGGAGAAGGGGTAGGGAGGTCACAGGAGGCAGGGCCTCTCTCAGTTAGAAAGCAGTATTCATTCCCGGGCAACATCTCTGGAAAAGGATATCACCCATGTCTTGTACTGTGAGAAAAGCCTTTTATATACGGAACCTAAATTCAAGGAGCCCACAGCAACTCAACCTGGGAGTTCCTTCTAGAGCTGCCCTCTGCAGACACCCCACTGGGCAGCATTTCATTGGGAAAGATGATGAAGCACCCTTGTCATCAGGAGAGGAGCCTGCAGAAGGTTAAACATCACCACTGGTGCTCCCCACCACATGACCCTCTGTAATTTAACAGCTGCTCTCTGCCTTAGTTTCCTCATTTCAGGTGGGCTCTGCACAACACAGGACCTGAGAGTCCCTGCTGGCACTTTGCTTTTCCTGGATGCAGGGCAGGCATGGGATGCAAGCTGAGCCAGTCAGGCCCATTCAGAACTAATTCCAGGGCTCTTGCTGGGGGGCCAGGAAGAAGGGCTTATTTTACCCCAGGAGATTTGAATGAAGGAGGTGGTAAGGGCTGGAGCTGCTGCAGACTTCTTATGCCTAAGAGGAGGCCCATCATGGTGCCAGCACCATGAGATAGAGAGAAGAGAAAGAGGATGGAAAGAGAGAAAGTAGGGGAAGAAGTGGATGGAGAGAGAAAGATCTATTGTCAAAGGATCTGCACCAGCTCACACACGAAGCCTTAACAGCTCCTGGACGGTTCAGTTCCATGAGCCAAGATACTTCCTTTAAGACTGAGTTGTGCTCTCCTGTCCCTGGCCACCAGAAAGCCCTGACTGATACAGACATGTAGCTTCCGGCAATCTGCAAGCAGGTCAAATGGTCCCCAGTCCTGTGCAGTGGTACCAGTCTGAGAAAGGGTGACCACCCCACCCCTCTGCCCATCTGTCCCTGGCGTGGCCTACAATTCAAATACTGTAAAATGCCATTCACAAAATCATTTTGCCTAGAGCTAAATTTCTCTTGGATTTGCCTAATTTAGCTCAGGTTTTTCTGTCTTAATTAGCATGGTTGAGTCATCAAAGGAAGAAAAAAATCCAGCCCTCCAGAGAGTCCGTACTACACTAACACTTGCTGAGTGTTTAGGGAGGAAAACTTTTTACTGACACTTTTTACTGACCTTGTTTCCTATTCGGACAGTTACCAATCCTTCCCCACTGAGCAGTGGAAGCTGCTGGGACTCAAAGAGTCTAAATGACTGGCCCAAGATCACACAGCCCAGGAGCTACAGAGGGAATGGGAGACACTTTATTTGATGCCAAGGCCTGCAACCTTCACTGCTACTCCATAAATCTCTCACCCATCAGACTAGATAAATTTAAATTGATTTTGCTTGGCCTTGGAACAAATGGAGTGTTATTAGAGTGGATTTCTCTCTTAAGCATGTTTCCTTTATCCTAGTAATGTGGGCAGCTGGCGAGGGAGCCTGGAAGGTCTGACAGACAGGGACAGAAGAGGTGGCCAGGGACTGCCAGGTGGCCGGGTGGGTCCGCAGGTGGACAACAAGTAGTGGCTGTGTGGTAAGGCCCCGGTGTGCCTGCTCTCATGGGCGCATCTTGGGCCAGGAGTTTATCCGACATAGACATTCAAAAGTGTGATATTCCCTTCACAGTGGCATCCTCTGGAACCTCTCTTCTTAGTTCAAAACCTATCATTTAGGAAACTTCCAGAACTTTAGGAATTGCCTACAAAGGCATAAGGTGAAATCAGTTTATTTAACTTCATACATACACACACAAAAAAATACATATATACACATATGTATACACATATAAAGATACACAGAGCACACACACACATATACACAGATGCACACACATGCACATACATAATCATATATGTACAGACACACCCCCAAGCACAGGCATGCACATGCCCAGCTTGCTCATCCAAAGGCTTGTCAGGCTTGGCTCTGGACCCCTTTCCCACCTTTCCTCTATCAAGTACCCCTTCCTATGATGAAGATTTGCTGTCCCTGGCGTGGCCTACAATTCAAACTGAGTGTGACACAGGCCATGAAAGGGGTTCTTTCAAAGGGCAGCCCAGATGGAGTTGGAGTCTGGAAGCCCATGGAGGGCTCTTTAAAGGAAAGTCAGATAGATGTTTACATGTAAACATATGTTCCACAGACACTTAAACCTACACACACAGAGGCCACAGGGGCAGCCCAGGTGCAAATAGCCAGGGAGGCCTAGCAAAACTCCTGGAAAATAAAACAACTCTGGGCTTGGATTTCCAACAAGCAGGTCAGGTAAGCATCACTCTCAGAGGGACCTGTGCCTGCCTTACTAACCCTTCAGAGCCAGCGTCAGAAGGCACCTGTGAGTCTGTGGGTGTCCTGGTCTCCTTTGACCATGCTTCTCTCAGGAGATCTGGCAGCATTTACATCACTAATGAGGCTCATTAAAAAGATATTGGCAACCAACTGGGTGTTGAGAGGCCTACACCAAACATTATACTGGACTACAATAAACCTAAATGGAGCATCTCCTAATTCGGAACCTGGGGTTGAAGATGCAGAAAATTCTTAAGAATACCCTGGTCTGCCCTCACGGCCAGCCAACTTTTACGGAAGCCTGTCCCCTGCTGGGCCTTGCTGGGAACAAGGAGATGAAGCCGCTCCATTCTCTGGCCAGCGGGAGCGACCACGTAACACGTTTTAACTCATAATTTAGCTGTGGACAGTGGGTCGGAAGCGGGCACCAGGCACTCTGGGCTTTAGGAGGAAGGCACCTACAGGGACCTTGGTGGGCAGGAGCCTCCAGAGGGGACGGCAACAGAGAGTGGAGCCAGGAGGGAGGCTGGGGACAGGAGAGGGTGGAGAAGGCCAGGCAGCACAGAATCGGGAGGAGTGTGGAGAGGGGCTGTGCGGCCGTAAAGACCGCTGTTCACTCAGTGCTGCCCAGGGCTGGGCATGGGCCTCCCGGAACTTCCCCACTGCCCATGGGCCCCCAGATGTGCAGGCAGATAACCTTTCAGAACACAGCTAGAAGCAAGAGTTTGGGAGGTAACTGAAGCCAGCTCGAGGGGGGAGTCCCTATAGTCACCAGGGAGGGTCCTGGGGATGCCCTTTGGTGGGAACTCAGCCCCTCCCTGGCATTTCTTACTTTATAAATGTATTTGTTACTTTCTCCCTCTGCTCACCATGTAGACCTCTGATTCAGGTTAAACCTAAAAAGTAAAGCTACAATTAGATTATAAAGCACCATTTTGCATTTGAGTATAAATACATTGTTTTTGACATGAAATATTTTAATTCACTTTCCAGTGATATAACTGAAAACAATTTGTGGGCTTTGTGTGGGAGCACAGTCCAACTTCTTCCCATATGTGGCAGTTCTCAAATACAGAAGCAAAGATACCCTGTGGGCCCCATAAAAGGCAGGGGGCCTCAGCCTGTCTCCAGGAAGCCCACCTCCCAGGCCATGCACTGTGGATGGGGTTCTAGCAATGCCAGTTGGGCCCCTTGGCAAAATTATGGAGCCTCTCCAGAAGGAGGCAAACCCCACTCCCTGAGGACCCCCCAGGCTACTAGAACAATGCCTGCCCCATCCCTCCTCCAGCTTAGGAATGCATACATGGCATCCTGACTACAGGGAGACAATCTGAGGCATGTGCCCCTGTTCTGGGGTGGGCAGCCTCATCTCCTCCCCACTGGGTCCCAGGAAGATGCTGGCCACCCACCCAGCCTCCTGGCTTCTCAAATGCCCACCCTGGCCCCAGGCCCCTGACCTCTTCAACACACAGAAGTATTCTGTGTGTCTTCAGTCCGAGCCCTGGTTTAAGGCCACAGCCTCTTGCCCTTGTCCCCATCTAAGACCTCCACCTGGGCCCCTGTGTTTGTCACAACACTCAGACTTCTTGGCATCAGTCTTCTTGTCTGGTAGATGCCATTATACAAGATGCTAACCTCCTCTCACCAGTGCCCTCAGCCCCTTACTCCTTCAGGTCCACCATTCCTGTACAACCACACCTCAGGGTGACTCCATCACCACACCTCCAGGTGTGGTCGGGGCAGCAGGGTGCCTGCAGATTAGGGTGCAAGCAGACACACGGCCTGTGCCATGCCTCCCAGCCATATTCCTCGTAGACACTCCAGCCTCTCTCCACTTCTCCAATGGTAGCAGTTACTTCAAAACTTTCCCACCCTCCTAAAACTTCCTACCAAAGACCCCCTACCCCTCACTCTCTGAATCTTGCTTTCAACCTCAGACAGAAGAAAGGAAATTTGAAAGAGGACAAAGAGGGTCAAGCAACATGGGGCCGGAAGATGAAAAGGAACAGCCAAGAGTCACTCCAGTCCCCAGCCTTCCCAGCAGCTAAGGCAGTGCCCACACATGCAGGTATGAGAAAACAGGAGGGTGGACTTTGTTTGTGCCACACTTAGATGGACACGCTGTGAGCATCCAATGGAAGATGTGGCAATTGGATATGTGAGCCTGGGCTAGAGGCACAAACTTGGGGGCCACTGGTATGTTCAGAGAATCCAAGGCAACTGTCCAGGATGAGAACAGAGAGAGAGAAGAAAAGAAGGCTTGGGATAGAAGCATAATCCTTGATCCTCCACTCCACCCAGGCTGCTGGCCTTTCAGCTGCTGACTACAAACCAGACAGGTGCAGAAGCTGCTCAGGGCACTAAGAAAAGTACTATCTGGCTGAATGTCCCTGACAGAAGCGTGTGGTTGGGGACAGGCAGCTGAGCCATGGTTGGGAGCCGGCTGCAGGGGCAGCAAGCGGAGAGCAGCCCAGCCAGATGCTGTCTCTGAAGGGCATCTCTTGACTTTGAATGTTTTCCTAAAGGATAATCTTCCTTGGGAAAAAGAGATCAGAAGTTTAAAGAAGACAGGTGGTGTGTACAAAAATCAAGGGAAAAATTAACCATAAATCATGTTGCTGCCATGTGAAAATATACAAGTCTTCAAACAACAACACAACTTGTAAAAGAGTGGCAGATTCTTAATATCCAGGCAACCCGAAGAGTTGCTGCCTCATCAGCTTGGCATCAAGTCCCTAGTAGGAGTGGGAAGGGTTCCTCAGTTGTCCACAGTGCTCCAGGCAGGATTTGCCCCTGGCCCTGCTTTGGGAAACACCAGCCCAGCCCCAGCCTTGCCCCAGTAGTACGTGTGCCTGGGCAGTGTATTCTGCCCAGTAGGGACAGGAAGAAGTGAGTCCAGGCAAGAAGGCACCACCTGCCCTGCCACCTGAATGGCATGATTAGGACTGTGCTACAGCAGAGCCGGGCCTATTAGGACAGGCGGTCATGTGGTCCAGGGTACAGGGTGGCCCTGGGCTCTGAGCTAAAAGTTACCAAGGCAGGGCAGCAGAGAGGAGGTGGGGGCCAGTGAGGAAGCCTGGGGCCACCCTATCCTCCAGGGAGCCAGTCACCCAGGCCAGGCACATGCCCTCATCTCCACCTCCTCCAGCTCCCTCTTCCCCTCTCTGCAGTCCAGCTATTGCCGAATGCTGCCAATGCTCCTTGTGCAGCTTCACTTAAACTACCCTCTGAGTATCCTGTTTTAATTAGAATCTTCTGACCCACGCAAGACAGCTGCAAACCTGTTAAATGCTTTTCTCTCAACTGCTCTTCATAATCCTGACACTGAGTGTGACGTTTGATTCTGCTGCCCAGATTCTGCCCATCACTGACAGGATAAAATCCAAACTGCTTCCTGCCCGGCGTCACAGTTGCCCAGCACACCATGTCCCAATCTACAGCCCCACCTCAGCACTGTCCACACCACACCATGCTCCAGACGCACACACTCTTCTCTCTGAGGCCTCTTCATGACCCCATCCTTTTAATTCACTATTCCTCCCTCCCACTTGGAATATCTTTGTAGACTCCCCATTCACCACCTACTGAACTCCTCTGCACTCAGCAAAACCCATCTTGCATGTACCTTTTTTGTTAAGGTTCCTTGTCTCCCTCCAAAGTTTCTCACTACCAGCTCTGTGCCCACACCTGCCTGTTGATCTGTTCATTGCCACAGAGGAGAGATGTGCTTCAGCTCATTTGTAAACATGGTGGTCCAACAGGAGGCCATGAGCTCTTCAAGATTGTGAGGGTTTTGTAGCTACAGGGTCTGGCCAACGCCTGAACACTGAACAAATGGGTCAAGAACCTCTCTCTAAGGCAGCTCCAGGTGACAGCCTCAGCCCTCTGAATTCCAGCTCTTCCTCACACCCTTGCCCACATGGCAGTCCCAAAGGCATGGCAGATCTCTGATGTGCCCCAACTCCACTGGCCTCAGTGCCCAGTTATCGGCAGCCACTGCCCCATTCTGCACAAGCACGGCCCAGCTGCCCAGGCACCAGCTTCCTGACGACTAGATCAAGAAATGGTCTGTGTCACCACACTGTGGAGCAGTTCAGGTCTGAGACCCCTGGGGCTGGCTCTCTGTGGATGGGCAGTGGACACAATCACTCATACCTATATTTCCCCTGCCAAAGGCCCTGCTTTATGTGGCTCTGCACCCCCAGTCACCCTATAGGCTGAGGAGTCCACGGCAGGGTGGAAGGATGGACGGTCTGGCACTCACCCCTGACGCGGGATTGGCTGTCCAGCCCAGCTCTGCAGTAGCCGTCCTGGTGTCCATTAATGTTTCTGCAGGTCAAAAAAAGAAAAGCCTGTGAGTCAGAAGGACCTCTGGACAGTGGCATGTATGTCTGTTTTGTTTCTTATGGCCGCAAGTGCAGTGCTGGAGCCTCGGGCCCCTCCGGGAAGCCCAAGGCTCAGCTCAGAGAGGGGAAGAGGTGTGCTAGGGCAACTCAGTTCATGGCGGCATCGGGGGCACACCTCAGGTGTCCTGCCCTGCTCAACCCACATGACCCAAAGCTGCCTGTGTGGGATGAAGTTATCTGGCCATCCACCACTTTACCCCGAAGACACGCCTTCTTCCTGCACATCTCTACCTAGAGGCTCTTCCAGGGCCATGTTGACACAATAGCCAAATTTAATTCCTTCCTCAAGCCTTCCTAGGCCACCTCTTTTCACCCTTTTCCACCCCATGGGCTGCTTCTCCAGCATCATCTGTCCCCACCACACTCCTCTGCCTCCTCTTTGAGCATCTATGTTGATACCCTTGAGTGATTTCCCATCAACTCCTCTGGCCCAACCCTGCCCCCTAGACTCAGCTCTCCTGCAGGTCCCTTTGCCCCTGGGCCCAGACACATGCCCATCCCTTCCCCAAGACTCCCCCAGGGGCTCTCATGCCTTGGCAAAGGCTTCCCCAGAACACAAGTGCTCGTGTCAGGCCACAGCAGCTTCCTGGTTACCATTCCCTCTGGCCAGAAGGGAAAGGCAGACATGCTGACTCAGCTGTGAGCTCCTGGGGACCAGGGTAGCTACAGCACACACACCAAGCTCCCCAGGCACCACGTAGTGACCAGAGGGTTGCTATGTATTACGACAGTTTTCTAGCAGATAGCACTAAATTGTCCTGACAACAGCATGTCTCTTTTTACCTCTTTTTTCTCTTTAGTTTATTATTGATTGCTGTCAGCCCCCACATCTCAATGGAAATTGCTCCCCACAGGTTGCTCATGGGCTCCTGATCAGCAAACTCAAACGCTCTTCATCTTTTTTTAAGAGCTTCATCGAGGTAGAAATGAAGTACAATAAACTGCACATAATTAAGGCATTCGAGTTGGTAAGTTTTGACTTATATTTACACTCGTGAAACCATTGCCACGATCAAGATAATGAACATACCCATCATTCTCAGAAGCGTCCTTGTCCCGGTGTAATCCTTCCTTCCCCCCTGCTCCTGCCCCACCTCATCATTGTCCCCAGACAATGACTGATCTACTCTCTATCACTAGAAATTAATTGGCATTTTCTAGAATTTTATATAAATGGAATCATATAGTATATTCTGTTTTTTACCTGGCTTCTTTCACACAGCATAACTGCTTTGAAGTTCGTCATGTTGCTTTGTATTTCAGTAATTCATTCCTTTCCATTGTATAGTAATGTTCTACTGTGCAGACACACTTCACTGTATGTCTACCCATTTACCTGTCACTTCCAGTTTGCACCATCACATGAGAGTGTATGAGAGTTCCAGTTTCTCCACAATCTCACTGACACTTGGCACAGTCCGTCATTTTCAATGTTGGACATTTTAGTGAGTGTGTAATGGTATTGCACGGTGGTTTTAATTTTCATTTCCTTACTGATGAATGATTTAAGCATATTTTCACATGCTTATTTGCCATCTTTATATCTTTTTTGGTGAAGTGTCTATTCAATATTTTTTCCATTTTTTTAAATAGGGATGTTTTCTTATTATTGTGTTTGGAGAGATCTTTATATATTCTGGATACAAGTCCTTTACCAGATAGATGTTGTGCAAATATTTTCCCCTGCTCTGTGGCTTGTCTTTTCATTCTTTTAACAGTATCCTTCAAAAAGCAGAAGATTTACATTTTGATGAAGTCCTGTGTATCCATTTTTCATTTTTATGATTTGGTGTCACAGCTGAGAAATCTTTGCTTAACCCAAGGTCACACAGGTTTTTTTTTTCCTACTTAGGTCTATGACTTATTTTGAGTTAATTTTTGCATAAGGTGTGGGGTGTGGGTCAAATATACAATTGTTTTTTTCAGGCAAGTATCCAATTGTTCTAGAGGGGAGCCTATTTAAATTCACACAACGGTGCTATTCAGGCTGGTAGAGGTGTCTCATCCAACTGGATTTCCCAAGGCATGTATCAAAGGAGCAGGCAGAGCAGATTCTAGCCACACAGTTGCTCAACAATCAGAGGCAGGGGAAATATACAGAATGTGTTGCTTTAGTTTTTCCCTCTTGTTTGCTTTTTCTTCTGAACACCCCTCCATCCCATGTGAACAGCCATTCTGTGCTTAACTGCTTCAGGCAGGAGATGGGAAGTCTGAATGCAGAAGGCAGAGTTATAAAATCTTGAGCCCCTTAGGAAATACGAAGACTCCTGGCATAAACCAACAGTTTGGGAAGAAACTTGGCCCATGGGCAGGATGGAGGGGATGAAAACAGACGTGATAAAGGAGGTCTGTGTTGGGCACAGGGCTCCCTATGCTCTCGTCTCCCAGAGCTCAATCCCAGAGAAGGGAGAACAGGAGTCTGTTGGGGTGATCGGGCCTTGGACTTCTAGCATGCCAGCATGGTGATACAGCAGCGAGTGACCCCACCAGGCTAGTGCAGAACAAAGCAGAGGGAGATTAGGGCCTGAATGGGTCTAATGAAGGGGCCCCAGAGCCACTCAGGGGTAACCTTCATGGACTATAGCAAGGGGAAGATGGGGCACAGGGTTTCTCAGCAGGTGCCAGTGGCTCAGGACTGACGAGGCCAGTGAGGCACCCTCCTCCACAACCTGACCCTCTATGGCACAGCCTGCCAGTAACCCAGGTCACATTTCTGCCACTCCAGGGGAATGCAAGCTTGGACTCAAACAAACAGAAGTACAGTAAATAAGGCAAGCTGGATATTCTTGCCCATTTGAGTCTGGGTTTGGATTGAGAGTCATACCATGCCTATCTGAAGGAGAGCGAGCACTGGAACGGACTTCTCGAGTTTGTTTTCTCCTCTGATTCTTTTGACAGCTGGGGAGGCTGATCCCTGTGTGGCGCAACCCTCCCTCTCCCCCTCATCTCCACTTCACAGCACTACTAATGATCATAATGACACACCAAATTTACATAATATACTTCTCAGAAGACACTTCATGAGTCTCTGTAGAAATTCATCTCTGTCATTAAAATACCTCCTCCAGGTGGGCCTGAGGCAGGAGCCTCTAAACCCATTTGGCAGAGTTGGGGACCAGAACAGAGAAAGGTGAAGTGTTTTCCCCAGGGTCACACAGCCTCCCACCCTACTGGCAGCCTCAAAGCTCAGCATGCTGCCCACAGGCAGACAGGGGCTTCCGGGGGCTCTGCTGTGGCCCTGGGGTGGGGGTGGAAGTATCCTGTTCATAAGCCAAAAGGCCACAAAAGCCGCAAGGATAAGGCAGCCCTCACAGTCAGGATCGTGCTGAAGCAGCACCGTGCAGGCGGAGGGTGCAGGCAGTGCAGGAAATAAGGTCCAGACGCTGCCCTCACTCCTAAATCTTCTAAGGACTGGTTTGTTCTGTTAACCCAATTAATACAGTCTAAGACATACTATATACATAATCATCTCCTTGAGGGCTGTAATTGAATCTGCTTCTAAATAATGTTTTCCATCCACCCTATTCTGGAATCCAGAAGTTGGACAGCAAGAGGAACCCATTTCTGTGCATCTTGCCGCCGTGGAGATGGAGGACCACAGAACCGTAAACAGTCCACTCCATATGATTAAGGGCAGTTTCTTTTCTGGCACAGAATGCTCCTGATTATGGCGTTACCTTCTGGTGGGGGCTGAATAAAAGTGATTTGAGGAGGTTTACATCTCCCTGGAGAGGAAGAGAACACTCATTTGCATTTATAAAGCATATTGAGAGTTCTGGCAGAAAGTTATGGTGGAAGCACAATTAAATATTTACCATCACTTCTGCTCTCAAACAGTGGCATGGGGACCAAACCAGCTGGAGGTGCATGTGTTGGCTGTCAGATCTGATGCCTACAGGGGACGTGACTCTGGGACCCACAGCCCCTGCCTGGCATCGGCCCTCCGGGAATATGTCCTCACTGCCCACAGGAGGAAAGGCGGGAAGGCCGCTCACAGAGGGGAGAGAGGGCGCTGGGGAGGGCAGACAGGGCCCAGGGCCACAGCCATCACGTACTGACAATCCCCGTCTCCCGCTCCAGCTCTCGTTCTCACCCCCTTTCTCCTCATCTGAGGAATGGGGCTAGAGCCAAAGAGTATGCAAGACGAGGGGAGGGGAAGGATGCAAAATACATGCTATTATTAGTGTAACTGAATCACTCTGGGCTTCAGGTTCCTTAGCTATGAAAGCATCTTATGATGGGCTCTGTAAGACACCTCTAAGATATCTATAAGGATCCCTGATACTAGATAACTAATGGTAACTCGTCTGCCTCCTTCCTTATATTGTTGTAAAGACCAAGGGGTGGCACATGTTGAGGACAGAGCAGCGAATCAGAGTGGTGGGTGCCCTGGAGGGACTCACGGTCTGGTCCACAGAGGGACAAGAAGTGGCACACACATGGCATTCTATTCTGGCCGAGCCCATGCAAAGGAGACTGAGAGGCTCAAGGGAGTGAATGTGGTTCTTCTGCATGTGGGGAGCAAATGGGCCCCTCCCAGTAAGAAGAGCCAGGGAGCCTCACACTGGTGTAGGCAAAGTGAGACGCTGAGGTCCTGTGGGCCAGGGTAGCATTGGTAGGCAGGGAAAAATGGAGATCCCCACCTGGCTCTGGGGGCTGACTTGACAGAGGGACCCCAGGGGCAACACGTGGAGGAGCAGAGACAGGTTGATGGGAATGAGGTGGGAGCTGTCCCACACATAAGGGAGGGTGAAGAAGTCTGAGCAAGAACAGAAGGGGAGTCAGGAGGAGAGCCAGAGAGGGGCCTCTGGCAAGAGAGTGGGCCGGACTGGCAAGAGCCCGAGAAGGATGGGGCACAGGAGGAGCCTGGCAAGGGGAGCCCATTTTCCCAGGTGACAACTTCCCTGCAGAGGCTTCTATATGGAAACCCTCAGAGTGCCTCCCCCAACCACAGGGGCCCACTGCCTGGGGTCCGGGTGGTGGGGCCAGGTCGGTGTCCCCGGCGACGAGGAAGCAGCAGCTGCTGCTTGGCTCTGCAGGAGGCTCCTGTTACTGTCTGGATTGGCACCTTGGGATGTATTGACATTTGGGATGAATTAGATACCCATCACGGTGAAAGATAGATAAATAAACCCTCTCGTTACAGCTCTGCCATTCTTTTTGGAGAGACACTAATCAGACATTCTGCTGAAAATATTTACAACGTCCTTCCTTGGTGGCAACAATATACAACAACATATACAGATGGGACGGGGACTTCCAGGCTCTCTGAGCGGTGCCTCATGGCTATGACAAGGCAAGTCCATGGGCCTTCCAAGCAAGGAAGGACCAGCACAGGGATGTAGGCAAGGTCCTGTGCTGCCCTCCATGGCCAACAGAGCTCCTGAAGTCTAGAAGCCACACCCGTGGAGTAGTTTCAAAAGTGAAGCTGCTATTCTGTAAATGCAAGGATCTGAGGGTCGGCCCATTCCCTCCCTTATGAGAGGTGGGGATCTTTGGGAGAGGGTGGAAATATGCTAGTATACCAGGGCTCTTATATCCATTCAACAAAGATTGTCTGCGTAGCTCCTGCAGGCAGAGGGAGCACCGCGCAGGCACCAGGGACGGAGTAGAGAGTAGACAGACAGCCCCGCCCTCAGGGAGCTTGCAGGTGAGCAGGGAAACAGAAATTAATGAAATAGCCATGCAGATAGATCTGTGAATGGCAACAAGGGGAAATCCCAGGGACAATTATGAGCACTGAACAAAATGACAGGTGTATGGCGCCTGGCACATGGCACACAGCTGGCACTTCCTCCTTCCTCAGCCCTGGCTGATGAAAGCACAGGACCACCTCCCTTCTACACACACACACACACACACACACACACACACACACACACACCCTGTCCTAAGATTGAATAGGTACTGGCAGGAATAGGATATGTGTTAAACAGTCTCCCACACTCTCAAATCCAGCATGTTCTGGACACCCCTAACCATTACAAAGACCCTGCCTTTCCAGGGATCCCCAGGATGCCCTCCTGACCTGGACTCAGCACGGAGAGCACTGAGCACCCCTGGACCTCATACATGCCAGCCACCATGCCAGTCTCCTGCAGTGCCCCCCTCTCCCCAGCCCTGCTTTGCCCATCAAAGCGGCCTGCCGAGGCCTCCAGACCAGCTCCTGCAGGGGCCTTTGCAGCCTCTCCCCTGACCTTCCTCAGGGAACTGTCTTGTCCCCACATCCCCTGCTCACTGGGCAGCCAGCCCCACAGCACAGAACTCCTGAACCATGCCCACATGGCTCCTCTTGCTCCTTAGCCCTTGAGACAGGGTCCCAGAACCAGCAGCTACTGAGCCCCAACTTCACACCAGGCCCACACGGCCTGCTGCCAGAACAGGCCAGCCTCCCTAGTCTAGTCTTGTCCTTGCCCATCTGAATCAGCCTCAGGCTGCCTCCCTGGACTAGCTTTGTTGGCTCTGGGTCTGGGGTGGATGTGAACTGCTCAGGGCACCAGGTAGCCTCAAGAGTCCACATCCTGACACTAAGGGCCAGGAAGCACAGCTACAAGAAGTTGTGCATAGTAAGTGTTCCAAGTAAGCCTTCCCAGCCCACCCCATTTGTCCACCCCATCTAAATCTTCTCTCTGCCTCAGATCTTTTCTTCACACTGGCCCTCTCCAAAGTTTTCTGCCACCCTTCTCTGGAGCCTGGGTGTGACACCTCAGAGGCATTTAGCTCTGATTCCTTGTTCTCCTGCAGTCTCTTATCAAAATCATTGGCCACACCACAGTGACTTTGTCTCTGCAGCATCTTCAGTGATGTACTCCTTTCCCATTCTCAGCAACCTATGAGTCCAGGGCTTCATCCCTGCCCATTGGGACCACAGGGACCACCTCCTAACTACTACTGTCTCAGCAGAAGCTCCCCTCTGAACTGTCTTCTATGCAGCTGCGAAGTACATCTTCTGATGCCAATGCAAATGGTTCAAAAGCAACACAAGAATCTCAGATCTTCTGCGCACCCAATGATTTCAACCGGATAAGAAAATGAAAAGCTCTGTGTCAGGAAGATGTTCATTACAGCATTACCTAGACTATAAGAACAGCAGAACCAGCCTACCCATAGGGAAAGGAAGAAGGGCAGGATAGCACCCTCACATTCATTCTCCAGGAGTGTCCTGAAGACAAGGTAACAGCATTCAGAATGTCAGCAATGAAACAAAGCAGGACGAAGAACTCACCCATGAGCTCAGGAAGCAGCACTTCAACCAAGGAAAATGTAAAACAAGGGAGGTGTTAAGGATCAAGACTAGAGGCAAGGTGCAAAAGCTGCAGGTTAGGGATGTGGGTCTACAGATGGGCTGCCTTACTATTCCTATGTTGTTTTAGAAGACATAAATTCAGAAAAAGAAATTTAAACAATCTTCTAAAAATACCTCTTTCATCATGACTCACTCCCCTACTTTGTGATTTTCAAAGTCTCCCCGCTAACACTAAGACACACCACAAACTTTTGGACTTAATGAACCTTCTGATCCACATCCACCTTTTCCAAATTAATTTTCGATTCCCCAGAGGAATCCTGTCTCCTATCTCCCCCCTTGTGTTCCTCCTGCCTGGAATGTCTTCCTCCTCCTTTCTACCTGAAATTCTGTGTTGCATCTTTCCTCAAGTACTTTGTAAGTATCTTGAGAGGCCAGAGTTGCAACTTTTTCCCATAAAACTTTATCAGATGCCTCATACAGCCTAAGTACCCAATCAGCTCTGGAGGCCTGAGTTCAAGTCCCAATGGAGCCCAAATAGCCAGTGGCCCTCCCTCCCAGCCCGGGGCACACACTGAGGCCCAGTGCTCCCCTCCATGCCCTGGCGCTCCTGCGCAGCACACAGCACACCAGCAATGAGCAAACCAAGTTCAAGTGTCAAAGCCAGATTCCTTTCCAGGGAGAGGCATGCCCTCCTGCATCCATGAGCCACTGAAACGACACCCATAAAGAAGTTCTATATAATTCTTAAGAATGTTTATCAGCTTTACATTTATTTACTGTCTTTGCCAAGTGTAGAATGCTAGGTGAAGAGAAGCTATCATTGCATTATCTAAGTCTCCACTGATTGACATGTAGTAGTGGCCGGAGAGGAAGAGAAACGAGCCTGAGCAAACTGGATGCACCAGTCCGCCCCATCTGCTGATGACTGACTGACTGAATGAGTTGGGATAGGCATTTAAGCTATAAATACAAACTGAAATTTGCTCTTTTAAAGAACACACAGATCAGCACAGTGCTCCCCACCAAACCCTTCTCCCTGGTTCTTTCATTTTCCAATGTGCAATTAATTATCACACATAGAAAGAAGCCACAGCATTGATGGGGTCACAGCACAGAACTGTGCCTCAAGGAGTTGGGACAGCTCTAACTATGACCTCAGTTTGCAGGTGACATCACCAGCAGACAAGCCAGCAGCCCAGGGGCACGGTTCTCACTTCCTTTCCTCCAAGGACTCCACCAGGCCAGGATGCCAAGGCAGCAGACCAGAGCATGGAACATGACACCGTCTGTTCATAAGCTTCGGAAGGGCTACCCTCTCTGCCCAGCCCAGCCGCAGACTTGGTACATGGTTTGGGAGGGTCTCTCTCCTCTCTGGCCTCAGAGAGTCGCTTCTGGCTCCTAGTTCTTAGAATCATTTCCAAGAAACCAAAGGGACACTATGGAGCTCGGGCAGACCCTCTGCTCCTGCAGTGACTTAGCAGCATACACACTTGTACCCTGCAAATACATTTTACCAACAAAATAAGGAAATTGCTTTAGGCTGCTATAACAAAGTACCAAAAACTGGGTGGCTTAAAACAACAGCAATGTATTCTAACAGTTCTAGAAGCTATTAGTCCAAAATCAGGGTGTCAGCAGGGCTATGGTTCCCTCGGTAACTTGTAGGGGAGACTCATTCTGCTGGTGGTTGTCCATGGATTCTGGGCATTCCTTGGCTGGCTGCTGTATCACTCCAAGCTCTGCCTTCGTCATCCCACAGCACTTCCCCCAAGTGTCTCTGTCTTCACATGGCCATCTTACAAGGACACCAGTCATGCTAGATTAGGGTCAGCCTACTTTAGTTTGACTTCATCATAAGAACTAATTCTACCTGCATGACTCTATTTCCAAATAAGGTCACGCCATGATTATACTGCATTTAGGACTTCTTTTGTGGGGGCAGGCGATGGGGGCCACAATCCAACCCATAACTGGAGGATAGGAAGCCAGGAAATAAGGCCGTCAGGTTTCTTCAAATAAACACTCAAGCCTTGTGCTGGGGGCTTGGGAACCACAGACACAAAGGAGGCCAGGTGCCTCCTTCAAAGACGCCCATTCTAGCGGGTAAGAGACAGTCTTCATTTGCTCCTCCAGACCACTCACCCCCTTCTCCACCCTGCTGCCCTGGATGGCAGACCTTTATAGACTGCATAGACTGGGCCCCTCACCATGGGATCCTGGAGGTGTGGGGAGAGGTGGGGTTGTAACCCCAGCCCCTCCCTGCTGAGCTGCAGAGGGTAGTGGCCCTCTCCTACACCCTGGTTGCTATAACAGGGCCCCTCCCTTTGCCCTTCAGGCCCAGTGTGGTAAAAGCCCCCACCATTGCTAGTCCCTAAGTGTTTTGTCATCCTAGTTGCGGCTCTTTAACTCTGTGCAAATCTTCGTAAGCAGTTCCTTCCTTAATCTCCCCTCAGTCAATTGTTGGGTCTATGCCTTGTGCTTCTGCTGGCCCCCGATGATCCTCAGGGCTTAGGTCAGATGCCCATGCTGGGCAGCACCCCCTCTCCCCACACCCACCCCTGCCACCTACCCAGCACCGCACAAAAGGAGGATGCCACCTGCAGAGAGGCCACATCCTGAGCACACTGCCCTTGGATCAGACCGGCTGTGCCAGCTCCACTGCAGTCCCACTGCACAGCCTTCAGCAAGGCTCCTAGGCTCAGATTCAGCCACTGCTAAATGAAGATAATAATGTCCATGTCTTGAACAAGGCATTTTTGGGGAGCCAGCAAACCATTATTCACCAAGCACTTCTTGCAGCCTCTGACAAGCCGTAGTTGGTCATCAGATGGCAGTCATTGTCACGTTCCAAGTCTGGTCCTGGTACGGGCTGCAGAGTGTCTCAGGGCCTGAAGTCCCAGCTGCACCCTAGGAGGCTGAGCTGGCTACTGAGGCTGTACCCCTAAGGCCCAGTCTGAAGGAGGGGCTTCGGTTCCCCCAGCCTTGGCAGCCTGGCCTCACTGAGGAGCCACATTCTAACTGCCCCTCAGCCGCCCCTGCCCAACCGCAGAAGGACCCTTGTCACAGTACGTTGTCCATAGGGCCTCTGGCATGGAGTCACAGCCCTAGCAAAGTGCACTGAATGTGCCTGCTGGCTGCTCCTGAAGACCAGCTGGACCCTGTGCAGCCCATCGGGTCTGGAGCACTGGGGAAGGCCAACACAGAGCCCAAAGAGCCTGTGCACCTCCCTCCCAGCCCAGGGCACACACTGAGGCCCAGTGCTCCCCTCCGCGCCCTGACGCTCCTGCACAGCACACAGGGCTGGCATCGGGCTCCAGGCTGCTGGTGAGTGGGCGCTGTCCCAAACCCCATGCCCCCAATACTGCCCTCTTCTGCACCCTGCTCCCCTCCCCCTGATGGCACTGGGCAGTAGGTGTCTCTCCTATGCCACCAGGGAGTGTCCCCTGTGGGAGGCCACCAAGAACTGAGACAAGAGTCTCTCCATACATCCACAGTCCTTGGGAAGGGGGTCAGCAAGCACCTCCACTACACTTTGAGTTTTCCCAAGAGGCCAAGGTCAAGGGTAGTTCTTCAAAACAAAGGCAGGCTGACCACAGTGTGTGTCCTGACTATCTTCCTAGATGTACTACTAATGCTCCTGATGAGCAGACCTGCTGGGTTCATTCTACACAGCAAGAGGATTTCACTAACATTGAAGCGGGGGCTCAGTGCTGGGTCCTGCCCTCAGGAAACTGTTCTCACGAGGGGCTGGTGCCCAAGACCTTCCATGCACCCCCTGTCATACCTCCCTTGCCCCTGCACAGCCTGTACTTGTTCTGTGTCTGCCCACCACTGAGGCTGGTCTGGGTCTCCCTCACCTTGGCATTCCCACCCTCTCGTCTCCATATGGCTCACTAATGGAGGAGGAGATTGGGATGCTAGGACTGATAGCTGTTCTCCAACAAAGGAGGAGCCTTGAGCAGCTGAAGCTAAATATGGGAAATAAGAAATAGGGGAATCTGTAAACCTTCTATTTGGTACGAAAATCATAAATAGCCCATCTTCCTTTTGCCTGATTCTTCTTCTGCCTTCTTTTCCTTTTATCTCAGTTCCCTTTCCCATTCTGGTATCTGTATTTCCTCATACTTCAAGATGGCTAGACACCCTCTCAAAGCCATGTGCTTCCCTCCTACGTCTGAAAGTATGTCACAGCCAGGGAACCAAGAAAATTGGGTCTCACCACCCCTGGCTGGGGGCCTCTTCAGCATCAAACATCAGTAGGCAGAAGGCAAACAGCCAGTCAGTGTTAGTGGGCACAGGGAGGGACCTCTGAGGCTGCCCTCTGGCCCAGCCATGGCTGGCAGCTCCACCCACTCCCCAGCCACCTTAACCAGACCTGCAGCCAAGCTTCTTCCCAGAACCTCCCCTCCTCCTGGCCCAGATTCCTCCCTGACAACACAAGGCATACCATCCTGTCCAAGCCAGCAGCAAAGAGAGAGGGGCAGGAGGCAGCAGAGAGAAGAGAGCCACACAGGATGCAGTGGTTCAGGACATCATCATAATCAATGCCCAACCCTGATGGTGCAGGTCAGGCTAGGTGGCCACCTATTTACACTTTTGTGGGGAAAGTTGAAGACCTATTAAAATTGAGGAGCCTGTATTTTTCCAGTCTTCCAGCACCACGAGTTCTAAGGGAAATTAAATCCATTTGTCCGGCCACTCAGATGGCCCCATGAGTCGGGCACCTATGGCACCCAGGTGAGAACCATGTGTTACAAGCCTGCTGCCTCCTGCTCCGTGTAGGCTTGAGGAGAGAGGGCCTCTTACCTCCTGGGGGCTGTGGACACCCAGGCAGCATCAATCACCCTGGAGAAGAGCAGGGAGGAGCGCCCACACGCCCATGCAAAATGACTCTCTGCAGGCCTAATGAAGGCTGGCGATGGATGGTGGCCCAGGCTCGTTAATCAGAAGGAACATGCTGCTGCCTGCCTCCTCTTCCTTGCCTTCCTGCACCCTCATCCCAGATTGATGGGCGGCACAGTAACTCTCAGATGTCACTGGCACTCAGCTGTGCCCTTGCGGCATGTGGGGGCTGGCCAGAAAGGCTCTCTCATCCTCCTGGACTAGGCTTGGCCTGCTGGGTCCCCAGGGTCCACCACAGCTGAAGCAGCCCCTTAGCACTGCTCCACAGTGCACCTCCCACCAGGTGCTAACTCTCTCTGCGGGCATCCTCTTCCAAGAGTCTGCCATCCTAAGTGCTGCCCCGTCACAGCTCCCCGGGCACACGGCCTTCACACCCTGCATCACTGCCCACCCCACTGTCCACTTAGAGGCCTCACCCTCCCTCTGCAGAGAGTCAGGCTGGGTTCCCCAACAGAACTTGTCCTCATCGCCCCTGACTCTCCACCCCATCAAATCCTGCCAGCTCACTAAGGCCCAGCCACAGTCCTTGTTGCCCCCTCTGGGAAGCCTGCCTCTCCAGTCAGCCTTCATGCTCCTCCTGCCCCAGAAGATGTAGTCAACACCACCAGCACCCCAGTTCTGTGGGGCCTGCATTCTCTGTTGCCTTCTCAGCAGTTTTCTGGCCCAGCATCCTATAGGTTCTGCAAGAACAGGATCAGTGATGTCTCTGTCCTGCACCAGCACCTCACAGGGCATCTTTCATGCAGCAATGCACAGCCATCAATGGGGAACTGGCCAATGGGCCTGCCATGCTGTGTGACTGAGGGGAGGGAAGGGGAGCAGGTTCAAAGGCCTCAGGCTGCAAGGCAGAGGCCCAGTCACTCCTCCAGAAGGCCTTCCTGGTAACTCAAGCCACTGAGTCTGTCCCATCCTTCACCTCGGTACAGAGTCACTATTCAGTGCAGGCCTCAAGCCTCAATCACTCCACTTTTTATCATTCTGCCCTACTCTGTGGGATTGATTTTGGACTGCCTGAAATGGCCTGTTTGTCCTGGGTTCTAACCCTGTCCTGTTGCAGCACACGACCACTGCTAACTGTACTGAGGGTTATAGGGAGGCAGGCGGTGATAGGAGCAATGGACACTCAGAATCCAACCCCGTGAGTGGAGGAGCCTGCCAGGGCAGCTCGCTTTCGGCTGTAAGATCCTCACCGGGGCCTCCCTTAGCTGTGCAGCCATGGGGTTGGGGGCATGATGCCCAAGGCCCCTCCAGCACTGCCCCTCTAATTCTACAATAACCCCTGCCTCCCAGGAATGGACCTTCTGCCACTTCACATCTCCTTTTTTAGGGAAAGCCTGTCCAGTCCTGCCAGTCCAGTCACTCACTCTCCTAAGTCCTCTGTATCATCCCCAAGACATCTAGAGAGAGCCCTGGGAACACTTCTAGATCCTTCCCAATCAATAGCCCTGACTGCTTCCTGGCATCCGGCATTTCCTGAGATCCCAATTAGTCTCGATGCCATTAAATGCCCTCCCGAGCCTGGCAAAACTCTTGCAGTGCGCACCTTTGTGCTGAAATGTCCCCCAGGGATTTGATGCTCTAGGCACAGCTCCTCTGTTGGCCTGAGATGGGTCCTGCTGGGTTTCCACACTTGGAGGCAAGCAGGGCTGGTGGCCACAGAGTACTGCTCCCTTCTGTTGCGGCTGTGAGCATCTGACTTGCCCTCTGCAGCAGATGGAAGGGCAGGGGTGAGTCTGGGCCCTAAAACCACCCAGGGCAGAGCTGTTACCCTCCCAGAGCTACCAGGGCTTTGGCTTTGTGGCTTTAGAGACTGGATAAATTCTACATCACAACCTGGATGTCCTGGCCTTAGGACACACTTAGCTACAGAGGTGGTATTTTATGGAATTGCTGTCCCTTAAAAAGCAGCTCAAGTGGGATGCAGAGAATGGAGGCCCTCTACACATCAGAGTCTGTTAGAGAGATAGACTGGGAGACAGCTGGCCTGGAGTCTAGATCCAGCTCTGACATCAGCATGCTGTGTGAGCCTGGACCTCTCTCTGCCCAGTCTCCCTGGTGGACAACGGATGGAGTTAGACGGATCACTCCAGGCCTTTCTGAACTGAACTCTGGCCTGAGTGGAAGCTGAAGTACAACTCTTATTCTCCTAACAGTGGGTAGTCAGGAGAAGTCACCTCCTCTTCCTCAATGCTGGAAGCTTAAGTGGGGGAGCTGATCATTGACCTGGCTTTGCATTCTTCCTGCCGAGTTGATAGGCTGCAGTTTCTTGACCTTCTGCTGGTTTTCTGACCAAAAGAATAGGCTTCAGGAAAAATGAATTCTTTTCCTTCTGAACTAAGAAAAGATCGAGTTCAGTGGCTTCAGATCTGGAGCTCTGTTCCATGTCTTCCAGCTCTGTTCCATGCCTTCCTGGACATGAAGACTGGTCCAGACTTCACCTGTCCACTCACATCACTTTTTATCCAAATGCAGTGGTGGATTAGGCCCCAGACCTGGGCACCACTCTCATTTAAAAACCTCAGAGTTTGGTACACTCCTCCACCCCAACCTTGAGCCTCTGATACAGCACCCTCACCAGCTGGGCATTCTGTCTCTGCTTGCATGCCACCAAGGATAAGGTACTCACTACCTTCCCATGCTGGCTGTTTCCTTGTCAGATGGCCCCATCTGTCAGAAGGCTGGCTCCTTGGGATTTCCTTTCTTTGGCCCTTGTGCCCCTGCAAGGACCCCATGGAACCAACTGCTCCCCTTTCTCCAGCACAGCCCTTTATTAGGAGGGGGCAGGCCCTGGCAGGTCTTCTCCTTCCAGTCCCCGCACTCCGGATTCCAACATTCCCACAGCTCTCCTGGCCCCACCACCTCATCTGTCCTGTCCTTTTATGGGGCAGCTCCCACGCCTGAGCTCCTGATCTGAGCAGCGCAGGGAGGGAGAGGCGCTGTCACCGCCCTGCTGGGCACATCCTACTTCTCTCTTCCTCTCCCTCTGGATTCCTGTATGAGTCCCACGGAGCACACACACCAGGGTTTCCCTAGGAGAAACATGGCCCTTCACGCTCAGAGTCCATCCCCAGACCCCAAAGTTCCCCAACAAGCAGCTCCCCTCATGTGCAGTGCGCTCCCGACTCTCCTGTGCTCCTTCTGCATCTGACCTCTTCTCCCTCTCCTCCTCCCTCCTGCCCCCACTCTCTCCCCTCTTTGTGCTGTTGCTGCTGCTTAATCGGGTGTTTCTGGGATGAACAGTGTTTTCAGCCCTGGCTGGGAACACATCCGGCCTTCCCCAGCCTCGCCCTGTCCTCACTGCAGCACGAGTGGAGTTCTGTGGAGAGCAGGGGGCCCAGACAAGGGGCCAGCAGATTCACTTGAGAACTCACAAAAAGCCCGTTTCCCTCCCCACAGGGCAGAGTGACAGGCCAAGGGAACGAATCCCCATCCCTGCATGCTGCTGTGTGGGGCCCCGTGTGGCAAGGCTCCGGAGCCCTGGGCCCTGGACCCGAGGAAGTCCATGCAAACGGCTGACCCACGGTCTGGCAGAGCTCACAGAGCTGCAGAGTCCCAGAGGCTTGGCAAGCCCCCACTCCGTGCACTCACTGCGAATACGCCTTCAGCCCTGACACACTGAAGCCTCTAGATGCATATGCAGAAGGCCCCACAACTTGTGTTTAGAATCTGAAAAACGTGAGGCTTGGGAAAGGGAAGATGAGCTATGCAGCTCTCTGCACCTTGGGCTTCCTCAGGAAAGGAACTGTGCCCAGGGGAGGGCCAGATACAGGGCCCTGGCCCATACATATCTGAGTCAAAGGGTCGGAGAACAAATGAGTGAGGGATGAGACCCTAGTGGGGCCACCAGCTCTGGCCTCCAGCATCTGAGAGGAGGACGCTTATCTGGGATGTACCAGTCCCTAACTCTGTATCAGGGGACTCCGAATTTAAGGGCAGTAATATGTTAGAGGCCTGGAGATGGGAGGCTAAGTTCTGGCATCCAGAAAGGGGGGAGTGCACATGAGGCAAGCATGGGTGTGGGCAGTTATTTCTCACTCCTTAAGTACACTCGATTGATGATACCTAAATGCAGCCACAATCCAAGACTTCGATTAATTTTTAACTGGAATACAACCCAGTATATACTCTTTCCTGTAGGATGTCCTTTCTAGTCGCCTCCTCTTGCTTTCTATCACCAGTACTATGGCTGGCTGTCTTGGGACGGAGGGGGTCACCTTTCCCTACTTCGTAAGAGTTACTCTAATGTACGTAATGCAGTGTAATGATGATAAACGGCAAATAGTAGACCAACTGTGTCTTTCCTGGTAGGTCCCTTGATGCTGTGATTCAAGTTTACGTCTCAGCAAAATGACATGGAGCTTCATTCTACCAAAGGCCAAACTCTGTTAAATCTGGGAACAGCCAGAGACAACGTAGCTGTTTTTCTCTTTAGATGTCACCAAGCTCCTTGTGCCCACCTGCCCTTCCTTTAGAAAAATTATGTGACGCTTTACTTACCAGCAGAGGAAAATACACAGCTGCTGCCTTTAGAGGACCCCTCCCTAGCCAGCCATGGTGCTGCTCAGAAAGCACTAAATTGAAATCAGAAGTCATGGGTTCTAATCCAGCCTGTGTGGTAATAGCGGTGTGGCCCTGTGCAACCCACACAAGCCCTCTGAGCCCCAGATTTCTCATTGATAACATGGGTGCAATATGCCTGTTTCTCAGGGTAATGTGAAAATCAAGGGAAATGTTATTTGCAAAGTGTTTATGACTCTATCTGGCCCATAAAAATCACTCATCAATGTTACCTATTATTATTTCTAAACATCTGGATAAAAAATGAAGATGGATGCTTTTTATGAAGGGTATGAGGGCTGTGTCTAGATTCATTTTTTGGCTTGTGGATGTCCAGTTGTTTCCAGCACCATCTGTTAAAGAAACTATCTTTGCTCCATTAAATTGCCTTTGCTTCTTTGTCAAAGATCAGTTGACCACATTTTGGTGGGTCTATTTCTGGGCTCTCCATCCTGTTGCATCGATCTGTCTTGTCTTTCACCAACACTACATTGTCTTGATCACTGTAGTTACACAGTGAGCCCGGAAGTCAGGCAGCACCAGTCCTTCATCTTTGTTCTTCAATATTGTGTTTTCTGTTCTGTGTCTTCTGCCCCTCCATATAAACTTAAGAATCAGTTTGTCTATATCCATAAAGTGACTTGCTGGGATTTTGTTTGGCATCACATTAAATCTATAGACTGAAGAACTGACACCTTGACAATATTAAGTCTTCCTATCTATGAACATGGAATAGCTCTCCATGTATTTAGTTCTTTAATTCTGTTCATCAAAGTATTACAGCTTTCTTCATAGATATCTTGTGCATATTTTGTTAGACTTTACCTACATATTTCATTTTTTGTGGGTTGCTAACATATGCTTTTGATAAATAGCCCTTAGAGTTTATAAAATGTTTCCACAGACATTACACTGCTCAAGAAGACTATTAAGAAATAGGCATGTGCCCTACTGCTTGAGATCTTAGTATGCAAACTGGACATAATACCATCAGTTGAATGGGTCTTGGCCTGCATCCCCTAGATGTTTGCAAGTGACACCCCATCCTGCTGGGAAGGAACACAGCTCTGGAGGAAGCCCTTCATCCCCCCCAGGAACACACTCTCCCTGTAGCCCTCAGGAGCTGGGCTGCCATGACGTGTTCCACAGTGGTCTATACTGCTAGTTGGCAAGCTTTCTGTCAAAGAGCAGACAGCAAATATTTCAGGCTTTTGGGCCATAAGGGCTCTGTTGCAGCTATCCAAATCTGCCATTGGCATCACAGCATGGGAACAGGCTGCTGGTTGTTTGGGTCCATGGGCTATATTTTGCCCACCTCTGGTCTAGATAGGCAAGGGCTCTGGCCTGGACAAATGTCCTGACAGGATTTGTTCAGTAATATTTAAATCTTTCCTTATAATTTTTTATCCACCAATGCATTATTTTAGCATACAATAATAAAATAGCCTTCCAACTACCAGCACAGCTCTACAAACTTCTGCAGAAGCCTGTGTGACCTTCAGAACATCAGAAAGACACCAGCTGGGACCCTAGGGATATTTAGTGAAGAAGAACAAAATTAAGTAAGGTTTCTATTCACAGTTAATCTAAGCAAAGTGTACCTACGGTAGATGACTGACCTAATTCTGGTCTATGACGCTGTCCTCTGGGCTAACTGCTTTCTACCAGAAGAGGGAATTTGAGTACTTCCTAGAGGATCTGAAAGGAAACAGGAAAAATATGGGAGGTGCAAGTCCCACTCTCCACTGGTGAATTTGTTGAGGGACATGTATAACTACTGTGTTTTTTATCTGGGGGTCTGTAGATTTGGCACATCAACGGAAACATGTTGCCACAGGAGCACTCAGAAGAACCACAGGCCTGTGCTCAGGGAACAGTCCCCGCTGACCTCATGGGGCCACGATCAGAGGCATAACAAAGAAGATTGGTTGAGAGAAAATGCAACACAGCAAAACCACCTGGCAGAAGAAGAGAAACTAGCAGATGGCAAAAAAGGCTTCAGCAGGGAAGCCAGTAGCAAGATGCTCAATCCAACCAGGCCCAGGCCTGTCTAGGAATCATGGGAAATGGCAAGGCTCTGCCTGCCTTCCACAGCCTACAGGGGACTTGGGGGAAAATGGACACAGCAAGGCCCCTGTCACCACCAAGAGGAGACGTAAGAGCTGAGGGTCAGCCCAGGTTTGCCCAGACCTCAGAGAGCTGGGATCAACATGACTCCCGTCAGAGCCTCCTGCATATGGAGCAGCTCTAAACAGCTCTGTGACCTGCAGCATCCCAAGGCTGCTGTCAAAACTCCTTCTAAAGTGAGGGGGAAACTGCAACTGGTGGGTCCACAAAGGTCAGACAACAGCCAGAGACATGGTAAGACCCAAGAGCGAGTCCTTTCCATGCCTACTGGTATTTCAGTGGATGGCTGAGAGTGTTGGCCATAATGGGGTGATAGTTGGGACTTGTGGGTGAGGAAGCCGGGATCTTCGTCACACACCCAATGAGTAAGTAGCAGGGCTAGTGTTGTGGGCTGAATTGTGTCCCCTCAAAAGACATGTCCCAGTACCCGTGAAGTGGCCTTATTTGGAAATAGTCTTTCCTCATGTAATTAAGGCAAGAATCTTAAAACAAGATCGTTCTGGATCTAGGTAGGTCCTAAATCCAATGACTGGCATTCTTCTAAGAGAAAAGAGAGAGAGACAACACACACAGATACACAGAAGGGAAGGCCATGTGAAGACGAGGCGGATACTGAATCTGTTCAGCTACAACCCAGGCACACCAAGGACTATTGCAAACCAGTGAGAGCTGAGCCAGGGTCATCACAGATTTTCTCAGAGATTCCAGAAGGAACCCACTCTGTCACCATCTTGATTTCAGACTTCTGGCCTCCAGAACAGTGAGAGAATAACGTCTGTTGTTTTAAGACCCCAACTTGTGATTTTTTTATAGCAGCCCTGAAAACTAGGGAACTGCATGTCCCTTCCATGATCCACACCTGTGTCCTCAGCCCAGGCACCTCGTATGCAGGCTGGGTGCACTGGATGGCCAGAGCTGCCTGAGGGCCTGAGCTGGCTGATGAGTGATCCCTGGGCTAGAGGGTGGGACACACTAGCCAAGGCACTGGCCTGAGGCTGTGGAGTTCTCCGGTTTGGCTGGAAGGTCCTAAATTCAGGAACATTGGAATGAGGAAGTATGGTAAGTGACAAGAGACGCTGGAGGGCCAGGTGGAAGTAATGGCTCTGTTCTTGGAAAGCTTGGGGCTTATGGCTGTCCAGAGAGATCCCTTCATCACCTGTCTGCAAAAGAATCCTCAGAGCTAACTGGGACAGGCCACCAGGGCCCTGGGGAGGAGAGAGGAACCGGTGAGCCTGGAGTGGTCAAGAAGACTTCCGGCAAGAGGCAAAGTCTAGGCACAGCTGGGATTATGCAAAGGCTTTAGCGGGGAGACTAAATGAGAGGATGGAAGGTTTGTAGCAATGTTTCCCAAAGGGTAGTCTGTGGGACTGGGAATCAGAATACGTGTTTCAAGTGAAAAATAGGTTGTGTGGTCAAATTGGCCAGGGAAGTTGGTGAAACCAGTATGGTCACTGCAAGATTTTCAGAAAGAGGGTGAAGGGGGTGAGCTGAGAAGGGGGCTTCAGAGACAAGGACAGTCCCCAGGAGCTGCCACCAGACACATACTCTGGCTGCCAAGGAGAGGGACACTGAGTGGACAGCAGGGAGTGTGGCCATGGCAGATGTGGCAGAACGCAGGGCCCATCTTCGGCACTCTAAGCTTTCCCACAGGGCTCAGGAGCTGGGCTTGAAGCAGCGAGTGAGGAGGCCCTGGTCTGTGGTGGAGGCCTATCTGGTAAGACCATGGGTGGCAAAGGACCCTCCCACATGAACATGAGACCCTGTCCATGTCTTCTCTGAGGAGAAGGAAAATTTCCTGATTAAAAAAGAAGGCAACATGACAGGGCACTGTATTTACCTTCATTGCATAGCCATTAAGAGAAGCTTAATGACAATGTTCCACACTGGTAGACCTGCAATGCCCCCACACGGCATATCGGTCCTGAATCGGTTAGACCCCAGCTCACGTTCTGGTGGCATCCCGGCCCCAGCTCCCCAGACTGTGCTGACTTTGAGGGGTTCATGGGAAGTGGAGTGGTCACTCCCTGCACACAGCACAGCCCAGCTCACTCGCCCCTACCCCCAATCCTGAGCATGGCATCTGCTCCAAGGACCCCTGCTCCCCAGCATCCTGGCTCGGCAGAACAGAGCACCCAGCTCCCAGGCCAGGCAGCACCCGAGACAGCACCCAGGGTGGCATGCCTCCCAGCCTATAGTCACCGGCCCCATTAGCCCCCCATGATCTGCTGCCTTTGCTCCTCTCTCTTCTCTGCACCCGCCTAAGCATCCTTACCCTGCAGGTGGTCTCCACAGATGGGGGGGACTGATGGACAAAGTACACATGCTTCCCAAAGCAACCTGGCTCTCCTACCTAGGCTGGTGGTGGCCAGACAGTCCAGAATGCCCAGAAGAGGGCTGTGAGGCGGGGCAGTGGCTGCAGTGGGCATGATGCACAATCAGTCTGGTAAGCCAGAGGCTTGTGCAAACTCTCAGAGATAAAAAGTGTTGGCTTCCCAGAAAGGCTCCTGGCGCTGCCTCAAGCCAGCACTTTTGATAATTTCAAAGAGGAAAATTGAAGGATGCTGATCCCAGGTGGCTTCTCCACCTCCTCCTTCGGCAACTTCCAAAAGCTTCCAAAAGGTGGCCCTCCCCTGGGGACTTCCTGCAAGTTACTAGAGGCTGAGGCAGACCCTTCGGATCCCTGCCCCACCACCCTGCTGCCTCCAGCTCCTCGTGCCTGAGGGACTGCCTGGTGACCAGCAACAAAGCTGGGGCCCAAATCCTTACCTTTTTTTGGTGGATTTAGCCCCTCTGAAGATCACCTGTCTCTTAAAATGTAGCTCTGTGACTGAGAATGGAGCCTCTGCCACCAGGCGCAAAGCTCTGTCCCCACAAGGTCCCTGGTTAAAGCACAGCGGTGGAAGAGCTGGGCGTGGTCGCCAAAACAAGCAACTTTTTGTCAAGAACAGATCTCCTTCAGACCCGCTAAGTGTGAGCAAATTGTACAATTATACTTAGATGCTTTAAAGCCATTTTTCAAGTTTGTGTGCTCTAAATTACATCCGATGTCTTCCCAGACTACCTCACAATTGTGATCAGCCACAGAATTCACTTCCCGGATCCCACCCTTGGGATCCATGGGGACTAGCTTCAGTTCGCACCCTTGAATCTCCACCATAGTCCACCCCCCACCCAGTTGGAAGGTGTTTGTCCCAACCGTGAACTTTTGCCCAGTAAGAGAGTCTGAGCTCTAGAAACGTAAAGGCCTGACGAGGGGCCCTGGAGGATGTCACCCTGTGGGGCTCACCCACTTCCTGAAGAGCCCTGCTCATCACCCGAGACCCCCGCCCTCACGTCCCCTCCACCCACCAGGGGGCTGCCTTCTTTCACAACTTGCCTCAGAAAAGTGAAAGGGACTATGTCCCTTGAGCAGAAAAGAGTATTTTGAACAGAGAATGAACGGCAAATTAAACTGGTTCCTTTGTACTCGTTCGTGCACAAAATGAGTGGGGGAGTTAGGCGGAGAAAAACCAAACAGGCGATGTGCTGAGATAATCAGAGGGCAGAGCGCAGCCGCCGAAGGAACGATCGCTCAGGGGAGGAAAGTGCCGCGCGGCTGGGCTCTGACTGGTCCGGAGCGCGGCCCTCCTCTCACCCCCGGCACGTCCTTTCCGAGGCGGGGAGCTCCAAAGCGGCTGGAAGATGCCCTCAGCTCCTAACAGCTGCAGCCTGTCCTGAAAATGCAAATGCCCCAGGCGACTGCCCCTCTCTGAGAACCGTGCTGGCTCCTGGAGTAGGAGCAGCTGCTTACACGGCTTCTGCACACAATGAAAAAATGCTAGAGCAACAACCAATTAGGGCCCATAATTTTCCCGTCTCTCCTTCACGGGCACGTGTGACTGCGGTGGGGTCGCAGGGAGATGCTCAGCAGGGAAGCACCGTGCCAGCCCATCAGTCTCCTGTGGGCTCCTCAGGACGCAGGATGAGCAGCAACAGAGCAACAAGCAGCGTTTAGCACACCGAACCATTTTCAGCCACCTTGCAAATTTCCTTCCTGCAGACTCTGCCGGGTTAACCTGTTATCTGATTCCCATCTCTGGCGGATACCTGCCCCCCACCAACTCTTTGAAGAACCTTCACCACCCATCCCAGAAAAAAATGTGGTACAGGTAGGTGCACAGGCCCTGGCTGGGTGGGAGGGGAGCGTCCACAACAGGCAATGAGAGGAACCTACACCTCCAGCCCTCAAGATCTTCTGAGAAGGTCATTCCTAGAAAGGGCAGCAATGATCCTATGCAATCTCATTTTTAATGACAAGTGCTGTTTAAATGTGCCCATGTTCACTGCACATGCCGACACAGAAGGCCTCAGGGAAGAGCTGGAGCTTCTGTCCTGGGCAGACTGCTGAAGAGGCCAGAGAGGGTTGATGTGAGGCTCGGGACCCCCTCCCTGCCGCTTCCCTCCTCCACACACCCACCTTTGCTTTTCCAGCACCAACAGGATCCACCTTCACAGTCAGACCCCAGGTGCTGCCGGGGTATTAGGAATGCAGGCGCCCAGACTGGAGCCCGGCAGCCTCACCTGCCTTCACCACCTCACACAGAGTATTCTGTCATCCTCAGCTTGGCACGGAGCAACACAGAGCCCCAAGTGGGGTGCCTGCACATCTATTTCTATTTCTTTTTAATACATGAAACAAGATGAAAGGGCAAATTTAAGCTTTAGTCATACTGAATGGATATATATATACACAGATGCCCTCACACGGGCTCTGGTCAGGGGTCACAGGCCAGGTAGAGCCCCCGAGGTATCCAAGAGAAGCATGGGAGGCCAGGGTGCAGAAGCGTGGCCAGAGCACCCTGACTCTGTATTCGTTTTCAGAGTGACACATTGCAGTTGTAGCTGCCTGGTGAAGAGCATTTATTTACAGGTTATATAGTATCTGGTTGAGACCAAACTTACTCTTACAAAAATGGACTAAGTAGCTTTAAAAGATTCTTGTAAAGAACACCCCAGCTGACTCATCCCGCCACTGCACAGGTAAATAAAGCCTGTGAGCCTGCGTGAGGCTGCTGACACGGGCCGAACCCCTAGTAAGGGCCCTTCATCAACCACACGAAGAGCTAAGAATCATGGAGGTCTGATCAGATCTGACAAGGAATTGGCCACAAACATCAAATAATCAAGTGCACTATTTGAAATATGGATATACCTCCACCATCGTTAATGATGAACCTCTCCCTGAGTGTATATTTTGCCTTGCTATGCCAGCTAATGAGATTAAGAAGCCATTTTAATCACAGCAAGATATTTAAAAATACTGTTCATTTCATCGTTATCTGATTTTTAAAATTTTGTTATTGCATTATTAAAAGGCACAGACTATATTAGCACAATAACACACACATATATTCACTAAATAAATAAATATACAAGTACTGGGGTGTCCCAATTTCTCAGGCTTCGAGTTCTTCCTCTCCCCGCCATACACCCCTACTCACCAGTAACCCACCTTGCACGCACACCACGGCCAGAGTCGTCTTCTTTAACTACTTTGACCCTGCCTCTACCTGGCTCACAATTCCTCTTCAGGTATTATCTCTACTCAACTATTAACAAAAAATGAGCAGCCGGTAAGCACATAACACTGTACTAGGCCCGCTGGGAGATCTACAGTTGTGAAAGGTGAGAACCCTGCTCCCAAAGGCCTCAGCTTCTCACCCAGGATGGCCTTATTACAGCCACCGAGTCTGAGCACCTACGACGTCCTTGCATGACCCCACATGATTCCCCACAGCAGTCTATGGGACAGGCTCTATTATCACATTTCTATACAGAGGCTCCAAGAAGATGAGGCCTCGGGATGCACTGCAACCAAGCCTTATTCAAACCAATGTTCTGTCTGACCCTGAAGCCCATTCTGCCAGGACAATGCTATCAGCTTAGATACCAGGGATATCCACAAGCTGTCCGGCCCATGACCTGCCACTGTCGGCCAGGAATGAAGCTCTGGGCCTGTCAGTCTCCCCATCACCTCACAAACTCACCAGGAGCCGTCACAACTTGCTGCCACAGTCCCTGAAGGGCCTTACCTGGAAAGACCCTCCCCTCAGTAAGCTCAAAGTCCAGTGTGTGTTTTGGGTACCTGAAAACTGAGAAGATACCAACTTTAGGAGGTGATAAACACTATTCTTGGAAAGATATTTATTCTGCCTGAATGGAAGGGGTGTTTGAGCCGAGGTTTAGCACATGAGTAGGAGTGTGTTAGTCAAAGAAGCATGGACAGACATATTAGGCAGAGGGAATGTTAGAAAAAAAACGGAAAAATCTGTACTGGGCTGCTGACGGAATAACTAAGTGGCACTTGGAGGTCTTGGAGTGTTGAGGTTTTATTTTTACATCAGGGGGCTCAGAGGGGAGTAATCTCCCAAGGTCTGAGCCCTGAACAAAGGCAAGGGGAGCAATATATATCTTTCTGCCTCTGTATCTACAACATTTCTACGTGCACAGCGAACTAGCAAGCAAGGGGGAGTAAGTTTAGGGAGTGAGTGCCTGGCAGAGTGAGAAGTTAAGGCGTGGGGGAGTTTCTGTTGTCTCTGCTAAGAAGAGAAGCAGAGGTGAGCCACCTGGACTAGATTGCTGTCCTTGTAAATTTTTCCCTATCAGGAACAGCAAGGGCAAAGGCACTGAGCATTCAAGAACTGGGTGCTTTCGGGGTGTCAGCAAGCTGTCTGGGGTGGGATCTCAGACCCTAACAAAAATGAATAAATATTACTCAGCCAGCCTCACCTAGAAGCAGTCTTACTCTCTGCCTAGAACATCCCAGCAAAAATGTTCCATAATCCCAGGTCCCTGAGGCTGAGGATAATGATAAAGATGACGATGACGATGAACTTCATGTACCAGGGGTACAAGTTATGTTCTTTACTCCTAATTGGGAAGTGACTATGGCCCTCCTCCTCTCATCCTCACCCCCACTGACAGACACACTGGGAAATGAAGATCATTGGAACTACCGCCCTCATCTGTTGGGAGACAATGACATCCTGCAGACTGTGCTGCCAACACCGCGCCCTCCACCTCCACTCCCCGGGGGACTGGCCAAAATCAGAACTGGCGCACAGCTACCACTGCACTGCCACCAGTCCGCCTCCAGAATGAAATAATACACGCAAGAGGGCAGACACTGCCATTCCTGAGCAGCCGTTGTTTCCTCAGCAAGCCCACAGGCCCCGCACAGACATGTGCTCCTCCACAGATGGGTGCCCGGCAAACACAAAACTGCTTCCACACTAGATTGTGCCAAAGCGCCGCATCACCTGCCAGCATGCAGACTGCCGTCACTGGCCTGGAGTCTCCTGGCAGTCAGGAGCAGCAGGGCTGGCCGGCCACCGACTGCAGAGAGAAAGCAAACCAGTGCCACTCAGCGGGGGCTGGTTCTTAGGTGATGGGGTCAGCTGAAGGAGGAAGCTGTGGAGACCCGGCTCCTCTTCCCAGTCCTGCTATCAGGGCTCCGTGCCCCCACAATCAGGTCATGTTTCCCATCTGAGAATGGGGCTGTTAAGGAAACTTCTTTGCAGGGATGATACTTGGGGTCACGAGATGATGTAAAAGGTGACTTACGGGAGGTTCGCATGATGTTGATCAGCTGGAATGACAAAGTGCTCGGCCCATGTGCTGCCACACCCATCCCCCTCACCCAGTAGATCCAGGAATGCTCAACCACTGAGTCACACCCCTTCTCAGGGCAGCCCCGCTGGCTGATGCTCCAGTGAGCGCCAGCTAGCTCAGGGGAGAATAGCAATTTACCTTCTGGGGATTAATCGCAGGGGCCTCAGGCTGTAAATCCTCAAGGAACGTTTTAATGGTGAAACACAGGAGTGTCACACCTTTAGGCAATGGTCCCCCTGTGGTTTGGGCTCTAAGAGAAAAGAAAAGACACTGTCTGTGGAAGGAGATCCAAACCCCTCCCTTCATCACGACACTAAGGACCCAGCTGCCTTAGCAGAAAGATGCTTTCACCATGTAGGGAGCGCAGGCGCAGCGCCCCAAACCCACCCCAGCCTTCCACAGCCAGCCTGAGGGTTCCCAACCAAGGCAAAGGAGGGTCTGTGGTGAGTAAAAAAGATCCCAAAGCGAGAGGTGACATTCATCCATCCTCCATCCCATGTGTTAGTCAACAGAGCAAAGGAAGATGGGGGCTGCCTAATTCTGAACTAGTGTCAGCGGAGGCCACCCAGGTAAAAATGCCCTTCTGCGCTCTGGATGAGTTGTGGCCCTGAAGAGACTGGTGGGGAAGACATTCCGGACAGAGGAGAGTGATGCTGCCTGAAGACTGGGCACAGCTGGGACTGAAGACCCCTTTAAGGGACCTGTGCACGACCCCGCCGCTGGCTTTGCTGGGCTACACTCCCCACTGAGGCTCCACGCTCCTGCAGGTCACTGCTCTGGCCCACCCACTTTGCCCCCAGTCTGAGTTCTGGGGCTTAGGAGTGGCTGGAATTGGGGCATCCCTCCCTTAAAGATCCTGTGGCCCCTCATGGCTCACCAGGCCAAAGACAGGTTAGAGTCTCCCAGACTCCTAAAGATGATAAGCTGATGAAGAAGAAAACTTCTCTTTAGGAATAAATATGATGAGGGGCCTGGGGGGTACCCTGGGACCCCCGACTTAAACCGGGTTATGAGACAGAATCAGGGAGTCCCTCGGCCCTCACCTATCCAGGAAAATCTCTGAAACACAGTCACCCCACCAAGGGCCAGAGACCCCTCCCACCACCCTGTGGGACCACGACCCCACTCACACAGCCCCACTGGTGACAAGAATGTACCAGATTAGAAGAGTAACATTCACCAAGAGTAACATTCACCAAGAGGAACCTTCCCCACCTGCCACTGCCATCAAGCTTCTGTCCTGCTCCCCATCGTGAGCTGAGCCATCAAGGCTGACCCTTCACCAACCACCATTCCTCTGAATCACAGGGCTCTGGGGCCCTCAGGACACAAGCCAGCTCTGCATTCAGACTGCTACTTTGTCAATACCCAACAGTGCTGCTTTCTAGCAAGTGGGCCTAAGAGGGACCCTCTGAACCTAACTCTCTAGGGAACTACTCCTAATGAGCAAAGCATTAGGAGACTTCAGGGCAGAGGACTGAGCTGGGGGAGGTCAACCAGGAAGGTCTGCAGTGCAGCCCAGCCTGCTCAGGTGCAGGCCTCCCATAGGAGAAGCCATCAAGTCATTCAGCAAGAAGAACGGTGAGCAGGGTGAGCAGTGACACGCCAGTGGGGAGGAAATAACCACTGTCACAACAACACTAATATCCACCACCATGACATCGACTACTATTGGCTATTTACTAGGTGCCAGGCATGGTCAGAACACCACACAATAACTCTGATCCAGTGTACCAGGTTCTGGAAGGGAAGGCACCAGGATGTAGGGGAAACTGGTTGGAGAAGAAACTCAGCAGCCAAACAGCAATCTCTGAGATGCTGCCTGCAGAGAGAGCACAGAGCTCCTGTCGGGACTGAGGAGCCTGGAGGTCTGGGCGATGCGTGTCACCTCTCAGACCTTCTTCTGGCCTTGATATGCCATGACCCCGAGCTGGTGAGCCATTAAAATGCTTCTGTTTCCACATCTCCACAGTGATCCCAGGAAAGCTGCAAATCCCTGCTCCTGGCTACATGAAGAAAGTTGGACAAGGAATCAAAGAGAAGATTCCAGTTCCTTGCTTCTCCCCAACCCCTACTTCGTCCTCCAGCCTTGCTGGCCCATTCTGAAGATGGTTGGCAAAGGCTGCAGAAACTGGGAGCAAAACAGAAAGGTAGAAGGCAATGTTATGAAGGAATCCATGTGCCTTTCATTTTGGATTTTAATTAAACACACTTCCCTCCCCTGCCCATCCATTTCACAATGCAGAAAACAGAATGCTTTTGTATTATCAGCCCACCTTTTTCTAACAGTTTAAACTTGAATAGAAACTTAAGCTGCCCTTCTTAACATTCAGGTGGCTTTTCCTCTTAGAGTCTATAAACCATGAATTCACTTTTGCTTACATGAGTACTAGAAAGATATGTGAGCATGTTTCATGGGAAGAGTGCATATTCTCAGGTTTGATTTGCACACAAAAGGTCCTAGCACGCTATTTTACTTTCCAGCTTCTCCCAAGCCTAGAAAATTTCCACTTCAAAGCTATGGCTTTCTTATTTCTTTTGTGGAAAAAATTGCATTGGTATCAGAGATTATTCTCTCCATACTCACCCTCCCTGCCTGTGTGATGACATTAGGACAGGCACCGGGCACCAAGACCACTCCTGTGTTCCTCTAGACCCTGAGTCTGTCACTGGGCAGAATATTTAACTCACTGAGAACCCAGTGAGCCCGCAAATGCAGAGTGAGAAGACAAGATAGAGGCAGTTGTGGTCTCTGTGGGGTCAACTCCTGGGGGCCTAGCTTGGCTAGAAGGGGCAAGGCAGACAGACAGGACCACAGAGAGGGAGCAGAGACAAGCAGAGGGCGTTAGGGCTCTCGCAAGGCAGACTCCTATTTTGCATTAATTTCTTTTAAATATTACCTTTTAAACTGCAAATGTACTGAAGAGAGGGGGCTGATTATTAAAGCAGAAGATTCAGCCACACATTAAGGAGTGAAAAGCCCGTTTCTGTGCAAAAGCAAAGGCAGGAGGATGGCATTCCTTTCAGAAGCTGGAGATTTACTGAACTCAAATAAGAAAAGGAGAGGTCCTAGCATAACAGGCACAGTTCCTCATTTCCAAAGACAAAGAGAAAAGGAGAAACTAGAGAGAAAAATACCAGTCAGAGGAATAAAACCATCAGAAGGGGACGTTTTCCAGGAACAAAGTGCTTTGCTTTTTTCAACAGCCCTCTGCAGATCACAGGTGACCACAGGAGGAGGCAGGTGAAATGTACCTTCTATGACGACTGTGTTCACAGAAGCCTGGACTAAAGAGCGAATCTCAGAAAGCCCATGACAGATAGTCTGGGGACAGAGGCTTGCTGGTCGGCCACTTCAGTGCCCTGGCTCCCAACAAAACTCCACATCATTTTTCCAGAATTTTATCATCTGCTAAAACCCAAGGAGAAAACCCAACCAACAATCCTGTGCTTCAGGCACAGCCGGGCAGGGAGCAGGACAACTGAGAGAATGCAGGCCAGACCTCTTGAGAAGAAGTGCATGTACCAGGCACTACCCCCTGGAGGGGTGGCTCAGCTGACCACTTACAAGGCTCCTAGGTCTAGAGGATTCAGTCTTTGCATGTCTGCTTCAGAAAGTTCTAACTGTATTATTAGACGGAGCCTGAGATGAGGAAACTGAGACCCACGAGAGTTAACTACGACTGGGGGGAAGGGGGGTGTCCCAGGGTAGCAGGGTGTTTAGTCCATGTGAGGCTGGACCTCCTCACAGGTCCACCCCTCCTTTCCACAAGCCACACCAGGCTGAGTTCAGAGTGGCAGCAAGGGGAGTCTCCCAGCAGGGACACCTCAGGATAAAGTCACCAGCTCAGCTCAGTGACCACGAAGTGAGCCCACATGCCCTGGGCTACAGGAACCCCATGCTGGAAGACGCTCAGCTGTTGTTCTTTGAGCTTGGGCTTTGGCAGGGGAAACCAGCATAGGCTCCACTCAGAATGAAAGGAAGCAAATAAAAGAAATTTCACACTTCAGTGCAAGCTCCTCCCAACAATTCAGTGAAGAAGACAAAGCCTCTATTGTTCTTTGCATTCCTTTCTTCCTTCTTCCCCTCAGCCCTGCCCACAGCTCCTGCTCTGCAGATAAAGCCCAGAACCCAGAACCTAACAGGCAGGAGCCAACCCCCAGGCGGCATACTGTTTGAAGCAACAAACGACTGGCAAGGAGTGGCCCAAATACCCCTGTCATGGCCACGGCACTCAATGACACAGAGGAGGATGGCAGTGGGGGGTGTTGGTAAGGGATCTAGCTCCATGTAGAGATGGGAATGTTTCCTGGAAAAAGTATTTTGGAGGCTGAGGCCAGAGGGACAAGTAGAAAGGGCCTGATAAGGAGAGGCAGCTGGTGCAGGGAGACTCATCAGGCAGACCCAAGGGTGGTTCCAGAGCCCTGGAAGTGTCCAACACTTCTGTGCAAGTGAAAGGCTCTTGTGGGTGTGCGCAATGTGAGCGCTGGGCAGGCGTTTGCACCAGAGTGGGCAGGAGAGGTGGGGCAGCTGGGCCCCGCAGGCCACACTAAGATGTTCTGGGTTCGAATTTACAATTGTTTGCTTGTTTTTTCTACTCTATTCTCAGTGCAAAGGAAAAGCACAGAACTATTGGAGGTGGAGGGGCCCATGAGCAGGCATATTCATTCCTTGTTTCGTTTAACACAGTTTATGTGTACACTCTTTACGTGCATTCTGGATGCAAACAACAAAGGTTTTATAGGCCCTACACTTGGAGGTAGAACATCCTGGGGACATCCCTTCGTACGCTCTTGTAACTTAATTGGTTCTCAGATGGATGACCTGAGATTTTTCATTATATTTGGCTAGAAAAAGATGCAGAGGGCTGATATCGTGTGTGTGAGCATGTGCCTCTGTGCAGGCTGTACACATCTTCTGTTTGCAAGGGGCTTGACCCAGGCTGAGCAAATGGTGTTGAACTAGCTGTGTCTCAGCAAAGCAATCCATTTATTATAATTCTGCTGAGAAGAAGCCCGGTAAATCAAAGAGACAACCTAACTGCAAACAAATTACACACCAAGAGACAAGATGGGGGGAGGGAGGGGAGTGTGGAATGGTGGCCAATTGGGAAAAGTGAGAATAAAAAGGAAGGGGATAGGGAAAGTCAGAGAATAGAGACCTACAGAAATGCCTGGAGTCAGAAATAAAAATGGAACCTAATTTGTCTATCAGGAAGAAAAAGAAAAAGAAAAATGTCCTACCAAGAGAGATCCCAGTTGTGGTAACCCCTAACTTACAAACCCTTGACTTAAAAAACCAACTGCCCTTTGTTCTCCTGAGGGGTCACCTAGGGAGTGATTGATGGGCAGTTACTTTCTCCTGTGCAAATGCTCAGATTCTCTTTTCTCATGCAAATAGACAGGGGGGGCCTCTTCTTAAACACAGTTAACCTGTTCCTGGCACCCCTGGACAAGTAGGCAGCCCAGCAAAGAATCCCGCAGAAGCAACTGCCCTTGTGGAGGTGAAGATGCTCTTGCTGGGCCAAAGTCAGAAAGGATGGGCTTCTGGAGAGGGTCCCAGCTTGGAACTCAGCCCAGTTCCTGTCACACAAACATGACAACTGGTAAGTTGCTGTGGTTGGTATTCCCTTACCCATACCTCTGTTCCAAACATTAAGTAAATGGGCTATCTGGAAAAATACACTCCTAGATCCAAATATCTCCCTTATAAATTCAACTCTTAAAAAAAGAACCTGCTTGGAAAACTGGAAAGTACCTCTCTTAAAGCAGTAAACAGGTCAGGAAGAGGGTTCGTAGAGGATCTACTTAAACACTGGGAGTGACACCACAATTCTCCAAAACTCACTCACTTTAATGGGAAAAAAGTCTGACTAAAGAGAGAATCTTATGAACTGTGGTCCATGGTCACTCCCAAGGAATGTGAACAGAACCCTCCTATCTGAGATGCCATTTTATTCTGGGACAGGATTATGGAGAAGATCATCTCTAGGAGGATGAAGGTCTAAGGAACATTTGAGGACCCAAATAATCGTTGAATAGTGGCTCTCAGTGTAAACATTGAAGCTATAAGGGCTCTAGCACCCAGATCCTACCAGGGTGCTTCAGACATAGCTCCCCAACACCCACACAGGCCTTCGAATAAATCTTGCTCATGATATCAATGCAAAAGACCTAAATAAATTATTAGCAGAGAATCCAGAAACATACTCTAGGACCAAGCATGTTTTATTGTAAAGCAAGGATAGTTCAATACTACTGAATCCGTTATATAACTTAACCATATTACTAGCTGTCAATGGACACTGAAGAGGCAATAGATAATACTCGACACCCATTCTTGATTTTTTTAAGAACTCATAATAGAATAGGAATAGACAGATACTTTCTGCCATGATGATATAGAACTTTCTCAACACAAAATTCTTAATGGAAAAACATCAGAAGGTTTCCCATTAAAAATTAGAAGCATGGAAAAATATCCACATTTACCACTATTATTTAGCCGTATTGTGTAACAGTAGGCAAAACACTTAACCCAGGGAATTAGATGTACAAATTGGAAAGGAGGAGACAAACATGGTCAACATTACCAAATAACATGATTGTACACCTGGCAAACCCAAGATAAGCAACTTGCAATCTGCTCTAAGCAGTAAAGGGGCAGGTTACAAGCATAACACATAGAAAGCAATGGGGTTTTTTATAATTACAAACAACAACCAATTGGAGGATATAATGAAAGAGAAACTTCATCAGTAATGGTGAAAAAAAAAAAGACAAAATACCTGGAGACACACTTAATAAAAGATGAGTTCCATATTCTTGGATTCTAAACATCACAAAATGTTAATTATTCCTAAATTAATCTATTAATTTAATCCAATAAAATTCATTTGGAAATAGCCAAACTAATTAAAAAGTTAAAACAGAAAAATAATAATAAGGTACACACATTTCAAAAAGCAGTTTGACTTTATCCAGGAAAGCTGAACAAGCACATATCCTCTGAACAAGCTATAGACCAATGCAAAGTCATTGTTGCAATGAATGAAGAATTTGCAATCTACTCAACAAGAGTAGATTTAGGTATAGCTTTGGATTTTTATTGTTGCAATGAATGAAGAATTTGCAATCTACTCAAAAAGAGTATAGATCAAGGTACAGACCCAAGATCCACGGGAAAGTCTTAGAAATGTACAAGGATGTCAGTAGAAGTACTGTTTATAATGGTGGAAAATCATATACAAACTAAGTGCCCACCCACAGGAAAGGGAATGAACTGTGTTATTTTCATACAACAAAATACCACACAGCTGTGGCAATAATGGACTAGCTCAAGTTGTCTCAACATACATGAATCTCTCAATGGAAGGTTAAGTTGGATAAAAAAGGGCAAGATTATGAAGAGTACATGAAATACAATACCATTTCATATAAAACTTAGAAACATCTCTGTAACTGTCTTTTTTAGGCCCACCAGGCATTGAAAGTGAATAAAATGGGCGGGAATTAAAAACACCAACTTCAGTGGCCTGATATAAACGCAAAGCCTTCCTCTGCCTTTGTAAGGGAACGTGGTGATATTTCAGGAGCTGGGCGGTAAGGAGGTGAGTGTCTATAACACATTTCTCCTTTATTTAAAAGTGTTATACTCTTTATACTCTTCATGAGTATTATTTCAAAAACACTTTAGTGTAAGGCAAATAAGCAAGAATAGCCAGGAAAACTTTCATAAAAGAACAGTAAGAGAAAACTAGTCCTACCAGATACTAAAACATATTATCAGGCCATAGCCAGTAAAAACAGTGTGGTACTGGCATCAACAGAGGTTGATTAATGGAAGAATATATAAAGTTAGGAAATTTCCTCACATTTCTCTTTCCAGAGGGCTGCCTACTCATTCTAACCCAACAGTTTTTTCTACAGAGTGCTTCTCCCAGTCTTTCACCCAAACGCCCCCTATGATAGAAGGGGCCTGGGATCCCACAGCCCACAGCGGCCCACCATGGGAGCAAAACGTCTTTGAATTTTTATTGTTGCAATGAATGAAGAATTTGTAATCTACGCAAAAATACATTCTCGCTCCTCACACCAGACCAGACCACCATTCATCAGGCTGGCATCCTGTCCCTGCCCCTGCCTGGTCCCCTCCCGTTCCCATTCTTGCATCCCTGCTCAACACTAGAGGGCTCCTTTAAACATGCAGATGATACTCATTAACCTTCCTGCTTAAAGCTCTTCAACAGCACCCCATCATACGCAGTGGAACACCTGAATTCCTCACCAGTACCTATGAATGGTTCCTAAGGGGTCTACCTTGGCCCACCTCTGAGCCCTCAGGCCCTGTCCTCAGTCCCCCACCTTCTCTCTGCTACTGGCATCTGCCAAAGTCCCCCCACCTCAGAACGTCTGCACTGTCCTCTTTCCCTTTCCTGAACATCCTTCAAAGCTCCAAGAGAGCGGACTTTCTGTTTGGCTTGTTTGTTGCATGTGGTACAACTCAAAATATTTGATAAATAAGCAAATTACATGTGGGTAAGACTGACACTCCAGGAAGTTATGCTTTATTTCCAGAAAGGAGAGGCTACCTTTTTCTAGAAGAGACAAGGCCACATCAGACCATAGAATGCTTTCACAGTCCTTGGATGCCCTAAAGAATCCCTCTCTCTCGTGACGCAGAGCTCACTGAGGCCTTCCAGGTTGGTGTGGAACTGAGAGTGTCCCAGTTTCTTTAGCAGCGAACTGTGCAACAGGCCACATGTGGCCGAGTCACGGGAAGGCCCTCAATGCCCTGACTGGCTGCCCCTGTGTGAAATCACAGATGCTGCCTGTCAGGGGTGTACCCCTTCCCTATAACCACAGAAAGGATTCCCTCTGCTGAGCAAGCCTCAGCTGCCCCACATGGCTGTGCTCAGGGAAGAGTGCAGGATGCACGAGAGGTGGAACCTTTCACGCCACCCCTCATCCAGCACTCCCAGCAAGAGTTCAAGTCTCCCCTGTACAAAATCCTCCTGGAAAAGTTCTCACTCTACCCCCTTTGCCAAGAGGAGTGAGTGAAGACAGACAACACAAATTCAAGGCCCCTGAAAATCAGAAGCTAAATCTCCCAGGTGGAAAATACAACCTGCCCTCTCCTTTGATAGCTGTTTCATGAGTCCTCTAATAATGACATAGTTCTCTCTCCTTACAAGGTGCTCTAAATACTTCATGGATATAGTCTCATCAATTTTCAACTTCTTATTAACTTACAAAATGGATCATCCTGCAGAGTTAAAACAATAAAACCTTGACTTTCTTTTATCATCACTCCCCAAACAACTTCTTTGCATTATTCAGATTTATAATGAGCTGTTTTGGCAGCCTTTGAACTAACATCAAAAGACATCAATGAAAATAAGTACTTCCTATTCTTTCCTATGCAAATGTCACTCTTTCTGTCTGCCCTTTGCCCCAAACCCAATGGGGTAGACGGTTATGATGGTCCCCAATGACTCTTGCCTATGCCTCTTGTAGTGTGACTTTGCCACCCTCCTGAAAGGAGGCTGTGCTCCTGGCTTGCTTTGACCAACAATATGGGTGAAAGTGATATGCGAATTTGGGAGCTCAGAAGCCCTGACATCTTCCACTCTTGTCTTCTAGACCCGGAGCTCACCATGCTATGAAGAAGCCCAGTTGAGCTTACTGGAAGGTGAGAGGCCACATGGAGAACAACACCCCCAGCCAACAGCCAGCACCAGCTTCCAGACACAGTGAGGCCACCTTAGAGCCCCCAACCCTCCAACTAAATGCAGCTGAACGAGGAAGCCCAAGAAAAACAAGAAGCGAAACGGCCCAGCCAATCCACAGAACTATGAGTAATAATAAACTGTTAGTGTTTGAGGCCATTGCATTTTGGGCTGGTTTGCTTTGCAGTCATGGATAACTGTTGTTCTATGTCTGTTGCCCCATGATTCTGTATCTCTAATTTTGTTTTTCTAAATCCCAGTTTCTTCCCAGGTGTATTCACTGTTTGGAAAAAGAGCATGACTGATTTTTAATCACTTTACACTAGCCTCTGGTCTTGGACAGAAGCCATGACCCCTCCTCAGACTCCCCCAGTCACTACCTGTGTCACTTAGTGTGAGGAACTTAAACCCACCCTCTGCCCCAATGCCTCACCCGTAAATAGGGCTAATCATAGTGCCAACCCAACATTACTAGATCACAAGATAAAACCGGCAAAAGGTTAGCACAGTTCCCAGCACAGATCAAGTGCTTAGAAAACATTTGCTGCTATTATGACGATAAAATATTTATTCAAGAAATACCTTTATTGAATATTTTATCAAATTGTTACTTATGAGAAAGAAAGGCCTAACATTTTATGGAGCACATTTTCTGTGTCATAGATCCCTACCTTCTTTTGACATGCTACAGGAGCACAGCAAAAAAAAAAAAAATGCCCACATTTGAGTCTCATCTCTGTCAAGTACAAGCTGTGTGACCTTGGGTAAATAACTTAACTTCTCTGGGAAGTCTGGGGATTAGAAAGCATACTCCTGTTGCAGGGTTGTTGTAAGAAGTAAACCAGTTACTTCCTGTGAAGCATGCAGAGAGTACCTGGCTACAGGAAGTGCTCAATACATGCTAGCAACAGGTTACAATCCCCCCTGGGTCAGATGATGGTGCCAGGGCTCAGAAAACATGAGTAATATGAACAGGGCCACACAGATAATAAGCAAAAGAGATGACTCCATGCCTTCTGTTTTTGCCATTATCATACTTGTGAAAACGGCCCCCCAAAACTTCCTTCTTCTGCTGAACTTCTCTCCACACATCTTATTTTATTTTTCTGCAACTAAATCAACCTACTGAATCTTCTCCTTCTCCCAGGAAAGCTTTGTGATTCTTTATTAATTGAATGTTTAACCAACACCCACCTACTCGTGGCATGACTTTTGTGCATGGAATTAGCCTCCAGTCCTGCCCAGTCTGGGATTTCTCAGCCCCGCCCTATACATGCTCTCTACAACGACGCCCTTCTTCAGGTTCACACACGGCTGCCCCGCATTCCGTACAAGTTCCGGTCAAGCTCCTTTCTCCCATTTTCCCGCAGAGTAACGTCTCCCAAAGGACTCACCTGAAGCAGTAGTGTCAGGACACACCCTTCCTTGATCAAAGAGGACTGGGAAGCACAGCTTGCTTTCTCCTTCCCAAGGCATCTAAAGCTCTGCCGAGTCAGCATAGTTAAGCCCACTCATTCAGCTGTTGTTCCCAAGGTTTCCCACTTTCTAAGCCATGACACCCTTCTTTCTCAATTGTCAATGATGTTCCATGAAATTCCTTAGTGGCCACATAAGGAAATTTGGCTCAGGAACCCTCAGAGTTGCAGAACCGGAGAAGATCCCCCAGGTTAACTGTCCTCAAACCAGGCATGGCCTCTCAGGTACGTAAATACAAATAGGTGAATATGGGCATATTTATTTTTCTTAAAGGAAACACTGGAAACTTACCAGTGATTATCACTGAGGAGAGAAACACAGGTGCAGTCTGGAGAAAATGGCTATCTTTCCTTCTGCACTTTGGTCTGCTGTTCGAATGTTCGAACATGACAAACACTGATCTCAGCTCATATTCTTCCATTTTTATCCTTCTGTGTTTCACATTGAATTATTGCTATTACCATGCCTTTGAATTCACTAAGCTTTTCTGCAATGCCGCATCTTCCTCAATGCCATCCGGTGTATTTCTCATCTCAGATGTTCATCCCTAGGTATTCGATTTGGACCTCTTTTTAAATGCCTTATGTATGTCATTCCTTATCATGCTAATGAATTTCTCTACCTCCTTGAAAAGCAGAGATAACTCTCCGCACTCTTAGAATCCAAAACTTCTTACTTCAGTTACTCAGAGAATTCCAAGACAAAGCCATCCTTTTAGACCTGCAGTACGGGAATCATTGCATCCACTTCTTGTGTTTCCTCCAAGGACTGATGTCCTCCAGCATGCCTTTATTTATTAAGTGTTCAATAAATGCTTGCTGATTGATTGACTGCAGTTCCTAAGACCAGATCTAAATAGATGGATTGCTCAGTTTCTGTTCATTGGCCCAGCACCTTCTTTGTTCCCACATGTGTCACGTGTGGGTACAGCACAGCTCAACCCACTTAACAAAGGAAACTGAAAGATTTTCTTGACAATATTCCAGTGCCCCAGTACCTTGGTCTCTTCAAATGCAAAGATTCAAATTAGCCAAAGGATATACAGTCTGGGTCATTCAGGTCTTTTGAAAGGAGATGGCATTATTAACCCATACCCTATTTACGCTTGTTTTTTAACTCATATCCAGCTTGTTTATGGTGATTTTTGATATTTTGTTTAACTAACAGAACATGTCCAATGCTCACTCAGTCTTTGAATCCCTACTAATTAGAACACACCATAGTCTCTAGAAAGAACAGACCACCTTCTGATCAAATGAACATCTGAATCCCAGGAACAGCATCTGAGCAGTTTTGGCTTCAAGCATATATTTGCAAAGAGTTAGAAGAAAGCACTCATTTATTTATAATAAGCATATGCATGCAAAAAAGCTTGAGCCTTCATGAAGCAAGAGGGCTAGGAGAGCTCACGGACTCAGAAAGCCTCCAGCTGTGCACTACCCAACAAGGAACATTCAAATCTCCAGCCTCTCCACACCATCCCTGCTCTCCAGCATGCTGCAGGGGGACCACAGCCTCGTCACATAGGACTCAACCAATAGCAACTCACACTGGAGCACTGCTTGGATATTTAGGCATCACTGGCCTAGCACCCTGGCCACAGCCATGGGGCCTGATGCACAGAAGCCACAATGGGAGGCAGCAGAGAGCGGTCAGCCCCGGGAAGGTCCCCAAGGGCTGCTCTCCTTGACTACTCCCCTCCCTGCCCCACAGGACATCTGCTCTCTGAGCATGTCAGCTCTGTTGACAGCTGCTCCAGAGGTTACTCAGGAGGGTCCCATCTCAGAACAGGCAGTGATCCCTTTTTCCAGCTCGCAATTCCTCTTCATGAGTGAAGCAATGGCTTTTATTTTCTGATGGCTAACTCAGGGTTCATGGCTAGTTGTTAAAAGCTAGCCAAGTAATCCTCCCTTCCTCCAGAAATCTTCAATACATCACTTAACCTTTCCTGGAGGGTTTAAAGTTGGTCTGACTTGCAATATCAGTGTAACAAAACACAAGAATTTTCAGAACCTTTCAAATTCACTACTTGATCCCCTCCACAGTTGTGCCCAACCTCTGCTTAGGATGGAGCCCTCACTATTGCCCATAGCAGGACATTTCTTTTCGAGACAGCCAGGGCACAAATCAGAGATGGTATGAACTCTGCATTCAGGAGCCCTGTGAGACTTTTCCTCTCCAGCCAGCTCTCATTTCCTCAACAGTTCTTCTGAGGATAGGTTTCCAGTTTCTGCTCCTCAGAACAGACTGTGGCTTGTTTCTCGTCCTTCAGTAGAGTGCCTACATCTTGGGAAGAGCAAACTAGGCAATCTGGCATATTCCTTTCCAGTTCTAAGAGGCTCTAATTGCAAGAGGGAAGAAATGTTCCTAAAGGACATTCTTCTCCAGGTCTCCAATGCCACCGTTTTAGAGAGATGCCACCCCTCCCCTCCACACACCCAGGCAAGTTGAGTCTTCATGGTGAATCTGTGTTATAGCCATCTGGACTCTGATGCTTCATAATCGGGAATTTTTTATAGCTTTAATTATTTCCTCTGTTCTCTTTTACATATAGATATATATGTATGTATGTATGTATACAATGAATCATTCTGTTCCTTAGAGAGGAAAAATAAGATTTTCAAAAGTTATGGCTATAATTTCAAAAGCAAGAGATTAGGCTTTGCGGAATAGGAGCATTTGTTGTATTTTCTGAGTCCATATTTCATCCCTACTGGTTAATGAAGATGTTATTTCTCTCTTGCATTTCAGTTGTTAATTTCTGACAAGTGTTTTTTTAGTTATGGCTGGTTCTATGCCTCTTGGTTCATCCCTCTTTCGTACAGTTTATGAAATATTCAGTTCTTGATAGGATGAGGTTTGATTCACCCCCAGCTGTGATTGTGTTAGTATTTGGGACCTAATTTATGTTTATATGATTCCTCTAGTGTTTCTATTTTCTTTTCTAATTATCCACTTTTTCCCCATCTTTTTTCCTGAAATTAGTACTGAATTAGCTTGCCTCTGATTACAGTCTTGGATGCATCCCAAAGAAAATTGTTGGACAGCTCCCCATTATCATTTCATTTCATGAATTCTTTGTTTGGTTTTTCCAATAAAGCTTTATTAACCCTCCGTGAACCCTTATTTTCATTTGCTCAGTCATCTCTGATTGGAAGCTGCGCCAAGCTGTGGTCAGACATTGCAGCAGTGACTCCGTTTTCTTCTACTGCCTGCCAAGTTAAGCTCTTTATAAAAAGTCAGAATTCCAGGGATTAAAAATAAGATCTACCCCTGTGATGAGGGGCTGATTTGTCTAAAAGGCTCCTCCTCCTCTCAGTTATTCATTGATTTACTGTTCTGAGGTGGACGTCTGTTGAGGCAGCTCTCTGATAGACATAAACCAATTAGCATCCCTTGTCAGGCCTCTTTCCTGTAATTCTTGCCTGATGTATAATGAGAGGTCTCTTCAGGATAGTGTCCCTGCTGAACTGGCTCTGCAGATGGCTCAGTCATTCTCTGCCAGCAGGTCTCCCCAGTGGCTCCAGTAGGCTGAGGTAGGTGGGGCCCCAGGTGAGGCTGCTCTGGAATGGGGATCATCTCATTCATCATCAACCAAGGCACATTTATTTCAAGTCAGCCTGGGGTCTGCGTTTTGTTTTCTGGAGGGTTCTCCTTTCCAAAAATCCCCTGCCCCTATCTGCCTGCATACTCCTACATGCACCAGCCCACCACATACGCAACTACAGAAAACATACTATTATGTACATGCTACATACCTGATACACCCATCCACACATGAACACACACACACACACACCCCTTCCCAGAGGAGTCCATGGGGCCTCTGTCTCCCTGGAAATGCTATTTCCTGTGTCAGGGATGTGGGAACCCAGGCTCTGTCACTGCTAACAGAAGATCCTCCCACAACCAGCAAAGGCTCGGCTACCCAGAATCCCCCACAAGAGCAGCATGCTCAAACTGTTTTGACCACGGCCCCTTGGCTACCCTTGATCTGCCAAGTTCAGTGTGGAAATGGCACTGTTCCAATGATGAACTTCACTCCTCTTAACTGTACCCCAAGTCCCAGAACACTTGGCCATGTAATTCTCACACATACCCCTCCTCTCACGGATAAAGGAATAACATCTCTTTTCTCTTGAAAGAAGGACCCAGAAGCCCAGCTCCGAGCTGCCTGAGCTTCTGGTGAGGACACATCTGGGATTCGCATCAGCACCGAGCACATCTGGAGGGGCTCAGGCCCTCAGCCTCTCAGCTCGGCTCTCAGCCCAGATGCACACCTAGTGCAGTCTCACTCTGCCAGCCAGTGGCTCAGTGCTCCAAGGACACCCCAGGAAATAGTCTTGGCTGAGCAGTGATATGGCCTACCCATCAGGCCTTGTGGTCCCTGGCGATGGACCCTCAATGCCATGCCCTCTGAACTGGTTGGGGCCATCTCTTGACTGTGTGGAGGGCTACTGCAGGCTCCAGGAAGAACTCCTGGCTGTGTGAACATGCAGCCCCTGGCAGACCTGTTCTGGGAACCTTTCAGGCCAGGGACAAGAGGGCTTGGCAAAGGAAAAGGGCAGAACCAGCCTTTATCTCCGGTAGGCAGCCCCCAGCTCGTGCCCACTGCAGCATGGACAAACCAGCCCTGGAGGCACAGTCACCAAAGCACCTTTACTGGCCTAGGGGACTGTTTATCACCCTAAAAGATCACCAAGGTGTCTTGAGCAACAGAAGCCCTTTGAGCAAAGTGGCCCGGGTTTATCAGCATGGCACCCTCATGCTTTCCAGGCAGTCTTTCAACAGATGGAGAACAGCAATGTCCTTGTCACCTGTGGTGCTGTGTTTACTGTCTGGCCAGCAGCACACAGGCCAGTTCAGACCAGAGCACAGTGTTTCCTCCACCAGAGCTTCTTCCAGCACCATAACAAAAGGTACAGTTGTGAGAAAGAAGAGTAAAGTGTGGCGTGAGGAAAGGCCCACCCGACATCTGGGGTGGGTACAAAGGAACAGAAACTCCGGATTCTCAGAGGAGGCTGTTCTTCAAATCTGAGCTTTGCTCAGATTTTTCTGTCTTCATTTGTGTCACTTCTCTGACATGCTTTACCTTGTTAGAAATTTCTTCAAGGGTAGACCCTACCAAAGCCCTCTTGGGATTTTATTTTGCCTGTTTTCATGGCATCGAGCTAGGTTTTGATATAAATCATCCTATAAAAACTCTGAAGACTTGTCTTACCTCTTCCAGAACTTTGTCCAAATTAGATTCCCTTCCTCTACAGCTCAGGAAATGGGACCAATTCCCCCCTACACTGAATCTCCACCCTTTGCATTTCTTGATGCGATTTCTGCTTGGAAAATGCTTTTGGCTTGGAAATGGAATCCAATATTGGTTTTTCAGGCAGAACAGTAATCAAATGACTCCAGTTCTTGAGATAGTTTTAAGACCTGGGCTCCACTCTGTGCTGCCTCTGGCCAGCTCTGGCCCCTTGGACATCACTCTACATATGACCCTCAGTCACACATTCTGCAAAATGGGAGCAGAGCTGTTGGGCAAGTAGGGCTTCCCTCCTAAAGAGGGAGAGACAGGCAGACACTACACTAACTGTATGGAACCATTCAGGAAGAGACGCATGTCCCTTTCACCTTCCTTTCAACCCTTCTGGTTACCTTAAGGAAGAGTCAGGGTGTGGTCCTTATTTAACACCTCTTCAACACTTGATACTCAAAAGCAAAAACACAGACTTTGGATTTTAACTAAGCCCTCGTATTATTTTTTCATTAGATTCATTTTGACAGCTCTCTTCTATTTATAAAATAACTCCAATTTTCCATATACCAGAGTGATTCAAATTTTCTTTTACAAATGAATGCACTTAAAATTTTTTAAAGTGAATCAACAATGGTACAGATAGTAAACCCATCTGAAAAAATTTAATTAAGGTGGTTAGTGCATGACTGACAGAAGTTCAGGGAACACTGGGCTATGTGGTGTTGCTGGCGGTCCCTTCCACCCTCACCTTCGGACTCTGGGAAAACTGCCTGTCTCTATAATCACAATTGTCTCAAAGGGGCCAAATCCTCCCTTCCTGCCAGCAGTCCAGAAGTCACAGCAGAGACCCCTGTCCCCAGGTGTTCAGCCCACTGGCCCTGCGGACTCGCCTCTCACTGGCCATGGACGATGAACTAATTTCCTTGGGTCAGCTCTCTCCATCCATCGGCACTGTGGTTTTTAATTCACATGGTTTCCAGTCTCTCTTTGTTCTTTAATAACTTTTAAATAAGCCACCAACCTTCCCTGCCCTACATCTGGCCAATTCTCCATTAAAAGAAGAGCAAATTCAAGTTTCGAACAAGGAAAATGAATTATTCAGAATAGCTAATTTCATTTCACTTGAGCCATTCTGTTAAGAGACTGTTTGAAGAACAGCCTGAAAGTTGTTCTTAATTCATGCTATACATATATCTCTCAGAGAGATAAGTGGAGACAGGGCCAGAAGATTCTCCAGCCGTCCTCAGCTGGGCTGGGAGGAAGTGACATGCTCAGCACCTGCCATCGCCACTGCTTGGAGGGCTGGTGGTAATCCCTCAGTCCCGCTCCCAGGGACTGCATGTGATTCACCCCATGCCCTTGGGGGAATGGGGTGATGAATTCTACTGCTAAAGGGAAGGAGGAAGGCCTAGAACAGCAGATCTTGCCTGACTCCCTGCCTTAGCAGGTGACACTGTCAGGCGTGGCCCAACCTCCCCAGGGTCCCTAAGTAACAGGGCTGCTCCGTGGGCATGTGGGACTGCAGGTAACACAGTCCTCAGCCCCTAGAGTGGAGCTACCCCTTCTCTTCCACCCAGGAAGGCCCGTGTGAGTGGGGGAAATTGTTACAGGGAATAATCTTGAACCTTTATAATTTGTGAAAGAAGTAACCAAGTTATTCATAAACTTGGGTTCTTTGTTATGAGCAACAATTTTCTTGTGGTCTATCTACTGATGGTGACTGTTTCTGGAACTAGTGCCTTTGGGAAAGTTGGTGTTGACTGTGCTCAGCTTACCATTGATGGGGAATGGCTGAATGTGGAGGCCTGAAGGTCAGAGGAGGATAAGGAGGGTTGCTAAAAAGGAACAGTTTCAGGGCTGGCCCTGGTTTGGAGGATTCATGGTGCTAGCTGCTAGGTGGATTCTCCCCCAGAGATAGGACCGGCTCCTATGATGTTGCACCATTTATCACTTTCCTGCTGGGCAGCATTCCCATTCAAACTAAGGCTCTCCAGGGATGCTGTCCATGACATGACACTCTCAGCCCTCAAAGGGCTGGTCCCAAATGGTGTATCTCACCAGACCACCCAGCCTGTAGATCTGGACCCACAGGATCTGAACTGGTGTGCATGGCAAGGTCCATGCCTGTTGCCAGTACCATGATCCCCAGGTCTGCCATCTCACTCCAGACTCTTTTGAGCATGGCTGCATTTGTGCAGGAGCCTGAGGGTTGGCCTCACTGAGTGGGCTCACAGATACCAAGCTCCCATGGGATGCAGGCCCAGGGTCAGATGGGAGGAATCATCAGTAACCGGGACACCCACCCAGCCTCAGGAAGCTCACAGCACATGGGCAGGTGCATGAGCAAAAATTCATTCCACTCTGGTAAGACCAGCAAAGCACATGGGAAGCATGTAGCCACCCTGGGGGTGGTAGGAACAGCCAGGGACAGTGTGCTGGAATCTCCTGTGCCGGCCAGCCCAGCACTTACTGTCACTTTCTTTGGTAAGAATACCTGATTCTGCTCTGGTAAAATACTCCCTCCTACTTTCAGTCCACAGGATTCAGTCAGGGTCCCCATCCTGCCCCAAACATCAGCCCTGTCCTAGCCCATCACCCTCTGCCATGATTAGTTATTTCCAAGACCCAAACCAGCCTATTGAATCTCCACTTAAGGCCTTTTACTGGCACTATTATGGAGATGTGTGCCCTCTGCATCTTAAGCCTGAACTGGTGGGTGGCCATCTATGCCACCACTTTGGGGGCCCACCTAAGAACAAAGCTCACATACGGGACAGCAGAGCCATGAGACAGGAGAGACCAAGTTCTGGTTATTGCCTGAACACCTGGATCCAGAAAGCATGTAACTTTTCGGTTTTGTTGAACAATCAAGTCCCTTTTCCCTTAAGCTATTTTGAGTTGGATTTCCATCGCTTGCAACTCCACAAAGGCTGAGTTGCGAAAGCTAGGCAAATGGAAGGGGGTTGGAGGAAGAAGCAAGGGCATCTTAGAGACATGCAGACAAGGCTGGTGAGCCCAGTGCCAGCCTGAGTGTGGTCTGAGAACAGCACTGGCCCATCAGGCATCTGGAAGTTGAACTTGAAGGACGGTGAGTAAAGGGCAGGGGAGGATGGGCTGAAAAGGGGGCAGAGGACAGTCCCCAAGTACCTGGGAGCCACGACTCCGATCCTGCAGGGACTGAAGAGCCCTAGCCGGTAAGCCTGAAAACAGGACTGTGCCCCATCCGTCTTCTCATGCCAGCTCCCTGTGTGGTGCTGGGCTTCCCTTGGGTGACGACAGCAGAATTATGAGCTGGAGAGCATGAAGCAGGAAGGTGAGAAGACAGGTGAGTGGTTTTTGAGCACTCCCTCTGGAGGCTGAGTGGAGGAGAGCACAGAGGAGAGGCGAGGCTGGAGGCTGGGAGGCTACTTAGGGGGAGGAGGCAACCTCCATTCCAGCAGGAGATGACAAAGGCTCCAAAGAGGCCCTGTGGCCATTTCCCTGATCTATTCCATTTTGGATACCTTTAAAACTTGTGCTTTAAAGACCTGAAAGAAAAATAAGTACTTGAGAAGTGGAATAAAAATAGGTAAACATAATAATCATCTCACTTAGGTAGAGTGATCTATGGTATTTCAAGCCTGCTCACAAACATTAGTTCATCACTCTGTTGAGAGGTAGCTATTACCCACATTTTATAGATGTGGAAACGAGAGCTCAGAGGTCCTGGGTAACTTCCTGGGTGGAGGCTCCAAACAGAACAGGTCTACAGAGCCGCACTGCCAGGCCCCTGGAGCTTCCCTGCAAGCCAGCAGCCCTTACTCCCTACAGCTCCGTGCGTGCACCTGCCTTCTGCAGGATCCTCTCCACTGGGCCCACACGTGCCTGTCTCCACTGCCAGCAGGGCCTCCATCTGCCCCACTCTCACTCCCGGCCAGCCTTCTGCTTCCCTCTGCCCGCCAACACATAGGCCTGGTGAGACAACAGGCAGGTAGGTCAGCTATTCACAGCTGATTCAAATGGCAAGGGATCAGGGACAACATTCAACTTCTTCCCGGGAGCCGGCAGGGCCACATGCCGGAGTCTGAACCGAGCTGCCCTGCTTCCTCGCCCTGTATAACCAAAGACTCTGCTCAGGTGCCAACAGGCACCATGGGAGGCTGATCCCCTGGGAGGTGAGTTCCTAAGGATGCCATGAGCCAGGCTCTGGGCAGCACTCCAGGAGTGATGCAAAGCCTTGTCAACTGGCCAGTCGAGTCAGACCACAGTGAGGAAGCGGTGGGGACGTGGACTGTCTCCCTGAGGATCAGGGATCCTGAGTATGGGAAGGGCACAGCAGTGCAAGCTCGCTCCACCACAGAGCCAGGCAGAGGAAGGGGCCAGGCAACGACTGCAGGGTGGGAGCCCAAGCTCTGTACACAGGCCGTGGGGTGGCCACGTTTATGACCACAGCCCACATGGTGGGCTTAGTCCTTCTGAAAACTCTCCAGCAAGGAAAAAGGGGAGTATGTCTCCACATTAGGAGTGACTTCTGTGCTCTCGGATGCGGAGTGAAGAGTCACCACATGCTCACAAGGGGCTCAACACAAAAGTCTTCCCTGACACCCAGGCCAGCCTGCAGCCTCCAGAAGCCAAAGGGTCCACGGTTCCAGTGCTGCCCACAGACTTCTTGTTACAAAACTCCGTTACTCATATTTAAGAAGTGAAGATTGAACTAAAAATCCAGTGTCCAGACTGCATTAAAGAACATCCAAAGATAGGTTCCTGTTGGAGGTAAGCAGCAGGGCTGGAGCACCCAGGCCTGCCCACCCGCCCTGATGGCATCGCTGCCAGGCCCTGTGAGCTTCTGTCTCCAGCCCAGAACCAACAGAAGAAGCTGAATTTCTGCTCCTATCCAAGTGTTTCTGGAAAGGAAGCCTCCCCATTCTGCTTTCTCAGTCTCCCCTTGAGACCTTTCAGGCCCATCTGTGCAACAAACCACTGCCCAGTGACTTCCTAATAGGAGCTGCCCCACCAAAACTGGCATCCGAGGCTGAGAGAGATAGCATCTCCTTGTTCTTATGTATTTTTGTTCTTCAACCCACCCCACAGCCCCTCCTCCAAGCCATCACAGAACACAGTCTGCCCCCACCTGCTGGCCCAGGCAGGATGACAGGGCAGTCAGTTTATGGGCACCACCAGGCCAGTCCAGCTTCTCCAAAAGGGCAGCAGACTGGGAGCGGGCTCAGCTGGATAAGGGGCAGGACCCTCTCCTGGTTACAGACAGGCAGCTCTACCAGAATTTGTGAGTTGACAACAGCATGTAATGAGTCCCCGCTGCCATATTGCTCAATAAACATATACACGATTATTGCTGAGATGCAGACTAGATAAAAAGACAATTACTGTGGTCGGCTATTAGAATACAGATAAATTCAGTATAAATCCCCAAACCATCCGGGTCACTCAGATGTGGCTAATACACACCAGAAAGCTTTTCTCTTGCTTGGGGTAAGGGTGGGTGAATTAGGTTTTAAGGCCAGTCTAAATTACAAATCCTTTATCACACTCAGAGCAACAAGATGTTCAGGTCCTAAGGAGCACAGGGGAACTAGGACAGAGGACAAAGTGTGGCCTGCCCCTCCTTCCCTCTGAGGCAGGCTCTCTCCTCTCTCCCTCCCTCCTCTCTTCTCTCTGATCCCTGCAGTGCTCATGGTCGCTCCATCTCTGTCACAGCTGTGGGTTTAAGTTGGTATAATTCTAATTCAATGGTTCAAGTTTAAGGGTTTCTGCAGAGATAAAAACATTACAGGTGATACTTCAAAAATCTAGAAATATCACTTTGTGAGTTTTGGCTAAAACATGAGCCACATCAGGTCCTTGAGATGTCCCACAGTCCTTCCCTGCCCCTGTCCACAGTATCTCAAGTTAGTCATTCAGTCATTCATCCACTCAGCAAATCTCTGCTGGGTTCTATTGAGAGGCTGGGTGTGTGCTAGTCAAAGGATCAGGAGAAAAATAGCACAGTCCTTGCCCCATGGGACACCCAGTCTGGTGGGAGAGACCCGCGGGATATTCTCTTATGGCACTCTGTGATAAGCCATGATGGAAGGCAGCCCTAAGGTATTCACCCATCATTCTAATTTATGAAAAGACATTGAAAGAGCTTAAGCAGGGAGTGACATGATCACTCATGTAATTGAGTAAATTAGATGTCAAGAAAGCACTGTTCTGTCCATGATATTGTTAGCTGAATTGGTATACAAAAGGCAGCCCCTACCAAAGCTTTCCTTTATTTATTGGAAATCCATAGTGTGTAATGTGATAGGTTGGCCATAAAAATGTCTAATCACTACATGGGAAATAGTCATATCTTTCAGCTTCGCATGAAAATGGCAAATTCTGCTTACTGTTTCTGGACTCTGCTACAGTCTGATTATTTGTATTAGATCCAAATCATACAGAATAGAAGAGGGAATGGGAGAGGGACCTAAGCCACAGTCACTGAAAGGCCTTTCCCTTAAATAGGAATTATCTTTCAAATACACTTGTAGGAACCCAGGTAAACCATGTGAAGGCTACTTTGTGAGGTGTCCCAGAATCCTGAGTGGAAGGGTCACTGGTTCCCTCCAAAGGAGGCAAAGCTGTTACCCTGAATCTAGCCATCCTTTGTCAATTTGTTATGAGAGGTCACCCTTTATTCTCAGGTGTCAGGCTGAGGTGCAGAATAAACAAAATGCACCTCAGGACCAGAAAATCAAGGATTTCACAGAAAAACGATGCCCTCCACATGGGAACAAAAGCCGAGGCAGGTATCAGAGGTGGACAGAAGGGCAAGTTGACAGCCCCTGTGTCACCAAATGGAAACACACCATCCAATTTTGCCATCAAATAGCTATTCAGATGGTTCCATTCTAGTGCCTCCAGACTTTTCTCAGACACTGGCCTTGGTTGCATTAGTAGCTGAGTGCAGTTAACTATATTAACTACCCTATGCAGATTGGCTTCTGGTCATCTAAGGGTCATAATGATGGGGTCCCTGTGAGGATCACCCAGAGCTTTAGGGCAGTCTCTACTCATTCCACCTGCCCCCAACACACCTGCAGCTGCTGGGATGACAAAGACGGTAATCGCAAAGACCCCAGGGTCCAGACACAGTAACCCCTCTGCAGGGTAACCATGAGCCAGCTAAGGAACACTTTCCTGGGAGATCCCCAAACACTTTGTTTTGAGTGCAGCACCTGAGTAGGTTTGTCTTGGAAAAAAGGTAGCATGAGGTGCAGAATAAACAAAATGCACCTCAGGACCAGAAAATCAAGGATTTCACAGAAAAACGATGCCCTCCACATGGGAACAAAAGCCGAGGCAGGTATGGTGGGAGAGACCCGCGGGAATATTCTCTTATGGCACTCTGTGATATAAGCCATGATGGAAGGCAGCCCTAAGGTATTCACCCATCATTCTAATTTATGAAAAGACTCTTTAGAGAACACTCTTTAGAGAAGAGTGTTGGAGGAAGACAACACTGGTTTTGAACTTCATGTCTGCCACTTACAAGCTTGGATGACCTTAGGCAAGATATAGATCTTTGAACTTCAACTCGCCTTAAAATTAAGCAAACAAAACCTACTCTTCTAGGTTATTATTGAAATTAGAAGACCACTTGTTTATGAATTCACTCAGCAAATATTTACTGAGCGCCTACTATGTCCCAGGCACTGTGCTCGGCCCTGTTCATAGCAGAACCCACACACAAATGGTTCCTGCTCTGGTAAAGTCGACACCTCAGTGTGTATCGGCGTATATTAACAAATAAATAAGATAATTTCCCATAATTACAGGTACCATACATATGTAAAGCAAGATGACATGATAAGGAGGAGCAGGGGATATTATTTAACTAAGATGGGCCTGGAAGGCCTCTCTGGGAAGCTAGAATTTAATGGAACCTGACTGCTGAGAAGGAGCCAGTCCTGGGAAGCCCTGAGGGAACCATTCCAAGAAGGGGGACTAGCAACTGCAAAGGCCCTGAGACAGAACAGAGTACAGAGGTGTTAAAGGGCCAGAAAGGTCAGTGGAGCCTGGAGAGTACTGAGGGGTAGGAGTCAAGGTTGCAAAGGTGGGCAAGGGGCAGAGCACATGGGGATGTGGTGCCATGGCACACAGCTGGGACATTATGCTAAGTGCAATGGGAGGACAGGGGGAGGTTTTGCACTGGAGAGGGGATGACCAGACTTAGAATGGGTAAGAAGGACCTGGAAGCAGGGATGCCTGTTGGTTAGAAGGCAGAAGATGATGGGGGCTTGGGCCAGGTGCTGGAGGTAGAGGGGAGTGGACCGATCCAGGAGGCACTCTATTAGGAGAGCCAGAGGGTCTGTGGGTAGGCTGCAGGAGGGCCATGAGGGAAAAGGAAGGATTAAAGGGGACCCGTGCTTTGGGGCTCTGACAACCAGGTAGATCAAAATGCCATTCACTGTGGTGTAAAGACTGGTGGAAGAGCAGTTCATTTTGGCCATGCTATGGCTGAGGAGCCTATCAGATGTCCTAGGGGAGACAGCCAGGAACAAAGGGGAATTTGGTGTTTCAGGAGTGGAGAGACTGGGCTGAAATAAGTTTTGGAAGCATCAGTGTTTAGATAATATTTAAGTAGAGATTGGTTGAGATCACCTAGGGAGCCCAAAGTACCATGCACACAATAAAGTCACTAATAATAATGATCACAAATGATAAATCATGACCAAAAGCCCCACATGTACTTGATTTATCCCTGGCAACTGAATCCATTTTGAACAAAGGACTCTGAGAATTCCAGAGCTTACCACCCCTCTCGGCCCACTGTCAGCATCTGGGGACCTCGCTGCTGAATTCCTCACTCCCTCATCTGGCTAATCCCAAACCCAGAGAAATGGCCAAATTGACTCATTTGTTGTTCAGACTATGAAAGGTACCCACCTGCCTAGACCCAGGGGCACATGTGCAATAACAGTAAGAGAGCAGCAGTGATAGTATAAATAAGCTATGGCCTCCCTCTCAGGCCCGGAGCTGTAGTCATTACCTGGCTGCAGCCATTCCCTGAGCTGCAGCTGGTTTAAAGGGCTGTTATCCAATATTGTTTTCGTAACCATCTATTTCTCTATCTTCCCTCCAGCCTATGCTTTTCTACTCTCTGCTGTGTTACTAAGCTGAGGCCTTTCTCACCACGCAGGAACCCATGGTGCAGGGTCACAGGCCACCTATCCCAGGCACAGGAGGCACGTCAGAGCTAGTAGACAGGCAGCAGCCTGCCTGGTGTATGGACCAAGCTCAGGTTGGGAGAAAAAAAGGGAGCTTCGGGACCCTGCTCTGCCATTTTCATTCTGAATGAACGTGGCAAGTTGTTTAACTTCTGTGAGTCTCAGTTTCCACAGCTGGAAACCAGGAAGACATGGCTAAAGGATGCTGATACTTACTAAGCACTTCCTCTGTACTGGGAACATGGTGATTCTCACTTCCTTTAACCCTCAGGTAGGTATCCCTCTCCCCACCTTACTGATGAGGCTCCTGAAATCTGCTCTGCCTGCGCCCGGGGTTTCTGGGGCTGCGATGTCTCCGCACAGTGCAGCTGCTATCGCGCAGTGCTGGGCAGGATTAGATGACGCCAGTCTCTGCCCAAGATTTTGAATCCAGGGAGATTCAAAATGTGTTGTGACTGCCTGGGCCCCGTGCAAAAAAGTCAGTGCCCTCCTGGACTTCCTGGGTGCAGCCCCTTCTGAATAGTCCTCAGGTGACCCAAGGGGACCACTCCTGTTTGTGAGTTGGGGCTAACCCCTGCTTTGCTCTGCTACCTGGGGCCAGGGGATGGTGTCCTCTTCTCTTTCCCACACCCTGCTGGAATACACTTAGAGTGGGCAGGCAGGGACCATGCTCTCTTAATATTCCCACCCTGCCCCAATGAACTCCACCCTGGGCATCTTCCTTGCTCAGATCAGATGCCTCTAGACTCATGTAGACTGAACTCTCCCTCTGGACTGTTGGCTCTCCTCAGGAGGCCTCTTGCCCATCCCCTATGGACCCAGCTCACTCTCTCAATGTCCACTGCAACTGGACTCATCTATGCCAGGCATCCGAGAGCACACTTGGGCAGTGGAAACCCTCTTTAATGACCCTATCTGATTTGCCTGCTCTACCTACTCTCTCAATTTGCTTTGTCAATGCACAGACCAATGCCCACAGCTCTGTGACAGCTCAAGAAGCCTCTTGCACTGGTGTCTCATGAGTTAGGTAGAATGTTCATGCCATCTGCTGTGTTCGTCCCCACACCTGCTTGCCAGTTATATTCATTAAATATTAATAAGCTATGAAGTATGAATGTGAAAAGAAAGCTGTTGCTTCTGCAACACTAGGTTGAGTGCTTTGGGAAGACACAACTAACACAAGTTGCTAAAAAAAACTGCCTACTTTCTGAACAGGGTAGACTCTTGGATTTCTTGCTCCATTAAAAGAAGCCAGAGGTGAACATTGTAGAGGGTACTTAGATGGTGAGAACAGAATGGTCTCCAAGCACTCAGCTGACTTCAGTGAGTAGTTCAAGGTCAGGCACAGGCTTAACCCTCCCAACATCCATCCAAGGGCTCTTCCTAGGAGTAGAACAAAGACTTGCTATCATTCTCCACTTGAATGCATCCTGGGACGCTGCAGTCCCAGCAGCTGCTTGCAGCCATCTTGGCGAGGTCATACACAGACTGTGAGATGGCATCAACCCACAGAGAATGGCCAAGCGGGGGAGAGAAACCAGCCCCATGGCAGTTTGATCTTCCTGGTTCACTGGGAAAGTCAATAAATTCCATTTGCATAAGTCATGTTGGGTTGGGCTTTCTATCACCTGCCTATCTTTTTCTCTTCCACAAACTCTCTCTAGTCCTGCTTTCTAGATGACTTCTCCTTCTCCATCATCAAAGATAATACTACGTAACACATCTAATCTTTCCAACAGCCCTGTGAAGTAAGTACCATCACTAGGAAACTGAGGCATGGACATACTAAGTATTTTCTCAAGGCTACAAAACTCATAAGAGGCAGAGGCAAGATATGAACCCACATAATCATTCCTCTGGTGAAAGCTCATCAAACCCTGGATGGCCACGGCCTCAAATGCATCAACTGGCTGCTCAGTGGTACATGATGGCTGTGGGTACAGCATAACAGCAGGCCTGGTCTGTGGATTCACTTTTTTCCCATCAGGAGGTTGGATTCCATACCTTATACAATGTATAACTGAATACACCAAGAGCATATCATATCCAAATGTTGACCTGTCCATTTTCCACACCTATTTGGTAAACAACTTGAAGCCAAGAATGCCTTATTCCAATTTATATCCCAAGAACCTGACACATAGTGGATGCTCAATAAATGTCTACAGACATCAGTTGTGCAAGTCAGGCTCATACTCTATATTTCACCATCTCAAACCCTCTATGATACTTTCTCCCTTCAAAGACCGACTTCTCCCTGTTGTGTCCAGAGGTTAAGACAATCCCCTGCCCCGGCATTAACACTGTGCTTCCTGTCCCCCACCTCCCCCTCTACATTGTGTCCCTCGTTAGGGAAACACAGAACCTCTGCATTCCTTGTAACCTTCATTGCACAGTACAGCTGCAGTGCTCAGGAGGCAGTTCATTTTCTCCATAGTACTCTACCCTGTACTGAGGGTGAATTACCACCCAAGGGGCAATACCTTTGCATATGGCCTTGGAGTCCAAACAGCTGAGCTTCACGCAGGGGTGATTAATGGATGAGAAATGGTAAGCATCTCTTCTCAGTTATGCTTTTAAAGTAAAAATATAACTTTGTTGAAACAGCCAAGCCAGAGATCCTAAGTCTCATTAATCATGTCCACATTTAAAAATCTGATACATAATTTAAGAATGAGGCAAAGAAAGATAAGCACTTAAGTACAATTTGATATCTTTTCGTTAAACCTGAACACATCAATCAATGACTCATCTAACCCTAGTCTTCTCCCCTGACTGCTGCAGAATCCCTCCTTCCAATCTTCCTGAATTTTATATTTAGAGATAAGGTCTTGCTGTCCTAAGGGTGCATGCCCGGCTGGTTCCAATTATCTCCCAGTGCCCCCAGCTCCGCTTTCACTTCAAGCTGAAGGGACCATTGGTGCCAGAGTCCACAGCAAGGGGACTTCAACATGCACAGCCCACAGCGTTTCCCTCGGAAGCCCAAAGCCCAGGCTTCTCTCCACTCACCTCCCTCCCATCACTCTCGGCACAGGACCCAGTGAGAAGAGGCATGGTATACATGCCCCAGTCGAGCATTCCCCAAGATTTGGTCTTGGATCATCTGCTTCCTCTGTGCTCCCTCTTAGAGAATTTCATCCATTCCTTCATGTGAGTGAGTCACCATCTGGCTTCTATGAAGTTCAGACCAAACCCTTGAACTCAGTCCTAAGCTTGAAATTAACTACCAGGGGCAGAGAATCAGAGCCAGGGGAGACAGAGTGGGATTCTCCATCCCCATCACCAAGCCACATGTGAATGTCCAATCCTGAGCTAATTCAGCATCTTTTCCCTAGGGCTTCTCCATTACGCTTCCCACCCACCAGGCATAAAGCCAGAATCATGGCATGTCTGTCTGCTTACGTCTGACACCGAGTCAGTTTCCGAAGCCTGTTGTTTCCTACTTACCAGGGCCGCTGGCATCTTCCACTGCCTTTCACCTGCCTACTTCTCCCAGTCCAGGCCCGTGGGCTGCCCACTGGAGCCTCTGCAGCAGCTTTCTACCTGGCTGATAATTTCATAGAAACCCAGTGGGGTCCCACCATTGTCTTTACTGACCACTGTCCAATGCTGTTTCTGTTACATAAGCAATGGGTTGTAGAAAGAAATATAGGCAGAATATCACAAGAAGCATAAGATCCTCTCCTGCCAAAATATATCCACCCATCCATCTATACACATATAACCTGGAAAGACATCAACACATGGTATTTTCAGAGGAAAACTAAAGACGTCTGTCTACCTAGAATCAACTATAACTGAATTAAAGGTATGAAGAAAAGACTAATGAAGAGAAGTAAGTGCCCTTCAAGGGAGACTGGTCACATCAAGAAAATAAAGAGAAACTTCTCAGAGGCAATTAAGTTATGGCCTTCCCAGCAACTGCCTCCCAACCTCATTACATACACACACATTTCCCATTCTCAGTAGAAGGGATCATCCTCCAGGTATCTACTGACATACCAGGGCTGGTGTTCCACAGCCAGGTGCTGGCCTGCATGGCTGAGATTCCTGCCTACCAAAGGCCTTCTTATGCTGTCTCTTTGGAATTGCCTGAGGGAGAAGGTGTACTGCCCAGGAAGCCTGAGTATCTGTTCCCCTTGGCAGCTCTGCTCCCAGGGTAACAGATGCACAGGGAGGGTCCACAGGAGTTTCTGGAGAGCCTGGGGCGTGTGACTGCCTCGAGAGATGGATCAGTCCTACTCATGCTGATGAAAACAAATTTCCAAGTCTGCAGTGCTGAGATCAAGCTCTCCAGGGCGGCGAAGTGCCTGAGTAAATGTTGCCAGGACCTAGCTGAACACCCTGCCACACACCCAGGGATCTTCCCCGGCTTGGGCTTTGGAGTGAACATAGCAGGTCCTACCTCTGTTCTTCACTCTGCCCCTACCCCGACCCCAGCAGTGGCTCGCCCCTCAAGGCATCTGTGCACATGACCCTAGAATCCTAGGAACCTCACAGAGCTTGACAGGCTGGACAACAGGTAGCAGGTACTGGGCATGAGAGAAGTGGTTCCTGCCTGTGGGCATCTTTTCTGAGTCCTGGGGCCTCGCCAGTCCAGCCCAGAGAAGTGAAAAGCCCTACTTGATCTAGCACACAGCAATCAACATTCCTTGGGTGATGCTACTGTTAAAATCAAAACCAGAGACCAGACTTGAAAATTCCCTGGGCAGACAAAACCAGTTTAGTCATACAAGCAAAGCTTAATGTAGCTTATTTTGCAAGACAAGCAAGGCTGACGACCTGGGTCACTTGTACTTATGCCTTTGAAACTCATAAATGACACTTAAATTGTTCCCTAAAATTGAAATGAGGTAACCACTAACCAATTCCCTTCCATTTAAGAATATTCTAATATTGCAACCAATCACTGTAAAGAAAAAACAGTCGCTCCTCTCACACTATATAAGCTGCTTTCTAATAGCTCACCCCTGAGCCTCATTCCATGTCTTGGTTTGAGTGCTCCCAGTTTGCAAACTGGGTGACTGGTGTGTGCACAATACACTTTTACTAATTACTACTTCAGCGATTCATTGATTTTATTTCTGTTTTTTTCCTGAACTTTTGGCACATTCTTTGCCACATGCAATTGCATTCAAAATTAAAATTTTGAAAAATATAATTTCTAATTCAATCTCGCCCTACCTACCACATTTGATTTCTAGGAAGAGGGAAGGATAAAGGATGGAGACAGAGGCATTCTCCAGCTTCTGGTCCACTCTGTCCTGACCTCTTGCCTGCATGTGGCTGGTCTTGCCTGGGACTCGCACATGAGGACAGGGTAGGCAGCCTCTGCTCACCCTCCACCTGGACATAAGGCTGCCCTAGGTTCTGTGTTAGCACAGAGGAACCCCCATTCCCTTCCCATTAACCACCTCAGAGATTCCTTATTTAAACCGGTCCCAGTAACAAGTCTCCTCCCACCCTTTTCAGGTAACACTTTCTTACCTTATCCTTCCTATATGCATACAGTCCTTTAAACTATGTGAAATCACCAATATTCAAACATCTTGACCTTTAAAAATGGTCGTTTCACACAGTTCAACCCAATATGAGCAAGTAGGAATATAGAGTCTAACTATTTCCTTTTTTATTCATGATACCGTATTAATACTCTGCTTTGCATCAACACATATTGGCAATTTTTCCAACTCAAGTCAATGAGAGCATCCTTTGTTTTAAAAAAACAGCTACAGAGTATTTTTCCATTATGTGGAAATTCCATTAGTTATTCAACCAGTCCCATCTGATGGACATTTGGGTAGTTTCCAATCTCTTGCTATTATCAATAGAGCAAAGAATTATCTTCAACAACATTTTACACAAGAATATCTGTAAGATAAATTTCTAGAAATGGACCATCAGGGTCAATGGGTATATATTTGTAATTTTAATAGGTATTGCCAAAAGGCCCTCATTAAGAATGTGCTAATTTACAACCCCACTAGTGATGTATGGGAGTTCCAAGATCAGTGATTCTTAACATTTTCCTTTAGATCAGTGTTTTCCAAAGTGCAGGTTGTGACTCATTACTGGGTCATGAAATCAATTCTGTGGGTTGCAATCAGTATTTTTAATGAAACAGAATAGGACAGCTTATAATAGAATCAAGAAGAATAAAATAAAAATACCACATTGCCCTGGGACCCTCTACAAAAGCAGCAGTTTGAAAACTACCTACATTATATGTGAAGAAGATTCATTTGCCAATCTTAAAGCATCTGCCATAGGGGTAGGGAACTGTGGGGACTGTTCCTGGAGACAGAGGCACTGGTGGATGCCATTTTTACACTCTACATCTACCCTGATTGCACAGGCAAGTGCCAGTAGACACAGAAGCCCCTGCTGCCTTGCAAGGCTGGCATGGGTGAGCAATTGAGGCACCCATCCACTCCCTGGCTAAGGTCAAAAAGCATAAGCAGTCACAGCATCCTCCTTCTCTCTTGCAAGACAAGGCGTTTGCCCATTGTGTTGCTGAAACTAGCAAGCAGGCCCCAGCCCCTATGCTCTCCAACTGCCTTGCCAAAGCCAGCACGCATTCACAGTCCTCAGAGGGGATGCCTCTTGGTCATCAGGCCCTGATGGCCAAGGAGACTTGTGTTCCTGGGCTCCAAGGGACTGTAACAATTAGAAAGACAGTTCTTGGGAGAACCCACAGAACACCACACAAACATAAGACCAAAATGCACCCCCTGTTCTCCTGTGAAAAAGGCCCACTTACTTGTCCTGGAGCTTCAGCCTGAGGAATTTCCATAGTTCCACATATCTAGAGGCCACAGAGATCCTCTCAGGAACATCAGGGAGACAGCATCCTCACACAGCACCCTGGCCTCACTACAGCTCAATGACCCCTCCCAGAAAGAGATGTATACACTCATCTGGAGCCTCAATTATTGCAAATGTCACCAGAAGAGACCTCCAGATCTCCTGGTTTAGAGATCAGCAGGGTTTACAGCTGAAGCCCCACAGGACTGTATATATTTGCATACTTTAAAAGCTGCTGCCTAAGGGTCTGGCTTCCCATCAACCTGAAACTAGGTGCTAAAAGAGATTCCTCCCCTTGGAACACTGACAGGTCTTGGCATACCCTCAATAACAGAGTGCATGTCAAGAATAAATCAGGCAGTTTAGACAATCACAAAAGTTCAAGACACAACCAAGAGCTAGGGCCAGGTGGAACAATAAAATTCATCACCTGCACAGAGCCACTCCTTCAAAACTAAGATGTAGTTGTTCTGCCTAATACACAGAAACAAACAGAGAGTCAAGCAAAATGATGAAACACAGGAATGTGTTCCAAATAAAAGAACAAGATGAAACCTCAGGAAAAAAGACCTTAATGAAACAGAGATAACTAATCTATCTGATAAAGAATTCAAAATAATGATCTTAAAGATGCTCACCAAACTTGATGAACACAATGAGAACTTCAACAAAGAGATGGAAAATATAAGAAAATACATACAGAAGTTGAATAGCTGAAGAATACAATAACTAAATGGAAAAAATACAGTAGAGGGGATCAGAAGCAGATTTAATGAAAAAGAAGAATGGATCAGCAACCTGGAAGACAGGCTAGTGGAAATCACGCACAGAGAGCAGCAAAAAGAAAAAAAAATGTTTTTAAGTGAAGATTGCCTAAAAGACAAATGGGACAACATCAAACAGAATAGCATTTATATTATAGAGATTCTAGAAGGAGGAAAGAGAGAGAAAAGGGCAGAAAACTTACTTTTAAAAAATAATAACCAAAAACTACCCTAACCTGGGGAAGAAAACAGACATCTAGATACAAGAAGCCCAGAGTTTCCAGTTAAATGAACTCAAAGAGATCCACACCAAAACATATTATAGAATGCCAAAAGTTAAAGATAAAGGGGGAATTTTGAAAGCAGCAAGAGAAAAACAATTTACTATATATAAGGGTAAACCCCACAAGACTCTCAGCAGATGTTTCGGTAGAAACTTGTATGAGCAAGAAGGGAGTGACATGACATATTCAAAGTGCAGAAAGGAAAAAAAACTTCCAGTCTATAATACTCCTATCTGGCAAGGTCATCAATCAGAATTGAAGGAGAGAGAAACAGTTTTCCAGACAAGCAAAAGCTAGATTCATCACCACTAAACTAGCCTTACAGAAATGTTAAAGAGACTTCTTTAAGCTAAAAAGCACGGGCACTAATAAGTGAAAGAATAGACATGAAAGTAAAAAAATCTCACTGGCAAAGGTAAATATACAGTAAAGGTATTAGATTAATCACTTATAAAGCTGGTATAAAGGTTAAAAGAAACAAGTAATAAAATTAACTAAAACTGCAATAATTAGTTAAGGGATACATGAAAATAAAAAGCTGTACAAGGTGACATCAAAAACATCAAATGGGGCACAGGCAGTAAATATGTAGAGTTTGGAATTTATTCAACTTTAAGTTGCTATCAACTTAAAAATAGACTGTTATATACATAGGATGCTATATATCTGGACGTCATAGTAACTACAAAGGAAAAACTTATAGTAGGAACACTAAAGAATATGAAATGGGACCTAAGTGTAACACTAAAGAAAGTCACCATATCACAAGAGAGCAAGAGAATAAAAAAAGGAACAGAGAAGTAAAAAAACAACCAGAAAACAATTAACAAAATGGCAATAAGTACATACCTATCAATAACTACTTTAACTGTATATAAACTAAATTCTCCAATCAAAAAACAGAATGGCTGGATGGACAAAAGAAAAAAAAAAGACATCTGTATGCTGCCTACAAGAGACTCACTTCAAATGTAAGGACATACATAGACTGAAAGTGAAGGGATGGGAAAAGATACTATATGTAAATGGAAATGAAAAGCTGGTGTAGCCATACTCATATCAGATAAAATAGGGTTTAACACAAAGACTGTAATAAAAGATAAAGATGGTCAATCCATCTGGATGATATAACATTTATAAATAGATAGGGCACTGCATAAGGATAAAGGGATCAATCCAACAGGAAGATATAACATTTCTAAATACATGTGCATCCACATAGGAGCACCTAAATATATAAAGCAAATATTAACAGACCCAAAGGGAGAAATTGACAGCAATACAATAACAGCTAGGGGCTTTTACACCCAACTTACATCAATAAATAGAGTAGACAGACAGAAAATCAGTAAGGAAATACCTAAAACAACACATGAGACCAGATGAACTTAACAGAATACTCCATCTAAAAACAGAAGAATACACATTCTTTCAAGCACACATGAAACATCTTCCAGGATAGAGCACATGTCAGGCCACAAAACAAGTCTCCATAAATTTAAGAAGATTAAAATCGTACCACACATCTTTTCTGACCTCAATGATATAAACTTAAAATCAATTACAAGAATAAAATTGGAAAATATCACACATACATGGAGATAAACAACATGCTAATGAACAGCCAATGAAGAAATCAAAGGAAAAAATCAAAAAATACAAATGAAAATGAAAAACAACATACCAAAATCTATGGAATGAAGCAAAAGTGGTTTTAAGAGGAAAGTTCACAGCAATACATACCTACATCAAAGAACAAGAAAAATCTCAAATAATGTAACTTTACACCTAATGGAACTAGAGAAAGAAGAACAAATGTAACCCAAAGTTAGTAGAAGGAAAGAAATAACAAAGATCTGAGAAGAAATAAATGAAATGCAGACTAAAAAGACAAAAGAAAAGATTAATGAAACTAAGAGCTGGTTCTCTGAAATGATAAGCAAAATTGACAAACCTTTAGCTAGGAAAGATTTCACCAACAAAAAAAAAGAGGGAAGGCAAAATAAATAGAATCAGAAATGAAATACAAGTTACAACTGGTACCACTGAAATACAAAGGACATAAGAGACTACTATGAACAATTATATGCCAACAAAATGAAAAACCTAGCAGAAATGAATAAATTATTAGAATCATACAATCTTACAAGATTGAATCAGAAAGAAATACAAAACCTAAACAGATTGAATCAGTAATCAAAACCTCCCAACAAAGAAAAGTCCAGGACCAAATGGCTTCAGTGTTGAGTTCTACCAAACATTCTAAGAAGATTAAATATCTTCCTCAAACTCTTCTAGGAAACTGAAGAAAAAGGAACTCAGTTGTGAGTTCCAAACTCATTTCACAAGGCCAGTATCACTCTGATACCAAAACTAGAAAAGGTCATCACAAAAAAAAAAAGAAAATTACAGGCCAATATCCCTGATGAACATAAATTCAAAGGTCCTCAACAAAATATTAGCAAACTGAATTCAATAATACAAAAAAGGATTATATATCATGACCAAGTGGGACTTAGTCCAGAGATGCAAGGATGGTTCAGTATTTGCAAATAACTGTGATACACCTCATTAACAAAATGAAGGATAAAATGATATGACCATCTCAATAGATGCAGAAAACATACTTGACAAAATTCAACATCCACTTATGATAAAAATTCTCAACAAAGTAGATATAGAGGATGCATACCCCAACATAATAAAGACCATTATGCTAAGCCCACAACTAACATCATAGTCAATGTTGAAAAGCTGAAAGTTTTTCTCCTAAGATCAGGAATAAGACAGATGCCCATTCTCACCATGTTTATTCACCACAGTACTGCAAGTCCTACTCAGAAGCAACTAGGCAAGAGAAAGAAACACAAGACATTCAAATTGGAAAGGGAGAAAGAGCCTGAGCCAGAGGGGGTTGAAAGATGGTGGCACAACAGGTGAGACAAAGAACTCCTCAAAAAACCACATATAATATGAAAATATAGTTAATACAACTAATCCTAAAAGCACAACAGGAAAGGAGGCAGCACCAGACTGCATATGCCTGGAGAACAGAGCAGATCTCACAAAACAGCATAACGTACCAAAGCCTTGATCCAGCGGGACCCAAGCCCTTCCCCCACCCCAGCTCACCTGCTGGAGGAAGACAAATGGAGTGGGAAGGGGGTGGAAGCCCAGGACTGCTGAACACCCAGCACTGGAGATGTGCTTTGGGAGCACAAACCTACATTGCATGGTGCTCTGGAAATTAGTGGGGCTGGAAAGCTGAGACAGGCAGAATACTTGGAGAGACTGAGATTCCAGCCACTTGTGGAGGAAAGGGATCCACGTCTGGCTGCTCTGGGACAAAGGAAAGGTGGACTCTCTGAGAGGCTTCCTAGCAGTGAGGGGGCTGCTGAAGGGGAAGGGATTGCATGGACTTTGTGGCTCGGGAGAAGGGATAGGCGGACAAGGTTGTCTGGGCACACTCTGTCCAGCAGGTTGGGAACTTTTGGGAGCTTCAGGTGTTCCATCCTCCTGGCTGGCTACTCAGTCCAAGGCCACCCACTGTCAAATGCAGCCTGCTGTGCCTTCCTCCTGGCTTGCCAGCACTGGCTCACAAACCAGCAGTCTGTGCCCTGGTGTCAGGGAAGCCAGAGGGAGGCCCCATCTATGGCAGCTACAATCACAAAGCACAGAGGCTTATACTGTGTGCTTGGCCCACTGGTTCTGACAGTGGAGACAGACACAGAAGCCGGGAAGCAGGAAACAGCTCTTTCCTCCCACCAGGCACCAGTGCCACTCCCCTGAGACCCCCAACATCACTCTAGGAGCTGAGTAGCTCCAGAGACTAGAGCTTCTAGGCACTAGAGGGCACCACATACAAATATGAAACGTCAAAGGAACATGGTTCTAACCAAAATCTCACAAATAACAGAAAAAGGCCCAAGTGAAACTGAAGTCACCAATGTCCCTGAGAGTTCAAAATAAAAATCATAAACATGCTCATGGAGGTACAGAAAAATATTCAAGAACTCAGGGATGAATTTAGGATGGAGATTCAACCATTAAGAAATTCTATATCTGAAATAAAACATACAATGGAGGGATTTAAAAGCAGATTAGATGTAGTAGAAGAAATGGTAAATGGAATAGAAATTAGAGAAGAGGAATACAAGGAAGCTGAGGCACAGAGAGCAAAAAGGATCTCTAGGAATGAAAGAATATTCAGAGAACTGTGTGACCAATCCAAACGGAACAATATTCACATTATAGGGGTACCAGAAGAGGGAGAGAAAAAGGGATAGAAAGTGTCTTTGAGGATGTAATTGCTGAAAAGTCCCCCAATCAGGGGAAGGACATAGTGTCTCAGGACATGGAGGTGCACAGATCTTCCAACACAAGGGACCCAAAGAAGACAACACCAAGACATATAATAATTAAAATGGCAAAGATCAAGGGCAATGACAGATTTTTAAAAGCAGAGAGAGAAAAAAGATCACATACAAAGGAAAACACATCAGGCTATCATCAGACTTCTCAACAGAAACCTTACAGGCCAGAAGGGACTGGCATAATATATTTAATGCAATGAAACAGAAAGGCCTCAAACCAAGAATACTCTACCTGGAAAAATTATCATTTAAATTTGAAGGAGGGATTAAACAATTTTCAGAGGAGCAAAAGCTGAGAGAATTTACCTCCCACAAACCACCTCTACAGTGTATTTTGGAGGGACTGCTATAGATGGAAGTGCTCCTAAGGCTAAATGGCTGTCACCAGGGAAATAAAACCACAGCAAAGAAAGTAGAACAATTAATTACTAAGCAGATGAAAAATCAAACCAACTACCCCCAAAGTCAATCAAGGGATAAACAAAGAGTACAGAATATGATACCCAATATATAAAGAATGGAGGAGGAAAAAAAGAGCCTTTAGGTTGTGTTTGTAATAGCATACAAAGTGAGTTAAGTTAGGCTGTTAGATAGTAAGGGAATTACCCTTGAACCTTTGGTAACCACGAATGTAAAGCCTGCAATGGCAATAAGTACATAACTACTGATAATCATCCTAAATGTAAATGGTTTGAATGCACCAATCAAAAGATACAGAGTCATTGAATGGATAAAAAAACAAGACCTGTCTATATGCTGCCTACAAGAGACTCACTTCAAACCCAAAGACATACACAGACTGGAAGTAATGGGATGGAAAAAGATATTTCATACAACTAATAGGGAGAAAAAAGCAGGAGTTGCAGTACTTGTATCAGACAAAGTAGACTTCAAAACAAAGAAAGTAACAAGAGACAAAGAAGGACATTACATAATGATAAAGGGGTCAGTCCCAACAAGAGGATGTAACTATTATAAATATCTATGCACCCAACACAGGATCACCTACATATGTGAAACAAATACTAACTGATTAAAGGGGGAAATAGAATGCAATGCATTCATTTTCGGAGACTTCACACCACTCACTCCAAAGGACAGATCAACTAGACAGAAAATAAGGAGACAGAGGCACTGAACAATGTATTAGAACAGATGGACCTAACAGACATCTACAGAACACTCCATCCAAAAGCAACAGAATTCACATTCTTCTCAAGTGCACATGGAACATTTTCAAGAATAGATCATATACTAGGCCACAAAAAGAGCCTCACTAAATTCAAAAAGATTGAAATTGTACCAACCAGCTTCTCACACCACAAAGGTATTAAACTAGAAATGAATTACACAAAGAAAATGAAAAAGCCCACAAACACATGGAGGCTTAATAACATGCTCCTAAATAATCAATGGATCAAGACCAAATAAAAAGAGAGATCAAGCAATATATGGAGACAAATGACAACAATAATTCAACACTGCAAAAATCTGTGGGACGCAGCGAAGGCTGTGCTAGGAGGAAAATATATTGCAATACAGGCCTACCTCAGGAAAGAAAAACCATCCCATATGAACAGTCTAAACTCACAATTGATGAAACTAGAAAAAGAAGTACAAATGAGGTCTAAAGTCAGTAGGAGGGACATAATAAAGATTAGAGCAGAAATAAATAAAATTGAGAAGAATAAGCAATAGAAAGAATCAATAAAAGCAGGAGCTGGTTCTTTGAGAAAATAAAAAAAATAGATAAACCCCCAACCAGACTTATCAAGAAAAAAGAGAGTCTACACTCATAAACAGAATCAGAAATGAGAAAGGAATAATCACTACAGACACCACAGAAATACAAAGAATTGTGAGAGAATACTATAAAAAATTATATGCTAACAAACTGAATAACCTAGAAGAATGAACAACTTTCTAGAAAATACAACCTTCCAAGGCTGACCCAGGAAGAAACAGAAAATCTGAATAGACCAATTACCAGGAAGGAAATTGAATTGGTAATCAAAAAACTACCTAAGAACAAAATTCCAGGACCAGATGGTTTCACTGCTGAATTTTATCAAACATTTAGTGAAGACCTAATACCCATTCTCCTTAGTTTTCCAAAACGTAGAAGAGGAGGGAACACTCCCAAACTCATTCTACGAGGCCAGCACCATTCTAATACCAAAACCAGGCAAAGACATCAAATTGGAAAGGAAGTAAAACAGGCATTATTAGTGGATTATGTGATTTATATATTGAACACCCTAATGATTACACAAAAAAACTATTAGAACTAAGAAGAAATACAGTGAAGCGGCAGGGTACAGAATCAATATACATAAATCATTTGCATTTCTATACACTAATAATGAACTATCAGAAAGAGAAAGTCAGAAAACAGTCCTATTTGCAATCACATCAAAAAGAACAAAATACCTAGGAATAAATTTAACCTAAGAGCTAAATACATGTATATAGAAAACTACAAGTCACTGATAAAATAAACTGAAAAAGACACAAAGAAATGGAAAGATATCCCATGCTCATGGATTGGAAGAATATTGTTAAAATATCTAATATTAACTGAAGCAATCTACAGATTCAATGCCATCTCTATCAAATATCCAACATTTCTCAGAAATAGAATAAACAGTCCTAAAATTTATAAGGAACCACAAAATGCCCTGAATGGCCAAAGCAATCTTGAAAAAGAAGAAAAAGCTGGAAGCATTACACTCCTGATTTCAAATTACATTACAAAATTATAAGAATCAAGAGTATGGTATTGACATAAAAACAGACACATAGATCAATGGAATAGAGAATCCAAAAATAAACCCATACATATGTTATCAATTAATTTATGATAAAAGATGCAAAAATATATAGTGGGGAAAGGATATTATCTTCAATAAACTGTCAGCCACAAGCAAAAGAATGAAACTAGTCCACTATCTTATACCATGTGCAAAAATTAATCCAAAATGTATTAAAGCCTTGAATGCAAGACCTGAAACCATAATACTCCCAAAAGAAAACATGGGCAGTAAGGCATTTGACATCAGTTTTGGTGATGATTTTTTTAATCTAAACTCCAAAAGCAAAGATTATTAAAGCAAAAATAAACAAACTCCAAAAGCAAAGACTATTAAAGCAAAAAGTGGGGCTACATCAAACTAAAAAGCTGTGCAACAAAAGAAACCATCAACAAAAGGAAAAGATAACTTACTGAATGGGAGAAAATGTTTGCAAATCATATATCCAGTAAGAGGTTAATATTTAAACTAAAGAACCCCTAAAATTCAATGGCAAAAAAAGGCACAATCCAATTAAAAAATGAGCAGAGGATTTGAATAGAAAATTTTTCAAAGAAGACATACAGATGGCCAACTGGCACATGAAAAGATGCTCAATATCCCTAATCATTAGGAAAACACAAATCAAAACCATAATGAAATATCACCTCAGACCTGACTGAATGGCTATTATCAAAAAGGCAAGAAATAGCAAGTATTGGTGAGAGTGTGGAGAAAAGGGGACCCTTGCAGGAATGTAAATCAGTACAGCCACTATGAAAAAAACAGTAGGGTGGTTCCTCAAAAAATTAAAAATAGAAATACCATACAATCCAGCAATTTCACTTCTAAGTATTTAGTGAAGAAAAAGAAAACACTAATTTAGAAAGATATATTATACCTTTGTTCATTTCAGCATTATTTATAATAGCCAAGATATGGAAACAAACCTAAGTGCTCACTGGTGGTGGATGAATGGATAAAGAAGATAAAGACACACACACACACACACACACACACACACACACACACACACACACACACATGATGGAATACTAGTCAGCAGTGAAAAAGAATGAAATCTTGCCACTTGTGACAACATGGATGCACCTTGAAGGATTTATGCCAAGTGAAATAAATCAGACAGAGAAAGACAAATACCATATAATTTCATTTCTATGTGGGATCTAAAAAGCTAAAGAAAGAAACAAAACAAAAAAATCATAGACATACAGGACAGAATGGTGACTGCCAGAAGGGAAGGAGGCTGAAGAGTGGGCAAAATGGGTGAAGGGGATCAAGAGGTACAAACTTCCAGTTATAAAATGAGCAAGTCATGAGGATGTAATGTACAGCATAATGACTATAGTCAATGATATTGTAGAGCATCCTTGACAGCAGCCAAGAGGAAACTCTAAAAGTTAATTTTGAGTGGTGATGGATGGTAAATAGACTTATTGTGGTAATTATTTGCACTGTATACAAATATCAAATCATTATGTGGTACCTCTGAAATTAATATAATGTATGTTAATTATAACTCAATAAAAAATTTCTTGAGGAAAACACCACATTGATTTGCATGTAGAAAGGGTAAGTATTGTTTGGGGACCTTTTGTTTCAGAAAGGATATAGATACAGCTACAGATATAGATATAGATACAGATATACACAGAAACACATGTACACTCACTCTCATGCACAAACATGCACACAGACATGCATACACAGATGTGTGAGAAAGAGTCAAGATACGTCATTTTTACCACAGGTCATGGTCAGAAAATTTGAAAGCTGGTCTTGGATCTTGAACCTTTTCAAGAATCTTGGGAAAGCTGCAGAAACTCTTCCCAGAAAATGCACCAACATTCATCTCGGTTCTCTGACTTCCTGGAGGCACACGAAGGGACCCCAGGTCTGCAGCGTGTCCCGGACAATGACTGTGAGCTACTGGAGGACATGCTGGGTGTTTGTCTTTATGGCCCCTCTGGCCAGTGTGGTGGAGTGGGCAGTGAGTGGGCATTCTGAAAACATCTGCTACCCTGAAGAAATGAACAAACCATTTCCTCCTGATACATTATTTCCACGTGCCTTCTACTGCTCCCTCATTTTCTCAGCCATGGTGGGATCTTATCAAAAAGAAGCAGAGAGAATGGGAAAAAGATTCAGAGAGAGAAAATAATTAATGTCTGTCCTTCAGTCCACTGATCTCTTTTTCACTCTGAGCCTATGGCTTGGTGGAGAAACAGAACCATTAGAAAAAGACGGAGGGAGGAGGGAAGAGGGAGAAAGAGCAAACTAGAATGAGAGGACCTGTAAGGGCCTGAGACAAGCTTCGGAAAAGAAAAGGAGGGCAGAGTGGCAGGGATGTTAGGTGCAGGAGCCTGTGTGTGCAAAGGTATGCACACAGAGAGGAGAGGTGAGAGAGCAGGAGCTCGGGGAAGCAAACAGGCAGCCAGGTTTCTGAAGTCAAGGATCCTTCCTAACAGCTGGGAACAAGGGCCCAGGCCTTTGGGGGCCTTCTCCTGACAGTGGGATTGCAGAGTACGGCTCACAACACACAGAGCTGGGGGTTAAAAGGAAGGAGGAGAACAGAACCTCACACAAAAGCAACTAATGGCAGCTGGGCCAGAGGCAGGGTAGGTGAAGGCAGATAAACATCAAAAGGTCCAGGGCTGGGGCGTGGGGATGCAGCTGGGCTGACACCTCTGCTGTTCTTAGAAAATGCCACGTTCCCAAAAGCATTTTCCCGATGAGACAGCCTCCCTCCTGAACCCAGGGGAGGCACTGTGGGGAGGCCCACATCACAGTCCCAGGGCCCCACTACCCTATGACCTGCCTCCCAAATGAAAACTAGTATGTGGTGTAAATGGAATGTAAACAAGCTGCCCACCGTACTATCTGCTTTCACAGTGGGGCCGGAATGGGGCATGCAGTCTGGGTGTGTGTAGGATGCTGGACACACAGGACATCAACACAGCAGGCCAGCCTTTCTTGGTCTCCGCTTTAAATATGAAGCTGGGTAAGAAGACACAATGTTAGAGGAAAAGGAACAATGCTTTGCAGGAGACGCCACACTTTGTTCTTCTATTTCCAGGCTCTGAGGTGAATTCAAAATTGCTGAGTTTCTTTTGCAAGGCTTGCTCCAGAAGCCCTGGAGTAACAGCCCTATTCCCCAGAACCAAGCATAGTGAAAGACTGTTAAGTCTTTAAAAGCCCAACCCAAATATTGATTCTCCTTTTACCTAATTTCTTCCTCCTTTTGTTCCTGGTGGAGCTTGCTGCCACTTACAAGCACTGGGTTTAAAAGACAAGCGCACGTAAGGTCATTGATTTCTCCTAAGAACTCTCCTGCTCTTGCAATGAGCTCCCATCAGATAGGCGGGGGCTGGTTTTAGACCTGGTGCACAGGTCCCAGCCTCTGCAGGTGGGGAGTGAGGGACAGAGACTGGAGGGGCTCTTTCACATACAGATAATGTTCTGTCAAAATAGAACTCTTCCATAGAAGAGTGAAATATAAAATTTTTAAAGTACTCACACAACTGAAGGAATGATAACAAAATAAGTAAAGGCCAATTGCTACTCTTAAAAAACATGCAGTCCACAACACAAGAAAGATGTAACTGAATACTACCTATAACTTACACCCCTGGCTTCTGCAAAGGAATTGAGGTGGCTGTGCACGTTAGTAATTGCAATATGATGTGAATCAGGCTGATCAAGGCCAAAAGACAGACAGAGGAACAGCAGGAAGATGTGTCTAACTGAGCCTCAGGGAGTAGGTGGTCACGGATAGCTTTAGAGAAACATCATTACTTCCAGCAGTTTGCCAGTTAGCTGGGAGACTGGAGTGGCCGAACGTAGGGCCTTTGTACACACAGGCATAGTAGATGAGAGAAGACAGGTAGGGGGTCCCAGGCGGCACAAAGTCATGAATGCCAGGTCTGTCACATCTGGGGAGCTTAGAACCCACCCCAGGTGCTGTCCAGGGACACACACAGTGGTCTAAGAACCACACAACCAAGGACAGCCCCAGGGCTCACCCCAAGGGGAAGCAAAACAACATCCACAAACATCCATGCGGTTGTGAATCAAGGTGACTGTTCAGAAATGGTACCTGCAAAGCCCTGTGTGTGACCTGCAGCCCTTCCCACTCTGGGCCACACGAGGACAGCCTCTGCCAGCTCCACCTGCAGCTAGCACATGCCATGAGCCCCTCTGCCGTCAGGGCCAAGAGCAAGAGGGTCCCCAACTACTGAAGGACTCAGCAAGGGGGATGTCCTGCTCCCAGGGCCCAAAACCAGCCCACAGTTTCTTGACCCCTAAACCCCAAAAGCACGTCCAGCTGGCCCTCCAGCCACCCTGTGACAAAGGCTGGTGTTCCCGGGTCACTGGACTGTATTGGCTGTTGCTTCTCAGGAGCACTTTAATTAGTGCTCTATTTTAATTGATGATATGTTTTAATTGGTGTTTTGATTTAATTAAAGGTTTATCCTAATTGGGTGCCTCTTTTTTTTTTTGGAGCTCACACGGTTTGAATAAAACAAAGAATAATAGCTTGTCCAGAAAAATAATTCCATGACCAAATAGGCCAATATCCCAGAAAAAGAACTGTGGTTAAGGCAGGTGTACATCTGTTTCAGGGCTCCAGGGAGACAGATATGGACATCCATGGCGCATACAACTCTGACCTCAAACTGCTTCTCCTCCCACCCTGCTGCCCCCACCTCCAGACCTGTACCAACAACTACTTCCCACAGAGCCAACTGCTTCTCCAGGCATCAGCCCCAGGGCAAGATGCCCAGGTGGTTTTGCCCATGCACCCTTCCACCTCATGTGCTGGGCCACACGTTCCTAGAAGACAGGGAAGGCCCAGGACAAGCCCTATCATTTCTTGCTTTCCACTGCATCCCTCCCTCACCCATGATGCCCAGGAGTATCTCAGAATCTGGGAACAGACTGTGTGCAGGGGCAGCAATGAGGCCAAGGTGGATTTCTAAGGAATCTCTGTAGGACAGAGCCCCACCATAGGCCAAGCTGGGATGCTGCTCAGCTTGCGTTTTTGAGGGCTCCTCTTCACCCCTCTGAATGAACACCCATGTTAGATGTTGGGCAGAAGCCCAGGGACTATACCCCACATGGGCTTTTCTTATCCCCAACGGTGATAAACACACCTTGCCCACGTTTGGAGGATATGGTTTCTCCTCCTCTCTCCCTCTGCCCTCCATCCCTTCCCTAACATCCCTTTCCTAACCTTCTCTCCAGTGCACCACTTTTTCTGGACGCTGCCCCGGCTCTCCTTATTCTGCAATCTGTCCCTCCTCTAGCTGGTACTGCAAATTCTCTAATCTGGGTTCCTGAAATTCTCCGGTGGATGGTCTACACTGGAGGCTCCCTGCCTCCCTACCCATCTCCTCCTTATCTAACTGTGCCAGGAAATAATCCTGCCAAAGGTGCTCTTCCCAGCCTCTTTGCTGGCTTTCCTGGCCATATCCCATGCACCCCACTGCTTTCTTCTCAAATGCCCTGACCCTCAACAACTCTGGGATGGCATTATCATCTTCTACTGCATCTCTTTGTCCTGGTCCCAGGGTCACTCTCTGCCCCTTGGGGCCCTAATGTGGCTCTGCATACATGTCCCCCCATCCCCCCTCCTCCCCTTCTCATTCTGATTCCAACATCTGCAAACCCAGCCCCACCATCTCACTGGCATTCCAGTTCCCAGATTTCCTTCAAATGCACCACCCTTCATGCACTCTTCTCCTCACTGCATCTTCCCTATCCAGGCAATTACCAGGTGCTTTTTGGGGAAACACAAAAAGTAAAACAAACATGCAGTAAACACATGCAAGTTCAATAGTGAGCCTTGAAGTGCTCCTCTTCCCCCATTAAATCTGTGCTGACCTGGGGGCCTGGAGGACTCAGTGACTGGTGGGAGGCTCTCCTCTCACAGTGAGTGCCAAAGAACCTCTCTGGAAAGCATTAAATGGAGCTGCTTCCTGTGCCAGGTCTAGGTTGGAAGGTCCATAGAGTCAAAGCTGCCTTCCAGAGTCCCTGAGGAAGGCGCCGCGCTGGAGACCATGTCATCCTTCCATGTCTCTGAGCCAGGGACAGATGGCCCCTTCCTTTGGCCGGATGCCAGATGAAGCAGTTGGCACACACTTAGGTGCCAGAGAACATGAAAACCACGCATCTTTAACACCAAGAGTCTTTAACGAGGGTGTGGTGAGAGGTTCCCAGAATACCAGACTTGCAGGATGGAGTCTGGCTAAGGGGTTAGCACAGCCCTTTCTGTGTGTGTGTGTGTGTGTGTGTGTGTGTGTGTGTGTGTGTGTGTGTGTGTGTGTGTGTGTGTGTGTCTTCACACCTTCCCTTTGTTAGAGTTCATTCGCATCACTTCAATGTGCATATGATACAAGTCTGTACTGTCAACAGCCATAAAAGTGTTCAAAAATAATCTACTCCATTTACCAAAAGAAAAAAAAAAGCAGTATGACAGAAAGCTGAATGTATGATATACTTATCCCTAGTTCCACGCAATAGGGGGAAGGCTAAATATTACATAGCCACCTTACGGACTAAGGCAAAAACACTGAAAAATGGAAATTACAAAGATCATGGAAAGCAAGGGAAATATTAACAGTAAATTTGTATGTATCTGAAATTAGAAGAAGAATCGCCAAAAAAAATGAACTTAGCAATTTGGGAATATAAATCATTACTTTAAAAAGGGAAAAGTTTGCAAATAAATGCTTATTAATTGAATGAATGATTGCTCTTGGGTAGGGAAATTCAAAGTCCTAATGGTGCAGTTGCCAGGTTCCATGGGGACAAAAAGCAGGGTCTTGAGGATGGGAAGGAAGATGCTGTGAACGCCCTGGCTGCCCGTTGCAGGCTCCAGCAAAAGGCTCAGCCACCTGGCTCAGCCAGGTGGCTGGCAGATTCAGGCTTCACAGAGCAGCACCGGGGGATGGGTCCTCTAGAGATCTCAAGTCTGGGACTGCTGGACCTAGATCAGGGCCCAGCCTTGCCACAAATTTTAATCAGAATGGCCTAGAACAAGCTGCAACCTTCTACCACCCTGCAAGTAACTCCCCGCAGGAAGAGCAGGGTGGAAGGCACTGCCCGAGGCAAATTTCCCTTATGCTCTCGGTTATCCCCACCCTGAGGCTGTGCTGCAGAAGAATTTTCTCAGCTGGTTGGCAACCATCATTTGACAGTCACCCAGCGAGACCTAGGAGGAGTAATTAGAGAGGGAGAAGGACAGAAGATAATATAGCAAATGTTTCTTGGGGCAGAACCTAAAACAGTTAACTAGAAGACCTCACAGAGGAGGGGCTAAGAAACCGGGAGAAGCCCAGGATGTTTCTCTGCCCCTCAGAAGTGGATGAGGAAAAGAAAAAGCCGTCCAAACCAGAGGAGAAACCTCCCTGAATTCCTCCTCTGCTTTGTCTGTGGGTCTCAGCTGACGTGGCCATGCAGGTAGGGAGGACACTGTGTAAGCAGCTTGCCCAACACGTGGCTGTACAGCAGACTTGGCTGGAGCCCATCCAGGATCCCCACTCGCCTGGTAGAAAGGGGCCCAGTGTTGTCAGTAAGTGCTTCTGAAGGATCTGCCAGAGCAGGTCGGGCTGTGGGGACCTGTTAGGCGGACATCCTGGATGGAGACTCTGGCTGGCTGACCCCGGCCCCAGCCCTGTCACTGGCTGTGTGGCCACCTCCCTCCCCAGTGCTGCCTCAGTTTCCTCAATGTCAGGTGAGTGGACGTGACCAGATCTCAGGGATCATTTCTCATGCCACATTCTATCATTTCATGCTGTTATTTCTAGCAGCCTTCCCAGAGCACAGAAGTTTTCCTGGGCCCCTGTGTGCAAGTGATTTTGGGGTCAGGTTACATAAGCTCCAGGCTGCTTAATTTATGTTGGGGCTGTTCAGTAGGCTGCTGATGGGAACAGATTTTAAATCATCCCTTGCCATGCTGAGTGCAAACACACCATCACTTTCGTGCCTAACAACACCAGCCATCAATGAAACTCCATATTTAGCAGATGTTCAGCAGTAATTACCTGGACATCAGATACATTCTCCCTGTTTAATTACTCAGCTATGGTAGCCCCAGATGCCCTTCCACGTGCCATTTCGAGTGCTCACATAAACACATTGAAAACATCGCCACCCTCGGTTCTGACCAGTTAGAAGACTAAATGAGGACATGGCATGGTAATGGGGCAGGCTTCTGGGGCCCTGAGCAAGGAGTCCCTATCACCCCAATCTACAGGGACATCCTGGAGGTGACAATGACGATGATGATGTCAATGGGAGCAGAACTGGTGCCACTGAAAGCAAGAGAGTGCTGTCAGCCTGAAGCAAGTCTGGGGGGGGTGGCACACCCTAGGCCCCCTGGAGAGCTTTCAGGAAGCCCACCAAAGTGTCCACCTTTGGAGAGGTCACCCCAGAATAGGTCAGACCCATGACTGTGATAACAGAGGGGCTAACTCACACTAACGACATTCACACAGAGTGATGTATAACCAGGGCACCTATGTGTCACTTTCAGGTGAACTTCGAACCTACTCAGGCAGCCAGAACACCTGTGTTGGCCCATAGCACACTCCCTCTCCCCATAGACAAGCTGCATGGTGAGGCACATTACCGAACAGGCAGAGGGGAACTGATGATAGAATTGAAATAGTTAGCAGCAGCGGGCTGCAACAGGCTCTGCCTCGCCCTCCACCCTGGGGATGTACCAGGCACCACTCCTGGAAGGAGCTTAGAGCAGGCCTGCCCCCCAACATGGGGCTGGGCGGACACTGCCAGTCTCTGTTTCTGTTCCCATGACTAACCCCACCCCCTCTGTCATGGTGCCCAGCAGTCCCAACTTCCCTGCTGCTGCTCAGGACTCATGCCAGGCTGCCATCCAAACAGACACAGCCACTGAGTAGGCCACAGGCTGGCAACGCCCTTACATGGCCTGGTGTGAAAAGGGGGATCTCACCCACCAGAATGCCTGTATCAGGAATGCAGCAGTGCGCTAGATGAGGAGGCCAGGAGGAGCCCAGGCTGAGTGGAAGGCACGAGTCCTGGCTGGACAAGCGAGGCAGAAGCAGGAACTCAGGGGGAGGGAAAAAGTACTGAGTGAAGAGGAAGAGCTGATGCCACGGGAAGCAGCAGAGAGCCGACAGGCAGGAGGCGTGCTGCTGCGGGCAGCCCCTGCCCTCCCGGGAGCCCCCCCACCGAGGGGCTCAGGCCCTGCCCTCCTGGGGGACCCCCCCAGGGGCTCAGGCCCTGCTCTCCCAGGAGCGCCCCCCAGGGGCTCAGCCCCTGCCCTCCTGGGGGCCCTCCCGAGGGGCTCAGGCCCTGCCCTCCCGGGGGCCCTCCCGAGGGGCTCAGCTCCCCTGCCCTCCCGGGGGCCCTCCCGAGGGGCTCAGCTCCCCTGCCCTCCCGGGAGCCCTCCCAAGGGGCTCAGCTCCCCTGCCCTCCCGGGGGCCCTCCAGGGGCTGGCCCACTCTGCTTCCCCTGCTCTCCTGGCACCAGGTCCTCACCAAGGAATCCTGTCCAGTCATTCGGGAAGCTCTCAATTTCCACAACCAAAAGAACCCAACTAAATGCTGTCGCTGGAAGGATGTAGTGCTTCTTCAGATACACTTAATGCATCAGTGAGATGTGCTAAAACACAACCTTCCTTTTTTTTCAATCTTCCTTCTTGTCTGCAAGAGTGCTGTCCAACAGAAATATGAGTCACATATTTAAAGTTTTTCAGTAATCTCATTATCAAAGGTAAAAAAGTATAACATTTATTTTAATAATTTAACTTATCCCAATATGCCCAAAATATTACCATTTAAACATGTAATCAATATAACAATCACTGAGATATTTAATTCCTTTTCTCACACTAAGTTTTCAAAATTCAGGGTATAATATTCACACTTAGAGCACCTCTCAGGACTGTCACATTTCAGCTGCTCAATAGCCACATACAGCTAGTAGCTATCATATCGGACAAATCGGATCTAAAATTCGATGTCTTGTTCATCAGCCCCCAGCTCTGTTGAGGACAGACAAAAAAAAGACTGTAAAGTTAAAGAAAACTCCACTTCTTCCAGTTTAAAAGATTCTCTCTTCAGATCACTGGCTTATTTGCCCTCCCTCCTCCAACCCCAAGATGGAGTGGGCCGCAGGGAAGCTGAGCTAACTGCGCGGGTAGTGGTGGTAAGGGGGGCACGTGAGATGTGGCTGTCTGCTCCTGTCTCCACCCACACGGAGGGCCAGGCCTGCCCTTTGAGGGGAGGTGGGACCGCCTGGTCCCTCAGGCTCAGGGGCCGCAGAGGCCCTGGGCACCTGCTCACAGTCATCCTGGCTTCTGATGCAGCCCTGCTCTAGGCCTGGTCCGTCTGCTGACTCTCTCCACGCATCCACTCTCCTGACCCTGTCCGTGATCTCCACTTGACTTTGGATCTGGTTCCACCCATTCATAGCTACATGACCTTGAGTAAGTCCTTGACTGCTCTCTTCCTCTATTTTGTCATCTGTTAAAGGGGTATAATCCAAATACTTGCCTGGATTGTGACTGATGAATACACGTAACACACTCAGAAGAGAACCGGGTACCAGGTCAGGGTTTAGTATCACAAGTTATTTCAGGGGAGCAGAAACTTCTTTGGGTTCTGGCTTCCTTTTCCCCTACTTTTCCCTCCCTTCTTTCCCCAGCATCATTTGTGGAAGGGCTACAGGGAAACAAACCAGCCTACCGATGGGTAAAAGTGTATCCAGAGATATTTCAAAAGTATTATCCCATGGTAGGTAATACACTCAGTGAGGTTACAGCTCAGTCTATAACCAGGAGTCATTTGGTGCTTTAAGGTGACTTCTGATATCTCTGCTCAGACGAGTGGTAAAGCTGTCATTCAGAGGATGCTCACCCCCCATTTCTAACAGCTCAAAGTTGCCCCAAAGTTTCAGCAGGTGAGTTTCTTCCAGCTGATTGTAGGATCCAATGGGCACCTTAGAATTTCTTCCAATGTGTCTGAATTCCCCTCAAGGCTCTCTGTCGGTCTCTCTGTCTCTCTCCGTCTCTCCAGCACAGAGCGTCTGGCTCTTGAGAGACCCTTAGGCCCTTCTCTAGATTCTGCTACAGATCTTGCTTCACTCTGGGTGCCAAAGCTTCCTGGAAGTCTCTGTCTTAAATCTTACATTTTATTTTATTTATAACTCACTCTATTTCAGAAGATTTAAGGTGGCTAACAAGCATTATGTAAAATACTCTAAGATATATAAGTAACCAAATAAAAAAAATATTGCTATTTTTTTAAAGTTGGCATGCACTATGTATAATGTGGTGAAATTGAGTATGGTGCACATGTCTGTGTGTGTGTGTGCACATCTATGTGCTGTGCACTCATGAATGCATAGGAAAGAGAGAAAATTGAACAATTTAACAGACTGCCACGAGGAAAGGGTGGGGATTATAATTGATTTTCTTGTTTATACTTTTCTGTATTTTCTTAACTTTTTGTAGAGCATCTATATTTGTTTTACAGTCAGAAAAAAACAAGCAATAAATAATCTCTAAAGAAAACTAGGTGAGAAGGAACAAGCCAAACTCAGTCAGAGTAAAGACATAAATAAATTGGAGCCCATGGTGAGGCTAAAACAACTCATTTTCTATGGCCAAGCCACACATTTGAAGCTGGATTTTCTACCAGTCAATGGATGAGAAAAACCTGATCAGTTACACAGGTCACGGGGTCCATAGGACATAAACAAAATGATTGCTCAGAAAAGCCCGGCTGTTCTTGATGTGGAAGCCTGAAGCAAATGCCTCCCAAGGGTCCCCACAGAGGACACCGTGTAATGCAATGAATGCTGCCAAAGACACCCTCACAATAAACACCACCAAGAGTTTCACAGAGCTGTTAGTCTAAAACCCCTCAGTGCAGGCTGATGGCATCTCTCCAAAGTGCAGTGCAGTAAAAGCAGTTCCTCAAGGAGTGGAAACCGTTAGTCCAGCCAGGTTCACAGTGGGTCTGACTTAATCCGGAGGGAGACATTAGAGGCTCAGACAAGGACACAGATCACTTTTCAGGGAATCTCTTCCTTCAGCATGGCTGTTCCTGGGCTCAGTTCAACTCAGTCCCCCCAGGTCACCAGGCGGAATCCCCATGCCTCTGCCTCCAGGGGCTGCAGACACTGACTCATCTAGACATCTGTTCATTCCACACAGATCCACTGAGCACCTGCTGGTACTCCTATCACACAATTACTCCCAGTAATCCCCAGTCCATTATACACCCAGAGCCTGCAGCCAGCCCACCTGACATCATCTCGGGGCCACAGCAAGACAAACACCATTTTCCTGCATGGGAGCCTCGGTCACCTCCAGAGCAGGAGAGGAACATGTGTGCCTGCTTGCTCACCAACAGAGCTCAGAATTGGTAGAAGCCAGCTGGAGCAAGCTATTCTGAGGCTGAGAATGGGCTCGTGGGGAGGACTCTAGACAGGCTAGGTCCTGCTTAAGGAGAATGCTCTTCACAGCGATGAGATGTTGCTCTGGTATACAACCCATGTCTCTCATTTTCCATGCTTGCTTTAGTTCTGGGTAGGGGAGCCCAAAGCCTTCTCTTTCCTCCACACTTACGAGAAGAGATCAAGAACATTGCTGGGCCACACTGCTTCTGGAGGGAACCACCATCTGTATACCTGTGGCTACCAGCTTGCCACCTCAGCACCAACCACAGACCTCTCCTCTGAGCCCAGGCCACACATCCACACATCCACTCTCCTCCTTGACATTCACTCACAAGTCTCACATGACATGGCATCTCAAGTCAGCACATTCAAGTCCCCCAAACGTGCTAGTCTTCCATGCCTTTCCATTTCCACAAGCAGCACCACCATCCATTGGCTATAAAATACAGAAACCTGGATAACATCTTTGACAACTGCCTATCCCTGACTTCCCATAACCAACCCATTCCTAAAATCCATTGATTTTCATCCCTAAAACATGTCTGCATTTTTTCCCTTTTCCAGGTGCTCTGCAAGAGGCTGCCCAAACCCACTGCATGAACTGGTTGCCTCGGGGGCACCTCCGACCCCATCTGGCTTTCTCTGGACTGACCCATGGTAGGGGCGGGATCGCTAAATCGCACGGGAGCCCAGCGCGCTGGCCCCCGCAGCTCCTCGGGGGCTTCCCTCCTCCCTCCTCCTCTGGCCACCTGCAGGTGGGCGTGTGCCTTGCTCTCCTTTCCCCTCTCTCCATTCTCTCTCATTCTGTTTGCTCTTCTGTTCTGCTTCCTCCTCTTCCCCTCCCTGGCCTTGCCTGGTCTATTTCTTCTGTCTTACCTCTTTCTCCTTCTCTTTTTGCTGCCCTCTCTCCCCACAGCTCCACTCCCTTCCTCTTCTTCACATGTGACCATCCCAGAAAGCCAGAGCCGGCAGGGACCTCACCTGCCCTCCCAGTGTGACGGGCAGGGACGTGGCGCTCACAATGGTAGGCAGCAGGTCAGCCCTGGGGCCTTCTGATCCCAGCCCAGCACTCTCCCCCACTCACACCTCACTGTTTCACTGATGTCCTTGTCCCTGTCCCTCATCCCATGACTGCGGCCCTCAACTGAAGACAGGGATGGTCATTCTTTGTACAACACAAACCACTTATCAGGGCACTTGGATCTGTCTGTCTCCCCACATTTACTGCACACACAGATGCCTGCACCCCCAAATCCCAGAGGAGAGTAGTTTCCTCCTCTCCAAATGTTATTTGGTGACTTTTCAGGCCTGCAGTTCTCCTGGCAAGGCCAACGCCTTCTGCTGCAGTTGGACGCACGTACAAAAATCCTCTCCAAACTCCCATCTCCTTACCACCAAGGCTTTACTGAAATACCATGAAGAAGTCGCCCAAAGAAGACACAGGGGGTGGGGGTCGGGGTGGGGGAGTGAGTGCCTAACCCTCGGCCCTTCTCTCCTGTAGCCCCATATGGTCTTGGCACAAGAGGGCTGCAGAAATCAAATAACATCTTCAGAATCCATCCAGATTTAACAGAGCCATCTGTGAAAATGCTGTATGCCAGGGTGGGAGTGGCAGGGTGTGTTGTGGCTGCAGATTTAGGGTCTAGGCAGACTGCCAGAGGGGTGGGTAGCTGGAAGGAGGGGACCGCTGCGGAGGACAGTAGTAAGGGGAGGAGGCAGGTAGGTGACACCAGATGGCAGTGCACTGTCCTGTTGTGACCACTTAAAACGGGTAGGGAAACATCCCCAAGGTAGATTAAGTGCACATCCCTCTTCACAGGAGGCGGGGCACATAATCTGAACTTGGACAGGGCTTTGTAGCAGCCCTGGGGTTCTGCTGAAAATCCATCCTTGGGCAGAGTTTCAAAGCAGTCAATGAGCAGAGGAGAACGCATGAAGACCTGGGGCTCCTCCTCAGGTCCATGGAAGCACTCAGGCCTCCAGAACCTGGCAAAGGACTAGAATTCGGTTCTGAGCATGGACACAGCACACAATGGTCAACAAGGTTACACATGATTTTCAAGATTTTATCCCATTATATATTTTCAGCCAACATAATTCAATAATGTGTAACAAAGGGGATTTACTATTTACATCTTCTCTTATAAGCCAACATGTGAATGAACCTCAGTTCTGTAACAAATGACCCTGTCAGGCAGTGAAGAGTAGCCACAGTGCATGGGCCATGGAGGACCGTGAGCATGGTTTTACCCCTACAACCGACTGGCAGTAGCCCAAAAAATGAGACTGCAGGAGTCAAGCCACATACACACACATACACACGGAGTTCAGGGGCACCTGCACCACAGAAGGGGAGCCTGCTGGTGGGAAGGGGGTGACTGTAGAAGGAAGCACAGTTACGGGAGGGGGAGGTAGGGGAGGGATGTAAGGAAGTGCAGAGGGTGAGGGGGAGAATGAGAAAGAGAGGGAGAAGAGATGAGGAAGAGGAAATAACCAATGTGGGGAGGACGAAGCTCAGGGAAGGCAAGGGCAGTAGGGGGAGGAAGAGAAGGGAAGGGACAGGAGGAGGAGCTGGAACACAGGGCACTGGGATTGGACAGGGAGTAGGAAACAAGGTCCTGGGAAGGAGTCTGTCCATGACCCTAACTGCCCCTGGGAACCCGTCGCTGAGAAGCTGGCATGTCATTAAGGAGGTGTGTGTGTGCAAGCCTGCTGGCTGCCACCCTGCAGTCCGGAGTCTTCCCTCCAGACAAGGCCTGCCCGGCCCTAGGGGCCCAGCCTCGCTTTCTCTCTTTGCCGGACCCAGTCAGACTCTGGAGGGACACAGGACCAGCACTTTTCCTCCGAAACACCCCGGGCCTTCAGCCCAAGAGGAAACAGGACAGTGATCCAGCAGAGAAGCCAGGAGAAAGGCAGCTCTGGACCAAGCAGAGGCCAAGACCCATCCTCCCAGCTGGTTCTACAGGGCTGTCCCCAAGAGGCAGGGGATGCATGCCCTGCTGGCTCTGCACACACAGGAGAGACTGCAGCAGAGGACCCTGCTCCCTGGGAGACTGTCTGACCTTCCTCAAGCCGAAAGGGCAACATGGGAGTCCCCAGCGAAGGAGGAGCGGGGGAGATTATGACCCCCTCCCCCAGTTAGAAAATGAATCAGAACTCCAGGCCCATGGCGTGGGCACAGCACTGCAGGCTGCTCCTCCTTGCTCAGGCACAAGTCCCAGAGTCCTCAGGGCCAGCGTAAGTACCTAAGTCATCTGAGGCCCCACAGCCCCTTCTCACCTCTGCGTCTGGGACACAGGCATCTTCCTGTCCCACACTCCCCCGTTTCCCACCCCTGGTTGACGGCAGTCAGTAAGGGAAAGCCCAGAGGACACCAAAGAAGACTGAGGGGCCCCCACCTCTGAAGGTCTCCCAGCATCACTTTCTGAGGCCCCAGACCAGACAGTCTCCCCAGGGCCAGAGTGGAGGATGCCCTCTTTCTCCCAGGAGGTCTCAGCCATCAGGCCGGCTCATCCAGGTGGTACAGGAAGCGCTGTGGTCAGGCTCTCCTCTCCCGAGAGACCCGGGCCCCTTTGATGTGGAATGACAATGACATGGCACTGGCGGAAAGGAGTTTCAGTGTTGCTGTTTTAAATGACAGCCATTGTTCCTTGGCAATTTTATGATCAAGGAAAAGAAAGAGACCTTTTAAGAAACGATGTAGCACATTTAAGAAGCCCAAGAGAATTGGGAAGGTGAAGGAATGAAGAGGCTCCAGAGAGGAGGCAGCAGCGAGATGCCAGCACCCATGATCCTGTCCCCTCCCCAGCACTCCAAAGCACAGACCCTCAGGAGCAGCCTCCCAAAATGGGCAAGGGACTCCTCAGAGGGGAACCCGAAGGCCAAGGCCATTGTACTGTGGGGTGACCCTGAAAGCTGGCCCAGCAGGCCTAACACAGGGCAGGTGGCAGGCCTCTTCCCAAGGCAGTGGTCCTTTCTCCACGGTGGGGGTTTGTGGAGCAGAGCTCCAGGAGGCACATCCGCCCCCATCCCCCCCTGCCCAGCAAAGGCAGCAATGTGGAGTAAAGCAATTAACCCCAACCGTAGGCATGAGTGAGGGGCCCCCAGTCATGAGCCTCCTGGCGTGGTCCTGGCTGGGCTCTATCTCAGGAGGCAGCGGTCCAGCTGGCAGGAGTGGCTTCTGACCCCTGACCTCCTAGCTTTCTCTCAGGGTCCTCCATTATTCTCAGTGGGGCAGCCACTGTGTGATACTCACTCCTCTTCAGAGATGGAGAGACAGCCCCATCATCAACTCCCAGGTCCACCTGCCGGGCCACCTCCACATCCAGTGCAAAGGCTTTTAGGCCAAACGCCTTCTCTCCGGGGCCAGCTGCCCTCCAAACCTCCTGTTTCTGGCTCTGGCCCCTTCACCTTCCAGGGACTTCTCCTCTCTACTCCTCCTGTGAAGGCCGAAAGGACCCTTCTCCACGAGGTCCTTCTGGCCTTGCTCCCAGCAGTCTTCTCGTAGTCTAAATCAGTGGTTCTCAAACTGTGGTCATCAGCATCATCTGGGAACTTGTTCCAGTGCAGGTTTGGGACTCCACCCAAATGCTACCCAATCAGAAACTGGAGGTGGAGGAGCAGCAGTTTCAATAAGCCCTCCAGGTGATTCTGATGCCAAAGTCTGAGAACCAGCGGTTAAAGGCAGTGGATCTCGGCCACCTGTGTGCACGCTGATGCTGGTGGCCCAGGTGCCACACTGTGAGACTCACTGCCCTAAACCTCTGGGGTGCTTCTGTCCGCACACCCATGAGAGACACGGCCTCTTGCCTTGTGTGCCCATGCGGCCTGTGCAGGGTGGGGCTGAGCCTTGCCTCTCGGGACCTCGCAGTCACTCAACAAATCTCTCTGATTGGATTGGAAAATAGAAGCCTGAGACTTTTGGGCCTGCTTCCACCACAAAGAGACACCCTCAAGCTGCCAAAGGCCTTTTTGCTTTCTCACTGAGAAGCACATGAGATTCAGGCCCGTGGTGTGGGCACAGCACTGCAGGGTGCTCCTCCTTGCTCAGGCACAAGTCCCAGAGTCCTGAGGGGCTGGCACCTTAAGGTTGGCAACCAACTGCAGCCAGGGAGCAAAGCATGACAGCTCATGACGGCCTCCTCAAAGTTTCCAGCACCGTCATCACAGCAGCACCAGAAAGGCAAGAAAAAGTTATTTCTATTTTAAATTGTCGATATTAATCTAATGCTCATGCTGAATGGAGTGGTGATGATCAATGGGATGTTTAAAAGACAAAAGCTCCAGCAGCCTAGGAGAAAACCTCCTTTGACTTAAAGTTATCGTCTTGATTAAAATTTCCATTTTATTATCCTGATCAGCAATCTTTGTTCAGTGTGCTACGATTTCTATTTTCTCTACTTAGAGAGATAATTAACAACACTATAAACATATTAGAAGTAAAATGTTTATTAAAATTGCCCTGTTATCCATATTTAACTTATTTTTAGCAATGTTTCATTGAGACACACCCCCGCCTCCAGGCAGACTTCCTTGAAACAAATCTCTGTGGGAGCCTCATCCTGTTCCCTCGGCCCGCAGGGAACAGACAACCCCTGGGCCTCGTTGTGCATTCCTGTATTCAACAGCTCTGTCCATTTAACTCAATTTAATTTTATTTCATTCAATCCCACATCTCTTTATGCAGAGCATAAGCAACTCATTACTCTCCATCATGAATGTGTGGCTGGGAGGGAGCAGAGACACAGCTGGGAAACTGAGGCAAGGCATGGGAAAATACAAAAAGTTCCCCAAATCAATCACCTCTGCATCTCTCTGGAATCAAAAGTTTTGTTTAATTAAAGGTGCTTAATGAGCAGATACCATTAAGCACTGATTATGGGCCAACTCAGTGGGAGGAAGCCGCCATGCCTTACAAGCCAGAGCCTGAATCTGGGGAGTCAGAACATATGATTGTCTTGAGGACACAATGGGAAAATTATTTAAGCTTGATTTTTTTTTTTTAACACAACACTAATCCTTAAGCAGACATGGAATTTGACTCCCCATATGGGATGTTGCTCCATGCAATGTAAAACAGTAGAGCCAAGTCCAAAGGGCCACTTTGCACCACCCAGGGATGCTCCTGCGAGGGGTGCCCTGGCCAAGCTGTCCCCCTCCTGCCTTCTTGAACTCCCCATCTCATGGCAGGCCAGCAGGCTCGGTCCACCAACCTTCTCACAACCTTTAAACAAGACCAGTTCCACACCAAGGGTTCTCTTCCGGGCAGCCACCAGGAGTCCAGAAGGGCCACAAGTGGCCACAACTTCTCAGGAGGATTGTGGTCTAAAAGCACTTTGACACAGACCACATTTCATCTTCTCCAAGGCCTGGTAAAGTAGGTACAATCTACACATTTTACAGATGAGGAAACTGAGGCTCAGTGAGGTTAGATGCCTTACTCCAAGTCACACAGCTAATGTGTCGTAGCCATGCTGGTGGCGGTTCTAGCCCCAGCTCTCTCCTGGCGGATCAATGCCCTAACACACTTTTCTGGCTGCAAGATGAGTGGCTACATGGGAAGGGGGAGGGATGTGGGCGGGGACCAAGCCCTGGCCTGCTTGTGCTGGAAGCTCTCTGAGGCTCCCGTGGACAGCCTCTCTGTACAGGGCATGTTTTCCCATAGTGTGCATGTGTGAAACTGGGTCACCTCCAAGTATGCTGGGGCCTTCCACAGGGAAGGTTACGTTCCGTTAATCAGCATGAACCAGCACACACCCTCTGACCCCATGGAAAGGAAGGCATATCAGAGTTGACAACACTTAGGGAAATGGAGGAAACAGCAAACCACACAGGCCCAGGGGTAAGGGCCATTAATCTCCCTTCACTGAAGGAAATGAAATCATTATGTCTGCAGCTACAGAATCCAAAGAACAAATTTCCTGCCAGGATAATAAATGGATTCTTTTGTGTTCGCTTTGATTCCCATCACATGACCCTCCTGGCCCATTCCTCATCCAGGTGACTGGGCTGGGTAAATACCCAAAGGTTTCAGTTTCAGCTTCCCAAATGGCCCGGGGAGTGTCCCCCACCGCCCTCAGTGTGCCCGCCCTGTCTGCACTGAGGTTTTCCTTCCCAAAGCATTGCCAGGGAAGGTGAGCAAGGCTTCCAGGCGTTCCCTTCCTCTCCACAAAGGTTTTCATAGGGAGGACTGTCCCCTGCCCCCAGCCAGGAGCAGGTTTTGAAGTAACTCCATGGAGAAGAGAGGAAAAAGCCATTTTACAGCTGCACAGATATCACACAAGAGGCACTTTGGAAAAAATAATGACTAGTAAATACGGCCTATAAAATTCCAAGAGCCAGAGGACGTGCACCAGGCGATGTGCCCAGTGATGTGTGTCGCCCAGTGATGTGTGTGGAGGGACTGATCTAGAGCTCAGGTGGCCTCTTGGAGGAAGCGTTACAGGCACCTGGGCTGCGGGGCTGCAGTGCCATTCCCCAGAATGGGGGCCCTGGAGATTCGCCCTGGCTGGTGGCAATGTGCTAGCAGGGTAAGCCCATTCCACAATTGGCTTGTTTCAGACACAACACTGAGCACTTGTCTTCTAAAATGGGTCTCTGTTTGCAAAGGAAAATGGTTGCTGACTTAACACACCCAGGGAAAACCTGTGCACTGCTCCTTGCTCTTCTGTCCCCTGGGCCCCTGAGTAGAGGCAACCAAAGCAGAGGAGAAAACACAACTTTAGGACACAGGTTGGCGGCCACATGTCCCCCAGGATGTGGCCCACCGCAGAAGGCTTCTATAGGTGTGAAAAGAAATGACCACAGGTCCATTTCTCTCTGACCCAGGCAAGAGAACCCTCACCTCCTATGTATGCGTGTGGTTTGTGGGGAGGATAGTCCTGGTCACCTATCAGAACACTGATTTTACCTCCATGTAAAATCAGTGAGAACCTGTTAGGCATGCCCGGACTCCACTGAAAAACTATGAGATGTGAATGAGTGCTTTGCTGTAAAACAATAAATAGAAATGATTAGTGTCTTGGCAAGAAAAATAAAATTGTATATCCTGGAGAGGCAGGGTGAGCACATATAAGACTGCTACTGTCTGGGGTCTGCCAGGTTATCTCCCCAGACTCTATGAGATGAAGAAGGTGGCTAGGTAGTCTTGTCTCTGCCACCCCTGTCTTTCTGTCCCTGACCAGAGGGCCTTGAAGCCACAGTGGAGGGTCATGGATACCAGATCTCCCCCTCCACTGTCACTCCCCTGGCCTCTGTACCTGCAGCTCTTCACTTCTGCCTGCCATAGCTCCTGCCTATAGCACCGTAGATTCTCTATTTATATGTGTTTTCTCCACTAGATGTGTTTCTCCAGAGCGTATATCCTATCCCATTTATCTCTGTATCTGTAGAAAGACAGATGGATGGACAGATGAATGGATGGCTGTGTGGTTGGATAGATAAGCCAGATTACCCAAGACATATTATCTTCATCAATCCCACCTTTTATGGGAAGAAATGAAATTAATAATTACAAAGCACTATGCTATGCTGGTTATTGTTCTAAATGGCTTCTAAACCTTATCTTTATAGTTTATGCAACTATCCCAAGAAGTGAGTTTTATATTTGATTTTTTATAGATGAGAAACTAAAGATCAGTAAAATGAAGCACTGTACTTGAGACCCAAAGCCAGGTCTGTATTAGTCCACATCCAGTGTTCAAACGGATCACACCGTCTGTCAGCCATCTTTCAGATCCTAAGTGCAACAAACATTTGTTGGGCATCTGCTGTGTGCCAGGCATGATGCCACACATTGAGGATTCAAAGATAAATCCAAAGAGGATTCAGATGGAGCTCTTGGGTAAGTATGGGAGGAAACTCAAGCTCTCCAGAGACTCCACAGCCAGGAAAAAAGTTGATCACATCAAAAAATATGCAACCTGGTGGAAACACGTGGCTAAAGCAGAGGGAGGAGGTCAGCAAAGCCTCTTTTTAAAAAAGCAACTATAAAGCTGGGTGAAAGTGATAAAAGTAACCATTTCAGCACTCTGGAAATTTATTAAAGACCATCTTAGAAATGTTTATGTTTCAAAGGCTGAAGTTTGGGTAAGAACAGTGGGAATCTGTGGCATTCTTGCCTAGGGCTGCTCCCTCTTCCCCACCCACCTCCTGGCTCAGTCAACATGGAGCTTCTGCTCGGGATAGAAACAACATGAGAATAGTAGGGCGATGGGGTCAAAGAGGACCCGGGTGACTGGCAGCAGATGGTGATGTCCGTCCAGCAACATTGTCAGCAGAAGTGAGAGTCTTGTGGTCATGGCTGCAGCAAGCATAATTCTGGCTGGGGCTGTACATATACCCAGTGAAGATCTGAGGGGACCCAAGATATCCACACACTCCTGGCCAGACCTAAGGCTGTGCTTGCTCATAGGATATGGTGAAAGTTCCCATCGGAAAGTCAAAGTCAGAGTAGGTTTCAACACGGCCTGAACTTTGAATGTGCTTTCTTATACCCGCACAGATTCATCAGCAGAGAATGTAAGACTTACTGGCTTTACATGTTTGTGCACAACATCTCTCTAATTGCTGGCAAAGCACTAAGCTACCCAGACAGAGGAACTACACCTAGAAAGAAGAGTTAACATAGAAACAAAAATTTAAAAAAAAAACTAAACCAAGACATCAGTGGCTGAACCACTAAGGGGAGACAGATTTCACAAATTTAGCCCTGGCAAGTTATTAAGAAAACACATAAACCAAACAATTAACAACAGCCTTCAGGGAACAAGTAAGACCCCATCGTTGATATAATATATTATCTAAAATGTCCAATTTTCAATAAAAATATGACACAGCCAAAGGAATAGGAAAGTGTGACCCATAATCAAGAAAAAAAGTAGTCAATAGAAATTGTTTCTGAGTCCCCAGATGTTGGATTCAGACTTCAAAGCAGCTATTATAAACATATTCAAAAACTAAAGGAAACCATGGCTAAAGAATTAGGAAGTGTGACAACAGGGACTCAATAAGCAGAGATTTTCACTAAGAAGATAGAAGGTATAAAGAAAGGACCAAAATGGAAATTCTGGATTTAGAGAGTTGAAAATAATTGAAACAAGAAACTTAATAGAGGACTTCAATGCAAGATTCAAGATGGAAAAATGAAAAGACTCAGTGAAATTGAAGATAGATCAAAGGAAATAATAATATCTGAGGAACACAGAAAGAAGAGCAAGGTAAAAAGCAACATAAAATCAGAAACCTGTTGGATAACACTGAGCACACCAATATGCATTTCATGAGAGCTCCAGAAGGAAAAAAAGAGAAAGAAAAATTTAAAAAAATATAATGGCTTAAAACCTTCCAAATTTAATGGAAAATACTGATCTATACACATTCAGGAAGCTCAATGAACTCAAAGTAGAATAAGTATAAGGAGACTCATATGTAGATACATCACAAAGTTTTAAAAGTCAAGAGAACATCTTGACTGCAGCAAGAGAAAAACAACCTGTCACACACACAGGAAGAACATCAATACGATTAACTCCTGACTTCTTTTCTGGAACAGTGGGGACCCAAAGGCAATGTAATGATATTCAAAGCACCAAAATGGGGGTGGGGGCGACTGTCAACCAAGAATTCTACATCCAGCAAAACTATCCTACAAGAATGAAGGCAAAATAAGGACATTCCCAGATAAAAAAAGACAGAGAGAAACCATTGCTAGCAAACCCACCTTACAGAAAATAGTAAAGGATGTCATTCAGGAGAAGAAAATAACACCAGAAGGTAATCTAAAAACAGAGGAAGAAATGAGAAGTACTCAAAATAGTAAATATGTGGGTTAATACAAAAGACTATATTTTTCCTCATGTCTTGCCTTACTGTCTTACCACCATTATGGTGGGATCCCTAAAGACCTCCGTAGTATGAACCTCACTCCCCCAAGCCCACGCCCCCAGGGCCCATGCATCACAGTGGTCACCGCACAGGGGACCTGAGCCTTTGCAGTGCCTGCAGCCAGAGAACCCTTCCTGAGGCATTGGTTAGGAAGATTTATTCCCCTGATTAAAAAAAAAAAAAAAAAAAGCCCCCTAGGAAAAAAAAGCATAAGCCTATATAAACTAATAATTGTAACACTGTTTGTTGAGTTTATAACATCTATAAATGTAATAGATAAACATTAATAGCATAAAGAAGAGGATCAGGGCACTGCGTCAACCAGGCCTTTTCAGGATGTGTGGCAAATTAAGAGATGGAGGCAGCGGGAAAGACTCCAGGCAGAGAGAATCGGGCAGGCAAAGGGGCGGGGACAGCCAGGGCACATTTGAGGAGGAGCACGTTGTCTGATCTGAGGGCTCAAGGATGAGGCTGCGAGAGTCAGCTGCAGGTAACTAAGGAGGCCTGTGGCAAGCCAGGCTCAGGCAACAGGACTGGTTTTTATTCAAAGGGAAATGAAAGGGCTTTTTGTTCTGTTTTTCTGGTTTGCTTCTTAATCAGGGGGATAAATCCTTCTAACCAGTGCCTCGGCAGGTTTCTCTGGCTGCAGGCACTGGAGTGGCTCCAGTCCCCAGCGGCTGGAGCACTGTGACGGCGTGGGCTCCGGGTGGCCTGGGCATGGAGGAGGGAGGCTCCTACGAGGGAGGCTTTTTAGGAGCCCAGTGTAATGATAGGTGGTAATACCTACGACATTCTCTTACTTTCATTCTCTCCCCACCTCTCAAAGGGTGATGAACATAAAAGCTTAGCAAGATATAGGACAATGAGGAAGCCTCTGAGAACCACAAAACCCAAATGGATAAGGGGATAAGAGAATTTAAATGGCCATCTGCAATGCCAGACACTCTAGCAAGTGCCACCAATTCCCTCATTTAAGCCTGAAGGGGAGAGTTTATCAAACCCATTTTACAGAGGAAGAGACTGAGGAACTGAGAACACACTGGCCCTAAAGAATATGGGACAAAAGCAGGACTCAAGCATGTGCCTTACTCAATATCTCCACTGTTCTCACGGTTCAGTCAGCTCTTTCAGGTGAGAAAGGGCCACTGCAAAGAGTCAGCTGTCTCAGCCAAACAAATGGGTGCGACAGGTAGGAGAGCCCTTTAGGCTAGAGCTGCTCCTGCCTCCTTTCAGGACTCTTTCATCCCACTGTCCCCATCCCTGTCTGGGTGCCCTGCAGAGAAAAATACCTGGGCTCAGCATTGCTCAGTGGTGAGCGACCTCAGTTCCTCCTCCCACCCCTGTGCGGATGGACATACGCCTTTCCAGGAAGAACAGCTACCAACAACAGGCAGCCAGCGTGACCGGAAGCATGAGTAGCAAGTGGAACAAGGCAGCTGGAGCAGGAGGCACCACTTCTACAGGCTCCCAGGCTGGGTATGAACATGGCTGGGGCAGGCACAGCTCCTACTGGGGCTCTGGAGACGTCCCGCCCACTGTTCACTGCCTACATCAGAGACCTTCCTGGAAACCATGAAATGCCCAGGAGAGGCAGGAGCAGCCCATCCTAACGACACCTGCAGTGGAAGTCCCAGTGATGGTCACACCATGATGAGCTGAGCTGGAGGGCCACTAACATCCACACCTGTGCCAGAAGCTTCTCAGGGCACTCTTGAAAGAAGGGGGCCTTACATCTGTCGCCAAACAAGAGGCCAAGAGGGCAGCCAGGGAATGGCATTTACAATGTGTGCCAGTACTGCACACTGTAAAATGGCATCCAGATTACAACTTTCTCACCAACTTCATAAAACACATTTTATTATTATGGTTCTGACTCAAACAACTTCATAAAATTTTTCCTTCTTATAGAGTGGGTGCTCTTACACCCTCACTCATTAGAAAGATAGAAGATCATTGGCCAAGGCCCATTTAATTAGGCATGTGCACTGAGAAAGTATTTTTTAAAGGATTAAGGCATAGATAGGCCAGTTGTGGTGCTTTAATTGAGAGGTTTTTAATGCATCCAAGAGCCAGATTGATTTTATTTGGCCTGCACAGTGATGTAAAAAAAAAATATGCATTTTTGTCAGCATTTAAAAATTGGTGATTATCTCTGTTGAAAATCCAGAAGATGAGGCAATGCCCATAAAATCAGATGGAGCACAGACTCATCTCTCCACATGGCCCCCACCAGACAACCTCACCTGGCTATGAAACCCCTGTGAGTCCCTGGCATGCATGGGGGTCTAGGGCACCTGCTTTAGATGAACTACAAACACTAAAACTATAGTCTGCTTAATACAAGCAAAGCCCTGTGCTGGGCACCATGGGGTAAAACTTAAGGCCTGGTGCCTGTGCCCTCGTGACTCATTCTGCCTGGAGAGACAGACACACACACAGTATAACTGATCCAAAGAGGAATGACATTCAGGCAATAGTGAAGAAGCCAAGCAGAGGGAAGAGATTTTTGTATAGAGAGACAGAGGAGCAATGTGGTCCCACAAAGCAATGCTATTCTTGCCTCCACCCAGACTGTCCAAGTGGGATGCCCCAGGGTCCCTAATGAGGTGTCAGGCCATCCTGAGCTACTCCTCAACAAAGCAGAAGCACATTCAACCTCTCACTTGTTTATTGAACTAAGAGTGCCCCGGGGCAATGGCGGAACCACCGGTGAGCTCTTCCACCCCACACGTGAACAGGCCTACCATCTACGGAGCTGGACTCCCTCTCTGGAGGTTGTCTAGTCATGTGGACATGGGAAACACTGACCAGGAGGCTCTGAGGTCCATCCCTGACTACTCACCACTACTCTGCCCTTTGCCAGACTGGGTCCCAGGCCACAGCCTCTTTCAGGGGCTTCCCACTGCACTGCTCATCCTACTCAGTGGCAGCTTGGCCTGAGGTCACAACCCAGTCAGGTGCCCAGGAGTAGGCATCTTTGGCCTTGTGCCTGAGGCCTGGCACAGCTGGGCTTTCTAGGTGTCCAAGGGAAGAGGCAATTTCAAGACATGCCAGGGCCTCTGCCTTGTAACCTAAAACCTCTGCCTTAGCTCCTGTCACATTCTCTTCCCCAGGACTGACCCTCTTCTACTTGTGTCTCATGACAGGCAGAGGACGGTAATACCGGAAAGACTCTAGAAGTCCAGGTGAGGCTCAGATCCATTATTCTATCAATGACCCAGAAATCGTCCCCAGCCCAGAAGAAATGTGGTGAGGGCATGATGTGCCTGCTGTGCCTGCTGTGCACTGATGCAATGAGCACGCAGGCCCCAGCAGAATCATCAGGCAGTAACCCAAGATGGGCAACTACGGTCTTGGATCTGAACAGTCCAGCTCACATCCTAACCTTTTGAGTTCCAGATTGTGCAGCTTTGCCTGCTAACCTCTCTGCATATATTGAGAATCAAATGAGATAACTTACGTGAAGCACTTAACACAGTGCCTGCTATACAGTAGGCACTATGTATACAGTAGTCTTTTTCCAGCTGAACATTAATTGATGAGTTAATGAATGAGTATATAATAGAAAAGAAATCATTTACTTGAATGTGTTCCAAACTACTTCTAATTATTTCATTCTTACTGTTTTTATTAGAATCTACTTGGGTATAGAATGGACACATTTATTTTCTAGCTTCAAAGATGCCGACCCAAAAGCTGCCTTCTTTTTCTGTACTTGTCTTGTAATTAGGGTACACTGCCACCAGGTGGTGGTGGCCACTCTGAACTCATTATCACACTGGACGACTCATGACTTGTCTTAGATCCATTGACAGCCATGAATTTTCCAGATATTAATTTTCAAAGAGCAAGAAAGGTTACATATGATTGATTAAGGGGAGTGATGGGTTTTTTTAGAGCAAAGTGCTACACAATTATCCTCCCATGACTTTCAAGTATAGCATGAGACAATAAAGTTTCAAATTTGGGCAAAATAGATGACAGCCACTAGAAAGAACTGAGTGACCCTCAGGATAATAACATTTTAGCATAAACTACTAGCAGACTCCATGAAGAAGACATCCAGGAGATGTCCCCAAAAGCCAAAATAAGTCCAGGAAAGCTGTGTGAGGACAGGAAGTCAGGAAGTGAGGGTTTCCCTTCGGTTGATCTAACACACTCTGAGGCTCTGGTCAGATCAGCAAACTTATGGGCCTCAGTTTTCTAGCTATAAAAGGAAGTGAGGGAGTATGTGATCTCTTACAGCTTCTGTGACCTCAGCAGACAGGCATCTTCTACCTTTTTGTGTAGTGTCTCCCTGTGTCGAGCCTCTGTCTGTCCTCCAAGGTGATGACAACTCCCTACCTGAAGACTCACCCCAGCCAGAATCTCAGGAGGCCAGCTGCATTCCCACTTTGCTACAGGAAAGCTGAGGTTCCCTGAAGCCTTCTGTATAATCCTGAAGTTAAATCCCACTCAAACCACACCCCTGTTTTCTACTCCCCATAATCCCACCCTCTATTGCTTGCCCATTCTTGGGGTCCACCCTGGCACATTTTCTCTTTTTATGTGGCTGTGCAAAGTCCAGAGCTTGTTCTGTGGGGTGAGTGGGTCTGCTTTTCTTGCCTAGAGTGTGCCCTCCAACATGAACAAATCTATTTATGTTCCCCACTTTCGTTCTAAATTTTCCTTGTAGGGAAACTGCTAAAAATTACATCAAATAGCCACAAACCTAGGACCTTCACACTGACTAGCTCTTAGTCTTTGGGGGCAAGAGGAGAGCTTTCTTGGTTCCTTTGAAAAAATCCTATTTTTATAGATACGAGCAAGTCCCTTCTAGGGCAAGGTCTGTCCGTGAGGACAGTTGCCCTCCCCTGAGCCAGGGGCATTCTGCACAGCAGCCTGGGCCGTGAGAAAGCCATCTGGTGGTCATCCTTGAGTTTGATTAACAACATCTGCAGCCATGTAAACCAAGAAGGATGACAACCAGAAATCCTTTAGCAGTAAATTAGGTTTTAAAAATGTCTATTTTTTCAAAAATTAACCTCACTTTAAATAGATATGAACTTTGAATTCTAAATTAGCCACAGGAATGGAAGTATAGCATTCAGAATATAACCAATAATATCTTGATATAGTAACAGGGGTAACTACACTTACCCTGGTGAGCATTTTCTCATGTATACAACTGTTGAATCACTATATTGCACATCTGAAATCAGTAAAATATTGTATATCAACTATATTCCAATTTAAAAACTGAATAGGTAAAGCAACTGTGGCAAAATCTTGATAATTATTAAATCTATGTGTTAAGAATATGAGAGTTCATTTTGCTATTTCCTATATGCTTGTGTATGTTTGAACCTTTTCATAACAAAAAATATTAGTGTGAAAATAAAAATAAAAAATTAACCTCAATCTTAAATATATTAATTTGCTTTTTTATAGCCAGAAAGATTTGCTAAAGCTCAAAGATAGAAAAAATCATGGAATAGAAAATATACCCTTTACTCATGAGGTGCTTGACAGAATAGTGTATTTCAACCTTTTAAAGGGAAGTTTTACTTACAAATAGGTCCCCATATGCTCTGACACACCAGTTTCTAGTATTCTCCAAAGCTAGGCTGAGGCCACTCTTTAACTTCAGGGACACCTTGGTGGCGGCCACATGAACAACTAGCTGTCATTCTTTTTCAATATAAACTCCACAGGTCAAAACTAAGGTTGAAGGTGTTAAGAGATAGATATTTGCTGATGAGTGATTTCAACCAGTTAAAGTCATTTACCTAAACTCATCAGAACGTTAAAATGATAAGCCAAGCTTTTAATAATAATAGTCCCTACTATAAATGGGGAAACAATATGTTCTTTCTTTAGACAAATTTATTCAAGATTAGTCACTTGGGAATTGGAAAAGCAGGGAAGCTTTTACTTCTTTTCTGGTCAATGAATTAACAAGACAGAGAAGGTAAATGTAAAAGGAGCTGCATAATGAAAGACATGAAGTTTCTTACCTTGATTAAACGTAGGCTGATTCATATTTACTATATTTTTTAAAGCTCACATTTCACATTTTAAATACATAATTAAAATACTAGCAATGCATTCACATTTTGTTAAAATGAGCTCCTGTTAAATGCAGATGTTCTTAATATATAAATGTGCAGTTTTAACCAAAAAGTCTGAATGTCTGTTATGTCTATTATACTCTATTTGCCTAATAAAGTAGCTTAAAAAATTCACCTAACATATATTATTTCTCTGTTAGATTGGAGATGGTTTGTCTCTTAATTTACAAATATCTGCTTCAATTTGTTTTAATAAATGAAATTTACAATTCCAAATTTCTACATTTTTAGATGCATAATTAAAAATAGAGAAATGAGGTAATTCTTTAATGCACCTTTTTAAAAAACTGCATTTGATTCATGAAAAACAAGGAACTTAACTCCATTATTAAAATTTACTTTTTAATTTAAAAAACTGAGTATAATACGTGTTGAAATCATGCTTTGCATTGACTATTGCTGTCAGATCAAGCTGAGAACAAATGGAGACTGTCTATGCCTTAGGGAATGCTCAGTGCGTCCGGTGTGGCCAGAAGGGACTGAGGCAGATGCCCCAAGCCAGATGCCCAGTGAACAGCTTTTCCTAAGGGGCGACCCATTCCAGACATCCGCCTTCAACTTCCGCCTTCAAATGAAATGTCCACAGAAGATACAAACTGTTGACTGAGCCATAACCTTTCTCTAAAGTTTTATTTATGAAGAAGCTTGCTGACTCTTGGCAGAGCACCAGTCATTTCTGTATTTGGACCAGAGCAGCTCCCATGCCTGCAGCCTCCCACCTGTGATCAAAGGATTCCACGGGGCAGGGAGAGAGGCGCCCCCAGCTTCCAATGAAGGAAATGATGATGTGGGGCTGAGAATGGATGAAGCTCTGGCGAACCCGGAGAACCCTGACACCCCTTCCTGCCTTCCTCCTGGGCCTGCCTTCTGGGAGGGTCCTTCTCTTCACAGAGCCACCTTAAAATGCAGTCTGTCCCATCTGGCCGGTTGGAGCAGGTGCGGGAAGGGGAGGAGCACAGCCTTTGGAGCCAGCCTGCTCTGGGCGGGACTCTCAGCTCCTGCTATTTCTACCTACCTTGGTCACGTCGCTTTGCCTCTCAGGACCTCCAGGTCCTTATCTTCAGAGTTGTGCTCAAGATTCAAAACAATGCTGGTAAAGACACCAGCCCAGTGCCTGGCTGTACTGTCAGCATTGATAAATGTCGTGTTCCTCATTATCAACCCCTCTGCAAGGCTGGAAGCAGAGATCACATGGGTTGGAAGCTGGAATCAACCTTAGTGAAAAGCTGTCCAGCTTAAGAAAGGGTCTCTGGTGTTCTGACCCCACTCCCACTGGGATAGACCTGGTCTCTCCACAGCCCCTCCACCTCCAGCACCACACACCAGCACCTCTCATCTCAGGCAACAGCTTGGTTAAGGTGCTATCCTCAGGAGTGATGCACCTGCTCAGATGATAACACAGCTTCTCCCATGGTCACCTGGCCTCTGACAGAACTGAGAACCTGAATCCCATATTCCATCTTGTGGAAGCCAAGAAAGAGAGGCCGCCAACCCATCACGCACATGTCCAGCCAACCGTGAGAGAGCGCCTCTAAATTACCCCCTGTTCACTTGAATGGGGAAGTAGCATTTGTTTTTATTTTCTAGGACAGGCAGTCAATCACTCGTATGCGACAGAAATAAAGATAAATACCAACCATTGAACTTTAAATCAAAATGCTAATCCCAGGCTGACTTCTCTGTCAAGGTCTGACACTGAAGTAATTCAAGCAGGCTTTGATTATGTCCCCAAATTAATGCTCTGGTGGAGATTATGTCTATTAATCATGGATTTTGATGGTGTGGTTGCTCATGTTCCTCTGCTGGGCAACATCTACAACTGTCCTAATGGCCAGGAGACTTTTCCTGGGTGTCCTCAGCTCACAAATCACAAGCCAACCTCTAACTGCCAGAATTTGAAAAGACCACAGTAAAAAGGCTCAAAAAGCAGGGCCATCCCTCAGAAGAAGCCAGAAGGTGACATGTTCTGGGCATCAAAAAATGGCAGAGCACTCTTCTGTCTTTACTGAGAACCAAGCAAGGGAGACTCGGGCTGCCAGTGTGAGTCTTGCAGAGAACACCCGAGAGTGGGCCCCAGGGGCCCCACACAGCAACACTCATGTCCCAGAAGACCACCCATAAGCAGGGCCTTGGGTTTGGCTCTGGGGTCTACTATGGAGGACAGTTAGGAATCCAGAGTAGACACCAAATGCCTATTTCATCTCCACACAGTGGACCCCCAAAATCTCCCCTCAATCTGAACCTCTCACTAAACACATATTTGTCACTTACTATTTATCAGACTCTTCTAGGCGTTTGGGTTATGTCCGAAAAAAACAGACTAAGATCCATGCCGGCAGAGGGCTGGCACTCCAGGGAGCCCGGCAAGACCTCCAGTCCAGGCCTTCTCACTCCCCGCCTACAGGGACACAGAAGCCTCTGGCTGCTCTTCTCCCTCTGCCACAGCAGCCTCTCGACCAGACCATCACCTACACAACTGCCAGTGCAATGTTCTCAAATACAAACGCAACCAGCATCCTTCAGGGGCTCCCTGCCTAAGACTCAGAGTCCATACTTCTTAGCAGGTTCCACAGGGCCTCCATACCCCCTCTGCTTATCCCTTCAGGCTCACCTTGCTGTAGAAATCAGAGGGACAGCAGAGCCCACACAGGGCTGGTCAGCCCACAGCTGTTCACTCCACGTGGCAAGCCCTACACCCCTGCTCTTCACCTACCATAACTTCCCTACCCTCAGCTTCAGGGCAGCTCCTCCAGGCCCCTCTGCCAGGCGCCCCCGCACACTCAGCCTCTTTCCATCCTGGCACCCACCACACTGAATTGCCACTGCCGGCTCATTTATTCTCTGCTCATCTCTCCCACAAGACTGAACTCCGTTTAGCCTGAAACAGTACTTTATGTTTTCTGTAGTCCCAGAACAGTGTCTGGAACATATTAGGTGCTCAATGAAAGTTTACTATCCTGAACCAATCATACCATAAAACCTAACCACCCTTCAGTACATTGTTTCCATGGAAAAACTGTGCTCCAGGTTCTGCCTGGCCTGTCAGGGACACCACCACTCTCCCACAGTCCCAATGACAAGAATATTGGTCCATTCAGCACATTCTTTCCTGTGCTGTGCTTCCCATCAAGCCAGAAGGCCAGAGGGGTCACACGGTCAGTGTGGGACCACTGGCAGATGGCAGCCAGAGAGTCTAGCTGGGTTTGCTCCTGTGGCCTCACTCATGGAAAATGAGGGTCCCAGGCGACCCCAAGATGGTTTCCACCATATGTTGCCTATTTCATCTCCTGGGCATGCACTGCAGAAACTCCAACTCCTACCTGCAAACACGCAAACCTCTTGCTCACCACAGAGAAAAGACATTCATTTATATAAAGGACTTTAAAAACAAAACGAAACAGCATTACTGGTCACTGCTAAGAAATACCCAAAAGCAGCATGTCCTCAAAGTGAGAGTACATGACGCAGGGATGTGCAGACACAACATCAAACATGCTGACTGCAGGCTCAGAAAGTTATGCCCTCTGCAATTCTTCTTTGGCTGTTCTGATTACATCCAGAAGAAAGTTTCAAATGGGGACTAATGTGTCATTAGCACCTCTCTACCATTCACTAATTTTAAGAATCAAGATTTAAGATATACTTTTTAAGAATCAAGATAGATTTTGGACTCAGAGTCAAAAGTTAGAGGTGAAAAGCCTCAATTTCTTGATCCTTATGTTTCCAGTCACCTGCAATTGGTGACAAGTCAGACTGCTTTTCCACTGACAATGACAGAATCAAGTTTCCTTTGTGAAATGCATTTATTCAAGGTTTTATGTGAATTGTGGATGTGTGGACAAGCAGTAGGTATATGCCAGCACACGGTTTGGGGGTGAGAGGGGGTCATGGCAGTGACACTCAAACAGCTGAGGCCGGGGAAAAGCAGGGGCCCCAGGTTAACAGGCAAGTCTGGGGGTGGTACAATGACTCAGACACTTCATTTGAAGGTTTAGAAGTTCAACTGTTTCATGACTTGCCCCAGATTTCTTTTCAGCTCCATTCTGTCTTTGCTTTGCTCCCATCCTGGCCTTGGTTTCATCCTGTGAGGCCTTTGGTTCCGCTCACAAATGCCCTAGTTTACCTCAGATGAAGGCCCTCCACTGCCTACCCAGCTTTGTCCTGCACGTCCATGTCAGATTGTAACATTTAGCAACCCAACAAACAAGATGCCCAGTTAAATTTGAATTCCAGATAAACAACAGAATTCTTTAGCATAAGTATATCCCAAATACCACATGCAATAATACGTCAGTGTATGTCCCACAATATTTTGGACATATATATATACTAAAAATTACTTAGTGTTTATCTGGAATCCAAATTTCACAGAGCATCTTGTGTTTTACCTGGCAATCCTACCCAAACATGATTCTGACCATATGTCAGAATATGCTGGCCTCACAATATGTTGGCCCATTCCGACAACTTCAGAAACATGGGTTGATATTTTTCCTTTTCAGAGTAACAGCCCCAAGTTCTCTCAAGCATATCATACAAACACTCAAAGAGTTAAGTCCTCCCTCAATGGAGCTGAACCAAGGAAGAATAGACTCTTCTCTTTGGAAAACTAGGAAAGCTATGAAGCATGCATTTCTTTTGCAGTGCAGAGGGGGGACAATAAATATCTATAATGAATATATGAATAAATAGAAAATAGAAAAAGCACTGGGCCCAGCCACAGTGGCCTGAAGGCAGAGAAGGTAGGAGATAATTTTCCATTTGCGTAGAGGCAGCTGTTAAGACAGCAAGGGGGTGGAGAGTCAGCCCAACCACAGGGAAGATGTCTCTGAGGAGGTGGGGCGGCTTATGGGAACTACTCTTCCTGCGAAGTTATTGGAGGCTGTACTGCAGTCAAACAAGGGAATCAATCATGAAACAGAAAGACAAGGGGCCGGGTCACAGTGGGTCCAACCCAAGAGATCAGGGGCGAGAAGTGTCCAGGAGGCCTAGAGAAAACCAGCCCAGACTGGAGCATGAGGAAGGACTCTGGGAGAAAATTCTCTGGAAAAGTGAAGGAGCACAGGCTAGGACACATTCTGTGATGGAGTCTTTGGAAACACTTTGGAGAAAACTTCTTACAGGGGAAAACCTAAGGATATGATATTGGCACAGATTACAAGAAAAAGAAAAAAGCAATCCAAAACTCCAGAGGCAAACAAGAACACAGAAGGCGTCCTCTAGACGTGTAACTGACCACATGAAGGCGTTACTGTGAGCAACTGGCAGCATAGAGAAAAAATGCTACAAATATTTCATTTTAAATGGCTCAGGAGTAAAGGCACTGGCAACTTGGGAAAGAAAGTGGAATCATGGCCTGTAGCCTGGCCTTACAGTGAATCACACTTTCAGATTCTGATTTTGTTAAGTGCTGTAGAATGGACTTCGGCTCTTAAGATCAACCCATAGTCAGATTATGGAAAGTTCAGCTATGATCAAAGAACTGAATATAAATATCAACTTGACGATGTAAAAGTGAAGGTACAGTTGACAAAAACTGGGATGAGTTGCTGGGAAAGGAGAGACAAGCACCAATTTCCTCACCTTACAAAAAATGGAGAATCAGAAGATGCTGTTGGGTAGACTGAACAAGAAATAGAGATTTAGGCATTTGGAGGAGAGGACTGGGAAGAAAGGGAGGGATACATGATTTAAAGCTCCAATCTGTTATTTCAGGAAAGTCTATAGACGGTGTATTCAAAAGTCCATTGCTTTTGATAAGTCAAGAAATATTGATTTATATATGTTACATACAGATATGGGCACAATCACCAGAAGAAGAAAAAATAAATACAATAACAACTGGTCACTTTGGAGAACTAGGACTGAAAGGGGAGAGAGTGGAGCCCACTCAGACCTCCTCCTTTAATGCCTCCTGAGTTATGCCCTTTGGAGTTATTTTATTCTTTTAATGTGTAATTTATATCAGTAAAAATGTTTAATTTTAATTTAAAATATTTTTAAAGATAAAAGGAATCAAGATAAATATTTGTTTCTTTTGTAACAAAGGCATTAGTAGAAAAATTAGCAAAATATGAAGGTCTATAAATATGATAAAATACTGTAATAGTATTGTATCAATGTTAAGCCCCTGATTTTGATCAATGCACTACGGTTATGTAAGAATTTCCTTGCTTTTAAGAAACAAACACTGAGGTATATAGGAATAAACAGGTATAATGTATACAACTTACCTGCAAAGGGTTCAGAAAATAACAATTCTAGGTGTGTATGTGAGTGTATGCAGGCAGGGGGACAATGACAAGGCACAGTAAAATGCTCACATTTGCGGAGTCTGAGTGAAGGGCTGTATTAGTCTGCTAGGGCTGCGTAACAAAGTGCCACAAACTGAGGGACGTAAATAACAGAAATATATCTTCTCACAATTCTGGAGGCTAGAAGTCCAAGATCAAAGTGTCACCCAAGTTGGTTCCTTCTGAGGCTGTGTGAAGGAGAATCTGTTCCTGCCTCAAGGTTCTGGAAGTTTATCAGCTCTCTTTGGCATTGCTTGGCTTAATAATGCATCACCCAGTTTGTGATTACATGGCGTCCCTGTGTGTATGTGTGTCTTGTCCAAATGTCCCCTTTGAATAAGGACACCAGTAATATTGAATCAGGGGGCCACCCTTCTCCAGTATGACCTCCTCTAAACTAATTACATCTGCAATGACCCTGTCCCCAAATAAGGTCACATTCTGAGATACTGAGGGTTAGGACTTCAGCATCTTTTTGGGGGAGGACACAATTCAACCCAGAACCAGGATATAATGGAGTATTTTTTCACTATATATTAAAATTTCTATTAAGTATGAAATTATTTAAGAATTAAAAAGTTTTTTACAGAAAGATAATGGAAAACAGCTCTTAGAAGGACTGAAGGGAGGTGTGCAGGGGGTGCAGCTTTACTGAGGGGAGCCCTCTCAGAGCTATGGGGTTCTGTAAGTCCCCTGGGGAGGCAGCTGTTCAAAGACACCCAGGAGAGGTGACTTCTCCAAGTCCCTGTGACCCCAGGACAAAGGGAACCTCCAACCACCCACCCCTAAGGTGACAGACTCAGGTCCTTGGAGGGAAGGCTCACTCCAGATTTGGGTCAAGAACATGAATTAATTTTTTTCTCTCCAAACAAGCATGTAGCAGCATGTACTTGCCCAGCATCTCAATGGATGCTAGCAGCGGTTAATTAGGAGAATGTTGCTAAACAAAGACAGTTAAATAATTGTGTGTTTCACAGAATTTTATTCCTTAACTAGTATCTCTTAAAAATAGCACACTCCATATGAGACCGTATGAGAGTTTTTCATTTATTTAAATCATGTCTGAGAAACAGCACATTTCTAAGCAATACTTCATCAACTGGGAGGAGGAAGGGGCCCTAGGAGATGCAAGGTGCTGTCCAAACAGAGGGTGAGACGGGTGATGGAGGGCCCCACCCTGCCAGCCTCAGACAGCTCAAGTCTGAGCCACTCGGACCTCCTCCTTTAATGCCTTCCGAGATGGGACCTCACAGCCACCCTATGTGGCCCACCCCAGCAGAAAATAGTGGGTAGAATCTTCCTACTAAAAACTTCTGTACTTGAGAAGTATCATCAAGCCACTCCAGGTATCCATAGCCTTGTTCAGTGTTCACATGTGCCCAGAACAGTGCTGACCAGCCTCTTTTAGAAAACACCATCTCCCTTCCAGGGTTCTCAGCCTTCTTCCAACTGGGGACAGCCTGTAATCCCCAGCCTCCCTCAGTCATTCTCCAGATGTAAACATCTTGCCGGTCCCCTCTGGACAGCCACGGAGATCGAGAAAGGCACCAGGTAGGATCTGCACTTCTAGGGGTACCTCTAACCCTCTGACTGACCCTGGGGAATTAACACCACCTCTCAAGCTCTCAGGATCCTGATCTGAAAAACGATTAGATTGAGTCAGATGCTGGCGAGCCCACCTTTTCAGGTCCAGTGGCCCACCCGAGAGCTTGGCTGTGAAGAGGGTCCGTTCTAACTGTGGACTTTCCAGACCGAAATGTCCCATTGTTTTAGTCCCACATGGGTGGCGGGAGGACAACAGCACCCTTCTCATCACGGCTCTGCGTTCACAGTCATACTCATTGTGGGTCTGTTAACACCCATAATCTTTTCTGTTCCCACTCATACACAGTTGGTTTTTGCCTCCAACTTTTGCTGCAATGATTTTCACCAAGTATTTATTCATCAAAAACCCCAAAGACTACTGAGATGTGAATTTTGCACATTTATTCCAATTTGAACATGATCTATTTTTTTGAAAACTGCCCAAGGTTCCAAGCAGATTTCTTCCCTCAGTTGATAACCAAATAAAGAAGGTGGGAATTCAGGTCACAGGACCACAAAATAGGAAGCAGGGGCCAGGGAGCCAGGGATGCATCCTCAGGCCTAGAAGGCATGAAAGGGGCCAAACCGTGCAAGGGAACACCGATGGAAAGAGTGTAAACCAGGAACCAGGAAAAAAGCATAGGTAAAGAGATGCTGGTGGGACAGGGGATGCCCATCTGTGCAGCAGCCCAGCCAGAGCGGGAAGACTCAGGGAGAAGTGCGAGGACGGTTTGTCCTACTTTGGTAACTACCCCTTACTCTTTGTTCACAGCATCACCCCCTTAGAGTGCCCCACGCCCCGCCCCCCCACCGCAGCCTCGGGAGGGAAAGAAGAGTCCGGGCCAACAGTGAGTTCCAGCCCCTAGGCATGGTGACTGGCTCAGGGATGAGCATGTGACCTAGTCTGGGATCAGTCAGACTGTCCCCCAGGACTGTGCAGGAACCAGCAAGAAGTCAACCTCCCTGTTTTTGTTGCAGTCAGAACAATGGGCTTGCTGACCTTGATGGGAGGGCACGATGCTTACCCAGAGATAATGGGCTGGAAGACAAACTGAGTTCCGACAGCACACCGCATGCAGCCACGCCTGAAACGAACATCACACTGTACTTCCAATTACATGGGCCAATAAGGTGTGTGTTTGTGTGCATGTGTATTGATTGTACTGTCATTCAAAACCAAAATTATCATAATGAACAGAGCCATACACTCAGGTTAAACAGAAGAGAAAATAGACGAGCATGTTAGATTAAGCCTGGCCTCAGATAACAGTGTTACCACATGATAGCTGTGTGAGTTGGAACCAGTCACCTAGACTCTACAGTGCCTCAGTTGCCTCACCTACAAAATGGGCATAATAATTCATGAGCTGATGTATGTGAAAGCACAGGCTCTTTGAAAATTGGTAGAATCTGTGGCATTTGTACTTGATTCCATGGGAGATACTGTAGCACTCCAAGCACAGAATTTGCTTTATGGAAAATGAACATAAATTCATTAGCCAAGGCATTGTACAGGCTGGAGAGAGGGAATGATGCCTGCCCAGGGAGCCTAGCACAGGATGCTCTCTGTCCAATTGGGGAAGAGGAAACACACCCTATGGGTGAGGTGCCAGATGTTAAATAGAGAGGTGGGGCCTCTTTCATACCACAGACTGTGCCAAGGGGTCACCTACACCTCCATCGCCTGTACCCCTATAAAATAAATAAATGGTCCCTACCCTCTTTCTCCAGAAATGGGTCAAGAATTAACTATGAGCTCTACAAACTACTTTGTACTCCCCGTGGGAAAGCTGCGATATAGCTATAAGGAGTGATTAATTTTATCTCTCTAAATGTCTCGGTACCATTTGCCAAAATGATGATTTATTACCTAGACAACCTTTATATTTCCAAGGGGCTTTAAAATCATTTACAGTGGAGAATGAAATAAAACTGATCAGGGCCCTGAAAAATAGGGATGGCAAAGAAACACACAAGGAATGGGGGGTTATTTACCAGAACCAAAGAAGGCAGATGAAGGACACAGTAAAAATCACCAATTACATGCAAACCAGCACTGCTGAGGAGAGGCCCATGACAAGGGTGAAAGACATGGGACAAAAGATAGCAATGCACATGCATTGATTTACGCCAGACATCAAGATGACAGGAAGAACTTCCTAAGTGTATACTTGTTCTAAACACAGAATCTAAAAAAATGTTGTCCATCATTTTTTATGGTACTACCCAATTAGGGTTGGGGTTGGGGTTGGGGTTGGGGTTGGGGTTAGGGTTAGGGTTAGAAAGACAATGCAGATATAGTCAGAATGACCATATGCTTTAAGTAATGGTAGATGAAAAAAATGGTAAAAAACTAGGAGGGCTAATGTAATATTTCTTTAAGGAAGAAAAAGACATCTAGTGAACACTGTATGCCATGAGCCAGATCCTGGTGGAAGGTGGGGACTGGAGTGTATTTATGTGCAGGAGAAACACAGAGATCACCTGGAGGCAGCATGGGTAAAGAAAGAGCCCCCAATCCTACCTCCTTTCCTTCCTGAAAGTCTTCCTAGGCCATGAGATCACAGTGCATCTAGGTTTCAGTAAAACCCTTCATGAAATGGTGGATCAGATGGAGAAGTGTGGGCGAGACAAGTACAAATTGGTGGATTCACAGCTGGCCCAGTAAGTACCCAAAGAGGGCCCAGTGGAAGCAGCAGCTCCTGGGAGATTTCACAGGCTCTGTCCTCTTTGGCATTTTTAGTAGCCACTTGGATGAAACCCTGCAAGCGACACTCATCCAATCTCAGTTGCTAGAAATGCTCAGCCAAGACCAACCAGATGCAGTGAACGGCGCTGCACCCTGAGGTTCAAAGCTATAGCCCCAGAACTAGAGCAGATCTGGCCTGACTGGCATTTACGTTGCCAAACTGCAGACCAACTGTCAGGCTTCTGGAGCTGAATGACAGACGACCCCTACAGCTACTCCAGTGTGCCCTTCTGAGAGCAGGATTCTCCAACAGGCAGGCCCCTGACCGTCTCTTTCTGCCTCTGAAGGTCTAACGCTTCGGGCCCTAGGGCCTACTGCAAGAGCAGCCACATGCCGTGACTGCAGTCATGGACAGGATGCTGGCCTGTTAGGGTTTCTCATGTGACAGCTCCAAGTGATTGTGTGTGTTCCTATTGCCTGTGGTGTATAACAAATCACCCTGGAAATGCAGTGGCTTGAGACGATAATGTCTTACTGCATCTCACAAGTCCGCGGGTTGGCTGGGCTCCGCTGGGCAGTTCTCACGGATGCTCAGGAGGTCTCACTCCGCAGAGGCAGAGGCTGCAGCCCCTCGAAACCTCTATGGAGCTCGATATCCAAATGGCCCACTCATACCACTGGCAGTTGGTGCTGGCATTTGGGAGCTCACCTGGGGGAGGTCCCACTCCATGCAGGCAGGGGCTATAGCCCCTCGAAACCTCTATGGAGAGTGACATCCAAATGGCCCACTCATACTGCTGGCAGTTGGTGCTGGCATTTGGGAGCTCATCTGGGGCTGTCCATTGGAGCCCCCACATGTGGCCTCTCCATGTGACTTGGGCATCTAACCACAGGGCAACTGGGCTCCCAGAGTGAGAGTTCTAAGAGCCAGAGTTCCCAGAGATGCAGGTGGAAGCTGTGGGCTGCTTATGAACTAGCTTTGAAAGTCATAGAATATCACTTCAGCCACATTTTATAGGTTGAGCAAGTCACCAAGACCAGTCCAGACTCGAGGTGAGGGGAATTAAACCCACACTGGTATGGTTCCATGCCTGAAGAGCAAGTGGGATGGGAGAGGTTGCGGCAGCCATCTCTGAACACTATCATCAGCCGCAGCTTCTAACAACATGGAGCACTGGGATGAAAAGGATTCCAATGGGCAAGAGCACAGAGTGTTGCTCTGTGTCACAGCCCGACACCGCAGACCCCAGCCCTTCCAGACCAGTGTGCACCAACCAACTCTCTACTCCAACATGTTCAACTCCTGGTCTCTACCTTCCAGGCTCCTTCCAGGAACCCCTGTGCATCCCAGTACTTGACCCCCAGTGGGCCCTGTCCCATTGTCACCTCTCCCTAGCATGCAATGCCAGCAGGAATTAATAGCCTCACCATGCTGGACACAGAAGGAACCAACCACCACTTAGTCAGTTGTGTGAGCCAGTATTACCAAAAAAAGCACAGTCCTTTGGTAATATTCAAAGAAAACTTTTGGGGAAATCGTATTTGCTTTTGATTATTGGGTCAGCTTGCAAGCCGAAGCATTCAATTGTTTGTAAAGCCCATGCGTTTGTTCCAAATGTCAGTGTGTCTCCCTTTTAAAAAGCAGCAGCAGATGCTGGGGGATGAAAGTCCTGCGGTGTTGGTGATAAAAGACCATGTCTTATATCCTCCCCACGTGGCTCCGCATTGCCCTGCTTGCCTGTCTCTCAGCTGTTGCAGGCATCTGTCTGTGACATCACAGCCTGCTGCCAGGAAAACTGATGCTATCACCAACTTTTGACTTCAGGCAATACAATTTCTTTGTATTTACAATTTCCTGAGAGGATATCAGCATGGATCTGCACATGTATTATCCTCAACGGGAAATTTCCCAGTTTCCTGGGCATTTGCAGTGCTCCATATCTCTGATTCCTCTTAAGAATAGTAGGAAGATCCCTGCCTTTACCTTGGCCAAGCTGGGCCTTAGTTTCCCCATCTGTAAAATGGAAACAAGAGGCAGCCTTTTGGGTGATTGTGAGAGTTACTTGTTACAGAGCCTGAGGCAAGGCAGGGGCTCAACAGGCAGGCTTTCTCTTCCCCAAGAACCCCAGGGCAATGATGTGACCCATTTCAACAAGAACTCTGGCAGACATTACAGGGTGGGGATGTCAGGTGGAAACTGGACTGCTGGGAGGACAACGATGGCATCATCTCCACCACCGTTGGTCCCGTCTCTCTCCTCCCTTCATTCTCGGTCCTTCCTCTCCGCTTCTCCTGGATTCTGCTGCGTGGTTCTGCCCAGAAAGGGCCAAGTGAAGCAGCAGAAAGTTATCCTCAGGCCAAGCCCCACCTGCTTCCTCTAAACTTCCCTCCCTTCTTTCCTCCCTTCCTTCCCTCCCTACTTCCTTCCTTTCTCTCCACACTCCAGAATCCAGGGCCTGACCTCCTTTAGTCCAGAAAGATCTGCCTCCCACCACCCCAGGAGCCTCATCTTTTAGGCTGGGTGGTCCCTTCTGAGAAGACCCCAGCAGCTCTGAATTCCAGAGGCAGGCTCTGACTGAGGCTTGCCTGGGGGTCTCCTTCCAGCCAAGGGTCAAAGCCCCACCAGGAGCAAGCTCGGCTGCCTCCTTTCATCAAACCCCTTGCCCACAGAAGGCACTTCCCTTCTGGGAGATCCTAGTCTGCTGTTTTCTGGGAGTTTCCCTCTGAATTTACATCCTCCATTAAGAAGGCAGGTTAGTTCGCACTTTCTCTTGAGAAATTTAATGGCTTTTAAGCAAAAGCAATTATTGGAGAGGCTATATGCCAGGGGCAAGCTAGCAAAGCCTTTCAGCCTAGTGTCTGGTTACTTGGAGTTGGAGAGTGCGGGGGCAAGTAAACTGGGTGGTCCCAGTGTGGGTGACTGGTGGCCCAGTCCACCCCATCCAGGGAGCGTCTGCTTTCCTCTTGGCTGGATCTGAGGCAAGAGAGCTGGTCCTGCTGAGATATAAGCCAAGTGTGGTCCTGGGTGGGCCCTCTGGGTTCGTTTATGCCAAGCGGAAGTTACAGTCTGCCACTCCAATTCCTACAAACCATCCCAACACTTCTGAGAAGGACATAAGTCTCTGCCGAGGTCACTGGGGAAAAGTTCTAACAGCAAAAGTATGCTATTTAAAAACAGAAGGGTCCCTAATGAAATTTAGACATGTTGTCTTTGCAAAAGGAGGCAAAATAAACAGGGAATGCAGTTGGGTGCAGGATGGCTCCTCAGAGCAAGGCAGGGAAAGGCTGGAGTGGTCTTGCTCACAAATATTATGGAATAAAACCCGACAGTGTTGAATAAGAATCGTGGGCTTTCCTAAGTCTCAGGGCAACATCCCGCTTTAGGGAATAAATCCTTTTGTGGTAGGAATGAGAAGGGAACACATGGATGTTGGGGCACACCCTGCCTCAGCTCACCTGCAGCAGAGGTCTGACCTAAGGGTGGCCCATGTCAGGAGCTGAGAGGCACCAGGCGCACAGGAAGCCTAGGCTAGAGGGTGTCTGTGGAGTTTGCCCAGGTCTGGGGTACAGCGCTGAGCCTCTGGTGTGGTGACGTGGCCAGTGGGGTCTAGGAGGGCAGTCAGAGGCAAAGCGGGTGCCTGCCAGATGGAGCAGGCCTTTATCCGGGACGCGTTTCCCAAGTTCAAGACCTCTGGCTCCTACACTAGTTCCCAGGCAGCTCCAGGCCTTCGGTGACACCCTCTTCCTCCCACCCACCCCATTTTAACTGCCTTTCATTCTCCATGTTACGGATACACTGTCTGGGAGAGGCCACTCTGCCCTTAGTGAGGGCCCCAATTCTGACCTCCCCACCTCCCTGGCCCTGACAACTGTCCCCCCTTCAGGGATTCAAGGAGAGACTGAGCAGGACAAATGGTGCAAGCTGCCCGAGCCTCCCAGCCTCATGGTCCCCACCTCAGGCCTCTTGCTCCTGAAGAGAAACGTGTTTCTGTTTGCATTCATCCTTTTCATGCCCAGGAATCCTTAAGAAAGACAGGCATCCTCCTGGACCCATCACAGAGCCAGGGGGCTCCCCGTCGTTGCCTGTGGCTTGGAAATGCTCGTTCTCTTCCAAATTTTGCCTTTGAGCATCTTAGGTTCCCAGATTTCACGTTTTATCTTGTCCATTTACTTGGGTTTACTCTTTTTTTCACCATTATTGTTATCCCTATCTCTTCTCTTTATTTGAACCCTTCTCACTTTTCACTAATTCTTTTAAGAAACTAGTTCCCTGGAAGGGAGGGAGGGAGGGAGAGAGGAAGGGAAGGAGGGAGGGAAGGAGGCTGGGGGGCAGAAAGAGTGAGGAGAGACTGGAAGGGGGTGGCGGGTGGGGTGGGGGAATTTCTGAGCCCTCCTGGCTGACAGGCCTTCCCTGGGAGCAGGGAGATATCTGCCCCCATCACGGGACGGCAGAGAGGCCGTAGCATGAAGCAGACACACTGCCACCTGCCCTCCAAACCAGTACCCCCTTCCCAGGTGGAAGCGCACTCCATTTCTCAGCTTTTGTCTGGGTGGGATGGTGAGAAGGGAGGAAGCCAGGGGGCACTTCCCAGGCTGGAGTAAATAAGAGGGGAATGCCTTCTCTGCCGCCAGCATGGGTCTCTGAACGATGGGATGTAACGGAGCCCCCCACGGCCTCACTGGACTGTGAGGTGAGGAAGAAATAGACTTTATCTTGTTGGATAACAGGTTTGGAGTCAACTGTTACAGCAATTAGCTGACACTGGCCAGATCAGAAGTTGGCACCAGGAGTGTCCATCTGTCCTCTGAGCTGGGCCCATCCCAGCAAGGCGCAGGGCAGGCAGGGGGGGAGGCAAAGCCAGGCTAGGCAAGGAGGCCACAGTGTTCCTGGCCGCCTGTCACAGGCAAGTACCCCAGCAGGACAGAGCTGAGAGAAGTAGGCCTGCAGGAACACTAGCTGTAGCGCAGCCACCTTGCCCACAGGGAGAAGCTGCAAGATCCAGGTGTGGGTTCAAGGCTCCTCCAAACAGAAACCCTCACATGATAGCCTTGAAGGAGAAGGGAAAGAAAAGGCATGGGGAAGAAAAGACGCATTTACTGAATTCCTACTACAAAGCCAGGTGCACTAGGTACTGGACCTATGTTACCTTACCTACTGTACTGAAACCCCTGTAAGGAGGTCACAGCCACTCCACTTTACAGAGGTCGAGATGACTATCCAAGGACTGCACCTCAGGCCAAGTGAAGACGGGTGCCTGCTCTCCAAGACCACCTCACAAGCACCATTCTACCTCCGTCCTGGGGCTGGAGGAGGCCATGAATTGGACCTGGGTAACTGGAGGCTCTGCACCTGCTCTCCTTGGAACGTATGTTCTACCCACTGTTCCCACAGTGGGAGCCATTTTCAAGGATGCAGCTTTGAGAAGGCAATGTGTCGTCAAGACCATCACCAGTATACCTGACTGAGCCCAGTTAAAGCCTCCATATAAACTTTTAAGATTCTGGCAGGCAGGTACAGAGCTACACTTATTTTGCAGCCACCCAAGACAAGCCCCATACGTAAGTTCCCTTGCCACTTATGAATCTGGAGGGGCCTGCCTCTTCCTTTGGCCTCTCACTGCCCTCTGTGGACAGAGGCCAATTTGTGAACCAATACGTGGGAAATGGGGAATCACCACTGAGGTGCACATCCTGCCTGCAGGCACGTGCAAGCCATCAAGGCACAGGGAGGACACACACCAAATGTAAAACCCCAAAATACTATGGCAATGATAAGACAAAGCTGAGTTGATACCTACCCAACTTCCATTTCTTTGTGTTTAGTTAGGAGTTTAACTGTATACAGCAAAAATCCCACCTGGCAAAGCACCCTCCCGCTGGGTACCCCATGGGTAGGCCCATTTCTGTCCCGCTCAAACGGCCCCTCTACTCACAAACTGGCCATTAAGTGTCCCATGGTAGTCTAAAGATTAAGTCTGCCCCCACCTCCCATCTCCACCCCATCTCCAGCCAGGCTGCCTGTTCCTTTCTGCTCCTCAGGCTCTGATCAGTCCCCTGCTCACCTGAAAACATAGTCCTGTGGGAGGAGAGGCCAGATGCCTGGAAGCCCTCAGGGGACCATGTGACTGTCCCCAGCAGCTTGGACACACCATGACCAGTCACCCATCACAGGCCACGGGTCCCTCCCACCCACCCCCTCACCCCTCTGCCCAGCAGTCTACCTATCAGGCTCTTAAACAGGGTGCCAGGGACTTCCAATCTCATTACCCAAGAGGCAGACACACGTTTTCTTTCCTGTGTGGTAATGGGTAAAGGAAGGTAAAAGCAAAATGTACAGCCTCAGCCTTGTAATTACCCTGGAGGTGAGACGACCACGCAGGGGCACACCTGCCCATGCCTCCCTCTGCACATGGCTCTCTGAAGAGTCAGCGGACAGACAGCCGCTAATTCCTAGGTGAGCCAAGAATGGAGCAGGAAGGGGACACTGTGGAACCAGCTGGTGGAGGAGCAGGTGAGTGAGAACAGTCACAAGGCCTTGAGAGGAGCCTGCAACCTGCCTAAGACCAGGGAGTGGCCCTGCACTTCCCCTCCATCATGACAGGGTCACAAGGGCCACCCAGCACCACTGGCAACTCCCCCACACACCTGCCTCCAGCCCTGGGTGTTCCCTCCACTCGAGCCCACAAGCTGCACTGGCTGTGGCCAAGGGAGCCAGGTGCCAAGAGCATCAGGGTGGCTGCCCCTTTACACTTTAAGGGCGCAGGCCCTTTCCTGTGATCCTAACTCCTGAGGCCATAGAGAGTGGGCATGGCAGACTGAGCCTCCAAACTTTATTTTAAAACTTTATATTCTATTTATAAAAATAGGTAGCTGGGCTGCAGGCCAGAGCTTGAAGATTTGACTTTTATAAATACTGATCTTGGTTACTGGGTGTTTAGTGCCCCCTTAAATTTTGTACCCGAGGTGAGCATCTCCCTTGCCTCACCCTAGTTCCAGCCCTGTGGATCCCCGCTCAGATACTTGAATTCTGGTCTAATGAGAAGCCAAGAGATGGGTGGGGAAGGGAGCAGTGGGCCACCAGCCCTTTGCTGGCTGTGCCGGGACTGCTGGGAGTTCATTCAGGCCTGCTCTCCTGGGGTTAGTGAGCTGGGAGACCCTTCCATTGGAGGCCTGGGATCCGGGTCCAGGTGATGTCAGGCTACTGAACATCACCCCGCACACATGCCTGAGTATCAGCACTCCAGAGACTCATGGGGCACTGACCCCCCAGGTCTAGGCAAGGAAACCTCCAGGTCATGTCAAGTACACAAGACAGAACCACATACCAGCAATACCGACAGGCAGGACAAGACCAGGGATCTGTCTTCCTAGGCAAGGTGGCCTGGTGATCAATTTTAAATGAAGAGAGAGGCACAGATGAAATGACAGCAGGAATGGCTGTGAGTGCTTTAAGCAGGCTATCTCACCTTTCACAACAACCCTAAGAGTGAAGTGGCACCATCCCCACGTAAATGAATAAACTAAAGCAAGGAGAATAGATGGTTTGCCTAAGATCAGAGGTGGAATTCAGACCCAGGCCTGTCCAACTCCAACATGCTCCTAAACTGCTTCAGAAAAAAAGAAGAAAAAATCGATTCTATCTGTTCAGGAAGCAATTCTGGGGAATCTGGGAGACAGGAGATGAACCAGGTGCAGGATGTGGTGTCTGGCTCTATCGCTTCCCTTTTGCAGTCACTTAATTTTGCTGAGTCTCAATTCCCAACCTCCCCTTTCAAAAAATCTGTACTGATAAATACGGTAAAATACTAACAATCATTGGATCTGGGTAGTGGGCTTTGAATGCTCATTACACTGTGACTTTTCTGTACTTTCAGAAATATTCATAATAAATTGGGAAAAAAACAAAATGTCCCCAGGTCAAAACTGATATATGACCCCATCAACAAAAAGTCCATGGCATCAAAATAGCTGAATAAAAATAGCTACATCAAACAGCTGCACCAGCCCCTCACAGTGTTGTGAGGATATAAATTGATACAGCCTTTTTGGAGGGTAACTGGCAACATCCATCAAATGCTTAGATAGACCATACTTTGAAAAAACTTTACTTTGGTAAAATATTAGCAATCACACAGGGAACTTGCAAGAATGAAACAGAGGACCCCAAAATGCCTTTTATCCTGACTGACCAATTTTTAAGATTTTGTGACATTTGCCTTTACATTCCCTTTCTACACATATACGCACAGTATAATTGGACATAGTATATAACATACACATTTTTGTGCTGTATATGCCTTTATTATAGTACACACACACATTTCGTCATTAGCTTGTTTCCCTCCAGGGACCCTCTGAGGGCAGGGAGCACAGGGCAAGAGACCAGGGATATCCTCTTACCAGACTACAATGCAGGCATCAAATTTGGAAAATTTAACATCTTTATAATACTTTGATGTAATGAGACCCTCTCCCTTAATGTTGGGAGCTGTCAATTGTCATTTGTCTAAATACTGTCCTTTAAAACAATATTTCTTCACGTAAAGGATCTAGAAGAGGATCAGGTGTCGTATTTACTCACCATGTCTTCTTAGTCTTTTTAATCTGGAATGTTTCCTTTCAAAATAATGCTCAAAAATAGGTTTGTTAAATAATTTAAAGAGGTCACTTCCTTGATGAAGAAACTTCACAGTCTGAGACTCTCGGTCAAGGTAGATGGGAATTCAGTCATTACAAGGCAGGGCCTGCCATTCTGCATTTCCAAAGAGCTCTCGGGGAAGCCCACACCCTGAGGCAGACTGAGTGGTGAGACCAAAACCTGGTCCAGACCACGACAAGAGGCATCATCCCCCAGGTGAGCCCTGTTAGCAATGGCACTGGGCCCAGGACTCAGTTCCCAAGAGTGATCCTGAGTCTTCCCTCACAACAACACCTCCTGGGCTTTCTGGAGCCAGGAGGTCCAAGACAGAGGGGCACACATCATGGAAACGGGCTCAGGGGCAGGCTCCCCATCTACATGATTAGGCCTGAAGCAGGGCAAGCCTGGCTGGAAGGGAATCCTATGACCCTGCCTCTTCTATTTTCTTCAAAAGGTACCCCCTCCTTCAGGGAGCCACCTGGTTACCCTAGCCTACTCCAATCTCTACAGCTTCTGACATCTTACAGCCCAAACTGTCTGCCCGTATCACTGAGCATTCATCAACTAAAGCTGCCATTCTGGGTACTTCTTTTCCTTTCCAGGTACTTCTCTTTCCTTTTCCATCACCATGCATCTGCTTCTGCTATTTCTCTCATGATATGCACCCCACCGTTCTCCACCCTCACATGTTTCAAGGCCCAGTTTGCCCCTAGCTTCCCCTAGAAACAGTTCCTTTCAATGGTGGTTTCTTGTCTGAACCATCATCAGACCTCTCTACCAAACCCCAGGTCCGTCAGTCTTGTCTCCACAGTAGATCTTCAGGTTTTCCTATGCTGCTATTGCTTCTGTGTGATATGAATCTCCGGTTTATGCCATGGTAGCCCCAGCCATCAGCTCTCCCTGAGTGACCTGTGCAGTGTGATAGGGGCCCAGTTCATCCATCACCCCGCCCCCCGCCGTCCACCCACATTTACCCAGTGCCTACTCTTTAAACCCAGCCCTGGCTGCATTCACAGGGCCCCTCGGGCCGCCTGCCCTGCCCGGAGCCGGAGGTGAGACAGCCACAGCTGCATCTTTGCTCATGGGCACAGGAGGAGGAGCTTCTGAGCACACTGATTCTTGATGACACCCCGGCAGGCCTCTGCATTCTTGTCACATGTCACCACCCCCATGATTACTGTGATTACTGATCATCATCAGACAAATAACAGCAAACATGGCTGAAGCACCTACATTAACAGCGGTGTTGAAAAGCTTATGGAATCCTGAGTCTGTCATCTGAAGTTCAGAGAGAACCAAAGTCATTCGCCATGGCTTGAACACAGCACAAACCAGAAAGGGTGGGAAACCCCTCAGGAGTCAGAGCAGCCGGAAGAAAGGTGATGAGCAGCATGGGGCACCTGGAACCCTACTGAATGGGCCCAGCTCTCTCTGAGAGTCCAGGCTGAGCCTGGGGTGCTTCCCTGGGCAGGCTCAGACCACCCCTCATAGCACATCCTGTGAAGAGGAATCACACCTTTCTCCATAAAAAGAAAAGTCCAAACCAAAGGATACCTATAATAAGAACATGCTGGAGAAGCAGGATCTTGGGGATTTCTACCCAATTTCTGCTGCCACCACCATGGTTCCCCTGAGACGCTGGGCAGCACTGGGGGCACAGGCCCTCCTTCATACCCAGGTGTATGGCAGAGACAGGTTGGAACTTAGGGATGACACATGGGCAATAAACACAGTAACACAGACCTGGATCACCTGAAATGTGGTTTCCTACAGAGGCTCACTCTCCAAGGTCCTGGCCGCTGTCCGGGGAAGGACTTCTTATCTGATAACTGACAACAACCATCCTTGCTGAGAAGATCGTGGCCCATCCCAACCCCACCTCCACGAGTAAGACCCAGCAGGTACCAACCTACAGTCTTCTCGGGATAACAAAGCAACCCAGTCAGGCAGTAGTGGGTGTGGGGCTTCTCTGTTACCTCCAAACAACCATCCAAGTTGAAAACACACCCAGAACAGACAACCCAACAAGAAAATTGGACAAAAGATATAAACATTCATTTCATTAAAGAATATATGGGTGGGATCATGGGAAGATGGCGGCGTGAGTAGTTCAGAGGAAATCTCCTCCCCAAAACATATATATTTATGAAAATACAATAAATACAACTATTCCTAAAAGAGACACCAGTGGATGCAGTACAACAGCCAGGATACATCTACATCTGTGAGAACTCAACATCACACGAAGGGGGTAAGATACAAGCCGCGGCCAGGTGGGACCCAAACAGCCCCTGACCACAGAACTCAGCAGGAAGAAAGGAGTCGGAATGGGGAGGGAGTGAAAAGCCCAGGACTGCTAAACAACGAGCTCTAAAAACCGCACCAGGAGCGCAGACACAAGGTGCACAGAGTGCTGGATATTAGAGAAATGGAAAAGCAAAACCTGTGGGCAGGTCCCCACAACTGGTGACCCTGAGAAAAAAGAAAAGCAAGTGCTTTCTGCAAGTCTTAAAGAGACAGGGACCCCATAGTTGAATGAAGTCGTCCTGGCACACTCAGCCAGCAGCTGGGAATCCCAGGGAACCTTAGGCGCCCTAAACCACAGGGAGGCAGCACAGCTCTGAAGCCCCTCATGGCACTCACTAAGCAGTCTGCCAGTCATTCCTCCAACTGGCACGGACCCCAATACACCGGCCCAGTAGCAGAAGAGTGGCAGCGTGCACCAGGGGTGGAGGCACCGGAAGGGACTGACAGCAGAATGAGTGCACCTACAGCGCCAGACGGGACCAGGAGAGGCTTGTGCAAACCCGCAGCGGCGGTGAACGAACAGCCCAGGTGCGGCTAGTGTGCACCGGTGGCAGTGAAGCCAGAGGAGCCCAGTGGAGGACGATGAGGGAGAGCTCCGTGCGCACCTGCAGCGGAGCCAGAGGGAGCAGGCGCACTCCCAGCAGCCGACCGGAATCCCAGCCCAACGCACAGCAGCCCAGGCAAGACCCAAAGGCCGCTGCTGGCACACAGCTGCCCAACAGGGGTGCCGCTATCATGGAAGAGCGCACCTAGCATGTCTGCTACTCCTCGCAGGGCTCCGCGCTGCTCTGACGGAGACCCCACAGGCAGCAGCTTAGGGGACTAACCCGGTGGCTGCTCCAGGAGTGCGGGTAACCGTCACAGGCAGCGGAGAAGGGCAAGGCATCCAGCAAGCAGGAAAGGACTTTCTTCTCCCAGCTAACACACCCACAACCTGCCTACGGCCACCACTATCACCATGAAAAGGCAAAAAAATTTCGTCCAGTCCAAGATAGTTCAGACAACACCTGAGAGAGGATCTGCAGAGACAGACCTAACCAGTCTCCTTGAAAAAGAATTCAAAATAAAAATCATAAACATGCTGACAGAGCTGCAGAGAAATATGCAAGAGCAATGGGATGAAGTCCGGAAGAATATTACAGAAGTGAAACAAACTCTGGAAGGATTTATAAGCAGAATGGATAAGATGCAAGAGGCTATTGATGGAATAGAAACCAGAGAACAGGAATGCATAGAAGCTGACACAGAGAGAGATAAAAGGATCTCCAGGAATGAAACAATATTAAGAGAACTGTGTGACCAATCCAAAAGGAACAATATCCACATTATAGGGGTACCAGAAGAAGAAGAGAGAGAAAAAGGGATAGAAAGTGTCTTTGGAGAAATAATTGCTGAGAACTTCCCGAAACTGGGTGAGCAAAATAGTTGCTCAGACTACAGAGGCACACAGAACTCCCGAGAGATGGGACCCAAAGAGGACAACACCAAGACATATAATAATTAAAATGGTGAAGATCAAGGACAAGGACAGAGTATTAAAGGCAGCCAGAGAGAGAAAAAAGGTCACCTACAAAGGAAAACCCATCAGGCTATCATCAGACTTCTCGACAGAAACCTTACAGGCCAGAAGAGAATGGCATGATATATTTAATGCAATGAAACAGAAGGGCCTTGAACCAAGGATACTGTATCCAGCACGATTATCATTTAAATATGATGGAGGGATTAAACAATTCCCAGACAAGCAAAAGTTGAGGGAATTTGCCTCCCACAAACCACCCGTACAGGGCATCTTACAGGGACTGCTCTAGATGGGAGCACTCCTAAAAAAAGCACAGAACAAAACACCCAACATATGAAGAATGGAGGAGGAGGAATAAGAAGGGAGATAAATAATCATCAGAATGTGTTTATAATAGCTCAAAAGCGAGTTAAGTTAGACAGTAAGGTAATAAACAAGCTAACCTTGAACCTTTGGTAAACACAAATCTAAAGCCTGCAATGGCAATAAGTACATATCTTTCAATAATCACCCTAAATGTAAATGGACTGAATGCACCAATCAAAAGACACAGAGTAATAGAATGGATAAAAAAGCAAGACACATCTATATGCTGCTTACAAAAGACTCACCTCAAACCCAAAGACATGCACAGATTAAAAAGTCAAGGGATGGAAAAAGATATTTAATGCAAACAACAGAGAGAAAAAAGCAGGTGTTGCAATACCAGTATCAGACAAAATAGATTTCAAAATAAAGAAAGTAACAAGAGATAAAGAAAGACATTACATAATGATAAAGGGCTCAGTCCAACAAGAGGATATAACCATTATAAACATACATGCAGCCAATACAGGAGCACCAATATATGTGAAACAAATACTAACAGAATTAAAGGAGGAAATAGACTGCAATGCATTCATTTTGGGAGACTTTAACACACCACTCACTCCAAAGGACAGATCCACCAGACAGAAAATAAGTAAGGACACAGAGGCACTGAACAACACACTAGAACACATGAACCTAATAGACATCTACAGAACTCTACATCCAAAAGCAACAGGATATACATTCTTTTCAAGTGCACATGGAACATTCTCCAAAAGAGACCACATACTAGGCCACAAAAAGAGCCTCAGTAAATTCCAAAAGACTGAAATCCTACCAACCAACTTTTCAGACCACAAAGGTATAAAACTAGAAATAAATTGTACAAAGAAAGCAAAAAGGCTCACAAACACATGGAGGCTTAACAACATGCTCCTAAATAATCAATGGATCAATGACCAAATAAAAATGGAGATCCAGCAATATATGGAAACAAATGACAACAACAACATAAAGCCCCAACTTCTGTGGGACACAGCAAAAGCAGTCTTAAGAGGAAAGTATATAGCAATTCAGGCATATTTAAAGAAGGAAGTACAATCCCAAATGAATACTCTAATGTCACAATTATCGAAATTGGAAAAAGAAGAACAAATGAGGCCCAAGGTCAGCAGACGGAGGAACATAATAAAGACCAGAGAAGAAATAAATAAAATTGAGAAGAATAAAACAATAGAAAAAATCAATGAAACCAAGAGCTGGTTCTTCAACAAAAAAAACAAAATAGATAAGCCTCTAGCCAGACTTATTAAGAGAAAAAGAGAGTCAACACACATATCAATGGAATCAGAAAAGAGAAAGAAAAAATCACGACAGACCCCCACAGAAATACAAAGAATTATTAGAGAATACTATGAAAACCTACATGCTAACAAGCTGTAAAACCTAGGAGAAATGGACAACTTCCTAGAAAAATACAACCTTCCAAGACTGACCCAGAAAGAAACAGAAAATCTAAACAGACCAATTACCAGCAACGAAATTGAAGCAGTAATCAAAAAACTACCCAAGAACAAAACCCTTGGGCCAGATGGATTTACCTCAGAATTTTATCAGACATACAGTGAAGACATAATACCCATTCTCCTTAAAGTTTTCCAAAAAATAGAAGAGGAGGGAATACTCCCAAACTCATTCTATGAAACCAACATCACCCTAATACCAGAAACAGGCAAAGACCCCACCACAAAAGAAAATTACAGACCAATATCCCTGATGAACGTAGATGCAAAAATACTCAACAAAATATTAGCAAACCGTATTCAAAAATACATCAAGAGGATCATATACCATGACCAAGTGGGATTCATCCCAGGGATGCAAGGATGGTACAACATTCGAAAATCCATCAACATCATCCACCACATCAACAAAAAGAAGGACAAAAAACACATGATCATCTCCATAGATGCGGAAAAAGCATTCGACAAAATTCAACATCCATTCATGATAAAAACTCTCAACAAAATGGGCACAGAGGGCAAGTACCTCAACATAATAAAGGCCATATATGATAAGCCCCACAGCTAACATCATACTGAACCATGAGAGGCTGAAAGCTTTTCCTCTGAGATCGAGAACAAGACAGGGATGACCACTCTCCCCACTGTTTTTCAACATAGTACTGGAGATCCTAGTCACAACAATCAGACAACAATGAAATACAAGGAATCCAGATTGGTAAAGAAGAAGTCAAACTGTCACTATTTGCAGATGACATGATATTGTACATAAAAAACCCTAAAGACTTCACTGCAGAACTACTAGAACGAATATTGGAATTCAGCAAAGTTGCAGGATACAAAATTAACACACAGAAATCTGTAGCTTTCCTATACATTAACAATGAACTAATAGAAAGAGAGATCAGGAAAACAATTTCATTCACAATAGCATCAAAAAGAATAAAATACCTAGGAATAAACCTAACCAAGGAAGTGAAAGACCTATACCCTGAAAACTATAAGACACTCTTAAAAGAAATTAAAGAGGTCACTAACAAATGGAAACTCATCCCATGCTCATGGCTAGGAAGAATTAATATCGTCAAAATGGCCATCCTGCCCAAAGCAATATACAGATTCGATACAACCCCTATCAAATTACCAACAGCATTCTTCAATGAACTGGAACAAATAATTCAAAAATTCATATGGAACCGCCAAAGACCCCAAACAGCCAAAGCAATCCTGAGAAGGAAGAATAAAGTGGGGGGAATCTTGCTCCTCAACTTCAAGCTCTACTACAAAGTCACAGTAATCAAGACAATTTGGTACTGGCACAAGAACAGAGCCACAGACCAATGGAACAGAATAGAGACTCCAAACAGTAACCTAAACATATATGGTCAACTAATATTCGATAAAGGGGCCATGGACATACAATGGGGAAATGACAGTCTCTTCAACAGATGGGGTGCTGGCAAAACTGGACAGCTACATGTAAGAGAATGAAACTGGATCACTGTCTAACCCCATACACGAAAGTAAATTCAAAATGGATCAAAGACTTGAATGTAAGTCATGAAACCATAAAACTCTTAGAAAAAAACATAGGCAAAAATCTCTTAGACATAAACATGAGTGACCTCTTCTTGAACATATCTCCCCAGTCAAGGGAAACAAAAGCAAAAATGAACAAATGGGACTATATCAAGCTGAAAAGCTTCTGTACAGCAAAGGACACCATGAATAGAACAAAAAGGTATCCTACAGTATGGGAGAATATATTCATAAATGACAGATCCGATAAAGGATTGACATCTAAAACATATAAAGAGCTCACACACCTCAACAAACAAAAAGCAAACAATCCAATTAAAAAATGGTCAGAGGAGCTGAATAGACAGTTCTCTAAAGAAGAAATCCAGATGGCCAACAGGCACATGAAAAGATGCTCCACATCACTAATCATCAGAGAAATGCAAATTAAAACCACAATGATATATCACCTCACACCAGTAAGGATCGCCATCATCGAAAAGAAAGAACAACAAATGTTGGCAAGGTTGTGGAGAAAGGGGAATCCTCTTACACTGCTGGTGGGAATGTAAATTAGTTCAACCATTGTGGAAAGCAGTATGGAGGTTCCTCAGAATGCTCAAAATAGAAATACCTTTTGACCCAGGAATTCCACTCCTAGGAATTTACCCTAAGAATGCAGCACTCTAATTTGAAAAAGACAGATGCACCCCTATGTTTATCGCTGCACTATTTACAATAGCCAAGATATGGAAGCAACCCTAATGTCCATAGGTAGATGAATGGATAAAGAAGATGTGGTACATATACACAATGGAATATAACTCAGCCATAAGAAAAAAACAGATCCTACCATTCGCAACAACATGGGTGGAGCTAGAGGGTATTATGCTCAGTGAAATAAGCCAGGCAGAGAAAGACAAGTACCAAAGGATTTCACCCATATGTGGAGTATAAGAACAAAGGAAAACTGAAGAAACAAAACAGCAGCAGAATCACAGGGCCTAAGAATGGACTAACAGTTACCAAAGGGAAAGGGACTGGGGAGAATGGGTGGGAAGGGAGGGATAAGGGCAGGGAAAAAGAAAGAGGGCATTATGATTAGCATGTATAGTGTGTGGGGGGCACGGGGAGGGCTGTGCAACACAGAGAAGATAAGCAGTGATTTTACAGCATCTTACTACACAGATGGACAGTGACTGTGAAGGGGTATGTGGGGGGGACTTGGTGAAGGGGGGAGCCTAGTAAACATAATGTTCTTCATGTAATTGTAGATTAATGATACCAAAATAAATAAATAAATAATAAATAAAAGAATATATGAATTCAGTGCATGACTAGGAAGCACATGAAAAGCACACCATTCCTCATTAGAGAGACACAAATGAAAACCACGAGATACCATCATATACCCACAAGATTTGTTAAAATTAAAAAGATTGACAATACCAACTATTGGTGAGGATGGGCAGCAGTTAGGATTCTCATACACTGCTGGTGGGATTGCAAGGAGGTACAGCCCCTTCAGAAAACACACTGGTAGTCTCTTATGAAGTTAAACTTACACTTAGCATATTATCCCATGATTCCACTCTTAGGTGTTCAACCAAGAGAAGTAAAAACCTATTTTTCATTCTGTGTCCACACAAAGACATGCACTCAGATCTTCACAGTAGCTTTATTCATAAAATCCCAACTACTAGAAACTAGAAGGAAATGTCCATCAAGTATTGAATGGATAGACCAAAATGGTGTATCTATGCAATGGAATACCATTCAACAATAAAAAAGGAAGGCACCACTGACACACGCAACAACACAGATGAACCCCAAATGCATTATGCTAAGTGAATGAAGCCAAACAGAAAATGACTGCTTACACTACGATTCCACTTACATGAAATTCTAGAAAAGACCATCAGAAATGAGCTCTGTGGCTGGTGGAGGCCAGGAGTGGAGGGAGAGAGTGGCAGGGCAGAATGCGAGTGTGACGAAAGTGCTCTGCACCATGTCTGCAGGCTGGCTGCCTGGCTCCATTCACTTGGCAGGTTTCATGGACTTCTACACTTAAAATTGGTGAATTTTATTGCATGTAAATTATGCCTCAAGAAAGTTTATTTAGTTAAAAAAAGAGACCTAGACTCATTTTCAGTGAACTAAGGGCTACCATTGAGTAAGCAAAGGCTGGCAAAGCCACACTTGTAAAATGCTGAAATACTTCCACATCTGTTGGCAAATCACCACTGCCCAAGGCTTCTGGTTACTCCTGTGCCCCAGGACCCAACAGCTAAAGGCTAACACTGGCCAGCAGGGGACCTCCTGAAGCAGCCAATGTGGACATCTTTTCCCACTGGTGGGTGCCACACTGGGAAAAGTTACATGGAAAAATGGACAGCCTGAAGCCACACTGACTGAGCTGAGGGCTGGCTAATGCCCTGCCAGGCTTACTTACAGATCACGTTCTCTGAGCAGGGCTAAAAACTGATGCTTGGGGAAACGATTCTTGATCTTAGATGTTTCAGTGGTTTGTGGCCCTTCAGAGGGCCTCGGTATATAAACAGATGTACACTATACCTGCGGTGTTAACATTTCACCGGGTATGAGGTGGTCAGGAAAGAAATGTCTAAAAGGGGTCCTTACGGGGCAAGAACAAGAGTAAGGTTGAGAAACTAGTTTAGATGCAGAACTCCATGATGGAGCCGTGACAGCCCAGGACCAGCCTCTAGGCCCAAGTGGGATTCCCACCTGACAGGCTATGTGGTGAGGCCTGGTCACCAGCACAGTTAGGTGGCATAGTATGGCGGGCACGGTCAGGTGGGGGGACTTGTGGAGAAGGCAGCGGCCACCTGGGATCCTTCCTTACAGGACACTCGTTCATGGGAAGCCAGCCTTTATATCAACTCAACTCAGCAAACTCATGGAGGCCAGGGGCCAGCACCCAGTGAAGCCCAGGCTATCAAGAGGCCAAAAACAGGATTCTCCCTGAGGCCTACAGGAAGACAAACAGGAATCCAGAGACTCCACTCCTTTCCTCTCCCACATCTTAGCTTTGTGGAGCCCTTGATGGCAGAACTCAAGCCACACCTTTGAGGTTTTCTGCTGTAGTTGAGCAATGCAGACACCTTACCGATAAGAAATTCTATGCTGTCGCTGAGTTCCTGCTTTTGTCAAGCTCAGGAGAACCACTGCCTCCTTGGGAACGGCTTGTTTTGTGCACTTACACATTATGACAAAACTATAATTGTTCCTTCAGTCTTTTCCAGATATTTAATAACAACATGAAGTGGAAGTTGCAAAGGTCAGCCCCATCGTAGAATGAGCTTTGTTCTTATTATCCTTTCCTGAAGAGCGCCTTCCATTTGCCAGGCTGTTCCCTGCCAGTGAGCCCTGGTGGCGGAGCCCCAGTGCTGTCACAAAGGCAGGCCTACCTACTCAGGGCAGAATACTCATCTGCTAAATGGTCTGGTACTGCTGTCTACCTGCATCATAAACACACACCCAAGTGTACACACAAACACACACACAGCCGGGCTTTCCGTCTCTCCTCACACGCTCTCCAGGGCTATGCCCCCAAGGATGGGAAGAATATCAACTGCCAGGACTAGAGAAACTCTGTGATACAAGTATTCAGCATGTGCCCTTGGACAATTACTTTCTCTTGTTAGGGGAGATGTGACATTTCTTAGGATCTCAGACGAATAGAGTTGTCTATCTAGGTTCAAAAAAAGAAAAACTCTTTAAATTTATTTTGAAAGCTCAGACTGTTGGCAGACGGGAGTCACTCGTTTCAGGACACAGAAAGTGGGAGTGGAGTGAAGACTAGGTGGCAGCCATGCCTGAGCTCCCCTCTTGCCTCTGCCTGCCCCGCCTCGGGGCTCTCATTTTGCCTCTCAGAGCCTCAGCTGCCAGGTCTACGAAATGGACTAATTCACCGCCTGTCTGGAGAAAGGCCTCTCCTCCAATGCTGAGTTCTGTGATCTCTTTCTGAAGACATGTATCAGAGGACAGTTATCATGAACCAATAGATTTGGAGCATTTCAGTGCAAGGGTCGCTTAGGAATCTGCATGCTCAGATAAGGTAAGCAGGAACCACACTGTCATTCAGAACCAGTGAGATGTTGTGAGTAAGCGTGTTGGCAGGGCTTGGTTTGGTAACTCAGGCACCATAAAAGAGGGCCATGTAGCCCTGGCAGTCTGTGTCAGAGAGCAGCTCTGTACCTAATCCTGAGGGTATGATAGTTGCTAAGGAACCATTGAGATGCAAATGAATTGGCAAATACTTAGCAGCAAGATATCAGGAAAGGGTGGTGAGGGGATGCTTTGAACAAGTTAGTCAGGTGAGTGAAAGGAAAATTACTTTCTTCTGATTAGAAAAAGAAAACCATAGGTTTTCATGCCGAGCAGCAGCATTGTGCTACTGTGTAAAAAAAAAAAACTGTTCTTTTTCTCCTTGGCTGGGAAAGTAGAGGAAAGTTGGATCCGAGAGCAGGGAACTTGGAAGGGCAAATGGAGTCTTCCTCTGATGAACTCTAAGCAGATTTTAGATACTCTCTCTCAAAAGAGAAAGACATCTAAAGTACGAAGGAAGAAGTCTGCAAAGTACGTTGAAGACCTGCCATATTTTTACAAGTCTCAAAACCTAGACAAAAGTACACAGAAAGCTGAATAAATATTCAACTGATGCAAAATGGAAATTCCAGGGGAGACTAAGCCATGACCGATAATGGCGATAAAGGAGAAAAATGAGCCATCACATTGTACCTACAAGTCTGCGTCTCCTTCATTCTTGCTTTCCACTGGGTATCCGATTTAAATGCAATGGGTAGGTTAAGATGTTCTGATATCTAGGCTGAGCCCAAAGAGTCACAGTAAGAAGTATGGCCCCTCAATCATCATCTTTTCATCTAGCCCCAAATATGAACCCTCCTCCTTCAGATGGGGGTGGAGATACCCCAGTCTTAAAATCACTTTACCTTTAGCCAAACACCCCTGCTGTCTGCCTGTTCGCCACTCTTGAGTTCACTCATGCTGCTCAGGAATACAGAGAACACCCTCAGCAAGAAAGAAACCTGCCCAGCCATTTCCAGCTCCCCCTCCCTGGGTTGTTGTTTTCTTTCTATCACCTTCAGTTTTCCAGGCATTTTTAGCCTATTTTTCCCCTATTTTTAGCCATGACCATCCCAGACACAGCCCCCTCGTCCTGTCCCCCAGAGTCCACGTTCTTCCCTTCACTGCACACACCAGCTCTCCATTGTGTTCCCTGATTCAGTTATGCAGCCAGGGTGAATGGGCTTGGCATACTGTCGCCTGCCCTGCACCCACTCCTGGTGCTTCTGGTAACAGTGCCTTGAGACTTTCGTGGGGGGCCAGCCCTCCCCCATCTCAGGTCAGGTGGCTCAGGGGGATCTGGGCTGCCCTGTCCCTCTAGCGGAAGGGATGGGTAGGTGTATGCCCCAAGCCTGGCCGATGCATGCATTCCATTATTCTGGTGACAGAGACTGATTCACGGAGAGGCTTAGTTAGGATTCAAAGCAGGCCAAGGAGACAAAAATTCCAGGGCTTTTGCTAGGGCCATTGGGAGTGAGATTTATCTTTCTGTGGAAGTTTCCAGCAGCTGTGAGTCTGAACTGCCAACGGCCACATGACCACCTCATGGGAGAGCCTGCCTGAGGATGAGGTCAACGTAAATGACTCTGGCTGATTATCCTCCACTGCCCCACCAGATCCATTCTCTGCCTTTCGTTATCCTCTTCCAAGCCTCAGAAGACTGGCCTCCCTGAACTAGGTTTCCAGCCCTCTGCCTTCTTGCTGAGTTCATCCAGTGGGCGTCCTGGGAGAAAGTCTAAGAGCCCGGGTTCAGGGAATATGATGCCCCTCCCAGACCCCCTAGACGTGGCTTGGGCAGCAGCCGCTTTTCCCTGCCTATATCTACAGCTTCTTTCGGGGAGCCCTCTCCCATGCTACAGCCCTGCCAAGTCCTGACAGTGCCATTCCCTCCCACTCAGGAGTCACGGCTTCCCACCAGGGCCAGCCCCTGGCTGCTTCCCCATCTTTATGGGTCCCTTTAATCCTGTTCATTCCTCTGTAAAGAGTGCCTTCATTAAACTCTACCCGATTAACCAATTTCTGCTCGGACCTTGGCTGACAGACATAGAGCTAAGGAATGAAAGAAAAGGGAGACTGAGTCCTGAGACAGCACTGGTGTCCCAGATACAATCATAACCTAAGCTCTAAGCTACCTAGTTACTAGTACCAGTAATCATCCCCTACTCTTTGCTTTCCTCCAGCATGAGTTGAACATCAGTCTCTACAACCAAAGATATGGCGAATAACAGAGGTAAAGCCCTGACCGGGGGCTCTGAATGCCGACCTTCATGAGACAGAGAGTGGGCATGAGTATCAGTCTTCCTCTCTCACTCCTACCCACTCCCATCTCTACCTGCCAAATGTTTGCCTATCCTCCAGAGAGTCTCACCGTGTCTCCATTCCTGTTTCTCTGGCACATATGCACACACACTCCTTCCTCAAATCATTCTCATTTGAAGTCTGACCCTTTCATTTGGTTTCTCCAAGCAGCTGAAGTAACTATCACACCACATATATCAGCTTCCATCGTATGTCCTGTTACAGCTTGTAGTTTGCATGGCTCTGTCTCCCCCACCAGTCTGTAAATCTGTGAGCTCCTTGAAGGAAAGGCTGTCTTCTTTACCTTCATGTTTTCAGTTTCAAATATAGTGTTTCCTGTGTGGATGCTCAATAAATGTGTTCTGTATGAGTATTCATGAAACTGGTGGCTCCTAAGCAATGCTGTCAGTTCTGTCTCTCTGCTCTCACTCCCCATTTGCCTCTTGTAGAATTTGGGCTCTCGAGTCTAGGAGTGGCTTAGCCCCACTTGGATACCCTAGAATGGCGCTGTATCATCTCACAAGGCAGCCTATTCCATCTTGGTTCAGCTTGGCTGGAAAGAATTTCATAATCGAGCCAAACCTATCACCCATGCAAAGTAAAGCTAGGTCAGCTTGGAAGACCACTATTCACATACTCAGAGAGAGGCCTTCCCTTCCCCATCCTCTCCCCTCATTTTACGGTGCTCCAGCCTGCACCCATCACACTCAATTTCATCACCCTGTGCTCTTTCTTGAATTTATGATCTATAATATTTGTCTTCTTAATGACTGCCCACCACCTCCACCTCAACTAAGATGCTCCCAAGGGCTGGAAAATAAAATTATCTGTTTATGTACCTGGCACATAGTAGGAGGTTAATAAATATTTGTTAGATGTTGAATGAATAAGATACCATATGTCCCTCCTCCCCAGTTTCCTCCTTAGTCCTCTCCAAACCATTTTTCTTCTACTATTTATCCTAGGATATTTCAGTTATCAATTGTTATATAAAGACCAACTCAGAATTTAATAGTTTTAAATGATGACATTTGTTTTGTTCATGAATCTGTAATTTGGACAGGACTCAGTGAGGAAAACCTGTCTCTTTCCACTTAGAGTCAGCAGGGATGGCTGGAAGGATGTTGGCTGCAACCATTTAAAGACTCACTCTATCAGATGTCTGGCATTTGATGCTGGGACCTGAGATGGGGCTGTGGCTAGAACATCTACACATGTCACTTGGGTTTCCTCACTGTTTGGTGGCTGGGTCATAAAGGCAAGCATCCCAGGAGTCAGAGGGCCCGGTAGAAGTTGTAAAGTCTACTATGCTCACACCTCCAAAGTTACACAGACTTACTTCTGCTATATTCTAATCCTTAAAGTGAATCAGAAGACCAGCCCTATTTAAGGGGAGAGGAATTAGGCTTTATATTTTAACAAGAAAAGTATCCAAAAATTTGTAGACATATTTTAAGCTGCCACATAGGATGATGTGATTTCATGTTTTTAAGTGCCCTGTTGATCTTTTCTTTTTATTCATTAATATAATACACACTAACTGACACTACCTATTTGTCCCACGCTGGGGATATCACAACTATTAAGATATAGAGCCCCACATTTTAGGGGTTCACATTGCTTTGGGGTATCCAGAGAAACCTATTGACCAGTATGGAATGTGTTCCCTCCCACAGAAGGCAGCAGAGGCAACTGTTGTGGGACCAGCAGGCCACCCTGTCCAGCCTGGGGCTGGGAGGAAGGCTTCCAGGAGAAGGTGACCACTGTGGTAAATTCTAAAGAATAAGTTAGACTTTGCCAAGAAAAGATCAGCGAGAACTACAGCAAAGGCAGAGCAAGCAGGCACAGATCCAGAGGCATGTGACAGCAGAAGGTTCATTTGGGTCTCTGCACAGATGGGGCAAAAGAGAAGAGGATGCCCAGGGTGTGTGTACCTGTGTAGTGTGTGCGCATCTGTGCTGGTGCGGAGCAGGGAAAGGAGGAGCAGCAGGAGGTGCTGCTGGGTGGGAGGAGGGGAGGAAAGGAGGACCCAGACTGTGAAGGGTCTTGCATCAGTCCTGAATGTGCTGGACGAGACTCACACATGTAGTGGTCAGGGTAACACAGGCACCAGGGTATGGTCTGACACCCACAGTATGGTCTGTACAAGGTCCAACACAGGCCCCTGGGCACTTGCCTGAAACTCAGTGGATTTTCTGATGATACTGAGACCCTCTTCCTTGCCCCGAAGCGTATTGCCCTGTGCTCCACCACCCAGACCACTGGGATGCATTGTCAAAGGGGCTGAGAGCATCTCTGGGTGGGCTTCCCTTTTACCCCTCTCTACTAAGGCTCCTCCCCTAATCCCTCCTCACTTCAAACTCACCAGCCAATTCCAGCACCAGCATCAATGAGAAAGCCAAGGGCAAAGGTCCTACCTTGATATGCTGGAAAAATAGTAAGAGGAAAACAACAGAACAATTAACTGCAGGGCCCAGCTGCCTCTTAGAGATAAGGCGTTTTCTCTGCTGCCCCTGTCAATGAAGCGGCTTGCAATTATTCCCAGCTCTCCTGTTCATTCCTTTCCACAGTCACAGCCCGAAGGGGGACCGGTCATTGGCCACTGAAACTAGGGTTTCTCTCCTCTCCATCTTCCCACAGGTCCTTCTATGCTAAATCTCAGTGTCCTCCTCTGACTTCACGGTGTCTGTACCTGGACAGGTGGGTGGAGCAACACAGCCCCATGCAGAGGAGGGTCCACAAGGCAGAAGCCAGGGAGGTCCCCAAAGGTGAACACCCACAGTTGGCCCTTCCTCTGGAAGGTGGGCCTATGGAAGGAGCTCCAGGGGGGCCACAGTGACCATGCTCCCCCCACACGCCCTCACCACCAAAAGCCAGGCACAGGTTCCACACTGCAACCATCTAAGAAAGACAGCTTATCACAAAGGAGAGCCAAAGGACAGGCAGCAGAAAGAAGACCAATAACGACCACAGTGGGGGTCTGACTCAGGAGGGCACACAACAAAGGCAACATGCAGGCAGGCAAGAAAATGCAAACAAAGAAAAAGGTTTTCTCCCAGCTGCAGACACAGGTGGGGCAATTGCAGGGTGGGAAAGGAGAGCCTGGCCACAGGGATATGAGCACTGAGACCCGCAGCTGAAATGCCCAGTACCTTTGATAACACCTGGCAGGACATTAAATAAACAACTGATGCTTAATAATTGCTCCCTGCTTTAGTTCATGAATAAACAATGTTAAATGGAAAAGGTGCTGAACTGGGAGGCAGAAGCCTGGGGAGTTGCCCAATTCATCAAAACTCCAGTTTGAATCTTAGCTCCTGCATCAGTAACAACCTCTCAAAGCCTCAGCTTCCTCACCTGTCAAATGGTAGAATGAATAGTATTCAAGGGTGTGGGATCAATATATATATACAGGGACCTGCACATGGCAAATGCTCAGTGGGTGGATGGGAGCTTAGTTTAGTCCTGATTGTAGCTCTGCCAGGCTACAGGATTTCTGGAGTCTCTTCCCTCCCCTAAACCATTCTCCAGTTCTGCTCCCAACATGATGGGGCCATGGGAATGAGTCGGACCCCTTTTCTGCTCCCTGGAGCTTAAGCAGCCCCAGAAGCAGTCCCAGGGACCTCAGGAGCTAGTGCTAGGCTACAGCTTGGGGTCACTGCTCCCCTCACCTGGCCCCTCCCCTGCCAGCCGCCTGCGTCTGCCCATTTCTCTGCTCATTATCACCTCTACTGGGGGATGGAGAGGCAGAGCAAGGAGGTTAAATTCAAATCAGTCATTTTGTCACTTGCTGCCAGGAGGTAGGAGGGGAGAGAGGAGAGACACAGGGCCTCAGGTGCAATCTGCGGGCAGAAATGAGTCCTGCTAATTCTCAGGAAATTTCCTGCACACTTCCTCGGTGGCCCAGTACTGCTACAGACAAGTCTGGGGCGACCTTCTGCAGCAGCAGAGCAGCCTCTTTGAGCATTTGCTAATGGTGGTGTCTGCTGCTGATGGGATTTCACCTGAGCTGGAGGAACATCTCTTCTGGTGACAGAGGGGGAAGCAGGGCCTGCTTCTTCCTCACCTTTTCCCCCTTCAGTAAATGGACTGTTCTAAAGCCCCAGTCATCAGCAGAGTCATTACAGTGTGGTGAAGGGCCCCCAGATGATCAGCTTGGGGTACTCTCCTGAGTAACACTCCATGCTGCCTGGGGAGGGAGGGAGCAGGTGAAGAAGGTTTCCTAGGCTGTGAAAATGAAACCTTCTCATTCACTAAGCGAGAGACAAACTTACCAGCTAGGTGCCCTGAGTGGCACCTGACAGATGGTTCTACACAGGCCCATGAGTGCAGCTGATGCTGCCTACACCACTACGCAGGCCTGGGCCTGCTGCTGGTCAGTGGGAGGGCCCTAAGCAGAGTCTCCCTTGTGAAGGGCACTAGGCTAAGCCCTCCTTGACACCAACCAGGCTCACCCTCACTCATCCCCAATGATCAAAAATGGGGTGCCATGCTGCCCCTGCAGAACCTCCTCTTAGCATATGAGGATCCACCCACAATTAGTTGTGGGGTCACCACATCCCAGATTGTACTTTATCTGTAATTATCAAGCCTTCTACTTCGACTACTGCTTCTACTCCCTGACACCCTGCTACCCTTTCCACCATAATGACCCATCCTTAGTCTGAGTCAACAATGGGTAAACTGAGGCAGAGGGAGGGAGGGAGCTGCTTGTGCATCCACGTCTTAGGGCATCAGCAAAGAAGAACTAACCCCACCATCCTCCAGGCCTCCCTGGAAAGTGGGAAGTATGTTCTCATCTCTCTAACTCCTCAGGGACTGATCAAGAAAAGCCAAGGAGGTGGGTGGCTCAGACATCATTAGTTTTCAGGGGTCTTTGATGGAGCAGGTGGCCCCGACCACTTAAGGCCCCCTCTCTAAGCACAAACACTCTGACCTGAAGTCCCTGACTATAGCTACAATTGAAATGGAATCCACGGAAGGAGCTGAGGAATTGCTCATGCAAACTTTTGCTTTTAAATATGAAATTTCTCCCAGGGCATTACTTTATTACTGTAGTAATTTCCTTAGAAAGGCAGACATCCAATGCACTGTTTCTCCACCACCTTTGGAGACATGGAAATCTGATAGCAATATTCAGGTTGCTAAAGTGGCTAGCACAGAAGGGAGCTCTTCCAAGGAATACAGACTCCTGGAATCCAGGTGCAAGGATGTGCTTCAGACGGTCAGGTGGGAACAGGTAAGGGTCCTGTGTGGCCCCTTCACTGTCCCCAGGATGTACAGATTGCCCTGGCCCATCTCCTTTGAGAACACTTATCCTATTATTTCTTCCCTGAGAGAGCTAGTCAGAGCTAGAAGAGGAGCAAAGATGCTCCCAGTCCTTCTAAAGATCTTTCCTACCAGAAGCCATGCTGTGGTGCAGGTCCCCTGCCCTGTCCTTGTGTGTGCAGTGTGAGAGTAAGGGTGGGAGGTAAGAAGAAGGGGCAAAAGGGAGTTACAGAGAAACTGGTGCTCAAGCTGAAGCACTGAGATGATCTGAACATTTGGTCATCTCTTCTCCCAGCACCACAGAAACATGGAGTCTCAGTAATCAGTAAAGTAGCCGAAGCCCAGCAGCTCAATCAGCACCAGAATTCTTCCCATCTGCACATTCAGCTATCTGACCCTTTCTTCGTGCGAAGCCCACAGAAGTGGTGTAGTAAGCAAAAGAGGTTAGTAAGCAAAACAGACTCTAGGACCTGACTGCCTGGGCTCAAATGCACAGGCCACTTACTAGCCGTGTGACCTTATTAAATTACTTAACTATTTTGTATCTCAGTCTTCTCATCTGGACAGTGGAAGAGGAGGGTTGATGACATCCCCTACCTGATAGGGTTATCACAAAGATTAAGTGAATTAACTTATGCAAAGCCCCTGGAACAACATCTTCTATTAACTGTTAGCTATTACCAATAGTTCCCAAATATACTGGTGCCAGGCTGCTGCATCTGAATCACTGGGGCCCTTTGTTAATAATGCAGATGCCCAGGCCACTCTGACTCAGAAAGTGCAAAGGGGAAAAAGACTTGTCCAGGATTTCTGACTGCAGCCTAGTTTAAAGCCATTATCCTGGGCAGTATTTCTAGGAAGCACCTACATCAGGATCTTCTGGGAGATCAGAATGCAGATTTTCAGGGTCTATCCAGACCTGCTGAACTTGTGGGGCTAGAGCTCAGGAGTCTATAGCAAATTGCCCAGGTGCCAAGAGGCTTCCTGAAGCCTGAGAACCACACTGTCTGAGATGATACTCCCCTCTTTGGGCTTTCAAAATTTCTTCCATTCTGCCTACCCTTGAAAATGCCATGCTTCTGAATCTTGGCATTACTAAGAGCTCTTAGGGAATAGCTGTAGACAATTGTTTCAGTTTCATAATATGAACATGTCTTTGACTTCACAGCATCTTTTTTTAAACTAGTTACAGGTATATCCTCATAACCCACTGTGCTGGGCATCATGACCCACTGTACAGAGAAAGAAGCTGTTCTTATAGACAGAGTGATTTTCCCAAGGAATAAGAGTTAGGAGATGAAAAAGCAGGTGGAGTGCTCTGGCTTCACGGGCCAGCCATCTGTCCCCACCCCGCATGGACTCCAGCCTCATCACCATGGCCAGACCTCATTCCTGACCCAGCAAATGTCTTCCACTGCCCTGAGTTCATGAAATTCGGTCAACCAACTAGAGAATTGGTAGTTTCTGGTAAATTGAGGCAAGGGGTGGGAGAGGAATCCACACAGTAGATACAAATAAAGGAGTCATGGTGACGTCATGCATTCTCTGCACCACCCTCCTTCTTTGGTCCCATTTGCTTTAAAAAAGGTCACTTCTTCATGGGTAAAATTGTTTTTAAATGCTATATCATGCCTCTGCCTGCTGGGCTTTCCCCAAAACACATCTTGGTAATTAGGACCCATCTTTGTGAGGGGCCAGGGTAGGGGCTCTGAGAGGTCAGGTCTGCACAGATCAACAAACGGAAGGAGATCCTCTCTTGAGGATCCAACAAAGGGAGAGGATCCTCTGTGACCCAGCAGGCCTTCCCCAAGCTTCCGGGCATCACTAGCTACTGGCAGTTCTGCTCTACCAACCCCGAAGGTTTGGGCTGGGGCCGTGTCTGACCTCTGCAGTTATTTACTCTGCCAAGACTTTTCTCAAGCAATTGTCAAGAGCTGCGTTACCTACCTCACCAGCATTCCACTCACCAGCTTGAGGGGGTCTTCCACAAGCACTGAGTAATAGCTACCTTCACAATGCACAGAAAATAAAATCAGCTAATGGATAGATCGAATTTTCCCAAATTTACTTTTCTCTCCTAGACATTTTTTTAAATCTCTGGCGCCTGCTACTGCTTATAGCCTCATGCACGCTCTTGAATACTCAGAACAGATGTACACAGAGCAAACAAATATTAACAGAAAATGCAGAAACAGCCAATCACTGCCTGGCGAGGTGGCCTGTTGTAGACACATGGGCTGAGGTTGGGGGGTTTTCACCATAAACCTGTAATAGAGACTTAACTATATACAATGGAATTCAGTGCCCTTGAATTTCAAGGTGGTGTATGCCACAAAAGGGCACAATAACTCAGTGTATAGTCATGCACCAGCAATTCCTACTGAGAACTCACTGTTTATTAATCCCTGAGAAATCTACCACCAAATCAAACACATGTGCACTTTCGATGGTGGCAAGCTCTGGACTTCACTCTACACCACACCAAAGAACCTGGAGTGAAGTCCTGAGCTTGCCATATCAAGATCTCCTGGGCGTGCTCTGGTCACCCACTGTCCCAACACTGAGGCCACATGCAGAAAGGTCATTCATGGACCATGGGGGTGAAGCTGGGAAGATGCAGTGAGTTGTCCTTCCAGATCGCTGCCTCCGGGAAGGGCCAAAGTGCCTAGCCCAGGGATACTCCACTCTGAGGGAGGGGTGACTGCTGCCATCCCAACATGTCCCTACTGCTGCAGAAACACCTAGAAGACCCCAGGTATTCAGACCCTGTCCTGAAGGCCACAGGTCAAAGGGCAGCTCAGCGAATGTAGGTGGTTACCGTCCCTCCATACACCAGCAGCCCCTTTTCTACAAGCTCTCAGACCCAGCAGGAAAAGACATGGGCTTGAAGAGGCGGTCGTTTGTCTGGACCCTGAGGAAGGGGGCCTGGTTCTGCGTGCAGAAGGCCGCGTCCCAGCCCGCCCTGCTCCCCTCTGAAAATAGATTAAAAAGCCCCAGAGAGCCTTTTCCCTGCAGTGCCATCCTCTCCCCATAGAGCAGAGCCACTGGCTGGAAATGGCCAAGGGCAAACAGAGGAGGGAAGAGGTGCTCTATTTAGTGTGGATTTCCCTCACCCCAGGTTTCCCGACCCCTTTCTTCCTTCCTCCCACCCAGGCAGAGGTCTCATAAGGCCCTGCCTGCCTCTGTCCTGTGGTCGCTGCTCTCCCTTTGTCCCTGTTCTGGTCTGCCTGTGTACCTGCCTGGTCTCAGTGCCACCTGCCCTCGGGAAGGAGGCCACACTGAAATTCCACCAGAGATCCCCACAGGAAAGAAGACAGACAGACACACAAGTGGCCAAATCAGCAGGGAGAGACGCCCCCTGGCCACAGATGAGTTTGGGAGGGATCTGCTGTCTGCATGGGCAGCTCATTGATCCTTTTCTGATAATTATTCCTCACTCATCGCAAAACGAATGACGCTGGCTCCAGCCCAGCCAGGCAGGAGAGAAGGCGGCTCCGTGTGTGGAGGGTGGAAAATGAGCCTGCCTTGTTCATTCGAGGAGAGACAGGAGTGAATGGTGTGTACTATCCCTGAGCACTGAGCAGGGACCGTGGTGCTGCTTTAATATTCTGCTGAATGTGGTGTTTCTTTTAACCCTTGCTGGGGAGATTTTCAGTCCTGAGAGTCGCTTGCTTTTACCAAGCTACTGGTAAAGTTTCTTGGCTGCGTTGGACAGAAGGGCCGCAGATCTCCCAACGTGGGTCGCCCCCAGACGACCTGCGTGTACGCAGGCCTGGAAGCCGGCACAACGGTAGGCACACCCCCTCCCTCGGGCATCTTCAGCCTTGAAGACTGTGTGAGCTAGTCAAGATGGGGTACAGGGAGGAAACCGCACGCATCCAGACGCCTGGTGTGTCCCCACACATTTGCTCCCAAACAATTTCGCTTGCATTTATAGGCTCCTTCATCCATGGAGACCCAATACCGAGGCTAGGCTCCCGAAGTGGGGACCTCTCTGCTCTCCGAGGCCCCGCCCGGTACCCACCGGCGGGCGCGGAGAGCGGCGGGCAGGACGCGCGGTCCCACAGCTCAAAGTCCAGTGTGGCCTCGCCGGTTGCAAAAGATCGCTCACCCAGGTTGTCCTGACCAGTTTGCAAGCGCACGGCGCCTCGCTTGTCCTATTTCAACTGCTCCCGCACTGGACCCTCAGTAAAGTCAAACCCAACCATCTCGGCTCGGGGTGCTGACCGCGCTCCACATTGTACAGTCCCTGCGCGTTCCAAAAAGCAACCCCCTCCGCACAAAGACCAGCAGCGAGAAAGGGCACCGTAAAGCGGGGGCAGACAAAAAACCACCTTTATAAAAGCAAGCGAGAGCTTTCTAGGTATTAATCACCTCATCCCTGCGCCGCCACCAGAACGCACGCGGGATATGGTGTCTTCACTAACAAGGTGAGGACATCGGCCCCGCCTCAGAGCCCCGAATGTCCCCGCTTCCTTTGGAAAAAGGACAGCGCTATCCAGAAGGGCCCGCAGCGCTGAAAAACGGTGGGGGGTTTGTGGAGGGGAGTGTAGAAGGTGTCCTCTGAGCAACCTGTAGCAGTTTAGTGAGAACTGCGTCAGCCCGGCAGGGCGGTTCAGCGTGGACCGCGGCGCGGGCGCCAGGAGCTGCGTCCCCGTAGCGCGACCCAGGGGAGTGGGAGAGCGCTCCGGGCTGCCGCGGCGCATCACCCCCAAGAGTTGCTTCCATCCCGGCAACTCCACTCCGCTCTAGGGCCGGGTTGCAAGGACTGGGGGCGGGGAAGAGGGCGGGAGGCGGGGAGCGGGGCAGGGATTTCCCACAGGGATTCGCGGGCGCCGCGGAGCGGGGGGCTCCCCGCCGCGCCAGGCGCCGTGCCCGCGGGGTGCGCTTGCCCGGCCGCCGCCGGAGGCACAGCCAAGGCTGTAGCTGGGACAGCGTTGCTGCCCGTCGGCTCCCGGCCGCCAAGGCTCCCTTCCCGGGGCGAAGGGGTGTTTGGGCGAGTTTCAGCAGGACCGACCACCCATCCCACCCTCTTTCCCAGGCTCAGGAGCCGACAAAGGTGTCCGCCTCCCCTCCGTGGCCCGTTAAAGATGCAGCCCCCCAGGTCCCAGCACCGCCAGCGGTGCCCGAGGGTACTCAGTGAACTCAGCTCCTCTCCTTCGGCGGCCACTCGCAGGGTACCAGGGCGGAGCTGCTGCGCCCCTCGCGGGAGCCTGCTCGCCGAGCCCACAGTCCTGAGCAGGTGGGGCCCGAGCTGAGGAACAGGAGCGGCGGCGCGCGGCCACCTGAACGTATCCGTGCCGGGACACGGAGTGCACAGAAGCCCGCGCCCCAGGGACCGGGGGCCGGAGGACACTTCCTCCCCAACGCCCAGCTCCGTCCGGCAGTAAGAAATTGCACCGCAATGCAGCGGGCTCCGCACTCTCCCAAGTCCAGGCTGCGGGAGACCCGGGCTGCCAGAGAGCGCCGCCAACCAGCCGCGGGCGCCGGGAGCCAGCCGGGGGCGCGCCGGTGGGTGCCGCCCCAGTCCCGCGCTCGGCAGCGGCCGGGGCTCCCCAACAGCCTCGCCTGGGGTCGCAGGCTTCGGGCTACGTGAGGCAGCAGGAGCAGCCCCGGGGATACAGCCGCCAGCCGCCAACCTGCGCCGCGGAGGGTACGTTACCTTCCATCGCGGCCACTGCGGATGCCAGAAGGAGCAGCAGCAAGCAATCCCGGGCCATCGCCGGCCGGCGGCCCCCAGGCCGATCCCGAGCCGAGGCGGCCGCGCGGGGAGGGCGCCGCGTCCCGGGGCGCCGCTGCACTCCCCGCCGGTGGTTTCTCCGTATCCTTTCGCGCTCTAGCTGGGACCGGACTCCCCCGAGCGCGGCGTGGGCGTGGGCGGGAGTGTGCGCGCGTGGGGCGGTGCGGGCGCGCGTGGGTGTGGGTGTGCATGTGTGTGTGTGTGTTTATGGGAGAGGTGGGTGTGTGCGTGCGTGTGTGTGTGTGAGAGACAGGAGGGCGAGGGAGTGCGAGCTGGGGAGAGCGCGCGAGTGCGTGTGCGTCCTGGTGTCACATTGCGAGCTACCGAGCAGCCTACGAGAGGACGGAGCCGGCCACACTGACGCGGGAGGGAGCGGGATCCCCCACCATCAACTCTCTCCCCACCCCTAACACCTCTTGTCCAATCAAGGAATCAAACCTGCAAAATTCCCCCGTCCAATCAGGCGCGAGCACCTCCTCACACTGGCATTGTTAGTTTAAGAAAAACTTTTGCTTGCAAGGCTGTGCGGGAGGGCTGAGAGGGCGCTAGGAGGGGGCCGGGCTCCCTCTCGCGGTGCTCTCGGAGAACCGCACCCGCCTGCCCAGCTCCATCACGCTCTGGAGCTAGGAGGCCTGGGTAATTACCCTTACAGCCCAACAGGACTGGGTAGGCTTTAAATAATCAAATTTGTCTTCTTTCATCTTCTCAGCGAGACTTACTTTGATTACCCTATTTAGTGCAACCCCCATTACACACCCTATCCTTCCCACCCTTGGCACTCACCTTCTAACACAGTGTGGTTTCTATTAATCAATTTTCTTTATTGTGGGTCTCCCCTTATTAGAATGGTGTCTGCATTCTTGGGATTCGTGGGTTTTTTCCACTACTGAATACCCAGTGCCTAGAACAGCACCTGGCAGATGAAGGTGATGGCATATATCCGATGAATGAATGAATGAGGCTCGGAGAATCTGTGGGCAGTGGCTGTAGTGTGTACAGGGCTCCGGATATGCTTCTTGTCCAACTCGCTGCTGCTCCTGTCCTCCAGAAGTCTCTGGCTGCCTTTATATCTCACTTTCCAGTGCATTCTGTGAGCATCCACAGAGGGCCCTGACCCCAGAAGAGGTGGGAGAGATGTACACATCTGGCTACCCAAAGCAGAGAATGCAGTACCGCAGAAGAAGAAGGCTATGCAAGCTGAGGCACAGAGGAAGTGCTCTCACTGTGGGAGGCATTGAGCAAGGGTTGGAAGGATTTGCATGGGCAGTCACAGGTGGCTAGGCACTGGAGGAAGGAGCCATTCTCCCAGGCTCAGCTCCCACAGCTCAGCTCTCTTTTCCTGATTCTGGAGATAGCCCGAGTGTTCTAGGTCAAGATGGCCTTGCAGCAATAATGTTATGCTGGAGAAGTGAGCTCCACCCCCAGCCCCTCCCACCCACCCGCTGATGGGCTGGTCTTACAGAGTCAGGGAGAACCTTTTTCCATTACCCACCTAACAGCCAGCATTAGTGGGTGCCGTTTCCCCACCATGCTTTTCCCATAGTTGTTGATGAGTTACATGTGGGCAGCTGCTGTGACCCTTTGCCTGCTCTCTGTCTTCTTGAGCTTTGCTAAATCAGTTTCCCATTCTTATGTTTGGTGTCTCCTTTGCTGGGATGGCTCCCCCTCAGTCACAGCCAGACCTGTCTCCCCATGCTGACACTGCTTGGCTTCCCCTGCTCTGCCTCAGCCTGCCTCCCTCTCCCTGCCCCTCCATCCCACCCTGCCTCAGCACCTGAAGGGAAGATCCCATTGCTGCCCTCTGCCCCAGCACACCACCAACATCTCTGGAGCTGTCACCCTGGGAGTGACTCACTCCCAGTTACCCATCATCCTCCTGGACCCTCACCAGCAGTTGACCCAGAGCTCTTGCCTCAGTTTCCAAGGTCCCCATTTTTCTCTCACCTGTCTTACCACTTCTTACTGTTCCCTCTTCAACTCTCAAAAGAGGTTCCCCCCAAGCTGTGCTCTTGCAGCTGTTCCCCAGGTCTATGGGCAACTCCTCATCACTTTACCTGCTCACCCACCTCCAGCCCTCCCCTCATGGATGGAGGGGTGAGTCTCAGACTCTTTCCTCTCCTTCGTCAGTCTTTTGAGAGGCACATTGGGCAACGTCCCCCTCTGTCACATCTTTCTCCCATTGCCCTTGTCCCGAGTCCGTGACCCATCTCAGTTCCGGCCCAGACTGCCTTCCCTGGACAAGTGGAGAGTCTCTAAGAGGTTGCCCAGCTTCTGGCCTCTCCCCACTCTAATCATTCTGCGCTCTGCTGCCAGACTAATCTTTCCCAAGCCAAACTTGATCTGCTCTCCTCCCAGCACACACACCTAGTGGCTCCTCACTGTCTGGTAAAGAGACCAACCACTCTGACATAGCATCCAGATTTCTCCACAAGCTCCCTGGAACCTGCCTTCTCAGCTCAGACTCTGCCAGCCTCCCTCTAGGCATGGGCTGCACGGCCAACTTGATCCCCTTGCTGCCCCCACACCCACCCAAGGCTCTCCTTTCCTTGCATCTAGCGAGTCATGCACTCACCCCCTTATTCCACAAATATTTGAGTAGCTACAGTGAGCCAGGCAGACTCTGCTCTAGGCTGTGGAGTAGACACGGGCCCTGACCTGAGAGCTTACAGTGTTGTGGAGAAGAATGACAACAGAGGCAATAGCATATCAGGTGGTGAAAAGGCCTGGAGAATAAAGCAAAGTAACAACTAAAGGCTGGTGGTGGGCAGCTGGCCATGGGGGGAGTGGCTTGTGTTTATTGAGCACACAAGCACTGCACTGGACATTTACATGCAAAACTGAAATGGAATGAACTCCCTGCCCTCTACTTCTAGCCAAACCCCACTTCTCCCAGTAAGCTTGGTGTCCCTGTGACCCAGTCTCATGCTACTTCTCTTTGTGTGGGTACTGAGTGGCTTTTCTAGACCTCACTGAAGACAGAACTGCCCGTTATCCAACAGCAAAACCCTCCTCCTGGAAGGACCCTGGAGAACACATGGCCAGAGAGCTCAAGGAGAGCTCTGCCAGGATCTTTCAACCTGTGCCAGGCAAATAACACAAAAATTACCAACTTAGTATCTTCTGATCCCCAGCCCCACCCCTGAGGATTTTAAGCAGTAGGGATGAGGTAGGCCCACAGTGTGATTTTATAGCCCTCAGCCCAGCTGGTTCTGCTGCACAATGGGAGTCTCTGTTCTTGGTCTAGGAGTTTAAAACTGCTCTGAGGCTTTCTCAGGGGACCTCCAGGTGGGAAAGTACAAGAGTGGCCAGGGGATGGAGCTTCAGACCTCACCCCTGTTTCAGAAGCTTTTTGTTCTTCTGGATGTCTATGTCAGGCTTTCTCTGAAGGGAGGGTTCTTAGCAAGAAGAGAAGGAGGTAGAGAAAGTAAGAGGGATCAGAGGAGTTGGGTGGGATGAGGACGGGGCGCATCAACTCAGAAGGGTATGAGGAGAACAGTATTGATGACTTGGAGAGCATGCTGATGGTTCAAGCTAGAATAGTGTCAGTTCAGGACTTCTGCTAATTTCCCTGATAACCCAGGGGATTGACTTTTCTTGAGCAAACTAAATATTAATTTAGCTGTGCAGAAGATTGATCTCTCTCTTGCAATGGGTTATGATATGTAAAATCCCTAAAAGCACCGTTGACTTGAGAATCTAAGCCTGGGTAACTATTTCCTCTAGAGCATCTCCTTGGCTATTTTTTTCCTCTCTGATGTCAAATGCTCACTTGTTTTCTTGATTAATCACCCAGCTATTTGCTATCACTAAATCATTCCTTCAAAGTGACAGATGCTTGCCTCCAAGCCAGCAGCTGAGGGCTTTCAGGCACCCAAGGGTGATTTGACCCTTTTGCTAAGGCTCAGAGGCCCACTGGCTGGAAAGTTTTGGGGTAGTCAACCAATTCACCCAACCTCTAAACAGTTTTGTGTGTAAAAGGTTGGAAAGGATTTCTAGTGAAAGCAATTACACAGCTTCCCTTGATAATTCTACACATTATGAAGCTGTCCTATTAGAAAGTTTCTGATTGCCTCTAATCTACATCCCATTTGTTATAGTTAAAGCCTGTTTTCTTCATCCTACTTAGAGGTGGAGAGTGTAGACAAATAGTAACCATCCTGAGAATGATCACATGGGCGTCTTATTCTTGAGAAAATGTTAAGTTGCTCCCTTATCCCATCTTTTTCTTTTTAAATATTACTTAACTGCATAAATGAAAGGTTTAGTTATACATTCCATGACCTTAGCTACCTTTAATTAGATTCTTAAGTGCTAATACACATTTTCATTAATTTTGGAGCAGCAGGTGGACCATTTATGAGTAATTTTAAATTTTTTAACAATGGATAATAGACACATAACAAAATACTTCTTCCCCTCTTTTGTTCTTTCAACATTTTTTGAGCAGCAATTCTGTGCCAGTTGCCTACAAGGTGCTGAGACCCAGCGATGTCTGTGACCCAGCCCATCCCTTTAGGGATCTCATGGTCTTCTGAGGAAGACAGACAATCAAATGCATTGTGGGACTTGCTATGCAAAATGGCCTCTAGCTAGAGGCTCCCAACAAGCCTCTAATTGTCTCTCCAGAAATATCCCAGCAAATACAGACAAATATGAAGACTCACACTAACAAGGTGGATGAACACTGACAGACAAACTAATTGCCAGGATGTGGAAGGAAGTGACAATACTTACTTACAAGGCAGATGAAGCTAGACGGAGAAAAACCTATCAGGTGCACATAAGACATGTGCCAAGATCTCTTCTATAAAGAGCCTGCTTTAAGGAAATATTAGGAAGATATGTTGCCATTTCCTCTCTGTCAAGATCTGACTCAGACACCAGGATCTTTACTGACCAGAGAATGGAATAAATGCCCATTACCATAGTTGCTTCAGCTTCCAACCAAACAAAAAATAGTTTCCCCTGGTCATCTCTTCCTTTCCCTTCCCCTCCCGAGTATAGGTCTTCATACACTCAGGAGGAACCTAAAAATGAGCAAGATAATTGGGCATACAGGTGGGCTGATTAAGACCCAGTACACTCTGCAGGTGAAGAATGGGCAAGAGGGTGGAACAGTCACCATAATAACTACAGGATTCAGGAGTGTAGTTTTTCCTGTGACACATCAGGTCAGAGCACCAGGGAATCAGAAAGATGCCACCTTAGAAGAGCATATAGACACTAGATGAAGCCTGTTGGCAACAGGCAGTCAGACACTGGCTGGTCCTCCAGTGTAGGCCTAAAAAGGTGATTCAAACATCAAGCAAGCAGAGAGACTGGAGAGCCCAAGACCAATCTGCTCGCCCTGCCAAGCAGAAAACAGCAAAAACTGAGTCTTTCTCTGAGGGGTAAAGAGGGGTCAAGTCAGCCCAGGGGTCTATGAGAACACTGCAGAATAAAGAGCAGAAACAGCACCACCAAGACCCAGAAGGCAGACATCTTTTTGGAAAATGATGCTCTGCAGAGTTAAGAGGCATTTTCAGGAAGCTTCTTGGCATGCATGTAGATAAACTCCATGGGAAAGGAACAAGCTGACAAGAAAAACAGGTTAAGCAGAAAAGGCAACAGAATGAGAGAAAGGAGAGGAAAGCAATAGAGAAGAGTTTTAAGGAAACAGAAATGCAGTGTCAGAGCAAAACTCCATATTGATGTGGCAGTAAGGGGCAGGTCTGTGGCTGCTGAATATTGAATGGATGGTGTCGCAGACAAACTGGAGAACCTTACCAAGAATGCATATAAAATAGACAGAAAAGGAAAAACACCGAGAGAGAATACAAAGCATATGGAAAACAGAAAATGGAGACATAACATATATAAAATTGCGTCAGTGCTTGCAAGGGGCTGGGGACCTGAAAGAGTCCCTAGATGCATTTGTTAAGAGTTTAGAGTTCCTAAAAGAGATACCAGTACAAAAGTAATGGCAAAACTATACAAGAACTTTTCTTAACTGAATAAAGACCTAATAGTCATACCTAGGCAATGTTTTGAACCATGTGAATATTTTAAAGAAATTACATCTATCCAAGACCACACACAAATAGGCACATAGAAAAATAGATCACCTACAGTAGAGTAAGTACTGTGAACTTCCTACCACTAATTCAAAAGAAAATGGAACCAGAGCTACAGAGTTTTATAAGGGGAAATTTGTGACACAAAAAAATATATTTCCAGTAGGCTGAAAGCAAAAGATATTTTCAGGTCTCAGAAAATTTGCAACAGTTTAGGAAAAAAATTACTTGAAAATGTATTCCAAATGACAAATAGGAGGTTTTGTAGTAAGCAAAAAAATTAATTAAAATAGAAGTCTAAATGTTTGTAAACTGCTTTTAAACTGAATTAAAATGTCAAAAGTAATCCCAATGAAGAATATACATGTTGTTAAAACTCTAATTATGAAAACCTAACTGTAATAGCTGAAATTATATTGAGACCAAAGAGAAGGGGAATGTAAGGAGGGTGAGCAAAGTTATATGAAATTCCTTGTCCACATAGGAAGCTTTTTTTTTGTAATGTTTGATTCTTACAAATATTGAAATTGGTTTAAAATAGTTATAGGTTGTTTAAAAAGTTTTAAGTAATTAAAAGTTTTCACAAATATGCTTTAAAGAAGTATACATGCTTTTGAAAATACCAGAGAACATAAAAACAAAATACAACCCATATGGCTGAAAAAAAGGAAATGAAAAAGAATTAAATAAACAGAAGGGAAGTTATGTGTTTAAACAGTAAGAATTTCTAAGAAATTACATAAATCATTTCCAACAACAAATGTGTATGAATGGAATCTTTTTGATTAAAAAGACTCTGGCTAAAAAATGATATCATTATATATAGTACCTAACACAAAGGGAAAAATAATTAAATAGTAAAAGAATAACTTGCATTGTGGTAGTATTACAGGTTAACATGCTAAACTCTTGCTAAGTACATCTAGACAAACTCGATGATATGGAAAATGGCTTGTTTTCTGTATGTTGCACTGCCCATAAGAAGTCTCCCCAAAAGCCTGGAAACAAAGAAGTACTCAAGGAAACAAAGTTCTAAAATCCAGAATGGTAAGTGTGGGAGCTTATACTGCAGTGTGTGTAAGGATTAATCCCTGGTGTGGAAAATCTAATGGCCTGAATTTTAATGTACATCAATTGGAAACAAGGCTTCGAGTGAGTCCAAGATAGATAATTGGAATGGAGACCCCTGCATAAAGCTGAGGCCTCAAATTACAGCACCTTCATTGAAAGAATGAGAGAAAAATTTACCCACTGTCACAGAGAAGAAAAAGGAAGCTTGAGTCTCAGCCTGGGCTCAGGGTGTGAAAATAAATAATCTCCCCTCAGAATTCTTATCGCAGGCCCTCATTTACATGGATTTGAGTTCAAATTTATACTGACTTGATCACAGATCTCCTAAGCCAATAACTCAATTGAAAAAAATTAGCTATAAGTAGATTGGTAGAAGGAAGTGCAAAAACACACCTTATGGAAGATTTCCACAAATAAAAGCCCTGTCAAACATGAACTCCAATCCAAAATTATAGAACACAAATAATCTACCATGAACAAAATTCAGCAGACAAAACAGACAGGAGTAGACCTTTCATAAAATAGAACTATCAGAGAAAGTCTCTTAAATATCAATATTTAAAATAATAAGACACTGTAGAAACAGAATCTATAAAGTTGATAAAGAACCACATAGAAAAGGAAATTAAAAACTGAACAGATGGGTTTAAGAGGTTAAATATGCCTGAGAGGTTACTGAGCTTCAAGTTAAATCTAAGAAACACAGAAAAGTAAAGAGATATAAAACATTAAAAGAAGTTGAGAAATACAGATGAAGCAAAAGAAGGCTATATATTTTTTTTAAATACTAAGAGGAAGTAACATAAAGAAGCAGGGGTGGGGGGATAAGCAATATTATGAGAAAATGGCCGATAAATTCCCAAAATAGATGAAGGAAATGAATTACTCAGATTCAGGAAGCACAGATTCAAGAATAAAGAAAAAATATTCATGACTAGACAAATTATAATGAAATTTCGTGACACCAAAGACAGAAAAAGTCTTACAAGTAATCAGAGGAATGAAAAGTTACTTCTAAGAAATGACAATTAGTCCTCTAAGCAGCAAAATGTTAAGCACAGAAAGAAAATAACTATTAAGCTGAAACTTCATGTAACCTAAAATCTATATCCAGTTAAATTTGTTTCAAGACTGAAAACAAAATAAAGACATTTCATGCAAAACTAAAGAGTTTCCCACCAAAATACTATCTCTGAGATCTACTAAAAGAAACAGCTTGTGAATAAGGGAAATAAACTCAGAAGAGCAAAGAAAGATGAAAGAAACAATAATGAATAAAGGAACTGGTAAACGTGCAGGTAAATCTTTGGGGTTTCTAAAAGCAGTATCACACTAAAATACTGAATAAGAACACAGCATCTAAGATATGAATTAAAAGGCTAAAAGTTTTCTAAAACACTGGTACCATTTTGGAGACAAGTAAATATATTGGATAGTTTTAGATGTTATGAAGTCAACCATGCTTTAATATGTTAAGGACAACCGTTTCCTGATAAGCAGTAGGAGGAAGGGAGAACAATGAAACTTAATCAGTACAATGGAAAGTAGGACAAGACAGAAAAATAAATAAATAAAAACAGCATACATACTGCAAAAAATTAGATGATGGAAATAAATCAATATATACTAATAATCCCAATAAATGTATTAGTAACACAATAAATATAAATGAAATAAACTCATTATTTTAAAAGACAAACCATCAGATTGGTTAAGAAAATCCAATATATACATTGGAAGAAACACATTGAAAACCTAAGGATTCACATATATTTTCAAAGTAAATGGATAAGAAAGATGTATGAGGAAAATATTAATTTTAAAAATCTGGTATAGCTAGTTTAATACCATAAAACTAAACATTAAGAAAAAAGAATTATTAGTAATAAAAGAAACACTACACAATAACAAAAGGAATAATTTTTTAGGAAGACATACAGATTCTAAATTTCTATGCACCTGAGGCATGACCTCAAATTATACAAAGAAGAAAAGGCAGAATTCCAAGGAGAAATCAACAAATCTATCACTAAAGAGAAAAGTTTTTATATACCTCATTTGGTTATTTATAGGTCAAGCAGATGAAAATTGGTAAGTGGAAGACTAGAACAATAAAACTACCCGACTTAATTTAGTGGAGGTATAAAGAACCCCACCCAATCACTAATGATTGCACATTCTCAAGTAGAACTATTGCAAAATTGGGCTACTCTCCAGGCAACAAAGTAAATCTCAACCAAGACCAAATAATTTGTCATATGGATCACATTATCTGACCTCAAAGCAATTCAGTTGAACCCTATAGAGATTAGTATGGCCCCTGTGCAAAAATGACACCCAAATTCATGAAGTATTCCATATTTTTAAGCTGGACACAAAAAGAGAAATAGTATAAGCTTTGGTTTAAATGACATATCTAGCGTAAGAAGAGACAGCAAGTAGATCAGAGGTTACCAGGGACTGTGGAAAAAGGGTATGGGGAATTATTTATTAATAGGTAGAGTTTCTGTTTGGATGATGAAAGGGTGTTGAAATAGTGATGATGGTTGCACAGTATTGTGAACATAATGCTACTGAATTGTCCATTTAAATTAATTAGAATACAAATTTTATGTTATATGTATTTGACCACATTAAAAAAAATCTAAGTATTAAATAAAGAGGGCAAAAGATTTTAATAGACATTTCAGATAAAAGGAAATATGAACAACCTAACAATATCTGAAAAGGTACACCATCTCATTTGTAAGTGAGAACAATACCAAGATATTATTCTTATCAGCCAACAGGCAATAATAATAAAGCCAAACAATTGCTAGTGTTGGTAGGATATAGAGCAATTCACACATTGCTAGTGTGAGTGTCAGTTGGTTCAAATATTTTAAATAGGAGTATGTCATTACTTCATGAAGTTTAACATGTGCTTCCTTATGTAGTAATTAAAGTAAGTACAGGTTGCCATAATAAAGATGATACAACAAAATATGAAGAATGAAATGGCTTAAAGGTAAAGAATTGATTGCTCTGACGTTATCAGTCCCAAAGTTTACTGTCCTGATGAGTGGCACAACTTTTATCTTCATGGTCATTCAGGTATACCCAGTTCTTTCTAAGACATTGCTTTGCCATTACTTGGGACTTGGTCATTTTGTGCAAACTGAAGCTGAGTCATCACTGCATTTGGGTTTGGGCTAGTAGGAAGAGAAAATAGAGCATGAAGGAGGTATACCCATTGCCTTAAGATCTGATCCCAAAGTAGCAAAATGCAAAGCTACTTAGGTTCCACTGATGCAAAATTAGTCCCATGACCAGACCTAACTAAAAGGGAGGGTGGGAAAGATGTCTAGCTGGATGCCATGTGTGAAGATGGGGAGAATGGATTTGGGTGGACAATTAGCAATCTTCACTATCCCCTAGGACTAAGCAATTTCACAGCTAGGTCTGCCTTAGTAACACTTCTGCGTATGTGCACCAGGAGATATACCCACAAAAGCTCATGGATGCACAATTCATAATAGGAAAAAATGGGAAACAGCTCAAATGTGCATCATTGTAGAACAAAAAAATAAGTCGTGGTATATTCATAGACAGGAGCAAAAATGAATGAATTACTGATGCACTATTGAAAAGATGCTCCTAAGGCAATACTAATATTCAGCTGAATGATAAGTATTAATAGATTATATGTGATTACATGCATATATGTTAATATGTACATTATATTCATTATTTTGTATATTATACTTAAAATACCAAGTTTACATCCTCAAAATGAACTATAATTTTTCACCCAACAGGCTGGTAAAACAAATTTTTGTTAATATTAAATGTAGACATGGATGTGGGCAGATGGACAGTAAAAGTACAAATTGCAGTTTTATCCTGTAAGGCATTTTGGCAGTATCTTTAAAATCTTAAATTGGGCACTTCTATGAACTGCTGTTTCACTGCTCAACATTAACCTAGAGAAAAAGCTAAGGAAGCAGTGTGCAGAGATGTTCAGCACAGAAAATTTTGAAATAGAAAAAAAATTGAGAATACTATTAATTAAGGAAATGACTAAACTATGATCCAACCATACGACTAAATATTATTCAAGAGTAAAACAAGCGATGTGGAACTATTTGTGCTTAATGTGAGTAGATCTTCAAAACCAAGCATTCTGTGAAAAGCGAAGTTGCAGAACAAATGAGAGAAAACAGTATTGTATTTCCCGTTAAATGAGTATGTGTGTGTGTGCATGTATGAGTGTATTTTTTATTTGATCTGAATTGTCTCTAAAAAGAATTAGCTGTTTAAAAAAGCTTATATGAGGAACTATTGTTTTAAAATATTAAACTTAGAAATGTTTTTCAACCAGTAAAGTGATGACCATCTAAATAAAACGAAATGAAAAGATGGTGAAACTCATCCATTTACTCAAAAATATTTATTGAGTGCATACAATGAATCCGGGAGGCAGCAGGGAAACAAAGTCCTTTTTTCACAAAATTCAATCGTTTTAAGGATTGAATTTTACCAAAAGTGAAACTTAGAAACCACAATACTAGCCATTTCCATGTATCTCCATCAAGCAAACTCTGGGTTCTAAAATTTTTTGAAAATTGAGTCAATTGGACAAGTGCAGTAATTGCTCAAATCCTTGGTTTACCCATCTGAAAAATGAAGTGAATATATATCTTGCTCAAAAGTCAGTTAGCAGGCACTTGAGAGTGCAATATCTGATCATCCTCTTTATGAAGTGCTTTATATGGTTGATCAAGGAGAAGAAATGAAGGCAATTTATCTTGCTCTTCATAAAGAGTCTAAGATATGAAATGCTCATCCTTATAACAGGAAATACAGTCCAGATCAAAATACTATTAGCTGACCACACAACTAATTGGAGAGTGAGAACCAAAGGGACTTATTAATGATAAAGTCCACAGGTATTTTTCAAGGAGGTCAGCGCAAAACGGGTGCCTTTTTTAACACCTCTGCCAAGGACTCAGTAGTGCAATAGAAAGTATGCTGGTTAAATTTCTGTTTTCACTTCTTGTCTTCTGAAATCTTCCATTTGAAAAATTAGAATTCAGAACGGTTGGCTTTTCTAACAATGAATAGATGAGCCACAGGTCGGCAAGGTTGGCTGTCATGCCCATTAACCACATGCCCGTTAAGCATTAGATAGGTAGCTAATCCAAACTGAAATGTGTATAAAATATACTGGAATTTATACCAGCTTTCAAGGATTTAGTATGAAAAAATATTAAAAAGCTCACTGATCATTACCAAAAGTGAAATATATATATTGATTATATATTGAAATTATTGCATGTTTTTATATTGATTAAAAAGTTTAATACATTATGTTGGATTATATTAAAATGAATTTCACCTGTTCTTTTACCTTTTTAGTAAGAGGTTAGAAAATGTATGGTGTGCTATGTTTCTACCCCAACCAGCTGCTCACTGGAACTATGAGAAACACAATCTGGCTCTCTGGGGCGAGGGGTTGGCAAGGATTAGGCAGGTATTGAGGCCCCAGAGGTGGGTGGGTGGTGAGAGCATCCCAGAGAGGCCAGGCCACCATGCAGAGGAGGTGGGTCAGAGACCCAGGCCTATACCACCACGATATCTCTGCCCACAGACTAATGAGTAGGTAGCCGGCATGCTTAGGAAGCAACTGGCCATGTCAATTTTGCCCTTTCAGCTGTTAGTGCTCACTGCATAGACCTGATGCAAAGAAGAGTGGTCAGAACAGGCAGAAAGACCATATCCACAGCTGAATGACCATAGGCTGGTAAAGAGATGCTAGGTCACTCCAGGAGGAGAGGTACCGTTCTACACAGGAAGAATGATGGAGAAAGAAGGGGTTGTTTTCTGAATAACCCTTCCCCCCAATTATCCAAAATAGCCACCAGTACCTAATGGACAACTGGGAATGTAGATACACTATCAAGAGGTTTGGGGTCTCCCTTCTCCTGGAGATCCAGGCAATTCTCTCTTTCATATCCTAGAATCAGACCTTGAGATAATGATTAGAATGCGAGGAGGTACACAGGATGCTCCCCTTTGCTACCTGGTGCACCCAACCTCCAGCTGTATGTGCTGGCCACCAACAACTCACAGCAGAGCCCTTTTCTGGAGCACTGACTTTGGCAAAATGGGCACTGCCTCAGCTGGAGGATATGCTTGCCCACCCTAGCCTTAGGGGAGGTCCTCAGGAAATAGGGATTCAAAAGGGAGGTTCCCATGACTCCAGTGAGGACCAACTCTGTGGCATTCTTTATGCTCCAGAGCACCCCAAGAGATCAGACTGAAGCCAGTCTCCAGCCAAGACCACCGCTTTGCTCATCTCCTTCCCTGGCCCCATCCCACAGACTCCCTCCTCTTCCCTGACAGCGCTCTGTGACTAAGCCATGAGAACAAGACCCTGTTCCAGGCTCTGCTTCCGGGGACCTCACTAGGACAGAAGGGGAATGAAACATGGATAGGTGAATGGGGAAACAAGACAATGAGGGAGAAACAGCCAATAACAGAATATTATCAAGCCAGTCACCACCAGGGGTGTCTGAAGATTAATCCTGTGGGGAAACTCAGGAAGCCAGTGTAGAACACACACCTAAGAGTCATCCCAGCCAAGGGGCAAGGAAGCTGAGGTCTTTATTCATGCACCGGCTCTCATCAGGCTGCCAGGGTGGAGAGCATCAGCCCCTCAGCACTTGCAGCTGCATGAGTCTGGGCAGGGCAGCCCCCTGAGGTCCCAGGGAAAGCCCCTGGGCCCCAGAGCTGGCAGCTGGAGGTCAGGCCACTGCGCCTGCAGGGCTAGAGCTGAGGAAACATAGGCAGGGCATAAGGGTTTCCACTTCTGACCCCCACGTCCTGTTTCTGCTTCACAAGTATAATGCTTGACTGTCACAGCATCTCCGCTAGGCACCAGACTGACCCAGACAGACTCGGCTCCTCTCTCCTCACGCACACACCCACCTCTCACACTCCACTTGTGTGTGAGGTAGACCACCGAGGATTCAGCAGTGATGAAGGAGATACTTACTTTGCAGAAATACAAAGAGCCTCAGAGAGAACACTGCACATCCCTGTTTTTCAAAGACCTCCAGCTGCCCTCACTGGCTGCCTCAGCACTCGGCTGCCCATGTGACAAGAGCCCATCAAGGGGTTTAGTGGAATAAAAGCATCTTTCATCTTACAAGACTCACTCTCCTTAAAAGGTATTTATTGACTAATAAAGTGATTTTCCTCTCTGTTACATTAGCATTGTAGTATGCCATTATACTGACTTGAGTTAAGAATGAAGTTTCAAGTTTGCATGCTAAATTGGATAGTAAATTGTTTGTATCAGTTCTTGGCTATGTGACTTAGCATAAGGAAGGAGCAGGAATGTGGATACCAGTACTACCCAGAGAACCTGGAGAAGAAAACAAGAGGTGACATCTGCCTGTTGGAGGAAGTCATTAAGAGCTCAAGGCTGACCTGCAAGCTGGACTTGAGCAATGAAGTCCCCTCGCCAGTCCCCGCCCAGTTGCCTGTCCTTGGAATGTAAGTTCCGCTCACTGTTCCTACAGCGGGAGCCGTTTCAAGGATGCAGCCTTGAGAGAGAAAGCTGCTGTTGACACCATCTGGACAGTATACATGACTGAACCCATTAAGGCCTCTGTATAAACTTTTATGATTTGGGTAGGGGGTGAAGAGATCTAGTCATCTTGTAGCTGCACAAAACAAGCCTTGAATGTAAGTTCCCTTGCTTATTATACCTGTCACCTACCAACCTGGAGTGGTCTGCCTCCCCTCAGTCTCTCCAAGCCCTCTGTGTACAGAAGCCAATTTGTGAACTAACACAACCCCACAATGGGGGGAGGGGGGTGCTGTCAATTAGGAAACGATGTCCCAGGGCATGCCGGTGGGAATTGTGCCTAGAGGGTGGTGCTTAACACCCCACCGGAATCCTCTACAGTCACGAGGCAAGGCTCCCTATTCCTGCTATTAGTCAGTGGTGTATTGAGCATGTATTTCTGAGCACCTATTCCATGCTGGGCATAGGGGAAACTGACAAGAAGACCAAGTCCCTGTTCCCATGGATGTGAAATTATAGAAGAGACAGACCCTCCTCACAAAAAAACTGAACAAATACAGGAAGTCAGATCATCTCGGAGGATGCCACAAGAACCCCGCAGAGAGCAAGCACCCCGTGGCAGGGGGTGGCTGTCGGGGGGGGGGGGGGAGCACTACAGCCCCCAGGGCCACTCCAGAGGGCGTCTGTGAGGATGTGACATTCACCAGGGGAAGTAAACAGAAGTGTCAGGAGGGCGGGCAGTGGGGCTGAAGGCTGATGCGCAAGGAGTAAAGAGCTGAAAGTGCCATACGTGAGGTGGGAAGGACAGGCAGGGTCCCTTGTGCAGAGCCCTCTCTGTTCTGAGTTATGATTTTAAATATGGTGCTCATGGAGATGGTGACTCCTGGGACGGGGGTGGCGGGCCAGATGCACCTGGCTTTTCCCCCACCCCTACCTGCTAATAAATAACAGCAGCACCTAGAACTTAATGCTCAAAACAGACTTGGCCTCTTTGCGTGCCGTTTTTCCTGGGCTAAGAGAGTGACTGGATTGGCCTCCAAAGGTCCCTCCCAGCCCTGTCATGCAGAATGAGCACTGCAGGCTCCTCAAGAGAGAGACTGGCTCCGCGGTAAGGAGCTCACCTACTGGCCCACCTGTAGGGGATGGCCGGCTCCCCTGTCTTCCCTGAGGCCTTGGCTCAGCTCCTGAGTAATGCAGGCAACAAACAGAAGCAGGGTCTTACAGCGTGGGGTTGGGCTGCAGTCGCTCTCCTCCTGGCCAGCCCATGACCTCCTGCAGCCCTGTTGTCCCTAGGCACGTGGGCACTGGCAGGAGGCTGGGGCTGGCAAGAGTCTGGGCACCGCTGGAAGACCCTGGGATATGGAAAAGAAGGGCCCCAGCTGCCATCTATGCTTTGAGGTCTGGAGAGCTTGTCCCAGGAAAGGTTCACTGACCAAAGTGCCTTGGTAGCACCAGCCTAGAAAGCTGGTTTCACCTACCAGAAGGCAAACTCCCTTTTCCTCCTCCCAAAAGGCTTCCAGGGGCATAAACTGAGTCACAGTTAACCTGAGCTCCTGGGACCCTGAAGTTCCTGGGATGACCGAGCTCTCTACTCCCTCCTCCGTCTCGGGGAAGAAATGCTTGCAGGCAACTGAGCCTGAGGGTCACCTTGGGGTGTCCCAGGGAAGCCTGGGAGCCTCCACTGCTGGTGCAGAGGCCCAGCCCCGACATGACCCCTTGGCAGGGGACAGGGAGAATCTAGGGGAAAGGCCATCTGCCTCCAAAGCCAGAAGTGGTTCTGAATCTCTTCTACATGGGGCATTTTCAGACCATGAAGCAGATAATGGGGAGCGGGAGGAGTGAAGAAAATGGAGGATCAGAGAGAAGGGGGAGGAAAGAGAAGGAGAGGAGAGAAGAGAACACAGAAAAGCAAGAAGCTAGACAACCTTACCTGGCTCCCTGTCAAGTGCTCTCCCCCAAAGCAACTGGCACCCGTAAAAGTGTCCACAAGCCAGGTGTCTCCCTCACAGCCATTATAGCCTCCTATTAGGGATGGGTAACAGAAATCCATCTTCTTAATGCCGCCTGGGACAGAGAGGGAGGCCAGTCAGGTCTGGCAAGAGAATCCAGGCTGCATCAGCTGCACCGGGTGTATGGCATAAAGGGTCAGGTTTCTCCCATCCACCTCCTCTGCTGGCACCAAAAGGGCACAATGCCCACAGTGCCTCCAGGGGAAAAGGCAATGAGGTGGCCAAGACTGACATTTCAAGCAGGCCTGGCCAGGATGCCTCTGCTCAGCATGCCTAGGTCTGCTTCTACCCCAGCCACGCTGAATGGTTGGATTCACTTTCCCACATGTAGATGTCTGCAGCTTGATCTCACCAGCACATTTGCAAATACCCACTTGCCCCTGCAACTTTTTCCTCAGGGATCCAGAATGCATATAGCTTTAAGAATATCCTAGGTAATTCTCAAGGGTCAACAGAAAGCAACTAGAAGATGTCCCTTGGATCTGACCATGGAGACGGACATGGATCTCTCTTCTCTGGTCCTTGAGTCTGTCTACATCCACTCAGCCTGAAGAAAGGACAGAAAGGTTTATTTGGCTGGATTCGGGAGGTTGGGTTGCCCTGCCTGGAGAAAGCTTACCCCTCTGCAAGCATCAGCCCCCAGGAAAAAAAGCGAGAATGTTGACTCGCCTTGTTAGCATTCGTCCAAACGTATGCTCAATGTTACCTTCTGGCCAACATGGATTGATAATTTTGTCTCATATTTGGCAATGATTACTAAGAGAAGAGTGTTGTATGTAAATCTTATCATTGTTTTCCAAATTAGCATCAACACAAGCTATAACTTTGAAGGATTTTGAAGGTAATTAGCTCGTGTACTAGTGATGAAGACAAAAACAGACACAAGAGAGGAACTCAGGAAATCAGAGATGAGGATGAGAAGCCCACTAAGGGCTGAGAGTAGAATCTGGTTAATGGAAAAGAAGTGGAGATGAGTAGAAAGAATTGTTAACTGCTCCGAAGTATTTGCAATTCTTTAATTTTTATTCTAAATAAAATTTACTTCACATACTTTACAGCACATACTTTACAGCACAAAATTTACAGCACATACTTCCCTCACATAGCTCTGAACCTGCCGAATCATCAGAGCTGGTCTGTCTCATTCTCTGTGATGGCAAGAGCCAGTTCCATCCCAGTTACCACTTCAATCCCAAGGCCTGGCCAGTGACCAGCAGGCAGTCAGTAAATATTTGTTGAATCGATGAATGAACAAACAACATGAACTTAATCATTGTCTTATCGAGACACTAACCTACACTCAAATTAGGCAAAATTTATTCTAAATTCTCTGGACAGAACCAGTCAGTCTCAGACACAACCAGAGACAGGAAGTCCCACTGAAGGTCAAAGAGTTACAAGAAACAGAGACCTCTCATGACAGTGCCTAAAAAGCTGTTGGTTGGGGGTGGAGCAGAACTCGTCTGGATGCCATGGAGTGAAACTGGGGGCACCAGACCATGGGCAAACTGGAACTCACAGATGGACAGCAAGTAAGGAAATGGTGAGGACACATTTCTCCCTCCATTCCCCTGCTCTCCCTTGCCCCTGCACCATCTCTACCTCCCCCACCCCCTGCTCTGCACCAGCACCTAACCCTACTTGGGGTCTCTGTCCCCACATGACTTGGATGGCTCCACCCCCACGTTTATGCCAGTCTTGCTGTTCCTACACCATGGCTCTGCCCCTTCAGTTCCTAGACTCAAGGCCCAATCCCTGTGTTCTCCACATTCTCTAAATTGGCCTGGCACCAGCCCAGGCACCAAGTCTCACATGGCCACCCAAGAAGTGAGTCAGAAGGCTGCCCTTCATCCAGCTACCTGTGACTCAGAGGACAGGTCATGGGGTACAGCCAAGTAGGGCCACCCATCCTCCTCTGGGGGAGTGCAGGCAGGGGTGAGAAGGGCCCTTTATAGTACAACACAGAGCAGTCCTGCAGGATCACCCTGGTGCTGAAAGATCTAGGCAGACAGGCAGGTAGCAACAGAGGGGCTCTAGGCTGGGGTTCGTGCTGGAGGGGCAGGCACCCAAGAATCTGAGGAAGGTCCCCAAATCAGGGAGCATGTATGATTACTAGGTGCAGGGAAAGGCAGACAAGACTTGACTCATAGCCTCTAGAATCTCCGTGACATCCCAGAGGCTGCTCATATCTTTATCTCTGACCTTCTACCATCAGCACTGTCAGGAGAGAAAGCCATGGGCAAGGTAGGGCCCTGCGCCCAAGTTCATTCACAGTATAAGTGTGTTCAAGCCCAGCTATGCAGAATTTTCCATAAACCAGAACACTCTTTCTTCCCACACAAGTTGATTGAGTTGATTCCATTGGAAAGTCATGTGAAACCAGGGTCAGCCAATACCTTCAGCTTCTGGCTTCTGTGAATATGACCCCAAGGCCTTACTTCAATGAAGAGACGACTAACCCAGGGAATAAGGTATGTACAGAAACACTGCTGTTGAAGAAGTTCTCCACAGTGGCCAAAGAGATCTCTTGAAAATGCAGGAAAGTCACATTACTGTGTAGTTTAAATTCTTTCACTTGTTCACTCATTCAACAAATATGTGTTTACTGAGAAATGATTGTGTGCTTTGGGAGCTGTAGGATCAAATCCAGATGCCCTAATATGACTTGCATGGCCTCTATCCAGACTCTGCCCACTTCTGTAGTCCAGTAACTCTCAAATTTGAGCTGCATCAGATCACCTGGAGGGCTTGTTCAAACACAGGAGGCTGGGCCCTACCCCCAGAATTTCTGACTCAACAGGTCTGTGATGGAGCCTGATAATTAGTTTCTAGTAAGTTCCCGAGCGATGCTCTTGTTGCTGGTCCAAGAACTACAGGAGAGCCACTGCTCCAGCAACACCTGCTACCAGTGCCAACAGCAGGCTCCAGGTTCTCTGCCCCCACCACCCATCCTCTCACACACAGATGCCTTCCCCACTACCTACTGAATTCCAGTTTCCATGTCAGCCATACCATAACTCTCCCCCAATCTTTATACATGCTCTCTCCTTTACCTGGAACACACTCCCTCCCCATCTTCCTCTGGTTCACTTCTGTGTCTATTTGAAGATCCAGAATAGATGCCACTTCTTCCAGGAAGCCCTATAGGACTTCCTTCCCCTTTACTGACTACTCACACATATGACTGGGCTGGAGCCCCTACTCTGAGCTTCATGAGCAGCACATACTTCCCTCACATAGCTCTGAACCTGCCGAATCATCAGAGCTGGTCTGTCTCATTCTCTGTGATGGCAAGAGCCAGTTCCATCCCAGTTACCACTTCAATCCCAAGGCCTGGCCAGTGACCAGCAGGCAGTCAGTAAATATTTGTTGAATCGATGAATGAACAAACAACATGAACTTAATCACTGTCTTATCGAGACACTAACCTACACTCAAATTAGGCAAAATTTTAATAGCATATGCATGCACTACTACAGTGGTTCTCAATGTGCAGTTCTTAGACCAGCAATATCAACAGACCTGGGAACTTCTTAGAAATGCAGATTTTCAAGCCCCTTGCTGCACCAGAAGCTCTGGGAGCAGGGGTCAGCAATCTGGTTTTAATAATAAGCCTCTAGTGGTCTGATGCAGGCTCAAGTTGAAGAGCCACTGCACTACCATATAATGGGGCCTCAGAGGAGTGAAAGTACTGAAGTGTTGTAAAACCGCTCTCAGGTATGGGCAGTGAACAATTTGTGAGCACTGCCAGACAGAGGCCTGCGGCTGGGCCACAAGCCGGAGCCTCAGAGCAGTCAAGGTGAAGCCAATAATTCTCCAAATTATTGATATTTATAGAACAATTACTCCAAGAATGGAGATGTCACTGCGGATGAAGAGAGCTTGGAGGCAGATGATTTCTCTGTCAGGTGAGTAATTCTCTATCAGGTGAAACTGAAAAGCAGCAACAAGGAAAACCAGGTGAGCTGAAGTTTAATTTTGTGTCTGGCTCAAGAAGCACTGGGAAAGAGGAAGAGTTTGGTTCACTGGCAGGTTTGAGGGAGCGAACCCTTTCCAATTTCTGCAAACCACCCCTTTGTGGTACGTGAACACTGTCAAGGCATGAGAGGTAAACACTGCAGAAGTGACAGCCAAGTGGCCGCAGGCATCCAGGCTCTTGGGGGAGGCTCCAGGACAGGCGTGCGACCACAAGGGAACGTGGAAACTCATGCAGCAACTTGGCGCTGAAGCAAACTAGCAGTAAGGGGTTAGGCTTGTTTGCTGAACCATGCCAAGTGGCAGGTTATAGCTCTACCATGTGCTTCGAAATCACCCATCTCTGTAGAGATTGCTCTCAGATATTCTTTACATGTCAACAGAGTATATTCTGCACAGTCAGTGAAGCTAGTTTTGAGCAGCCTGTCCGACCCCGAGAGTATAAAGGGGAGGCATCCATCAGCAGTCCTTGTCACTCTGCATCCTGTGAGGTGTTAGCCGAAGAAATGATCAGTGAGTGTTAGAATCCCTCCATTAAAGGCAAATTTGCCACAAGGAATCAGATAAGCATTCACTGAATTGCTGAGAGCTGGGCATTAGTCAAAATGATCACTTACCCTAAATTAGGCCAAAGGTCAGGGTGAGAGAGACCAAGATCAACATTGTAGATATCTGATGGAGACCCGCAATCCGCAGGAAACAGACTGTAAGAGCATTACACAGCTAGCTGTGTAAGACCAGGCAGGTTGCCTAGGCTCTCAGATTCCCAGTGCTATCTCAAAACAGGAATAAAAGGAATGTCAGGCAGGGCTATTTGAAGAGTTAAACAATATATCACAGTATCTCTCACAGAAAGCTAGTACACGTTAGAGGTACTGATCTTCTCATACCTCTGGTGTATGGAGTCCTGGCCTGTCTGAACCCTGCTTCCTAAAGGCAAGGCAGATATGGAACTCCACAACATTGCCCTCAACTACAGAAAAGCCATGGTTTTTAATGAGCCTATAAATTACTTCTAAAAATTCATCATGAAACCACTCTTGCCTTCTGATTTAGTTTGGCAAACTCTTTGCCTGCTAATTCACTGTTGGAAATGTCTCCACTAAAGATCCTACTAGTTGCCTGGTGAGCTTTCTGGCACTCCCAGAAGTATTTGAACCCCACTTATTCACAAAGTCCTGGAATTTCAGCTAGAGGTGTTTTGGTTCATTTTTGTTTTAGCTGATGAAATCCCCTGTGCTAGATGCAAAAGCGGCCTGTAACGAAGGATGCCAAGCTGGGTGGCTGTATCAACAGAAATGTATTGTCTCACAATTCGGGAAGCTCAAAGTCCGAAAGTGTTGTGTTGGCAGGGTCTCCCACACAGCTGAGGACTGCGGGGAAGGGGCTATTCCAGGTCTTTCTCAGGGGCTCGAAGACATCCTTCTTCTCCTTGTGTCTTCATGTCTTCTTCCATCTATGCAGATCTGGGCCCAGATTCTCCTTTCTTATAAGGATACCAGTTACATTGAACTAGGAACCACCCTAATGACTTCATTTTAACTCAATTACCTCTGTAAAGACCCTGTCTCCAAATAAAGTCACCTTCTGAAGTACTGGGGTTTAAAACTTCAACATGTGGCTTTTAGGGGGACACAATTCAACCCATAACATCCTGCAGTCCCACTTGTGTAGACTTGTACTAGATGGGGGATGAGAGTGCGGTGCTGCCTGGCCCAGCTTCCCCAGAAAATGGTTCATTTCCACAGTGGAGGGGAGAAGTTCCCACTCTTGATGCAGTTTTCGCCCTTAGCAAAGCCCCCCCACCGCCCCGGGTAGCCAACTAGGAAGGCACATACTTGGCCTCTCATGGACTGACTTCTGTTGGGCTTACCAATAATTTTTCTAGAGGCTGGACCTATAAGCTAGAGACCTTCATCGCTTTATTAGTAATCCTGTAGGCAAGGACCTTCACTTAAGTGGTATCTGTTAGGCTGGAGGAAGGAAAAACAAGGACATGCAAACAGAACAGAGAGATGCCTTAGGGGGAGAACAGACCAGACCTCAAGATCCATCCGTGCCTTATATGGAAAGGGGACAGCTCATCCTGAATTCCATCCTTCTGATGTGCCATCTAAGACCCGGATGCCAGCCTCCTCCCTCTTGGAAGGAAAAAAGTTTCTAGTTGTCTATTATGTTACCTTTAGCCAATCATACCTCTCCATGCTCCCTAGGATAGCTTGCCCACTCCTCCCCCTCCTAACCCCTTATAAGCCCCCACCTCCCTGACCCGGTGTGACTTCCCCAGCCTGTGATAGCCAGACCAGGGAACATCACCCGGGAATTTGCGTTCAAATAAACTACCTGGCCCTTTGTTGCCTCTCTTTGCCTGCTTATTTCAGCTAGAATTTATCTTATAGTATCCATGTGTCTGCTGGTCTCACTCACACCTCAGATACCTTAAATATAGCTGAGGGGTCGATACAAAGGTTTTTCACCTGTCATTCTGTCCAAATTGCTATAGTATTTAGCAACTCTGTTAAATCTCAGGGTACGAACTGCTGGAAAGTTCTGTGTTCTGCCAGAACAATAAGGAACAGGTGGAGGGTTAAAGGATGTTCAGTGTCGTAAGTAAAATGTGGAGAGAAGATCCCCCAGGGTTCTGCTTCCTTCAGGTTTGGTGACTGGAAGCTTCAGGGAAACCACCCTCCCAGGAGCATATCTCTCTTGGGATCAGAGGAGAAGGCAGGGGACTCAGGCATATTAAAGGACTTACATATGGAAAAAAATAAAAGATAAGAGGTGAAGAGGCACATCTTTATAAATTCTCTTCCGACTCTCACAGACAAATGAGAAGCACCAACATCGGGGTCACTGCGGCCCCTGAGCATCTCACCCCCTTGCCATCCAGAGTGGAGGCAGTGCCTTAACTGGTGGCTAGCTCAGCTGGTGCACTGCTTGCCCTCTGCCCTTCCATGCAACATGAGGGTATTTTGCTTCAGCTTTAGAGTGAATCCAGGGGACACCCCCTCAGAGACAGACTCTGCAGGCTTAGCCCAAGGGCTGCACAATGCCAAGAGGGCCTCCAGGGATCCTGAGAGCAGGAGCAGTTTTCCTGGAGGAAGTCCATGCGCTGACCCTGCCCCACTGGCTAGAGCAGATCTCTTTCCACACCAGGTCTTCTCCCAGCTTCCTTCATGTTCCATAGTCATGGATATGAAAATTTTAAATTTAAAACCCTGAAGATGTAATTAGAGGGCCATGTTAGGAGATCAAATGGGCAGAGCTGGTGGCCAGCCAAGGGAACCTGCAGGCTTGGGGGGTGGTCCAGTCTGAGCATTTCACTGGAAAAGAACAGGAGATGTGCAGAGCAGTCACCCTGGAGACAATGGAAGCTCTTTTCAGGTTCTTCTTTAAGCACAACGCTGAAGTGCTTTTGCTTTAGAAGATTATAATTTAAGAGCAAAAATGACTCTTCAACCTGTTTTTAAACAGTAGTCTTGTGAGCATTGAGTTTAGAAATCCAAAGAATTAAAGCTCCAAATACCTGGAAGGGTCGTGCATGAGAATTCGGTGGAGTAGTGCAGGGCATTAAGGCAATAAGCAAATGTGAAGGCTTGTCACCTTGCAGAAGTATCCTCCAGCAGAGAGGGGCTCCAGGATAGCTGTTCCCCATCAAGGTCTGCAAGTAGTGATAAGAAAGCTATTTGCATTGAACTTTGAGCTCCTTTCATGCCAAAAGCATGAGAACATTTCTAGCTCTGGCTTGGCCACCAGCTTTCATAGCTGTGCAACCTCAAACAGGTTCCTTAATCAATCTGGTCTCTACCTCATGGTCCATTCTGAAGACTGAATGTATTAGCACCCTCCTTAGCAGGCATGTAGTAATTGTACAATAAAAGCTAACCCTTTCAGTTATCCTTGTTACTGCCCCATAACACTAGGCTGGGGCCATCCTCTGTGGCTATAGCAAAGAGACATTGAGAAGGTATGGTAGTGGTGACTTTCCTTGGACCAGTCTCTTGCCCTCACTTTCTCATATGAAGAATGGAGATAAGGCCTCCTTCCTGCCTCACTCTGGGCTCCAAAATGTAAACAAGTGGAGAGGTGCTATGGGACCTGTGGTGATGCAGATTAGCATTTTTACATTTGATTCAAAAGTGCATTCCTTAGAGTCAATCTAATCCTGAATTGTAATAGTTTTCTAGGAAATTACTTAACTTCTCTGCGCTCCATGTTTTCATCTGTAAAACAGGAATAATAAATGCAAATGTTTTGTAGGTTACTGAAAAGAGATTAAAATATATGTGCTTCATTTTGTTTTCTTGTGATGGGAACTTTCAAGGTCTACTCTCTTAGCAAGTTGCAAATATACAATACAATATTGTTAACTATAGTCACCATGGTGTACATTATATTCCCAGGACTTATTCCATATTTTGTAGCTGAAAATTTGTACCTTTGACCACCTTCACCTTTTTTCAAAAAAAGAATAATTGTAACTGTGTGGTGATGGGTGTTTAACTAGATTTATAGTGGTGATCCTTTCACCATATATAGAAATATCAAATCATTATGTTAAACCCCTGAAATTAATGTAATGTTATGGGTTAATTATATCTCAATTTTAAAAATGTGTATACTGCAAAGAATTTTAAAAAAAGTATGTGCTAACTGCTTAGAAGAGAGTGTAGCCCATCCTAAACATTCAGTCTTCCTATTGTTAGGCAAGAAAATAGATATGAGCAGGGTGGAAAGAAAATAAGGTCAGTAAAGCCCACTAGAAAGGACTGAGAGTTAACCAGTTAAAATTAGAAGCCAGAAAAGACTTAGAGTTAATCAGTTAATCAGTTAAAGCTCAAAAGATCAGGAGCAACTTGGCGTTGAATGTTTGAATATTCCCCAGATAAAGAAAAGTAAGATTCTTAACATACTCTTGAGCAAACAGACAACTCAGCCAACCTTTGAGGCCAAGCAGACAGTCCTAATTGATATGCTACCAAACCAGGAAGCTGCCATCCTGGGAGGCAATCAGAGCAGTAAATTTCTTGTGTTAAGCTAATTTTGCAGAACTACCTGGAAGACTGATAAGAAGAGACTTAAGGGCTCAACAAAGATAAACATCTTGAGACCACTTAACAAGTCCACACCCCTAGCCCTTTGTCACATACCTGAAAAATCCTTAAAAGAGGGAACCCCCCCAACCTTTTAGTCCGCAGCCCTCTCTGAGGTTGCCCATGCATAGAGTTTCTCTCCAACCTTTCAGGGTGCCTCTCCTCCCTGAGGTCGCCTGTACTTTTTCTCTCTTTAAGTAACTTTAAATAAAACTTTTACTCTGTTTCACTACTGTGTCTCTGCCTTTCAATTCCTTGTTGCAGCGGGGACAAGAACAGAGGAAAATACGCAAGGGCCCCGCCTGACACTGTTACTGTTCTTGTCCTCATTGTTATCCAAAGTAGGACATGCAATAATTGTGACCATATTTCTTGTTTTAGGGTTGCTTGTCCCAGAGATCTTTCACACTTACATGTCACTGCTAGAGACCCCAACCCCTTATCTACAAATCTGAACATTGGGAAAGTGATGTGGTTCCCTTCCTCCCATGGCGGCCAGCACTTCAACCAGGGTTTTTTCCACACTGCAGCCTTACACGCCAGGCTTTACTAGTCTGGTGTTTTAAAATCCAGGTGCTGTCAGTCAGTAGGAGCCTTCCTGTCTCCTGCTCACTCAGATTAATTTCCTGTTGTTGGCATGCCGTATGGTCTCCCATAGGCAGCACTAGCAGAGGGTGAGGTTTTCCTTGCGAGGAAAATCCAGTGGATGATGATGCCAGAGGCAAAGGTATGTCCTCTGACCAGGGCCAGTTCATGCAGAAACATCAACCAGCTGGCAAGGGAAGACCCTGATTCCTAAGAAGTCATGGGACCTGGCTCTAAAGGACTGCTCTTACCATGGGGGAGAAAGACCCATTTGGTCAGAGACTGTATTCATTTCCTATTGCTGCTGTAAGAAATGACACCAACTTAGTGGCTTAAAATACAGATTTATTATCTTGCAGTTCTGGAGGCCAGAAGCCTATAACCAAAGTGTCTGCAGGGTTGTATTGCTTCTGAATGTTCCAGGGGAGAATGATCCCTTGCCCCTTCTAGCCTCTGGTGCCTCCAGGCATCCCACAGCTGTGGCTGCCACACTCCAAGCTCTACCTCTATCCTCACATGGCCTTCCCCTCTTTCCCCGGGTCTTCTCCTCTTCCGTCTTTTATAAAGACAACTGTCACTGGATTTAGGCCCCAGCTGGTTACTCCCAGATGATCTCATTTCAAGACCCTTAGTTCCATCTGCAAAATCTCTTCCCAAAGAAGGTCACGTACACAGGTAATGGGGATTAGGGCATGGAGAGCTCTTTGTGGGGGTCACTATTCAACCCATTACAGAAGGATCGTTGGATACATGGACTAATGGACAGGGTGCTTACCTGCTCCTTAATAACTATCATCCACCCTGTGGGGAGGTACACACAGGGATGAGACTGGAAGTGAAGGGTCCCCAGCAGTAAGATGGCAAACTTCCGGCTTCTCTTCGGGGTCCTCAGTTCCCGCCGGCGCCACCTGAAGCCCAATCACCTCTCGCCCCCCTCCCAATCCCAGCACCTAGCCAACAGCCACCAGCCCCGTAGAAGTGACACCTCAATCAATTCATGCCCCTTCCTATATAACCCAGCACCTTTCCCTAATAAAGCGGAACTCTCCGGTGAATTGCTGCTATGTGTCGCTCCTTTCCTTTCAGAAAGGACCCTGGGGCATCCCTGGCTCAACCCTAAAGCTGCAGCTGAGTCCCTAAAGGAGTGAGAGGTCCCTTGTCAAAACACATACCCACTGCGAGCCCTAAGTTTGGGTGGGGGTGACACATCAGAGGAAGTGGACCTGCCATTGACTGGGGCAGACCAAAGTTTGGGTGACAAAGAGCAAGAAACAATATAGTGCTGAGAGAGCAGTCCCAGGCTGGCACAGGGAGCTGTGTTCAAGTGCGCCTGAGAGGCCAGACTGGCCTCCAGGGAGAGGAGGCCCATGCAGGGCCATGCCTAGGGTTCAGTTGCATTAAAACAAGCTGGGCCGGAGCCAGGCTGAGATGCGCCCAGCAAGTGAGCCATTGGTGACCGGCAGTCAGGCTCCTCAGGCAGGCAGCTGGGAAGCCCACAGCCAGACTCCTCCACTAGAAACGGCCTGTCAGGATGGCTGGCCTGACCTCCCCTTACAGGTGAGGAGACTGAGGCCCCAGGACAGACGGGCATGCGATTGTCAGTGGTGCAGCTGTAGCTAAAGCCCTGGCCCTTGGCTCCTAGCTCAGGACATCTCCTCTGTGTAGAAAGTATCACCGTCTCTACTGCTCTGGGGAGCCATGGTCATGTAGCCATGTTACCCAAAGAATCGTCAGGCCCCGTCAGTAGCAGACAGCTGCCTAAAATAAAGCTCACTGGAAACGCAGGTAAGTGGGGGGTGAAAAATTGATTTGCTGCAATCTTCTGATGGAACATGCTGTCCTTTTGGGGAAGAAGTTCTTGGAAAATATCTATTGGAGCCAAGTCTTCAGGGTTGGGGGTACCTGGGAAGCCTCTAGAAGGCAGTGGAGAGAAAGGCGGATGAGGAGAGGGCTGGAAGAGAGGGGAGGAACTCTCCCCGGAGGTGGGGAGGCTGGTGTGGTGCTCCCACAGGGGACAGGCAGGGAATTCTGAAGGGGAGCAGCTTCTGGGTCCACTGAGCCTGCTGCCTTGCGCCCCCCACCTCAGTGACCCCTCAGAGGAGCCTGCATTGCACAGGGGTGGGGTCAGGAGTTTCTAGAGAGCTCCACGAGGAGGCATGGTTCGCGTGCCTCTCGGGACAATACAAGCAGTGATATATGCAGCAGGGGCCGGGAAGGCTAAGAACACCTTGTGTCAGGCATCTGCAGACGGCCAGGGGCCCTCAGACTCCCACAGACTGAGCACGGGGGTGTGGGTCAGTCCCATCTCACCCAGCCCTCTGTAAATGGTCAGTAACTGTCCTAACAGATGTGGTCAAGAAGGACTGCGACAGACAAGTCATTCTTTTGTTTTTCCTGTTGTTACCCCACCTCCATGCACAGCACTGAAATGGACAACTTCCCAGGCCCACCCCATATCGGTTTAGCCTCAGCGTTCTCACAGACACACACGGGGCTCATACGCTCACGTCCAGGCTCACCCCCGGACCCTGGCACTCACTAATTCCCTGCTCTCCTGGGCCCAGGGCTGAAGCTGCCCCATCAGCTCCCTTCCCTCACCAATCAGGGCCTCCTTCCAGCCCCTCGTCCCCCTCCTCAGCCCCTCTTCTCAATTTTGCACCCCTTTTCTCTGACTCTTCCACCAAAGCCTACAATTCTACTGAGTTCTCCTCAGCCTGGAAAACTGGTCCTTCCCTGATCCTTCTCCCCATCATATCACCATACCACTTCTATCCCTCCCTTCACTCCCACGGGGGTCTTCATGTCCTGGGCACCCCTTCCCTGTTGTCCCCAGGTGGCCCTCAGCTGTCCCCCACCGCCCACCCAGGGCACTCATGCTCAAGCGTGCCCAGTGCCTTTCTGCTCAGGCTGGCCAGGAGCCAATGGGTCCTGCCGACACAGGTGACCACGGGAGTCTCCCCTCCTTGTCTCGGGGACTCCCTGCCATCCAGATGCCCATCCTCCCTCCCAGCCGCACACCCCTGCCTTTGTCCTGTCTCCCCACCATCTGCTACTCACAGATCTGACTACCTGGCTATCACTCATTTCCTCCCTCATTCTGTACATTCTGCTCTTTAGGACTGAAAATTTGGGAATCGTTCTTGATTCCTCTTGTCTGCCCTCACCCTCAGTACTCTGCCAGTCACCGAATCCTGTACATATTTAATAAATATCATTTAAATAAATTGAGGTATTGATAAAACAACCTTTTCATGAGAGTACAGAGTTCTGGGTTCTAGACCTGAAGGGCCCCCACCAGTAAGATGGCGAACTTCCGGCTTCTCTTCGGGGTGGGGGTGGGGGCGGTCCTTGGTTCCCGCCGGCGCCACCCGAAGCCCAATCACCTCTCGCCCCCCTCCCAATCCCAGCACCTAGCCAACAGCCACCAGCCCCATAGAAGTCACACCACAATCACCCCATGCCCCTTCCTATGTAACCCAGCACCTTTCCCTAATAAAGCGGATTTCTCTGGTGAATTGCTGCTGTGTGTCGCTCCTTTCCTTTCAAGACCAAAGTCTAACTCTGAGTATGTATCTCTCTCTGTAGGGAGCTCAGTTTGCTTATCTGGGAATGGGGGTTTGGGCTAGAGAAATTTTAAGGATCTAGCGAACACTGCTGTTACCCAGTTATCACCCATTTCTGTGTCCTAGTCCCCGTGCGCAAGTAAGACTTCCCTTACAAGGCTATTGATCTCTTCTTGACTGTTGAAGGGACTGTCCAACACTTTGCCAAAGTTCAGGGCTAGGATGAGAATTTCCCAGCTATCCATGGACAGTCCTCTTAGGAACGCTCTCTATGCAGAAGCGTGAACCATATTCTTACATGTGCACAAGTCTTACTGTGTGTGTGGGTGGAAGGCTGTGAAGTTTGGTGCACTTTAGGGACCAGTATGGCATGGGGTCTGCAATCCAGTCCTGTCCTAACAGCTGATGGTCCAGCTAAAGGAGGAATAGAAGAGACAGACACATCTGAAGGCCTGCCCTACACTGTTTCCTTACATCTCCAGAAGGGAGATGAAGGCTGGTAGGAAAAACTTCCTTATGGGCCCAGACTGTGTGCAACAGCAGAGAGCATCTTGTAGCAATATCTGAGTCTTTAAGCAAGACAGGTATTGGGACCCAGTGGAACTCAGTGTCTGTCCACCTCCCAGGTGCTGAGCTTCTAAGCATAGGCCTGTCTATTTTCCCATGAAGACATCCAGCAAGCAGATGCTTTTCCTTCTGTATCATTTGCATGAAGAACTGGCTGCCTACCCAAGGACTCTGGGACTAGGACACAGCAAATGTCATTCTAAGGCCAGAACTGATCAGCCAGGGAGCGGTTGGTATTGTGGCCGAACATATAACCTAACACCTGGGACAGAATCACAGTTTTGCCAAGGAGAATGGATGACAATTAGGCTTTAACCTGAACTCAGGAGGGCTGGAACATAGAAGCTGGAAATACTGTCATGAGATGCCATGTAGGCCAGGAAGACTTCAAATTGTCCTGGGGTGCAGAGTGGAGACCCCTTGGGCTGGACAAGTGCCCCAGGGCGAAGGAATCAGCGAGAGTTCCCCTGTGCATCCAGCCTCCAGCCCTGCTGACTCCAGCTTCCAAGCAGGACCCAAAGCTCCTCCTGTGCCTGCAGGGAGCTCAGGCCGCCGATGGACCACAGGTGCAAGGTTTTCTCCCGCAGGGCCACCCCCTGTAGCATCTCTCAGAGGAAAGCTGTGAACACCACTCTGCGCCACTTCATCAGCAACTGTGGATCTCAACATTGCATATGGGGACGTGTGAAGCACCAGTCCAGTTCTCACAGCTCTTTCTACCTGTGCTGGAAAGTCACCAAACAAAGCTGTTGCTCCCCTCGGGACCTTCTTCCTAAAGGGAGCCAAGCTGGAGGAAGGAGGGGAAGGGAGCTGAGAATCTACCACAGCCCCAGAGGAGGCACTTTGAGCAGGTCAGGGGAAGTTCTGCTATGTGGAGAGGCCCCAGCCCCCAACAGCTGGCACCAGAGACTGAAGGAGGGGCTGATCTCTCTCCAGCCCTGGAGAAACCCTGAGACTGCCCTCAAGCCAAATTGCTCTGTGCATACAGTACGGTGGACCCCACCCCTTGTCTCTAGAGCTCCCTGAGATGCCTTCTGGGACCTGCGGTGCTGACCACTTGAGGCTCGGCGGCCATTCACAGACTGTCCACTAGAGGGCAGCTCTAGGCGAGGGAAGGGCTCTGCCCCTCCTCCTGGGAGCTCCCAGATAGGGGAAGATGAGGCAATCCCATCCCCTCCTCTTTGTACCTGCTGGATCCTCTATAAATCACCTCTCAGAAGCCGCGTGGCCTGCCAGCCTTCCTCCAAGGTTGGAGCAAGCTGCCCTCACACCTGGCTGCCCCCGGAGGCCCCGTGTGTCCTGGCCTAGACACCTGTGGAGCAGAGGAAGCCTGGAGTGCAGTAGAGATCTGGAGATGCATTCAGCGTTGCCCAGGCAGCCCCTGAATGTCTCTTACAGCCCTCTCATGCCCTGCTTCTCCCGGACCCTTGGGGCAGGGAGGGAGGATTTTAAGGAGATGAGAACTGGCCTGCCCCTAGCTAAGAGTCAATGAGGGGGTGGGGGTGACCTGAAGCCCTTTTTAAGAAGACAAATAAAAATGTGATAAGAATCTGGGTACTGGTCTACTCAAGCACTTAGAAGATAGCCAGCTTTGTAGGCACATGAATTCAGGAATTCAGGCTGCCTGACCCTGAGGAGGGTACACAGATTCCCATCCTGAGTACACCATAGCCACCCACCCTCTCCACCCCTGGCTTTGAGCAGTCACTGAGGCACCTCTTAGAGAGGGTGAAACACTCAAGGACACAGTTTGAAAATCTCTAGGCTAAGCATTCTGAGGCCTCGGGTTCAGCCACAAGCCCAGGTCAACATACATGGGAGACAGACCTCCTGATGGATAAAGGGAAGGGGGTTAGCAAGCAGGAGGAGACCCTCCTCACAGTGGGGCAACCCTTCTGTTGGCAGGATGAGCTGAGCCATTTGCCAAAACCCTAGAAGATAAATCTGGCCTTCTGAGTAGATTCCTGATGGGTAAAATGGACAGTCCAGGGTCTCTGAGCAGAGCCCTGCTGCTTAATGGCTGTCAGGGACCCAGCCAGAGACAGCTTTAGGGCCCGGCAGGACAAGGCCTCCAGGAGCCCTCGGGGCTAGGACACGACCTTGGCCGCCTGGCCCAGCCCCAGTCAGCCCGCGTGTGTGGTTCAGGACGCCGAGGCCGGCAGCAGTGTGTTCCAGCCCAGGAGGTGAGGGCCCTGCGCCTGGCACGTCCTTTGGGTTCACAGACACTATTTTGTCACATTTACAGTAAAGATTGAAAGGGGCATTTTGCCTTATTCTAAGGGGCTCCCTAAAAAAAGGAATCAGATCTTAAAACACACATTAGCAGCAAACATACAAACTGCCCCACACATGTGCACATACAAACTTCACAGATACTCACAATATGTGCACACACACCAGTGTGTGGCTTACACACATTTATGTCCCACACTAAGGTGCCCTGATGCAGAACTGTAGAGTGGTCAGGACTCCGTTGCTATATTTAGCTCCGTGTCCTCAGGTAGTCACCGCACCTCTCTGAACCTTTGCTTTCTCATTTGTAAAAGCACATGTGTCTACTCCAAGGTTCATTATGAGGCCTGCAAAGCCCTAGCCTGAGATCTGTTCCTGGCCATGTGTGTGGATGCCCAGGAGGGAGGCACTGAGTGAAAAGCTGGAAGCCAGGAGGTGCTGGCTCACTCCCTGAGCAGTGGACCATGGCCCAGGTGGCTATCGCTGCCCTGAGGCCAGTTTTCCAACTCCAGTGGTCCTTGGGAATGAGGGGCTGAAACAGTGTCAGAAGGCTTGCAGCGTGTGGACCATCAAAGGGAGTCTGGGCACTTTCAGCCTGGATGTTAAGTGTCTGGAAGATCCAGGAGTTAATGGCGAGTCCCCATGGAGGGAGGCACTGACTGCAGGGAGACAAAGAGGGGGAAAGAGAGCCGGGATAAATATAGAGAAAACGAAACTGTAAATAGAGCGATGACAGATGCAAAGGGAACGAGCAGAGAAGGCTGGTATATAGAGATCAGCTTAGGAAGACCACACAGAGACAGCCAGTCAGGGACAGATGGACAGACAGACAGACAAGGGCCGCTGTCCTGGACCATGAGCTTGAGTAATCCTACACGCAGACACTCATAATTGAGGACAGAGAACAAAGGATGGAAACGCAGAGCCCATCCGCCTATGACCTTTGTGCCCACTTTGTGCCTGGACAGCCCAGAGGCCCTTCCCTCCCAGCCCAGTTTCTGCCAGGCCACTGGCCACCAGACCCGCTCTGTGCCCAGGCAGCAGCAGAGCCTGGCGGGGACAGCGCAGGTCACCAATGGGCAGAGGAGGAAGAGAGGGGTGCTTCAAGCAGCTCGGTCCCCAGGTGGCTACAGGCAATCACCAAGGACCTTCGCTTGTCAGTCCTGCATTTTAATAGCATTAATGAGACCTCATGCAATTTTCTCCCTGGAGAAGGCACTTTTCTTCTCCGATTCCTGACCCTGTGACACCACGCTTCTCCTGTCCAGGCTTCACCCACTCTGGGGAGGAGAGTGGTGGAAATTCTATCTTCTTTTTATTATTACAATTAATTCTTTTTAAGGGGCATGAATGAACGTGCTGTCCACATATCTAATCACCTGCTATCCTCTGGAGATTACCCAGGAGAGGAATGGCTGCTGTCCACTACTTTGCAATGTGGGGGAGTGGAGGGACCACAATGCGGGGGTCACAGCAGGAGATCCCAGGCCGGTGGACTCCTGGCCCAGTCAGTGCCCCTGCCTCCTGCTTTCAACATGGTCATACACATGTTGAACACTTACCACAGGCAGGGGACTGGATGCAGCACGGTCACATCTGACACGGCCTCTGCTCTAGGAATTTATGTCCCAATGTCCACATGCATGGTGTTCTCGGGCCCTCGTGGTTTGCCTTAAAATATCTTCCCTTGCAGGATCTTTGATTCTCTCTGACCTCCCTGGTCTCTTTTATTGATTATTCTTTTTCTACCTACCCTGAAACGTCAGGGTCCCCCCAGGGGCCACACTGGGCCCTGTCTCTTCTCACTCTAAAGCCCTAACTGAGGAAGGCCCTTCACCTTCAGGACCCACTGGACGACAAGCATGCCAGCGCCTGAGCCAGACCCAGAGGAGCAGAGAGGAAGGAGCAGCCCCTGCCCTCCAGGAGCTCAGTCTTCCAGGACAGCAGCTAGAAACAAAGGACCAGTAAAATCAGTGAACTCTCTGCATGCAGGATATAAGAAATGCCAGGGGAGCCCAGCACTGTTTTCCTTGCACGGAAAATGAGGATTTTCATAGAACCTCATAGGGTCATTGAGGATGGTTGATACTGGAAAGGGCTTAGAAGAGTGCCTGGGAAAATGACAAGTGCCCAGTAAGTGAAGATATGTATGATGGCCTGAGCAGCTGAGAAGACCCACTCCTTTCTCCAGCCCACGCCTTACCCTGTGGTTGCAAGAGAGCATGCCTAGCCACACCCACAATGGGTGTGGACCATTCACCCATTGGTCCAGTTGCCTGAGCTACACCGTGGGAGCCTCCCACACCAGTCCCAGCATCCTGGGAGCTCTAGCAGGGTCAGGCTGAGGAATGAAAACTCCTGAACTAAAAGCAACTTTCCTCAAAAAGATACACATTAAAGTATCATATTATATAACCTAACTCCTAGGTGTATACCCATAATAGTTGAAAATGGTACTTAAACAAATTTTTGTACACAAATATTTGTAGCAGCATTATTCAAAAGGAATTAACAATCCAAATGTCCATCAGTGGCTGTTGGATAAATTAAAGGTGGTATATCCATACAATAGAATACTATTCAGCTGTGAAAAGGAATCAAGCACCATTGATCCATTAATAGCACGGGCTATGGATGCTGACCCCTGCACAGTTAAAAAGCTGTGTATAACTTTCAACACCTGAAAAACTTAACTACTAATAGCCTACTATTGACTGGAAGTCTTGCCAAAACATAAACTCAACATATATTTTGTATGTTATATGTGATATACTGTATTCATAAAGTAAGCTAGAGAAAAGAAACTGTTTTTTCAAACTGTTACAAATTTCAAAAAATTCCCAATATATTTATTGAAAATACCCATGTATAAGGGGAACTGCACAGTTTAAGTTCTTGTCCACAGCTGCACTTGTACATGCTAAGATGTGGATGAACCTTGAAATTATGCCAAGTGAAAAACACGAGATACGAAAGGTCACCTATTGTATGATTCCATTTATAAAAAATGTCCAGAGTAGGCAAATCCACAGAGATAGAAAGCATATTGGTGGTTTCAAGGGGTTGCAGAGAAGGGGGAATGGGGACTAACTGCTTAATGGATACAGGGTTTTATTTTGGAATGAGAGAAATGTCTTGAAATTTGATAGAGGTGGTGGCTACACATTTATTTATGTGCTCAATGCAACTAAATTGTTCATTTTAAATAGTTAATTTTACATGAATTTTGCCTCAATTTTTAGAAAGAAACATGTAAGGTTTTCCCTGGAGAATCTGTTGATCTTGGACAAAGACCCCTTTCTGTTATCGGAATAGGAATGCCCAGCACTTCTAGGAGAGAGAGGCTGGCAGTGGGCAGTGGGGAAGGTAGGGCCAGGGTGGTTGGATGGCTTACAGAGAGCCCTGTTTTTCTCTAGAGCACTCCTCAGATGAGCTGGCCTCCCCTCCAACTGCCCCCACAGGGAGACTGCCATCCCTGCAGTGTGGAGTCAGGGTCTCTGGGAAACAGAAGCTTCCCTGGGTGGTATACAGGCCCTACCACTGAGGCCAGAGCAGCCCATGGCTGTCTGATCCTCAAAGCAGGAGGCAACTCCGCGCACTCCCATGAGATGCTCAGAGAAAATCAGAGGAATCCTACTGCCCTGGGCTCAGGTCTGCTCTGGAACTTCCCAGGGTCAAGGGCAGGGAGGAGTGGCTCTGAGGCCCACTCCTCCAGAAGGTGCTTCCAGGGGCCAGGGCATGTATTAGCAGAGAGAGCCAGGTTCTGGCCAAGCAGCAGCCCCAGGCTCCTCCCCTCACTCCACATAGCCTTCGTCAGTGTCTGACCTGCTCTTGGATAAAAATGCTCAAGCTTGAAGGAGCCAGAAGAGCTCACACTGGACTGTGGCCACAGGATACTAGCGGTAATTCAGTCTCTTGAGCATTGCAGGCTGCAGGATCTGGGGAAAGCAGCGGCCCAGGTAAGCAGGTGAGGTGGTAAAGTGTTATTCGGCTGCAGGGAGCCCTTGCTTACAAGTGCACCCTCCCTGCAAAGCCAAGCTCAAGTCCAGCAGCAGCTGCTGACCATCAGCCCTGATCACCAGCCCCTTCCCAGCACTCCTTGCTTCAGCTCTTCCCAACTGCCAGTGGCCCACTGAACAGGCACTACTTCAAGCCTCTGGGCCATGTTCCCCCACTGGGGTGCCCTCCCCCGCTCAGAGCACACTGGCCACTCCATCTGTGATGTCCCCTCTCGTCCTCACTAGCCCACATCCCACCAGTACTTAATGTCAGCCTGTTACTTTCCCTCTTCGCAGACTATGAGCTTTCTGAGGGCAGGGCCATAAGTGTACACTTTTGAACCCTGTCACACTGCTCATGTGTGGCACCTGGTTCAAAGCCACTACTTAAGCCCTATTCCCTGGACTGTCACAAGATCCCTGGACACACCAGCACACAGGCATGTTTCATGTTACTATTGGATCTATCTACCATTACTACAGAGAGGTCATTGGACCCCTGGTGGACACACAGCAAGCCCTCTGCAGTTCCCCCAGACCCTTGTTATTGGTAACATAGCTTCTGAGGGCATCCAGAGGGCGTGGAAAGAACTAGGGCGTTGGAATCCAGTGACCTGAGTTTGTACCCTGGCTCTGCCACTTTCTAGCCCTGTGACCTCAGGGAAGTTCCATGACTCAATTTTCTTACCTATAAAATCAAATTATAGAAATAAATCTAGGAAAGTATATGTCTTGATTTGAGTCCCCCTGACAGCAAAGCCTGAGACAAGAGCTTGGATGCAGGTAATTTATTCAACAGGTGATCAGACAGTAAGAAGGAAGATCTGAGGAGAGCAAGTCAGGAAGGAGGAAACCCCAATATAACTATTGCTGCAGGTAAGGGGGGGCCCTCCTGCTGGGACCTCTGAGAGGCATGCAGAATGCCCCCCTAGGACTAGGTCCAAAGGACAGGAAGTGGGGCCATTCATCCTACCTCCCATCTCCCATCTTTAAGGACTGATATGGCCATTAGCTCCCCACTGCCTCTTCTGTCTCTGCTTCCAGCGCTCTGGTTTGCAGGTGTGTTTCTGAAGCTTCAGGGAAGGCCTGAGAAGCAGAGAGGTGCAAGGTGCACTTGAGGTGGGACTGAGCTCATGTGGAACTTTCCACTACAGCTGCAGAAATCAGAGGTGGACCACGGGGGTGTGAAATGGGACCCTAAGAGCATCTGCTGCAGTCTGCGGACACTCACTCATTGTGGGCTGTGATTACCTTTCACGCGGCCATCTCTCTGAACTGACTGTTTAGTTGAGTCCTCCATGTACCAGAAATTTCCTTGAGGGCAGGGACAATGTCTGTCTTGCCCATCGCTGTATCTCCAATGCCAAACAAAGAGCTCTGCCCAAGGGACTTTCTGGAAAATGCTTATTGAGTGACTGGATAAATGAAGGTACTTCTCACCTAATGGATACTCAGTCCAATCAACGGCAGCGCTACTCAGACCAAATCCAAAGAGAGAATGCACATTGTTCAGAGGAAGTTGCAGAGAACCATTCAAGATGAATGGACTGGAATTCCTTTCCAGGCAAGATGGAGTAACAGGGACCAGGTTTCCCTTCTGACCTAAAACAACTACACGCCAGACAAAATATATAAAACAATGGCACTCAAGACATTGGGCAGCAAAGAAGGGCTATCCCAGAGAGGCAGGAAACAAAGGCAGAGAGCCCCGTGCTGGCTGCAGTTTAACCCTCAGAGGAAGCTTCCTGGCAGCAGTGGGGAGTAGGGTGAGGGGCATGGGATGGAGGGACAGACTGCAAAGGTGCATGAGGAAACATTTTGCGGTGATGGATATGTTCACTCTCTTGATTGTGCCAATGATTGCTCAGGTATATACATATGTCAAAACTTATCAGATTTTATACATTAAACTATGCTATTTTATTATATGTTATTATACTTCAATAAAATGAATTTTTAAACATATGAGGGGACTGTTGTTCCTGTTCAGGTAATGGAGCATCATCTACATTAGGAAACACATGCAGAAGTTCATTAAAGAGTATATAAGTAATCGATATCTTTCTGGTAAGATCCTAATCTCTCTGCTTCTCAACAACAAATTTTTTACTAAAATTCAGATTCAGTTTCCAGTGGGGGTTCAGAATTTTGTCAGCAGGCCCACAGAATCAGAAACACATTTATAATTTCCATGTGAGTCACTCTCCCAACCAGAGCAGAACCAGTTGCCTATGGGAGAGGCACGTCTAGTTCACTGGGCCACACACCAGGCTGTTCTGTGGGGGCTCCCGCCTTGTTCCCCACATTCACTGCCTTCACCAGAGAAGCTCTTGGAGGCTCTTACAGCAGCTTCCTGGCCACACCTGGGTCACTGTCACTGCCCTCCTGACCTCTCGGTCCTTTGCTGCCCTGGGCAATGGCCCACAGCCATGGGCCACTCAGGCTCCCACTTGGAGTCCTCCGCCCACCATTCACCCTGTTCCTCCCCGCCTAGCTGCTCCTGGCAAGGGGAAGGCAGGGCCTCCTGCAGAGCTGCGTGGGCCCTGGTGGGATGGTCCCTCCCAATTTACTTCTCATTTCCCTAGCAGAAGAGCTTAAGTTCTTAAAGACAGAATACGTTCAGTTTGATCTTACAATCACCTCCTCTCCAAAATCCAAAGGTGTCCCTAGGAGGCTATGCTGGGGTGTATTCAAGTACAGCCTAATGTTCCCTTCTCTTGGGGACTTGAGGCTACCCAGCCCGTTCTGTAATAATGTGATCTTGTTTTTCCTCAGGGCCCTGTTGTCCTTCTTGACAATCTGGCATCAGTCTGCCCAATACATCTCTGTGCATGCCTCCACACACCCAACCTACCGGTAAGCTGCATGTAACTGACTGTCACTGGCAGACAGGGCTCTGGTTACTTCCCATTGGAATTCTGAGCCCCATGGAAGCACAGTGGGCAGTTGGGAATGGGTAGCATGAACATCATACTCCACACAGACACCCCAGGGACAGATGAGTAGTTCAGGATGGTCCACATAAAGCTCTGTGAAGAATACCATGACTTTCAGGCTCTGCGTCCTACCATAACACTTTTTTGGGGAACAGTAAAGGAGAGGGGCTGTGGCAGGCAAAGTTGTAAGTTGCAGAGGCTTAACCTTACAAAGTCTTGGGCTCTGGAATAGGAGAACTTGCTGTGCTATGGCTGGAAATTTTGTTGGAAGTGTGGCATGAGGAAGAGAGAGTTTGGGAGGATGCAGGGAAATCAGCCTTTGTAGGTCCCTACTGATGCGGATGTGCTCAGCTTCCAAGCCAGGCATCAGGAATGAGTGAAGAAAGAGGACCCGTCTGACGTCATAGCTGGCATCCTGCTGCAAACGGTTGCGTCCTATGACATTCCAGGTGGGACATGAAGACAGGTTCAACCAGTAGCTCAATGAAGAAAGTCCAGTCCCATCTGGGGCTCATGGCATGGAAAGAACCCTAACTCAGTTCCTGGACACCGATGCCCCCTTAGCTCTGTTCTCAGGGCCTGGCCCAAATCCTCACCTCTTCTGTAGGTTCCTGTGGCAAGATCTCTGCCTCCAGTCCAGGGCCCTCGCAGCCAGTTTTTTCCACTCTGCCACCAGGCATAGTTTTCTAAAACAAGCATGCCCACATTTCCCTCTGCTCAGTGGGCCCTGCTGGCTCCCTGCAGCCTGATGAGGAAATGTGCAGTCCTGCCCCGTCCACCTGGGAGGCACTTCTCCTGGTTCTCCCACCCCCCCAGGCCCATGATTCTGCCAGTCTGGACATGTTGCTGACCCCGTGACATACCAGACCCTCTCATGCGCTGTGTTTGGGAAAGAAAGGAGCCAGAGGAGAGGGAGAAGGTGGCGATGCAGGAGGAAGGGGGCATGGCAGCTGGGAGGAGAGCCAGGAGTGCACTGAAGGCAGATAGACACAAAGACCGGGTCCTAAAGCCCCATAATGTGAATGAAGTAGGAGATGGGAACAGTTCAAACTATAACTGCACCACCATGAGCCACATCCAAACACACACACACACACACACACACACGCACACAGTCTCCCTGCACTGCTCGCCCACTGTCCCCGCCCCACTGGGAGTGTTTGGCTTGCCTCTCTGCAGCCCTGTGAGCTTCCCTAGGCAGGACCCTGAGGGCCCGGGGAGTGTGCACCACAAGGGGACAAGCGGTGCCCACCACAGACGCAGACATCCCTAAGTTTTTGGTTCATGACAAAGTTTGTGTTCCAAAGCAATAGAGAAAATAATGGGCTATGTAATAAATTGCCTGACACAATTAGAAAAGAAGAAACTCACACCACACATCAAAACATATCCAGATGGTTTTACTGGAAACACAAACCATGATGTAACTGGGAAAAAATAGGTAAAGGTCTTTTCTAAAAATCATTTGGTAATAAAAGCTTTCTAAGCATGGAGCAAAGGCAGAAACCAAAAGGGAAATGGCTCAGATTTGACTAAGTGAAAAATGATTAAATCCCCATTTTGCACGTAACAAGGTCAGAGAGCCAGCAAAGTGGACACTGACCGCCGACACGCGCCTGGGACGCACTGCTCTGAGCCGGGGTTCCTCCAAAGCTGCTGCATCACAGCCTCAACTCCAGGGGCCACTGGGCCCAGGACCGACTTCCTGCCCTGCAGAGGGAAGCCGGAGAAGTGGCCACATGTGAGGGAGAGATACTGGAGAGAGGGAGAGTGTGCACCCCAGCTGCAGGGGACAGGACTGAAAGCCGAGACTGCAGCCTCCTGGGTCACATTTCTACCCAGGGGAGAAAGCACTGTGCGGGCAGAAGACACCAGGGCTTCAGGCCGGAGGAGAGGCCTGGGTCCGCTGGCTGAGAGGTCACAAAGCCTTCACCTGTGTGTGCAGACAGTGAAGGAGGGCAGAAGAGGAGGCCTCTGAAACCCGGAGACACAGAAGTCCGCAGCACACACCTGTGGAGAGGGTGTTGATGCTACACTATGAAGCAGCTGGCGCTGCCCTCGGCATCATCCCCTGCCCCTTGGCAGAGGTCCTCCCAAACACGAGGTGAAAGGAATGGCATGTGACAGGAACGGTGCCAGGTATCAAATGATGTGTGCACCCCTCCCTCTGCGTGTACCCAATGGAGCCTCTTCCCTAGGCTGGGCCTTCACTGCTGAGCAGGTGAGCCTGCAGAGACCAGAGGACAAAGGAAACAAAGTCTTGGCTTTGAGTTCTCAATCAGTATTATTGGACTTCTATGTGCGAAGGAATAACCTAGGGATCCAGAGAAAGGAAGATTCAGGTTTTAAAGGAAGGTTCAGGTTTAGCGGCTCTGCGGCAGGGCCTGTAGGGGCTGAGCTTCTGCAGTTTTTCACAAGTTCCTAGGCTGCTGTTGGCAGAGCACATTTTGGGTTGTAAGGGTCTAAAGTCCAGACATAAGACAGGAAGGAAAAGGAAGAATATGTGATTCCCCTTGACCTCCCAAGACAATAAAAAAAGGGGAGTAGAAAGCAAGATAAACATCACTTCCTGAAAGGGGCATTGGGCTGGGCACCCTGATGCACCCAGAACAGGGGAAGAGTTCAGACTCCCAGGCAGTAACTTGGGGATCTGAGCATCAGATGTGTATGTCAATGATGATCATGTGCTCCACCCCCCTGACTGTAATCTGTTAATTTAGTGATTTCAAGAACAGTTTTTTAAATTGTATTATTATTATTATTAATATTATTATTTTGGTATCATTAATGTACAATTACATGAAGAACAATATGTTTACTAGACTCCCCCCATCACCAAGTCCTGCCAACAAACCCCATTACAGTCACTGTCCATCAGCGTAGCAAGATGCTGTAAAATCACTACTTGTCTTCTCTGTGTTGCACAGCCCTCCCCTTGCCCACCCCCAACATAATACATGCTAATTGTAATACCCCCTTTCTTTTTCCCCACCCTTATCCCTCCCTTCCCACCCATCCTCCCCAGTCCCTTTCCTTTTGGTAACTGTTAGTCCATTCTTGGGTTCTGTAATTCTGCTGCTGTTTTGTTCCTTCAGTTTTTCTTTGTTCTTATACTCCACATATGAGTGAAATCATTTGGTATTTGTCTTTCTCCACCTGGCTTATTTCACTGAGCATAATACCCTCTACCTCTATCCATGTTGTTGCAAATGGTAGGATTTGTTTTCTTCTTATGGCTGAATAATATTCCATTGTGTGTATGTACCACCTCTTATTTATCCATTCATCTACTGATGGACACTTAGGTTGCTTCCATTTCTTGGCTATTGTAAATAGTGCTGCAATAAACATAGGGGTGCATCTGTCTTTTTCAAACTGGAGTGCTGCATTCTTAGGGTAAATTCCTAGAAGTGGAATTCCTGGGTCAAATGGTATTTCTATTTTTATCTCTTTGAAGAACCTCCATACTGCTTTCCACAATGGTTGAACTAATTTACATTCCCATCAGCAGGGTAGGAGGGTTACCCTTTCTACACAACCTCGCCAACATTTGTTGTTGTTTGTCTTTTGGATGGTGGTGATCCTTACTGGTGTGAGATGATATCTTATTGTGGTTTTAATTTGCATTTCTCTGATGACTAGCGATGTGGAGCATCTTTTCATGTGTCTGTTGGCCATCTGAATTTCTTCTTTGGAGAACTGTCTGTTCAGCTCCTCTGCCCATTTTTTAATTGGATTGTTTGCTTTTTGTTTGTTGAGGTGAATGACCTCTTTATATATTTTGGATGTCAACCCTTTATCAGATCTGTCATTTATGAATATATTCTCCCATACTGTAGGATGCCTTTTTGTTCTATTGATGGTGTTTTTTGCTGTACAGAAGCTTTTCGGCTTGATACAGTGCCACTTGTTCATTTTTGCTTTTGTTTCCCTTGCCCAGGGAGATATGTTCATGAAGAAGTTGCTCATGTTTATGTCCAAGAGATTTTTGCCTATGTTTTATTCTAAGAGTTTTATGGTTTCATGACCTACATTCAGGTGTTTGATCGATTTCGAATTTACTTTTGTGTATGGGGGTAGACAGTGATCCAGTTACATTCTCTTACATGTAGCTGTCCAGTCTTGCCAGCACCAACTGTTGAAGAGACTGTCATTTCCATTGTATGTCCATGGCTCCTTTATCATATATTAATTGACCATATACGTTTGGGTTAATGTCTGGAGTCTATTCTATTCCACTGGTCTGTGGCTCTGTTCTTGTGCCAGTACCAAATTGCCTTGATTACTGCAGCTTTGTAGTAGAGCTTGAAGTTGGGGCACAAGATCCCCCCACTTAATTCTTCCTTCTCAGGGTTGCTTTGGCTATTCGGCATCTCTGGTGTTTCCATGTATTTTTGAACTATTTGTTTCAGTTTGTTGAAGAATGCTGTTGGTCATTTGATAGGGATTGCTTTGAATCTGTATATTGCTTTGGGCAGGATGGCCATTTTGACGATATTAATTCTTCCTAGCCAAGAGCATGGGATGAGGTTCCATTTGTTAGTGTCCTCTTTAATTTCTCTTAAGAGTGTCTTATAGTTTTCACGGCATAGGTCTTTCACTTCCTAGGTATTTTATTCTTTTTGATGCAATTGTAATGGAATTGTTTTCCTGATTTCTCTTTCTATTAGTTCATTGTTAGTGTATAGGAAAGCCTCAGATTTCTGTGTACTAATTTTGTATCCTGCAACTTGGCTGAATTCTGATATTAGTTCTAGTAGTTTTGGAGTGGAGTCTTTAGGGTTTTTTATGTACAATATCATGTCATCTGCAAATACTGACAATTTGATTTCTTTTTTACCAATCTAGATTCCTTGTATTTCTTTGTTTTGTCTAATTGCTGTGACTAGGACCTCCAGTACTATGTTGAATAACAGTGGGGAGAGTGGGCATCCATGTCTTGTTCCCGATCTTAAAGGAAAAGCTTTCAGCTTCTCACTGTTTAGTATGATGTTGACTGTGGGTTCATCATATATGGCCTATATTATATTGAGATACTTGCCCTCTATGCCCATTTTGTTAAGAGTTTTTATCATGAATAGATGTTGAATTTTGTCGAATGCTTTTTCAGCATCTATGGAGATGATCATGTGGTTTTTGTCCTTCTTTTTGTCAATGTGGTGGATGATGTTGATGGATTTTCAAATGTTGTACCATCCTTGCATCCCTGGGATGAATCCCACTTGGTCATGGTGTATGATCCTTTCAGATGTATTTTTGAATTCGGTTTGCTAATATTTTGTTGAGTATTTTTGCATCTATGTTCATCAGGGATATTGGTCAGTAATTTTCTATTTTGGTGGGGTCTTTGCCTGGTTTTGGTATTAGGGTGATGTTGGCTTCATAGAATGAGTTTGGGAGTATTCCTTCCTCTTCTATTTTTTGGAAAACTTTAAGGAGAATGGGTATTATGTCTTCTCTGTATGTCTGATAAAATTCTGAGGTAAAGCCATCTGGCCCGGGAGTTTAGTTCTTGAGTAGTTTATTGATTACTGCTTCAGTTTCATTGCTGGCAATTGGTTTGTTTAGATTTTGTGTTTTTTCCTTGGTTAGTCTTGGAAGGTTGTATTTTTCTAGGAAGTTGTCCATTTCTTCTAGGTTTTCCAGCTTGTTAGCATAGGTTTTCATAGTATTCTCTAATAATTCTTTGTATTTCTGTGGGGTCCATTGTGATTTTTCTTTTCTCGTTTCTGATTCTGTTGATGTGTGTTGACTCTCTTTTTCTCTTACTAAGTCTGGCTAGAGGCTTATCTATTTTGTTTATTTTCTCAAAGAACCAGCTCTTGGTTTCATTGATTTTTTTCTATTGTTTTATTCTTCTCAATTTTATTTATTTCTTCTCCGATCTTTATTCTGTCCCTCCTTCTGCTGACTTCAGGCCTCATTTGTTCTTCTTTTTCCAATTTCAATAATTGTGATTTTAGACTATTCATTTGGTATTGTTCCTCCTTCTTTATGTATGCCTGGATTGCTATATACTTTCCTCTTAAGACTGCTCTCGCTGCGTCCCACAGAAGTTGGGGCTTTGTGTTGTTGTTGTCATTTGTTTCCATATATTGCTGGATCTCCATTTTAATTTGGTCGTTGATCCATTGATTATTTAGGAGCATGTTGTTAAGCCTGCATATGTTTGTGAGCCTTTCTACTTTCTTTGTACAATTTATTTCTAGTTTTATACCTTTGTGGTCTGAAAAGTTGGTTGGTAGAATTTCAATTGTTTGGAATTTACTGAGGCTCTTTTTGTGGCCTAGTATGTAGTCTGTTTTGGAGAATGTTCCACGTGCATTTAAGAAGAATGTGTATCCTGTTGCTTTTGGATGTAGAGTTCTGTAGATGTCTATTAGGTTCATGTGTTCTAGTGTGTTGTTCAGTGCCTCTGTGTCCTTACTTATTTTCTGTCTGGTGGATCTATCCTTTGGAGTGAGTGGTGTGTTGAAGTCTCCTAAAATCAATGCATTGCATTCTATTTCCTCCTTTAATTCTGTTAATATTTGTTTCACATAGGCTGGTGCTCCTGTGTTAGGTGCATATATATTTATAATGGTTATAGCCTCCTGTTGGACTGACCCCTTTATCATTATGAATGTCCTTTATCTCTTGTTATTTTCTTTGTTTTGAAGTGTATTTTGTCTGATACTAATACTGCAACACCTGCTTTTATCGCCTTGTTGTTTGCATGAAATATCTTTTTCCATCCCTTGACTTTTAGTCTGTGCATGTCTTTGGGTTTGAGGTGAGTCTCTTGTAAGCAGCTTATAGATGGTTTTGCTTTTCTATCCAATCTATTACTCTGTGTCTTTTGATTGGTGCATTCAGTCCATTTACATTTAGGGTGATTTTCAGTAGATATGTACTTATTGCCATTGTAGACTTTACATTTGTGGTTACCAAAGGTTCAAGGTTAATTTCCTTACTATCTAAGAGTCTAACTTAACTCACTTAATATGCTGTTACAAACACAATCTAAAGGTTATTTTTTTTCTCCTCCATTTTCTTCCTCCTCCATTCTTTATAGATTAGGTATCATATTCTGTATTCTTTTTCTACCCCTTGATTGATTTTGTGGATTGTTATTTTAATTTTGCATTTGCTTAGTAATTAGCTGTTCTGCTTTCTTTACTGTGGTTTTATTTCCTCTGGTGACAGCTATTAAACCTTAGGAACACTTCCATCTATAGCAGTCCCTCCAAAATAGACTATAAAGATGGTTTGTGAGAGGTAAATTCTCTCAGCTTTTGCTTATCTGGAAATTGTTTAATCCCTCCTTCAAATTTAAATGATAATCTTGCCGGATAAAGTAATCTTGGTTCCAGGCCCTTCTGCTTCATTGCATTAAATATATCATGCCACTCCCTTCTGGCCTGTAAGGTTTCCCCTGAGAAGTCTGATGTTAGCCTGAAGGGCTTTCCTTTGTATATGATCTTATTTCTCTCTCTGGATGCTTTTAATAGTCTGTTGTTATCCTTGATCTTTGCCAATTTTATTATTATATGTCTTGGTGTTGTCTTCCTTGGGCCCCTTGTGTTGGGAGATCTGTGCACCTCCATGGCCTGAGAGGGGAAGTTTTCAGCAACTACCTCCTCAGAGACACTTTCTATCCCTTTTTCTCTCTCTTCTTCTTCTGGTATCCCTATAATGTGAATATTGTTCCATTTGGGTTGGTCACATAGTTCTCTCAATATTCTTTCATTCTTAGAGCTCCTTTTTTCTCTCTGTGCCTCAGCTTCTTTGTATTCCTCTTCTCTAGTTTCTATTTCATTTATCATCTCCTCCACTGTATCCAACCTGCTTTTAATACCCTCCATTGTGCTCTTCAATGATTGGATCTCTGACCTGAATTCATTCCTGAGTTCTTGGATGTCTTTCTGTACCTCCATTAGCCTGTTGATGATTTTTATTTTGAACTCCCTTTCAGGAAGAGTCATGAGGTCCATGTCATTTAAATCTTTCTCAGGAGTTTTTTTAACAATTTTACTCTGGACCAGGTTCCTTTGGCGTTTCATGTTTGTATATGGTGCCCTCTTCTGTCCAGAAGCTCTACTCTGGAGCTGCTCAGCCCCTGAAGCAATGTTGGGGGGTCACAGGGGAGTGGTACTGGTGCCTGGTGGGAGGAAAGAGCTGTTTCCTGCCTCCCGGCTGCTGTGCCTGTCTCCACTGCCTGAACCAGTTGGCCAAGAACACAGGTATAAGCTTTTGTCCCAGAGCAGCCAGATATGGATCCCTGCTTTCCACAAGCGGCTTGAATCTCAGTCCCTCCAGGAATTCTATCTGTATTAGCTTTCCAACCCCATAATCACACGAGTATCATGAAAGCACCATGAAATGTAGGTTTGTGCTCCCAGAGCAGATCTCTGGAGCTAGGTATTCAGCAGTCCCAGGCCTTCCACTCCCTCCCTGTTCTGTTTCTCTTACTCTCGCCAGTGAGCTGGGGTGGGGGAGGGGCTCGGGTCCCGCCAGGCCACAACTCTGGTACATTACCCTGTTCTGTGAGGTCTGCTCTTTTCTCCAGGTGTGTGCAGTCTGGCAAAGTCCTCTTTCCTGTTGCTCTCTCAGGATTAGATGCACCAACTATATTTTCTAACTGTATACAATTTTAGGAGGAAGCCTCTGTCTCTCCTCTCATGCCGCCATCTTTAATGAGCTCATGAATAGTTTTATAACAGTAAGTCATTCGTGTATTCCTGGGATAAAACTAACTTGATTATGATATATTATTTCCTACTTAATGTTGGGTTTAGACTTCTAGTGTTTTGTTTAAATTTTGAATCCACTTTCTTGAGTATTACTGCTTAATCATTCACCTGCTGAAGGACATTTTGGCTGTTTCCAGTTTGAGGCTATTACAAATAGAGCTTCTATGAGCAACCATGTGCAGGATTTTGTGTGAACCTAAGTTTCTCTGGGATGAATGTCCAGCAGTGTGATTGCTGGGTCTTATGGTAAGTGTATATGGGAATAGTTTTACTTCCTTTCCAATTCTTATACCTTTAAGCATTTGATCTTATCCAATTGCATTGGCTAATACCTCAAGGACAATGTTAAATCATACTGAAGAGAGTGAGCATCTTTGCCTTAGTGGGAATACCTCTAGTGTTTCTCTATCTGTTAAGACTCCAGCTTTAGGATTTGAGGTGGTTTATATATTTTGTCATGTTAAGGAAGTATCCATCTGTATTCATTTCCTAAGGCTGCCATAACAAAATACCACAAACATTGGGTGGCTTCAAGCAACAAAATTTGTTCTGGAGGCTGGAAGTCTAAAATCAAAGTGCTGGCAGGACCACGCTCCTTCTGAAATCTGAAGGGGAGAATCCTTCCTGGCCTATTCATAGCTTCTGGTGCTCTGCCAACAAATTTGACATTCTTCTGCTTGCAGCTGAAGCATTTCAAACTTTGTCCCCACTGTCACATGATGTTCCCTTCTGTGTCTGTCTCTGTGTCTCTTCTCTTCTTAAAAGGACACTAGTCATATAGGATTAAGGGCCCACCCTACTCCAGTAAGAAGTCATCTTAACTAATTATGCCTGCAATGACCCTCTTTCCAAAAAACATCATGCTGTTGCTGCCTTCTTTTGTATGTGATTCTTGGAAGGACTGGTGGAAGCTTAATTTTCTTACACATTTAAGTAATTTCACAGGTTTGCCTTGAAGTCCTGAAGATTTTTCTTTGTCTTTAAAGTCTAATAGGCTATATCTCAGATCTGTGATTTGATCATTCTGGGACAATTTTCCAAGTATATGTGTTGGGAGACAATATTCCACAAGTCCCTCATGTTTCTGTGTATATTGTGTGTGAGGCACTGACTGCCCTTTGTTTCAGACTATCTTTTCAAGGTAGTTCTGTAGTTGTACAGCTGTTTGCTATCAGAAGATAGAGATAGTATCTCCCTCCGGAAAAAAGAGAAGACATGCTTAGTTCTCAGTATAATGAAGCAAATGGTAGAGATGTTTCTTCCCCACTATAAAGGATTCAGGTTCCTAAGTTCAGAGTTCTCCTGTAACATTATATGTACAGATTTCAGCCAGCCTTCTGCACATTACTCTTGAATATGGGGGCTTAGAGAACCAATATAAAAATGACAATACATTAGGTATTGCTATTGCTATGAGTAATAAATTATCTTTACTTTCTGACCTGGGAGTCTCGTGTTTTCTACTAATATCATTAAAAAGTCTCAAACTTACTTAATTAGCTTATAAGTAGAGTAAAAAATAAGACTTCACAGTTCTTGAAAACATAATGGGCCATATTAATATGTTATTTAATTTTCTCTTATTTCTGGGAAGTTTTCTTGATTACAGTTTTATGTATTTGTTTTAGTCTAGTGTTTTGGTCTTGTCTTCCAGGGACTCCAATTATATGTAGGCTGAACCTTCTCTGTCCATTTTCCATTTGGATCAGTTTCTATCAGAACCATTTACTTCCTCCAGTATTTCATTTTCATTATTTTTTGTTTTTTTTTTTTACCTTTCTTCGATGTTTCTTTCTAAATTTTTACTTCAGTATATTCCTTCTTTCATACCTTCAAGTTTATTCTTTATTTCCGAAGTTGTGTTGCTTTTTTCTTCAATCTTTCCTGAATTTGGTCAACTTGCATTGCATTTCTTCTTATGTCTTACTCATTTCTGTGTTTTTAGTTTTTTAAATTTCTGATTATAATTTTTTAAATCTCCAAATGCTTTTTAAAGTGTATTTAATTCAGATTAGAACATGTGTTGTCAGTTTCTTTTATTTTGTGGCTGTTTGTTAGGGGAGAATTTTGATCAGCTCATAGTCTGATATGGACTTGGTTTGATTAATTTTTTTATTTTTCCTATTCCTGGGCATAGTGTGGACAGAGTTCATAGTGTAAGGGTACCCTCTTCTGTCAGTTTAATGAAGTGCAGTTTCTTTATGGATGATGATCAGGGGATGAAAAGAGTTGATATATCCTGTTCCTCTTTCTTTTCTGCAAGATAGTATTTTTCCTTTCTAACTATCATTGTGATATACTGTGATATGATATGCTATGTTGATCTACAAAGGATGTAATTCATCTCTATTTTATTATCTTGTAGAAGTTATGCTTCTCTGAGGCTGACAATTCCAGCCCTGTTCACTTTCAAGCCATTTTCCCTTTGGCTGATGCTGTGAACTACCACATCCCCGAGCTGTGTTTGGTGCTTTGACACTTACCATTGCACTTTCTTCTTCCATGAGTGATGTTGCATGTGTTTTGTCTATGCCCTCTTCTTATTCTCCTTTTCACAGATCCTCTTAAGCCTTTCCTCCTCTACTCTCCTACCCACAGTCTGCAGCAGCAGTTTTAACTCTTTTGGAACATGGTGTTTATTACTCACATAGTAGTTACTGTAAAGTTTGTGGTAGTCTCTGGCTCCTAGCAAGGTAAAGATGTGGATCAGGGATAATTTTGTTTTCTCTTCCTTTTGACTTGATTGATTTTTTTAACATGATATATATAGCTAAACATACTAGGAAGCTGTCATTATTTTTCAGACCTGGAGGATTTCTCTTATTCTAAATATTTTAAATGTCCATTTTTATTTCTTTTTTGATCCATGGTTACTTAAAAAGATACTTAAAAAATTTTAAATGCATGGATTTTTAAAATTATTTTTACCTATTTGCAAAGAGTTCACATATGTGGTCTCTGTATTGTTGATTCTTTGAAATGTTTCAAAACCTAACCAACAGCTTAATTTTTGGTTTTTATACATGATCCTTGTTTGCTTCAAGAATGTATATGTTCCAATCTCTTCCTTGTTGTCTTCTTGATCTATTAATTAGTGACTGCTATGTCAAAAATTTCTTGGTATGTTATGTATTTCTCAATTTATCCTAGTTGTTCTGTCAAATTTTGCTTTGTATATTTTGAGACTATATTATCACATATATTCAAGTCTGTACTGATTATCTCTTCCTAATGAATGAAAGATTTCATCATTATAACTTGGTCCTCCTCATTTTTAAAAAAATCTGGTATTAATATAGCTATATCAGTTTTGTTTCAGTTACTTCACCTGGCAAATATATCTTTTACTGCCCTTTTACTTTCAACCTTTTCATATCCTTTCACTTTCTAGCAAGCTGAATATGTATGGATTTTTCAATTAAATCTGATAATTCTATATTTTAACTAGAAAGTTTAGTACATACATATAGTGATTACAGGTATATTTATAAAGAATAATTTTCCATGTTATTTTGTGTTTTATATTTACCTTGCTTTTACTATTTTTTTTAATTTAGAGATTTTTTTAAAGAAAATTATTCTTTTAAAAACCAGTTATATCTGAATCTCAGATAAACATGTAAATTTTTAGTTCAAGTATATCCCATGTAATGTTGTGGAAAAAAATGTATCTTGAGTTTAGTAATTCTATCAGTTATACTTTAATATCTTCTGTCAAGTCCAAATAAAATTAAATAAATTGTTGCATACTTGTGTATGTGTGTGTATAATATATATACATAATATACACACATACATATATATGTCTATTTGTCTTACGATGACCGTATCTTACTTTTGTAATTCAAAAATTATTTAGAGTTAGTTTAACATATTAATGATAAATAAGTAAATAAATAAATAAAATTTATATGGAAATAATGCTTTTACAACCAGATAAACGTACCAACAGACCTAAAATAGAAGTGTCTGAAGGCAGAATCTTCTCAGACCCTCAGCCCAGAATGTTTTCTCACCTGCAGTTAGTAAATACCTGAAAAAAAGAAATGGGTTCTGGCAGGAGTGTCTGAGCTGAACCACTATGGTAGGCTTACCAGATTTAGAAAATAAAAATATTACATGAGATGTGCCTATACTAAAAATATACATATTGTTTATCTGAGATTCAGATGTAGTTATGTGTCCTGTACTTAACTGGTAGCCCTGCCCTGTATCAGCCTCATCCATGCATTACACTAGGGAGCAGACGGAAGCAAGATGGCTCTTCACTGTAAGCCCCTAACCTCTTCCCGCCGAGTGGACCCCAGAAGGGTTAGAAATGTGTGCTCTCTCTATAGACACCCAGACTAATTGTCTCCTATTTGCTAAGTCTTTCAGGAGCCCCTTTAGCCTTTAATCTAGGGAATGAGGCATTACTGCCATTGGTTTTCAGACTAATGGAACCACCATCCTAAAATTCCCATCTGGCCCCTCGCCAGCAATTCTAACACCATCACCCAATACACACAGACCTTTGCTGAGGTCAGATCTCTGAACTGGAACCAGCCATAAAAGCCTCACACTGAAGGATAATGACCAGGCATTGCCTTCTCCCTGAGCTCAAAAAAAGATGGCTAACCAACTGCCCGAATAGACTTCCCTTGCTCAAAAACAAATTTCTTGATTCCAGTGGGCACGGTCCCTCAAAATCACTGCAAAGTCCTCCTTAGGTCTTTTGATTGCCACTCCCTGATCCTTAACCATGAGTTTTCCTGCCACAATTATTCAGAGGTCTCCATTGTTTCCTCTTCTTGCCTAAGTAATTATTATAAGCAGTAACTGACCATATTGTAGAAAATTTTAAGTTCCTTGCTGTCCATTATATCTATGATGATTACCTCTTAGTCCAGCTCTGGCTGAAACAGCATGTGCTCAGACCATGACAGGCTTGAGTTGGAGGCCTAGATCAATCATTTGCTAGTTTGTGACTTTGGCCAATTCACTGAACTTCTCTGAGACTTCTATCCCTCAATTGTAAAATGGGATGAGTACAAGTGATTTCTTTGAACCAGACCTTATTCTATTAAAAACCATTCAGACTAATAAGGGAAAAAAATTTGCATCCTTCACATTTGAACTAGATCGTATCCTTTTAGAAGTCATACAGATTAGTAGGAAAAAATTGCAAACTTCATTTGTAGCAGAACTAAGAACTGATTAGCCAGATTGCAATATTCCACAATATTGCACAGTGAAATATTACATAGCCATTAGAAATGAGGAAGATCTTTAATCCTCACAGACTTTATTTATTTATTTTTATTTTTATTTTTTTCATCTCCACAGTTTTTTATTGAGAAGGTCTTGGATGAGGCCTGGAATTGGAATTTTTTTTTTTTGAGAGGGCATCTCTCATATTTATTGATCAAATGGTTGTTAACAACAATAAAATTCTGTATAGGGGGGTCAATGCTCAATGCACAATCATTAATCCATCTCAAGCTTAATTCTCATCAGTCTCCAATCTTCTGAAGCATAACGAACAAGTTTTTACATGGTGAATGAATTCTTACATAGTGAATAAATTCTTACATGGTGAACAGTACAAGGGCATTCATCACAGAAACTTTCAGTTTTGATCACGCATTATGAGCTATAAACAATCAGGTCAAATATGAATATTCGTTTGATTTTTATACTTGATTTATATGTGGATCCCACATTTCTCCCTTTATTATTATTATTATTTTTATTTTTAATAAAATGCTGAAGTGGTAGGTAGATGCAAGATAAAGGTAGAAAACATAGTTTAGTGCTGTAAGAGGGCAAATGTAGATGATCAGGTGTGTGCCTATGGACTAAATATTAATCCAAGCTAGACAAGGGCAGCAATCACAGACTTTATTTTATGCTTTATTTTAGTGAGACTAAGTAAGAGGTAGACATCATTTTAGTGAAAAAAACACTTGTAAATAATACATGCAGCATGCTACATTTTACATAAGAAAGGAGGAATATCAAAATATATTTTATTTGCTTATTATATATAAACAATATACAGAACATCATGAAAGTGGCTAAACTGGTAAGAAAATGGGGCATAGTGGTGCAAAACAGTGGTTCCGGGCAGGGCTAGGAATGAAATTTTTTATTATTTATTATTTTATATTGTTTTGATTTTAGAAACGCAAGAATATGTAATGCTTTCAAAAACAGAGATTGAAAGTTGAGCATTTTTTTTAATTAAGAAAAAAGTTGACCTCTAAAAGTTGTGAGTTAATGAGACTATGTGTAGTATGGATAGTATGGATGTGTGTATGTGTGTGTGTGTGTGTAGTGTCCAGATATCTACATGACATATAATAGTCATTCATTAAATGTAGCACCCTTCCCTTTTTTATTGTTATTTTTTCTAATTATAAAATTACGTATTTTAATTAGATAAAATTTTGAAAGTTGAGGAAAAGTCAAAGGCAATAATCTCCCATCATCACAGCATTCAGAGATAAATTTGTTACCACTTTGCATGTTGCTTATCAAGCTGTATAAAAATATTTTTGTATATACATAGGACAGTATATACAATTTTTGTCCTGCGTTTACCTTAAAGCAAAACCATCCTTTGCAACTTACTATTTTTAATATCTTCAGTATATTCCTTTGTCATCTGTTTATATTTCCGTAGCCCTATGAACTCCCTGAGGATAGGGGCTGTGTCTTATTCATCTTTGTGTCCCCTCTGTGTGACTGGTAGAGAGATCTTGATAAATATCTGTTGAATAAATGCACTAATTATCCAAAAATTATCTAAGTAACTACATACTGTTGAGTGTTTAGGTCATTTGCAATTCTTTTTACTCCTCTAAATAGTGCTAGATAATCATCCGTATAGATAAATCACAAATCACCATACTCGTCTTTACTTGTTTCCTTAGAATAAAATTCCTAGCAGTGGAATTACTGGCTGAATGGATAGGAAAAAATGTTAAGGTTGTTGAAATCACATTGCTAATTTGCTGTCCAAAAAGTTGTCCCAATATGCTCTTTCTGCAGCTGCTTAGCAGCGGCCTGGTACTGACGCACAATTAAATTAGGAGCCCCTACTGCTTAAATCTTTGCTCATTGCCTGAGGAAAGGCATCCTATCACTTTCATTTAAATTTCCTTAATTGTTTTAGTGAGAGTGAACAGGTTTTCAAATTTTATTAGACATTTTTCTTTCTTAACCAGTTGTTCTTACATGTTGTTCCTCTATCTACCTGGACCTTCATGTTTTTCTTCTATATCTTCTTTTTTTAAATTTTGAATCTCTCTTCTTGTCTTTCACCTCATAATTTACCTGATTGTCACCAGGGAATTTTTTTAGAAGTTTAGGGAAGATTTATATAATGGAAAATCTCCAACAGACACAAAAGTATAGGGACTAGTGTAAGGAACCCCCATGTTCCTCTCACCCGACTTCAGCGATTCTAAACACTTAGACAATTTTATCTGTTTATCTGTTTCTCCTCCAACACACACATACAGACTTTAAAAAAAAAATTTTCTGAAATATTTTAGGGAAACCCTAGATATCATAGCATTTAACCCATAAATATCTAAAGGATTTTTAAGCTGCCGTATAAGTATTTCTATTTAAGAAGTTCACAAATAAGCTCCACAATGAGGAATTTACTTATAACATTTCAGAATCCTGCCCTCTGTCATTTCTCCACACTTATTGACTCTTTCTTTACATAAATGGTGGCCTTTGTCCTTCTTCAGCCAACCTGCAAGTACTCTTTGGGGTATTGGTGAAATATTGCAGCCATGCATTTAGGACAAATGAATGGCCAAGTCCTTGTCAAAGTCATCCAGATCAGCGGGAGAGGAGAGTCATCAATTTGCATTTGCTGAGCACATAAACAACCTATCTCCAGTTCTGTGTTTTGCTAACTGATTGCCCACCTTAATCAAACTCATAATTCAACAGCATTAAAACTGTTAAATCTTACTTCATCTTCATTAAATAGTAGCTCATAGTGAGAGCAGAAAATGGTTTTATTCCCTTCTCCTGCCTATTAAATGGAGATTTCTTCGCCATGCTGGAAGCAAAGGATATCATTGCCCTCCCCTTTGCAGACTGGGCTCCATGGTTTAAGCGGAACTCTGAGATGGTGGCGGGATCTTTATTTGCTCTGCTGAAACTATTTTATCCAATTTCAAGTATCTGTAGAAATCAGGACCTAACTTCATAAGAGTGTATATCAATAGCTTAATTAAAAAAAAAGGAATCAGAACCTGAGCAAGCTGCCTCAGATGTGAGGACTATGTCTGTGCAAGTGGAAGAGGTGAGACAGAGAGGTGCACATGAGGAAGACATGTCTACAAGAGAGCAAAAGTAGTTTTAAAAAAAATAAATGCTTGCAAAGACATAACTGTAGCCAGGCTGGAAGAGGAGAAGGCCACACCAGCCCCAAACTCCGGCTGGCCGCTCCCTGTGCTAATCCCAGTGCGAGCAACAGGAGCCGCTGGAATCTCAACCGCCTGCCTGACTTCAGCATCTGGCGCTGGAGGCTGGGGCTGTGGATCTGGGGAAGTCATGTCGTTCAAGTTAAGAAATACCAGTTTGTTAAGTCCAGGACCAACCATGGCCAGGCTCCCAATTCAACTCCAGAAATGCCTAAATGCCCTTTATTGACCAACACTTGCATTGGGGTCAGCTTTCACCACATGCTAGCCCGTTGGCATCTCCCAGGGAGAGAGTGGGAGTTCAGCCCACCCCTAACATCAGGCAGCATTCCTGCTGTGTGTGTGTGTGTGTGGCCATGTCCCCCTTCAGGAGATCCACCTCATTCAGCTTCACCAGGTCGATGTTGCCGAAAATGAAGCCTGCTGTCAGGTGGTAAACAAGGTGGATTCTGGGAATTAAATTATCAGACTGGACCCAAAGCCAGGCCTTTGTGCACAGTGGCCAATGGTGCCCAGAAAGGTTTTTAAAGGCTTGAGGCCGGCACGAGGTGTGTGTAACTAGAGCTTCTCCTTTCAGTGGAAAGAGCTGGGGGAGAATAAGAGACATGCTCTCTTGCCATGAACGTGTTTATAGGAGAATCTTTTGAATTAAAATAGATGCAGTCCCAAAATAATCTTGTTTTGAAACATCAGAAATCTTAGGAAGAGGAAAAGGCTATCAATACACTTACCCTTTGAATCTGTTATGGCTCTTGCTATTTATAATGTATTTTTCCTTCATGCAGCTTAAAATAATCAGTGGGCATTATCACATTAACTCTTGCAACCCCCCCTGCCCTTCCACAGAGTTCTGTCCTTCAGGGCCACTGAGGACACAGCTCCTGCTCTGTGGATGTGGCTTCTGCTGCCCTCAATCCTCTGAGCCCCCTGGCCTGCCTGGGCTGGGAGAGAGTCCTGGCCGCCACAGTTCGCAGTCTTTCCTCATCTGCACTGAGACCAGGTGGCAGGGAGCCTGCTGGGGGGAGACACAGGAGCATCAGAGTGAACAGGACCCTAGACTCCCTCAGCCCCAGTCCTTGCTGCAGTGTCCTGACCTACAGAGTCACCATGAGGCCCACTGTAAGTCACTACTGACAGCAATAAAGCTCTGCTGTTTGCAAATCATTTACTTTTAAAAAAGTAAATTAGAACAATGTACAGTGGTCTTAAGAGAGAGTGCAAAATGGCAGCCACACAGTTGGTATGTGTTAACTTTGAAAACTCAGAAGAATTCATATGAGCATTCATATCATCAGCTTCTCTTGGAAAACCCATAGCTGGTGCGCCCAAACATTAGCACCTGGGAATCTATTGGCCCCCACTTTCAGCAGAGAGCAGAGCCCTCTCTCCCTGGGTGGCACTGTGAGTCCCCAAGTGGGCACAACACTTCTACTTATAGGCCTTTGGGGTGTGATCTCTGGCAGGCAGGAGCAGAAGCAGGTTTTTGGGGGCCAAAACCTATAGAATCGTAAGAAAAAACAAAACCACAGATACAAAGCTAAATGCAAAATGAATATTTATGTAGAATGAGAAAAGAAATGACAGCAAATTACATATTTGATAACACCTACCAATGATAACAATTACAAATTACAAAGTGATGACAATACATATGTGCCACAAAATCCAGAAAAATATTATAATTTTTAAAAATAATACTTCACTGCATGACATGCTTAATACTTTTTCCTATAGTTTTTGGTTCCATATGAAAATGATTTTGCAATATTTCCTCTAGAAAGAATAGATAAAAATCCACACTTTCCTCTAGATGAAATTTAGTTTCCTCTAGGTTGAAATTTGTTTTAAATTATTGACAGTTTAGAAGCTTATTTTAGCTTCACCCCTCGTTATTGGTAATGTCCCATGCATCTTTAGGATTGTTGAAAAATGTAGGAAAACTTTTGCCTAGTTTCTTTCCTAATATGAGCTGCTGCAGTTGAACTTGAGATGTGAAATATTGCTATAGGCCCACAACTATAATGTAGCTTTGGAATTCTACATTATTTGCATTGAAAAAGGAAAAAAAGGATATATAGTACAATTATAATTGTATGCTCTGCCTTATGCAGTATGTTCTTGCAATAGTAAGCTTCTGTTTTGACTAAGCATTGATGAGAATTGAATCCATTGCTTACAACTGCATATGACTAATAACCTGAAGATTATCCTACACTGGTGTCTGTACATTTCAAACCTTGTTCCTCCTACATTATCCAAATACTTCAGGAGTTTGGTGCTCTGGTGCATTCATGTCGTGAGGCTCAGAGAGTCCACAGAATGGACAGCAGGAACATCCTTGGAAGTCACTCCTATGCCTGCATGGTCACTAATGACTTATCCATGACAGTGAAGCCCAGAAATATATCCCACTAACCCCAAACTAAATGCATCCCAACTCAAACCCCCTTCATAGGCACCAGAAAAGCCCTTGGCCACTCCAACACGACATGACACAAAGAGAAGTTTGACAGAGCAGAAGAGAGAAGGGACAGTGACAGTGGTCACTACTGCAGTTCAGACCCCTAAGTTTTGCAAGTTTTACAAAAATGTAAAGCCCTCTGCATAGATTGTGAAGGCCCCTCCCAGGATTCTTGAAAGGGGCCTGGAAGTTGGAAGGTTTGAAGTTGAAGTTTCACTCACTTCTACGTGAGTCATCCTCTGGTGGATAATAAAAATCTTACTCCCCTGCTTTCTTGAATGAGAAGGTTGTATAACCTGTACCACATAACCTGCAGCCCCCAGGATCGAATCCATAATCTAAGCCATAACTCCCTGTGTGAGTGCCCTTTACCACACCACTAGTTGTTATGTTGCTTGTCACTGTTGAAGTGACTTGCTTTCCTCAAATTATCTCTTGGGGTTTTGTTAAAATTTGGATCTTGTGGAAGAAGTTCATCTTACTTATGGCCATTGCCCCAGATATGCCCAACCTACAGAAAAATGGCAAAGGACTGCTACTATAGTAGGAAGCCTTATCTTACAGGGAAAGAGAAGTAAGAGCACCCCAAGTTTGTTGGGTCCAGGATTAGACTCCAAAACCTTCTTTAGCCCAAAGTTCCATCTACTAGTTCAGAGCAGAGTCTCAACTTTCTACCATCCCTTCTCACACCTGGTAAAATACCAGTCTTCTAATGGTTCTTAGCTAGTGTATTGGTCAGGTATTGCTCCAGTGTTGTGTAACCATCCACCCCAAACATGGCTTAAAACAACCATCATTTACTGTCAAGGATCTGTGAGTTGGCTAGAGAGGCTCTGCTTCACACTGTAAGACTGTGGGCCTAGGTTTGTCCCACACAGTGAGCATCTTCCTTGGACCAGAAGACTAACCTAGGCATATTCTTCTCAAGGTGATAGCAGAGGTACGAGATGATCACCAGAAACATTTGAGGCCTCTTAAGACTTAGGCTTGGGACTGATGCATTGTGGCTTTCATGCACATGCCATTAGCTAAAGCAAACCATATGGTCAAAACTGAAGTAAGGGATGTAAAGTTTGTTCCACTCATACTGCTATGGCAGGGTTTGAATGCAGGAGGGGTGAAAAATTGGAGCCAATAATTCAATCTACCACACCTAGGAAGATGCACAGGTGACAGATGGGCAAGGCCAGCAGCCCACTGGAGAGATGAGAGAATTGGGGATTGCCACAGACAACACAGATTTAGTAGGGCATTTGGCAGAGGGAAATGTGGACAGCTGGGTAGATTTATTGCTGAACCACTGTGCCCAAAGAACATTGACTAAGGGATTGATGTCCATCTGGAAGACATTCGTGGTGGCATTCCATCAGCTTCTACCCTGCTGCTGTTTTCATCCACATCTTGGATGTAGGTATTGGACTCAGGTTTTATCAGATTTGTAGCTGATACACAGCTGAGTAGTATGACTAATGCCTTTTGATGACAAAATCAAAATTCAAATTGGTATCAACAGGCTGGATTTATGGGCCCCAAACACAAGGATTACTATGTATATAAAAGGAAGCTAACATTTACTGAACACTTACTACCTGCCAGGCACACATCTAATACTCACAGCAACACTTTGAAGAAAATATTATGCTCTTTTTTTTTCAGATTAAAGTCTATGCCCTAGAAAAAGAACAAATTATATCCAAGTCATGCAGAAAAAGGAAGTAGAAAATTATTATTAAAATTAACAAAGCAGTGAATAGAAAAACAATAGAGAAAATCAACAAAATCAAAGTTGGCTCTTTAAAAAAGTCAACAAAATTGACAAACCTTTAGCTAAGCTGATCAAGAAAAAAAAGAGAGAAAATTCAAATCATTAAAACCAGGAGTGAGAGGACATCACTACTGACCTTAACAGAAATAAAAAGGATTATAGAGACTACATAACTAACTGTACACCAGCAAATTAGGTAAATTAGGTGAAATAAAGAAATTCCTAGAAAGACACAAATTACTGAGACTGACTCACAAAGAAATAGAAAATCTGAATAGGCCTATAACAAGTAAAGAGATCAAATTAATAATTTTAAAGTTTAAAATGAAGATAAGCAGACTAGGCTCAGAGATATAAACTGGTGAATTCTACCAGGAAGTTCACAAATGCTTAGGAAAATTAGAAAAGGAAAAAATACTTTTCAACTGATTCTATGAAACCAATATTACTCTGATATCAAAGCCAGACAAAGACATCACATGAAAGAAAAAGCCCTACAGAAAAATATATTTTATGCCTCTATTAGCAAAAACCCTCAACAAAATAATAGCAAACCAAAACTAACAATATATAAAAAGGATCATATGCCATTATAAATGGGATTTGTCACGTGAAAAGTTGATTCAAAAATCAATTAATATAATAACCATATTAATGGGATAAAAGACAGAAACTATAAGATCATTTCAATAAGTGCAGAAAAGTATTTGACAGAAATCAAAACCCTTTCCTGATAAAAACACTCAACAAACTAGAAACAGAAGAAAAGTTACTCAATCTGGTAAAGGGTATTTGTGAAAAACCCACAGCTAGCATCATACTAAATGGTGAAATACTGAACACTTTCCCCCTAAGTTTAGGAACAAAATAAGGATGCCCATTCTCATCACTTCTATTTAACATGTACTGAAGATTTTAGTCAATGCAATTAGATAAGAGAAAAAAATTCAAGGCATCAAGATTGAAAAAAAAGAAGTAAAATTCTATTTTCAGATGATATCATCTTGTTTACAGAAATGTCAAGGAATCCATTAAAACATTATTAGAACTAATAAATGAGGTCAGCAATGTGGCAGGTTATAATATCATATACAAAAATCAGTTGTATTTTTATAAGACTAGAAATTCAAAATAAAACAATTCAAAACTGGAATTATGAAAATAATTCTATTTCTAATAGCATCAGAAAGAACACATACTTAAGTATAAAGTTAGAAAAAGAAATGCAAGACTTGTCTTGTTGAAAGAAATTGAGGAAGATCTAAATAAGTGCAAAGACATACATGTTCATTGTTTGGAAGACTTTAATATTGTTGAGATGGCAATATTCCACAAATTAATCTATAGACTCAGTGCAGTCCCTATCAAAATCTCAGGTGCCTATGCAGAAATTGAAAAGCTCATCCTAAAATTCATGTAGAAATTTAAAGTTCTCAAATAGTCAAAACAATCTGGAAAACAAAGAACAAAGTTGGAACACTCATATTTCTTGACTTCAAAACTTACCACAATGCTATAGTAATCAATTCTGTGTGGTACCAGCATAAGGACAGACAGACAAATAGATCAGTGGGATGAAATTGAGAGTCCAGAAATAAACTCCTACATTAGTCAATTAATTTTTAACAAGTGTGTCAAGTCCATTCAAAGGGGAAAGAATAGTCTCTTCCACAAATGGTGTTAGGACAACTGAATATTCATAAGCAAAGGAATGAAGTTGGACCCCTTTCCTCACCCCACAGATAGAGATTGATTCAGAATGGATTGTAGGCTTAAATGTGTTAGTCAAAACTATAAAACTTAAAATTAAACATGAGTAAAAATCTTCATGACCCAAGATTTGGCATTGGGTTCTTAGATATGACAATAAAATCATGAGCAACAAAAGAGAAAACAGGTAAATTGGATTGCCGCAGAACTAAAAACTTTGGTGCTTGAAAGGACATTATCAAGAAAGACAACTCACAGAATGAGAGAAAATATTTTCAAATCATGTATCTGATATGAGACATCAAACTATAATAAATAATTCTTAGAACTTCATTAAAAAGCCAAATAACCTAATTTAAACATGGACAAAGGATTTGAATAGACATTTCCCCACAGAAAATACGTAATGGCCAATAGGTACATGAAGAGATGCCCAAACCATTAGTCATTAGGGAAATGCAAATCAAAACTAAAATAAGATACTACTTCACACCCACCAAGAAGGTATAATAAAAAAGATAATTTGTGCTTGTAAGGAATTGAAGAAATTAGAACCCTCATACATGGATGATAAAAATATAAAATGGTGAAGACACTTTGGAAAATAGTGTGGCAGTTCTTCTAAAGGTAAATGTATAGTTATCATATAATTTAGCAATTCCACACCTAGGTAAACAGCCCAGAGAAATGAAAACATACATCCACACAAAGACTTATACACAAATGTTCACAGCAGCATTATACATAGTAGCTAAAAAGTGGGAACAACCCAAATGTTTGTCAACTTATGAATTGATACACAAAAGATGGTAGGTACATCCACACCATGGAATATTATTTGGCAATAAAAAGGAATAAGGTACTGATACATGTTAAAACATGATGAACCTTGAGAACATTGTGCTAAATGAAAGAAGACAAACACAAAAGACCACATACTGTATGATTCCATTTATACAAAATTTCCAGAATAGGCAAATGTGTAGATGGAAAGTTGATTAGTAATTGCTTAGGTCTAGGGGATAAGAATGGGGGGTACTGGAAATTGACTACTAATAGATATGGGATTTTTTTATTAAGGGGACAAAAGTTGTCTAAAATCAGATTGTTGTAATGGTTGCAGAACCCTATGAATATACTAAAAAACATTGAACTGTATATTTAAATGGATTAATTATGTGGTGTGTGACATATCTCAAAAACACTGTTTTTTAGAAGAATGACTACATGGGTGAAAAAAGAACTATATCCTCAAAAAGTGCTTCTCACACTTTAATATGTATACAATCCACCTGAGGATAGGTTTAAATGCAGATGCTGACTGATAGGTCTGGGATGGAGCTTAATATTCAGCATTTCTAACAAGCTGCCTATATGACACCTTTTAGGAGCAAGGCCCTGAGATAGTTAAGTCGCTCTCTCTAAATGGAAGAAGCCTAGAGTCAAGTTTATAGGACAGCAGAATTGATAACTAGTGGTTAAATGAAGAGTGAATTAGGCCTGGCTTCTCATCAACTGTTGTAAAACAGTCAGAGGTTTTATGTAACCACAACCTCAAAGTATCAAGAGTTTATCCCAGTCACAGAAACTCTGAATGGCATCTTAAAATGAACTGATAGAGGTAAGGGAAGCTTTACACACTCCAGTCTGATCAGACCATCTCTGGAATCCAGGTTCCGATATAGGAGCCACATTTAAGAAGAACATTGTCGAAAATCATAGCTCGTCTAGAAGAAGGAATCTTGCATGGTGAAGGGATTAGAAACTTTGCCATAAAAAGAGTAGATTAAATGATCAGTGAAGTTTGTGCTACAGCAGTAAAATTCAGGCAAGCTATGATGTCTTTAAATAAAGGCTACCTTATGAAAGAAAAAATAGATATTTTCTATGGGAGCAGGACAGCAGGACAAAGATTAAGAAAAGAAGATTGTAAGGAATTATTCCAATAAATAAAAAAATAATGAAGTTCTGACATTTAAATATTCCCATATCATTCAGGACTCAGAAACCAAACATAAATTGGCTTAATCCATTGGGCAATTTATTTTTCACATAACATAAAAGTCCAGGGATAGGTTGCAGGCAATCCATCTTTCCACACTTTTTCTCTATGTTGGCTTCGTCATATCAGACATATTCTCCTTCAGTGGCAATTGGCAAGATGGTCCCCAGCAGCATCAGACTTAGGGCCTACCAGTTTAACAACCAGGAGAATGAATATGTCTCCTTTCCAAGGGCTCTATCAAAACTCCCAGAGCTGACTTTCAGCGGACAGCTTGGGTCACATGCCCATTCCTGAACCAATCATTATGGCTACAGAGTGAAACATGATCATTTACCAGGCTTGGATCATATTCCCACCACTAGCTGAGAGATGGGGTCAGTTCTGCCCGAACCACACAGAGAGATAGAAGGAAGTATGGTTCGCCAAAGAAAAAAGTAGCCTGGGTAGTCTTTCCAGAAGAAGGTGGAATAAAAGTTTGTCAGGAAGACCACCAGATTTGCACAAACTGGCAGTTAAGGAAGCTCCTTTGGGAAGGAAAGGAGAGAGGCAGAAGATGCACAATTTGGAGACATCCAAGCAGAGGCTGAGTGACCACCTCACCCCTGCCCACTAGGGAGCAGTGGGTTGGACTCAAATCCTAGGTGACCATCTCCCTTTTAAGGACAGTGATTCTCGATTATCTTATTTCTTGCTCTCAGCACTTGCTTCTGCCTCAAAATACCTCAAAATCAGAAAGAAGTAATTCACACTACTTAGAATTTTTCAGGCCCTTTTGGAAACAGACTTACTTCCTTTAAACTAACCTGATGGCCTGGATGTACATTCACTCTCTTGTTACTGGCCTCAACCCTATATCTTTGCCTTAGCTGAAGATACTATTTCCAAGGACACACTGAAATAAGGCTTCAGCAAAGTATTATCATCTCTATATTACTCTTTGTCAATTCAGCCCTTGTTCAAGGCGAGCTGCTTTGCTTTGCAAGAAAATAAGATCGTTCAAGCTAACTAGAAAAAGGTGTGTGTGTGTGTGTGTGTGTGTGTGTGTGTGTGTGTGTGTGTGTGTGTGTGTGTGTCTGCGCGCGTTTGCGCACGCACGAACATGTAGCAGGGCTGACAGTGTAAGTATATTGTAGCGTTTGGGACACCATCTGGGACAGGAATCACTGCCAGCCAGCAGGCCTCACAGAAGCTGGAAACCTACTCAAGATGGCCCTGGGACTTCAGCAGCAAGAGTTCACACAGCCTTATCCATCCCTCGGTCATATTCACCAGGCTAGCCATTGGCCACATGTTTGAGCCTTCATACTCAGACACCAACTGACTTGCCTTCCACTGTCACGTTCACATGTCTTGCAAGAGGAATCTCACCGGACCAGCTCCTGTTTGGTTCTAGACAACACACCAGTCCTAGTCTAAATCTCATCCCTTTTCCAAATACCCATGGCTAGTAGGGGAGACACAGATTTGGCAGAGCCTAGGCTGCCTTCAGTTAAGCCTGTGATCAGCTCCTTAGGAACATGGTGCTCACCAAACCTGCACTCCAAATTTGCTACATGCATCCCTCCTCTTGTCCCTGAATATTGAACAGATGATTTGGATGCCTGGCCTTATGTTATTCCTATTAGAACTAACCAGCTCAAAGGGTGAGATGTGATCAGGCCATTAGGCAACACCAAATGACTATCTTTCCACATGGCAGGGGTAGAGGAGGATGGGGACATGGCTCTGAAGCCAGTGGCAGTAGAAAGGTTCAGATTAAGGGAAAGGAAGCAATTCACCAAAGCCCAGGTGTCCTCTGCACCTCTAGCCTGTGGGAGAGGGAGGCTCATGGCTGTGTGTGCATGCTCTATCCACGTAGTGGGGCTACATGTATGCAAGACTGCACAGACCCTAGGGAGTCCCAGCTATGCACAAAAGGAATAGCACCATGAGTATATATGTGCCCCTACTCAGAAACCAGCCCCCCTCCAAGCCTCACATCTCCTTCCCTGCTGGTTCTCAGGAGATAAGGGCCAAGAATAAGGCTGAAAACACCTGACAGTCTGAGCATCTGAGAGCTCACCAAGCCTAACCTAAAGACACTATTCCTATGGAACTATGCAGCCAGAGACACTGGAGAGAATGCTAAGGGACTGGAGGGATGCACCGGTCCCAGGCACTGCACGAGAATCGGACACAGTAATTAATGGGATCTTATAAAAGAAATTCAAAGTGATCGGTCAGTAAATGAGAGTACTGCCACCCAGACTGAAACCGATTTAAAGGAACATAAATTGAGTCAATAATAAATGTGGAAGGAGGCAAGAGTCAGGGAAAGCATCTAGTATATCTAGTATAGTATTATTGGAGTTGATGTTATTTATTAGGGGGGTTAATAGTAATTTAACAAAGTCCCCATGACAAGGCCTTTGAAAGAACCTTCACTTAGATCTATAAGTAACATCTGGTTTCAGGAGCTTAATTGAAAGTATTAAATAGGGGACAGCGATTTAATTAAATATAAAGATGATAAATAAATCTCTGTATGCAGTCATGAGAAGAGAGAACTTGAACAAGGGCTCTGGTGAGATCGAAGGGTCGGGAAATCTGCAGGGCATTGACTGTGAGCTTTCTTCCCCTCCCCATAGGGCTCCCTGTAGAATGCTGTAGGACCCCTTTCTTTTGGGGGCTGTTTCCCACCATGCTCCCTGGCTGCCCAGCCCTCCTGGCAGCAACACCCATCCCTGAATGTGCAAATATATAGGCTCTGCCCCACATCCGTCACCCACGCGGGGTCAGGTACAGAGCAGGCAATCCCAGAATCACCCACATTGTACACAAATCCCAAGAAGGAGGGCCACATGGAGCTGAAAAGAGTGCCATTAATCACCAGATGACTCTGATTAATAAGGGAGAAAACTCAGGATAGAGAGCTGTGGCGCTGCTTAGTCCCAGGGCATCTGACCTCTAACCCTGCCACTTGTACAGGGCTCGCAACACTCCCCAGCCCAACTCTGCTACCCCACATCCCTCCTCCATGCTGCTGGCACAAGAGAGGTGGCAACCAAGCTCAGGCTCAGTGTGGAGGGGAAAGGGCAGCGGGGTCCTGACAAGTGGACAAGCAGGATGCATGGAGTACAGGAGAGAACCACCGCTAAGAAGAGCTGAGATGACTAAGAGCCAGAGGCAGCCAGCCCACCCACAAGGGCAGCAAGGCCTTCTCCTAGCCCTGAAGACTCGCTCCAATACCAGCAAGTCAGGGAGGCATCGCTAGATAGCCTGCCTCTGCAGCTAGAGTTGGGGCATCCTCCTCTGCATGCCCATGACACTTCCTACACAACCTTCAACCCAGTTGGCTCTACTTGGCAGCAGTTCTGTCCCCCCACTGGCACAGGTGGTCTTGCTCATTACAGTCTCTCCAGCACCTAACAGAAGCAGCCATAGTGCAGTTGATTGAATGATTGACTGGCTAGGGATCAGCTTATTCAGAGAAGGGCTAGTCTTGAGGCCTTAGCTCTCTGGCTGAGCAGCTGCCTGGGATATCTGGGCACTGCCTCAGCTGCTCACCTCCAGCAGAGCCAGGTACTATTTGAGAATAACAGAGGAGAACCCAGAAGTGCATAGCCCTGACTCTTCAGAATCAGAATCAGATGGTCATCTTTCCATGCAGCTGGACCCCAAGGATGTGGCACTGGGAGCTGGCCAGAGATGGGGGGGTCTGAGCTCTTGCTGTGGGGAGAGAGAGGGAGCACATTCAAAAGGCACCTGCTAGCACAGGATGGGACATGAGTTAGTACGTGTTGAAGGTGAGTGGTGGGTATAGGAGGGCTCCTTATACACCTCTCCATTTTTATGTATGTTTGTATTTCCCCATAATAATATAATTTTGATAAAATAAAATTTAAATTTAAAAATATATAAACCTCAAATGATTTCCCCTTATACTCTTGCTTTCTCATCACTTCGTCTAACAGGGGTTCTCAAACTATAGTCCCCAGACCAGCAATATTAGGATCATCTAGGAATTTTCAGAAATACAAATTCAAAAGCTCCCCTACTGAATCATAAACTCAGGGGTGGGGCCCAACAATCTATGCTTAATAAGCCATCTAGATGATTATGATGCATGCACAAGTATCTTGTCAATGGGTTTCAGCCCCAGGCAAGTTTGCTATGGATTCAATGTGACCAAAGAAAATGACAGCAAAGTGTTCTTGGGGTGAAGGGTTGTACCCAACTTTATTTCCAGGTGGCAGGTCAATCACTAAATCCCATTCACTCAGAGACAGTCTGCATGCAGCAAACCAGTCTCTGCCTTTGGGCCCCTCTGCCTGCACAGCCATCCTCTGGGCCATTGTCCTCGGCGCTGCCACCACTCCAGCCTCTGCTCTGCTCTCCTGCAGCCTTGCAGCCATGCCACCATGTTACCCAAAGCACTGGATGGAGCTCTTTATATAGAGTCAATAGCAACGTATTGCCCACACATGTGTAGTGAGCTAGCCAACCAGGGCCAGGTGAGAATCCTGGCCACAGGAACTTTCATTTTATCCACAAAAAGTTTGAGAACCACTGGCCCAATGTATTTTCTTTACAATCTTCAAAATTGTGACTTCCACAGATCAGTGATATGTCGAATTGTTGGAAGTCTCCTCCCCACAACCTTTGGGAAAATGTTTTCTCTGCAGCTGGCACCCACTTGGTCCAAGCCTCAGCTGCAGCCTGGCTCTGAGGCTCAGCATCCTTTATGCAGAGGACAAGGAGATGCCCTGGCTCAGTACTTGGTAGGTTCAGCCTCTGACCGTCATGAGCACTCATTCTGTGCAGGCAGTTCTGAGCTCTTAATAGGCACTATCTCACTTGATAATCTCAACAACCCTAGAAGGAAGTTACTGTGATCACTTTCATTTTACAAATGAAGAAACCAGGTTTAGATGCATGGGTAGTAGATGTGAGCTGGGGAGTGTTCTGTGCCCTCTACATAAGTGGCAAGGGTTAGTTAGAGTCAGCTGCTCTTAGGATAAGCAACATCATGATGAGACAGAGACATGGGCTTAAACAGAGTAGGGTGAGGGCCTCCAGAAAAAAAAAAGCAAGATAATCAATTGTGAGATTTGCTTTAGCCTGCTGGAGGGCCCAGCTTATTTTCTGACTTTACCCAGTGCTGCATTTCTTCCTCCAGCTCTAATCAAGTGATTTGCAACCTGGGCAATTTAACAAGCAAGCCCGAAACAACGTGGTAAAAACAGGAAGGATTCTATCTTGAAAATAAAATTCCATTTTAAAACCCAATTAGTTAAAAAGTAAGTTTCTTAACATACTCTTTAACAAACAGATATAACTCAGCCCACCTTGGGAGCTAAGCAAGCAGTCTTGAGTGACATGCTTCCAGACCAGGAAGCTGCTATCCTGAGAGGAAATCAGAGCAGTAAATTTCTTATAAATAACCAGGAAGTTTAATAAGAAACCTAATGTCTCTTCAAGGGTAAACATTTTGGGACCACTTGGCAGGTGTACATCCCTAACCCTTTGTCTCTCAACCACCTATAAAACCCCCAGACAACACACCATCCCAGGACTCTCTTGTCCCCTCCTGGCCTGAGCCAGGAGCTCAGTCCCCTCGCTTATCTCTAAATACAAGCCTCTCACTTGCTCTCCTACCTTGAGTTTGTGAAGTTCATTCTTCAACTCCGCAAACAAGAACCCTGGCATCAACAGCTCTCTAGCCTGTTTCCTCCCTCATGAGTCAGCAGCTTGCCAAGTTCACCTAGTAAGCAAGTGGCAAAGCTGGACTCCAGAATATGAACCCTAACCACTAGACACCACCACCTTACTCTCCCATTCCCTGTCTGGCTCTGACATTGTGGTCAAGGACGTCTTGCTCCCCAGGCCAAGCCCACACTTGGCCTACATCCTGTGACCAGCCCCCTGACTTAATTACACACCCAGGCTCTGGAGGCTGAGGCTGTAATTTACCTGCCCCCAAAGATGCTCACCTTGTCAGTTAGGAAGCTTCCAGGTGCAAGGAACAAATTAATGGACCCAGACAACAGGTAAAATCTACCACCTCATCTAACGAGGGCAACCAGGTCAAGTGGCTGAGGAACAGGTTAGCGTAGTGGTTGCACAGTTCCTTCCTTCTTTCCTCTCAGCCATTCTCAGCTTGTAATGTACCTCTCTGCTGGGAGTTAAGGTCACAAGAAGACACATAGTTCCCAGCATCATGATCAGACAGGAAGAAGAGGCTTATTTCTTCCAGGCATCTCCAATTACAGAGTGAGGGGCTTTTTCCCAGCAGACCTCTCCTCGTGTCCCCATGGCTGAATGTAGGTGACATGCTCATCCTTAAAGCAGTTGCTGGCAGAGGAAAATGAGAATGACCTAATGACATTAGCTTAGTTGAATAGAGCCCTGAGTTACCTGGTGGAGGTACGGACATCCCAGTATAACTGGGACTCAGCCAAGAAGGAAGAGAAAGGAATGGCTACTGCAAGTCCTTCCCCAGGAGCCCCTGCCAGAACCTTGGGGGTAGCGACACTGTCCTAGGGGGTGGCCACAGAAAGTGAGAAGCAAACATTTATTAAGTCATTGAGATTTTAATATTGTTACTGAAGCCTACCCTGACTGATACAGATGGAAACTCCCATGCCACACAGACAGGACCCTGGAGGGGTTTGCTTCAGAGAAACTGAATCAGATGTGCTTCACCGGGGTTGAGGATGAGGTGACGGGCAGCATCATTCTGAAAGCCCCAGACCTCTCTCTACCAGACCTGGCCCCCAGGCTGCTGATAGCCAGATGTATATCCAGGCAGGAAACTGAAGAATATTCTGGCAATGGGAAAAAACAGCCCCCAAAAGCACTGTATAATTTGAACCCCCCCAAGAAGACATCCAAGTCTCCCCCTGAACTCCCTACAGTGCACCCCAAGTCACCAAGCCCTACGCAGCCAATAACCCCCTTAATGTGAGCGCACAGCCAAGGGGGACTGGGATGGCAGGTAGCAAGACCAGATCAAACACACACAAACTGAAGCAAAAAAGAACATTTAAAAACTTGGAGAAAACAGAATTCAGGGAGAAGAAAAAATTTTAATAAGTATTAAGAGAAAGAGAAAAATTTGCACACACACGAAAAAGAGTATCATGTTTGAAAAGGGAACCAAGAATAAGAGTTATATGAAATATAAAAAAAAATAATCATTGCAACTTTATAATTCAATAAAAGAACTAGAGGATAAAGTTAAGGAAATCTCCCAGAAGGTAAAATTTTTAAAAAGATGGGAGTTAGGGAGAACAGGTAAGGAATAAAATAAAGGAATTCAGGAGAGTTCCAAAACAGAACAAAGGAGTTGCAGAAAGAACAGAGGAAAGAGAGGGGAGGGAAGGAATTATCAAAGAAATAACACAAAAAATTTCCCAGGACTGCGGGACATGAGTTTCCTGAAGGGACCCACTGAGTGCCCACCATAGTGGATGGATGGGAAAACCCTCACCCAGACATACAGTCATGAAGTTCCAGAACACTGGGGCAAAAGCTGTCAAAGAGAAACAATAAAACCACATATAAATGATCAGGAATTAGAGTGGCATCGGGCTCTAAACAGAAACTTCTAACACGAAGTTAAGAGACAGGGTGCAGTGCCTTCAAAATGATGAGGCAAAAATGATGTTTAAGAGCTCCATAAATATTCAAATTATTAAAATCAGGTGCCAATAAAGACATTTTCAAACTTTCAAGGTCTCAAAACCATGCACCCTTTCTCAGGAAGCCACAAGAGATCATGATTCACCAAAAAAGGGAATAAACTAAGAAAGAGGAAGAAATAGGATTCGGGACACAGGAGAATTTCTGGGAAGACAGTGACAGGTGTGCATAGGCCTGGAGACAAACTAGTGGGCATGGAGGAATCCAGGGTACACGTCCCCGAGAAAATATGAAGCTGATATATACCAGCTGTGTTTAATAAAGAGAGAGAATTTTGTGACAGAGACACAAAGTTAAAGCAAATAAAAAAATGAAACCATATCCTTACTTCCAACCCTCCCAGAAAACAATAAGCAATAAGAAGTAAAAGAATGGAAATATAATCATAGAATAATAAATAGGCTACATAATTGTCAATTATATGTATAGTCATACTATTATAAGCACTGAATATTTATTTAACCAAATCTTGTGATATAAACTGATTGGGAGAAGGGAGGAGTGGAAGTGTGTGTAAAAAGGCTAGATCCTAATCTGGAAATCACAAGTCACTAGATAATATTAAAGCTGGAAGATCAAGAAGCTGAAGTACAATTGTGTATATTCAAGAGATCTAGGGCAACAAGGAAAACTGGTGGACAGGCTGCATGGAAAACGGCACCTGGGGCTGGGGAGCAGAGAAGCCCGTACGTCTGTTGTCCATCACCAGCCACACTGTACTATTTGAATGATTCCACTACATTCATGGTATTTTGTATAAATGTCTTTTGAAGATATAAATGATTTTCACTTTTTGCAAGAGAATCCCCCACACTCTGTGCTTTTCACAGAAATCTGCAGACTTCTAGGTCAAAAACGGTTGTGGTCGCACTGGAAACGGCGCTGGCCTCACCTCAGTGGCTGCAGAACTCTTCATTTTTAACAAATGACACAACTGAGCTTGTGAAAACTCCCACAGAGAAACCAACCAGCTGTTCTCCTGGGAGGCCTTCAGCGTGACCTTTCTGCGTCCCTGAGACCAACAGTGGGCTCGTGGTGTCAGCTCTGGGAGGGTGTGAGGCCAGTCCTGGGACCTGGAGCAGCCTTGGACCATCGCCGCTCCACCGCTCCGCCGCACATCTGCCAGGGCAAGGCCCCTGCCAGCATGGCTCCCGCCCCAGCCCCAGCACCTCCCCTACCACATCACCCACCCCACCCCACCCCAACCAGCCCTAGACCTCCTCATGCACTCACCGTGCTCAGGTCGCGCCTGCTCCTTCCAACGAGCCTTCTCAGAATCACCGTGAAGCCGGGGAGGTGGAGTGGAGCAGAGCCGAGTTCAGACAGGAAAGGCCTGTGTTCAAATACATGTCCAACCCAACTAGCTATAGCCATTCTCTGTTTCTCCACCATCAGCTGATATCACCAATCATAACCCAATGATAAACAAATACATGTGCCAGGTACATTCCAAATATGTTACCTCTCTTGATTAAGGGGGCTAAGTACCCAACCAAGGGCACCAGGTAATAACAGCTGACTCAGCTCTGCTGGTTCCAAAGTCCCAATGACTACCATTGTTCTAGACTGTCCACGTAAATGGGGAGGGAAAATTTTATTCCCAGAAAGGATGCAAAATTTCACTGGGAGAGCATTTGTAAACACGTACTACACTCTACAAATGTTTGTTTGTTAATTCAAGATTTGTTTATGCAAGGCCCTGTGCTAGGTGATATCCCTATCCTCAGAAGGGCCACCGTGCAGTGGTGGGGAAAGACTCCGGGACCAAGAACCACCGCTCAGTGACAGGTGTCTCCGACCCCTCTTCCCCACTTATTCCTGGGAGCTTTCAGGTACTCCCCACATGCTTGTGGCTGACCATTTCGTGGCAGCCACTTTCCTTCTCCTCCCTCCTTCCTTCCCAGGGCCACCTGCTGGTGAGGCCTCGCTACCTCACAGCCCCCAGTGCCCACAGCGCAGCCACCCTCACCACACACACCTCCACTGGCACAGTGAGGAAGCTCTGGAGTCCTGGCGTTGCCCTGGAAGCACTGGAGCCCAAAGGCTGTGGCCACACTGCATTCTGTGCCTGAAGGGACAGGATGTCCCCTTCCCCTGCCTCCCTTCCCATGGGAAGCTCTGTCACCTGCTGCCAGAGAGAGGCTACTCCTGCCTCCAAAGTCTCTCAAGGTCTCACTGAAAACTCTCCTTGCATCTGTACCCTGGATCTTACATGCATCCATGGGACACGGAGCGAGGGGCAAATCTAAGTGACAACCCCCCTGAAGTCAGAGGTTTTGTTCCTGAGCCTAACTCCTGCCTGACCCCCTCTGCCCAGGAGGCTCCTCAGGCTCTCATGAAAATTATCTGTCCCCACCTCAGCCCATTTCCAGGCACACAATGGCATGGCTGACAACTGGCTCCCAGGACATATGCGCACGTGCACACACACGTGCACACATACACACACATGCATGCATGTGCATGGCTGTCCCCCAGCACACCCTGAATCATCCTGGTCATCCTTCTATGATCAAGGTCCAATACTCTTAAACCTTATCATTTGTAGCAAACATAGGAGGAGGGCATGTGTCCCCACATCCCAGGGCAATGCCCTAAAATTTCCAGGGATACAAATTTAGTAATTGATTGCTATATAATAGAATATAAAAATCTGATAGTCTGGGAATAAGATGTACAAAATGGAAGATACTTGCCAGAACTGCGTCTGTGCTGTGATGATGTAAAGGAGGACCAGAAACTGCAGAACAGGGAATATACATGAAGGCCACACCACGCCTGAGGGGCCTCACCAACCCTGCTCTCCATGAACACTTCAGTCACACTGAGCCTCTACATTTCCAGACTTCCTGACCATTCCCTCAAAGATCCATCAAGATAATGAAAATCCACCCTTCTTCGACCTATTCTCTTGGGGCCCTGGCCTCTGCCAGGCAAAGCTTTATTGTGGAAATCCCTGACCAATTGGACAAATTAATCTCTAATAAAAGATTAATGCAAATGGATTTCATTTCTGCTGCCAACTGTGATAGATTGGGAGGGTTACCTGGAGTGCTCATATGAGAAGTACTGTGGCCAGAGCTTAGCTCAGCAAGCAAGAGTGCCAGGATCGATTCAGGATGTCTGCCCAGAGCCCTCCAGGGACAGCGGCACTGTAGGTGCTGTTTGCCATCCTAGGACTCGTGGCTGCCCTAGGTTAACCTGTCCCCCCACTCTGGGTACATAGCTGTGTTTGGCATGGCCCTTGAGGGAAGGAAGTCTTATCCCAGCTAGTAAAAGACCCTGAGCCCATGAGGAGGCATGTGGAGCGGAGGGACCCTTCCACCCCTCTTGGGAGAGCCCTTTGCATGCACCAGGAGGACCTGACCTAACAGCAGCATCTCTAACAGCCCTCAGCAGCGCTCCAGCCCAGGTGAGAGGAGGGCCTAGCAGCCATCAGTTCCAGTTAATCTCAATGCACATCATTAATCCATGCCTCCCAGGGTAGGGACAACCTCCCACATGTGGCTAGTGTGAGCTGCCCATTGGTGATGAGGCCCAGATACAGATGAGCAGCCACCACCTGCTCTGGGGACTCAAGTCCCAGGAAGGAAGTTGGAGTCTGGTCAGGCACTTACCAAGGTGAAGGAAAAGTGGGTCAATCTTGTAAATAAACCCTGGGTGCACTGCTCCTACATTTAGGCCTCACAGTGGATCCAAATGGGGTGGGGGAGCCCCCCTCACCTCTGGGAGGAATTTTTATTTGATTTTTGTTTGCTTTCCCAGGGCTGCATTTGTACTGATTAAAGTATTAAATATAAAGGGCTCTGAAAAGTTAGACAAATCCTAGGGAAGGTGTGCCAGACCTGTGATTCTTGGAGATGGGGTATGAGACCAAGGATGATAGAGGGAACCCAGCTGATTCCTCTGCTTCTGTGGGTACCTCCCTCCAAAAAGAGCTCAGAAACTCCTGCCAGGCCCCACCTCTCCAGCGAGCCATGACCCTTCCATTCTGGGATCCACACACTATTTGCAGCAGTTTCCAGTTCATGAGCAAGTCCCAACTTGCCCAGCTAGTCCAAATAAAGCTCATGAGACCGTGATGGCAGACTGGCTCGACAGAGAGATGCACTGGGAGCAGACGCTGGCAAACAGCAGGTGAGCTAGCCCTGGCTCCAGAGGAGAGACCTCTGGCACCAAGGTCTCCCCACAGGCAGGACTGAGGGTAGAAACACTCTAATAAACCATGAGGATGTCTGGATTCAAGTGGAATGTGCTGCTAAGATGGGCTTCCAGAATCAGAGCTCTTTCTTTCTGGCTTGTTTTTTTTTTTTCTTACCTAATTCTCTCTGTCTGTCTTCTTCTCCTTCTTCTCTCTTCTACTTTAATTCTCTCTCTCTTTCTGTAAGTGTAGATATCTACTGGATGCCAAGTGTGGCCCTGGCGGTGGGAACACAGATGGACCAAGCCTAGTCCCTCCATCAGCAGCTCCCAGGCTAGAAAGGGAAGTGATAAATGTACACACACAGACATACATGCAGTACGGAAGCACAGGGGAATGAGTACACAAGCCTGAAACAGAGAATTCCGCATTCGAGTCGGAATTAGGATTAACTGGTGTTTGTTAAGTGGGAAATCAGTTAATGACATTTCAAAGACACTCTAAGGGGCAAAAGCACCCAGGCCTGAGAGGCTAGGCGTTGCTGGGGAAGTGCAGGCAGCAAGATGTTGCCCGAGTTTGTTAATAAAACAAGTCCAGGTGATGAAACTGAACCAGCAAGTGGAGACCATGGAGAGCCATGTGTGCTGAGATAGGATTTTATCCCCAGGACAGTAGGAATGTGCCATTTAAGCAGGAAAGTGGCCTCACCAGCTTTACCTGAGAGATTCTTCTGTGTCCAGGTAGGATATAGACGGCTGTGGCAGGATGGGCTGCAGATCAGTGCACGACACAGTGAGACGCCTGCACCCCGTCCACCCCACGCAAACGGCAGCCTTGCATGGACTTCCAATTTAACCTAGCTTGTGACATAACTGAATTGGAGAGACTCAGAAAGTGTCTGTGTGATGGGGGAGAGAGATGAGACAGTCAGTCTTATTCCATCTTTGGAATCCAGTTGAAAGTAAGTAAAATGTAAAACTCAAAAGCTAGCAATATGGGGATGGTGGAAGCTGCCAGGGTTTGAAGTACTCACCTCTGGGAAGTGTGAGCTGTGTCTGAGGAGGGAGGGAACAGGAGCCCACTGTTTTTCATTATTTGCCTTATAGAACAATTTGTCTTTTAAAACTATGTCCACGTATGGCTTTTATTATTTTATAAAATAAAAATTGAATTTCTGGCTGCTGTGCAGAGAATAGGTTAGAGGAGGGCAGGAACAGAACCAGGGAAACCCACTCAGTGGTCCGAGGGAGAGACGATGAGGCCCGGGGCCACTGGGAGGAATGGGGTGGAGAGAGCTGGGTGCAGTCGCTGAGTTTTGGACCCAGAGGCCACATGACTCCCCGAAGGACCGAAGAGAGGCAGTGAAAACATGAGAGAAATTAAATGTAATTCCTAGGCATGGGGCTAGAGCAGGCAGGGTGGAGAACAGAGTGAGACCAGTGAGCACCAAGGGCCCAGTATTCAAGGAGGAGCTCTAGGGCCGAGCAGGTGGGCACCCGAGAGTGAAGGTCTCCCGAGACACTGTGCCTGCCCCACCCGAGTCCCGGCCTCCACTTGGCAGGTTCTGGTGCTGTTTACTGGGACGGGAGAATTAGTGGCAAAAACGCAGGGGTCACAATGGAGGACAGAGAGTGGAAAATGTTTTATTTTGGACAAGTCATGATGAGGTCCTCTACTTGTGGTCCTGTGATCTTGTCAAGCAGTACACTCTTCAGTCCAGGGGTGCAGTCAGTTGGAGATGGAAATTCAGATGTCTTAGCACAGAGATGATAATTACAGTCATGGGTTGAGACTGGATAATCTGGAAAGAGTGGGTATGAAGAGTACAGGAAGGGCTAGATTGGAGTCATGCCAGCATGTGACAAGGAGGGGAGGGACTGACAGGGTGTCCCAGGGAAGGAGCACCCCGGGAGGAAGGAGGGAACCCAGGAGGGACTAGGGTTCCAGAAGCTCTGCTTTGCAGAGCAAGCCATCCTGGACGCTTCGCACCCACAACCCTTTACAAATATTGCACTGTAAATAGGATAAAATGCTTTTTGTCCTCTGCATGCCCAAGGCCAGCCCCTTGTCTGTCCACCTGACACTTTGGACCTCCTGCATCTTCTCCACTGGTGGTGTTGCCTTGCTGTCAGTCCCACGCCCTCCCAGCTTCTGGCCCACTGCCTGCCTCTGCCTCTGCAGCGCTGCCTCTTCCCTAGGACTTCACGTGCCAGTCAGGGACTCCTGTCTGGACCCTTGCTGGTTTCAAAGGAGTGGGTTTTGGTCATTCATTCAATAACTGTTTATGAACCACTTACCATGCCAAGAATGATGCTGGGCACAGTGGATACACAGGTAATTAGGACAAATGTTAACCAGAGGGTCCAACACCCCCATGACACTTCCTACACTGAGACCCTTCAGATAAAACACCCCACCTGCCCAACTCTGAATTCTGGCCCCCAGCCCACTGACCAGACCTCCAGACAAGCCCACTGAGCTTTCAGTGAGGGGCCCAAACATTTCTCCTCCCATGAGGTGCTGCCTCTTTGGAACATAGAACCTCCACTGTGGAGAAAGGCACACCCACGCTGGGCCAAATAAGAGCTAGTTGGCTATGTGCCCATTCAGCCCAGATCTACACAGTGCTTGGCACATAGTGGTGCACGGAATGATGGATGAATGAAGTACTCACCCTGTGGTAAAGTGCGAATGATCTTAGGCAACAACAAAAACAAAGACATACGGAATCTTTTCACGAGAGACACTGATGGAGGTTGTCTGCGGGGGGTGTGAGCAGGATAGTCTGCTTGGAGACAAGGTATGAAACAGGGCAGCCCAGAAGTCAGATCAGAGATCAGCAGAGCTGGGACTCCCTGAGCCAAGACTGAGACCATGTACCTGCTCCCTGCTCCACCTGGAGCCTGGTGCTCACGTGTGTGCTTGGGCTGGGTTCTGGGGCTAGCCCAGCACCCCACTCTCCAGAGCATGTGGCTTTAGCAGCAGTTTGGAGCCACCTGTCAACAATCTTGGCCTGACAGGCAGCAGCTGCAATCACCTAGCAAGAGACTGTGTTCTTGGTGGGTCATTCCTGGCCTCTGATCCCATCTCTAGGGAAATTGGCCCTGGAGGTGGAGGATGGGAGGGCAATCCCTCCACACACTCACCGGCAGCCTCAGCCTCTGCTCACTGCCCCAACCACCTTCACTTAGAAGCCGCAGAAGCTAGCAGATGAAAGGTACCCAATACTTGTCCCTGGCTCAGCAGAGGGACTGCTCAGCTCTTGTCTTGGCCAGCCCTGTAGAACTTCCCAAGGTCAGCTGTCCAGACACCTGTACATCTATCGTAACCTTGAGCGGCTGTGGGAATCACTAGGCATGGCCACACAGATACGCAGCTTGCTGGTTTTAAAATGAATCTTGCCCAGGGCTGCTGAAGGTGCATGGAAAGTATGCTACCCACACTGTGCTATGGGGGTGTCTGGCTAGCAGAGCATCTGCCCATGTCCCCACCACCATGCCCCACACCCTAGCAGGACAGCAAGTCCATGCAGGCAGCCCTCTGCCTCTGAACAATCTGCAGGTATGCTGTGCACACTGACATCCCTGTCTGAATGTGGGGACATATATGCATCAGGGGACAACCTCCATCCCACCCTGTGGCCCCACCCGGCAGCTTTCTGCTGCACCCCTCCCAGCTCCATCTGTGTTGATTTATTTGCCCCATTAGTTGCATACTTGATTATATGTTGCCTTTATGATTTTAAAAAAATGACTAGAACATGGGGAAAAAATCAAAGTGCTCATATTGATAAGAATGGGTCTTAAAAGCTCAATACAGCTGACAAGAGGCGGGAATCTGTAGGCATTCCTAAAAGAAGCAAATCTGCAACCTTTGGTGGATGCTCATTAGACCTGTCTAATGAGCAGTGTGTGTGTGTGTGTGTGTGCGCGCGTGCACACACGAGTATGATTGCTGGGGAAAAGAAGAAATTAATGAGCATAAGACACTGGAAAATCACCTTTTCAAAGATTGTCTAGTCGAAATGTCATGAATGTTTAGGCCCCTGGAACTCTCTGCTCTCTCCCAGCCCCTTTTATACCATAAGATTCTGTTGCATATCCTGTGTGCACCCCACCTGTGTGCACGTGTTCGGGAAGGTGCCTACTCAAAGCCAGGGCTGCCTCTGCTTCTGTGGGTAATTGTGCTTCACCTTCCCACACACCCAACAGGTTCTGTCCAGCAGTGTGAGACAAAGTCTCTGCTCAACAGCAAGCTTTTCTTTTTTAGAAAAATCTTCCAATGTTAAGGCAAGATCCCAGTCATTCCTCCCATCTCCCTATGGTTCCAGTGTCACCTTTGGCATCATCCACAAGAAACCCATCCCTTTCCCACAGGATGTCCTTCCAAGCACTTGAAGGCTGCTCTATTCACACTGCCTCCCTTTCCAAAGTGAAAGGTTCTCCTTCTCAATAATTCCTCAAGGGAGCTGCTGTCCACACCAAGCACATCACTCACCCTCGCACCTGCTCTATTATGTCAAAACCCCTCAAAGATGGTGCTTTGAATGGATATCAAGGCACTTGACAATATTCCTAGCTTTTATTTCCATAATCTGACTTCCAGAAATCTATCTTGAGCCATGTTTTACTCATACAGTTCTTCCCTGAAGTATTGTGCTTTACTGTAGAAGAATATACAAAAATGGGAAAGTGGGCAAATAAATGATGTCATAGCCATATAATGATGCAGTAGTATACAACCAAAAAGCACTATCTTTTTGAGGAATAAGGAAAAAAAGCAATATACATAGTTGTATACTCAATACTACACACCTGTCCAGCCACATGGCACACTCACACACACCTATGCACAAATGCATGCGCACACACAACAGAAAGGAGCCCTCTTAAATGCAATCAGTGGGAACACATAATTGGTGCCATTGTGGTGATGATTCTTTTATACTTTGTCTGTCTCAAACATTGTACGATGAGCATACACCACTTCTAATGTGCAGCTAGGAAAAATTATTGTTTAAAAGCAGAACTGGAGGTGAGGCACTCACGTAGTCCGCCCCCAGCACGGGGTGTTGGCCGCTGCCCTGTGTGGTGCCGTCACCTCCCTTGTCCTGAAGCCTGACAGGAACTGTTGATGTTGACCCCGTGACATCCAGCTGCCCTGAGGCATTCTGCAGGAGCTGCCCTCGCTCAGGATGTTTTTCACCTTGGGCAACTTGTCCCAGATGGAAAGCACATGCAGAAGAGAGGAAGTGGTGATGCAAGGGTGACTTGCACTGAGGGGACGAGTAAAATATTCTACAGCGAAAGGCCAGGCTTTCACACATTCCCACTGGGACCGGATTTTGCCAGGCCATTTTTATGCACCAAACGTGGCCAGGTGGGTAAGTTTCACCTACAAGGAAAGTCCCCCTGAATCTCTAAGAAAGCCCATCCAGATGATTGCCTTACTGTAACGACAAGGTGGGAAGCAATGCCAGAAGGGCAAGGGAGGAATTCAGCGAGGTGCTGAAAAGCTCAGAGGCACTTACTAGCTGTGCGACTTTAGGCAAGTTACTTAACCACTGTGAGCTTCAGTTTCGGCTAATATAAAATGGAACTAATACTAGGACTGGTCCCCTGGTTGTTGTGAGGATCCACTGAGCAAGCACTTAAAACAGAAACAATCAGCCATCAGTGTTCACAGGTTACATGCAGCAGACCAGGGAAGAGACCCTGTGTTAGGGCTCAGGCCTGACACCTTCTCTGCTTCTCTTTCCTTTAATGGGTTCCCTGTGCGTGGATGGGCTGCAGAAGCAGAAGGGTATGCACAGCAGCCTCGGTGCACTTCCCTGGATGGTCCATTGCCCCTTCCTTTCCTCAGGGATTCCACAGGGCCCTAATGCAGTGCCTCTGCCGTGCAGCACCGCATGCCCAGCCTCACCACCTGCCAGGATCCACCTCCTTCTCTATACAAAGACCAGATGGGACTCAACCTCCTCCTGTGAGTCACGTTTCTGGTCCAAGGAAGCAAAAAAGGTCACTGCCATGTGCAGGGAGGGGCCCCTCTCTCTGTAAATTCATCTTTCAATAAATGATGAGTGTTGTCACATCTCACTTGAGAAGACATAACAATATATGCCTAAGTCTTTCCAATCAGGGTTGTTTCCACAAGCCTTTGGCTTCTGTTGGGAACATTTGGTTTAAAATGAAATGGAATTTCCCCTTCAATATTCTTCTTGGATGACAGGTCTGTGATTGGAATCAGGGCATGAAAAATCATAACTCGGTGGTTATTTCCATTAGTGGCTTTTGACTTTGCAGAGTCACCTGGAGCACAGAGGCCCCAACCTCTCCCACCTCCCACTTCCCACCCTGACAGCTCAAGCAGATCCTGGCCGGCTGCCCTGGAGCTTCACCGCATTTCAAGGTCCAGTGCTATGTGATCAGGAGCGTAGCTAACCCATCTTTGCAAGAACCTGCCACACACTCCCTCCTCACATCCTTGTACCTCAAGCCTGTGCTCCAAGCCAGTCTTCTCCTCTGCCCAAGGTGATGGAGCTCAGACAGGCACACACACACATGCAAGCACACACAGCAGGTGCTTGCTTTTCTGCCTGCACTGATGACAGGGAAGTACTAATTGGTACATATAAGAAAGAATAATTTGTTGATTGTCTAGGTTGCAGGACAACCAGAACCCAGTGGAGCCTCAGGGAAAGAAATGGAGACAGGGCCTGGAAACTCAAAAGAAGAGTAAAATCAGACCACACTCAAGAATGAGACTCTGAAGAAGGTTCAGTGAGAAACAGCTGCAGAAGCAGCAGGCCGCTCACAGCTGGCTTGTGCATCTGTCTCCTGTCCAGCCTGGAAGCCCTTGGGGCAACTACACATCTGTGTGTCCCTCACATCCAGCACAAGTCCAAGCACAGACAAGCATTCAGGAAATGTTTGTTGATGATGAAACGAAGGAAGAAACAAGAAGAGCAGTGTAGGTGGCTTGCTCAGAGATTTGGGTGCTGTTTTACTTACTTTGGGGCAGGGTTTGGAGAACAGTGTATTTGCTGAATAGGATGGAAACTCAGAGGGGTAGGTCCTCTACAGCCAGATGAGGAGCCTGGCCTGAGGACTGTGAGAGCAGGCGCCAGCTACACGGTGCTCACAGGCCTGCTTCTGGACCAGGAGGGCCGGCATGCAGATGCTGCCCGATGCCCCAGCAACTGCGCGGGCCTGCCATCAGCATGGAGCCTGCCCAACCCCACTTACAGAGAAGCCATCGAGAAGCCATCAAGAGCTTCCTGCCCTTCAAAGCAAGTGACAACCATACTCAGGAGTCAGAGGATTTGCTTCCCAGAGTGGGGGCCAGAGGCGAATGGAAAGGTGGAGAAAGTTAGCATCGGACCTGGGTGAGGAGTGCCACGCACATGCCCCCAGCACAGCAGCCAGCACTCCTGAAGGATGTCTCTTCCTCCCAGAGCTCTGGGCCCTGAGCACTGGCCTCCGGGTTATGGGCAGCTGAGGTAATCAGCAGGGGATGCTTCTGACCTACCACCAGAAGGACGAGGATGAGGACTGTGACCTCACGCCAGACCCCCAGGAAAGCAGGCAGGCGTCTGTGCAACTGAGGCAAAGAACCAACTGAGAGCAGCTGCTCTTCAAAGAAGGGCCTGGCATCAGTGGACAGATCAGTAGCCAGTGAGTCCTGCCCAGGGACGAAGAATCATTTCTCTGAGGAGACTCTGTTTTAAATGAATTTTCCTAGAAGCCCCACCCAAGAATCTCCCAGAACATCTTATTGGCCAGAATATATCACATGACTATCCCATCTGCAAGGGATGCTGGGAGGTTTTTGTTTTTTTTTTTCTGAACACATTCTGACAAAATAGGATTCCCTTTAATAAGGAAGAAAGGAGAAAATGATATGGAGTGAGCAACTGGCCATCTCCACCATGCACCTGTATAGCAGCTCTTGTTAACTGAAGGGTCTGGGAAATGGATTAGAGAGAGAAGAGGAAAATGGAGAGAAGCAGGGCCCACGTCAGAGCTAGGATGCCCAGGCTAGCTTGAGTGAAAGTGTGTGTGTGTGTGTGTGTGTGTGTGTGTGTGTGTGTGTGTGTGTGTGTGTGTGTGTGTGTGTGTGTGTGTGTGTGTGTGTGTGTTACAGGGTCACCAATACAGTTTGCCTAGGACATAGGACTTTTAGTGTTAGAACCAGGACAGTCCCAGGCAAATAGAGACATCTGGTCACCTTAAATGTACATGTCTATGTGTGTAAAGGGGGTGTTGTTAGACTAGATATCCTAGACCAGTGTTTCTCATGGCGTTCCAAGAACCCCTGCAGGACCTCAAGATCCTTCAGGGCATCTGGGAGGTCAATTTTTCTAATAAATGAAGGGTATTATTTGCCTATTTCACTCTCTTTTTTCTCTCAGGTATGCAAAGGAGTTTTCCAAAGGTTATATGATGTATGGTATTGCAAAAGAGTGGGTGCAAAAACAGATAGGAGAGTTCAGCTGCCTTTTATTCTGTTAGAGAAAGGAATTGGAGATACTAGATACCAAAGAGATTTTCAAAACCTATAAAAGAATGCCACTTTTCTCACTATTTAATCTTGTTTCAAAAAATAGAGTCATTTCATTAAAAACATATTGTGTTAACATGCAATCATTTATTATGACTATTTTTAAATGAACTGATAATTTTTTTAATTTCTTGGTCTTAATTTCTAATATGATAAATACTGATAGCTATAACCTACATTTTTAAAAATGTGCTCCATAGAGAGGAGCTGGCCTGCAAAGTACTCACCACTAGTCACTGTTGAGACAAATTCAAAAATTGAGGAAAGCTTTTAGAAAATTCCATAGCAACTTGATACTCCATTGAAACTAATAATATGAAAAGTTGGGCTTGTGTTTTGTATGTTTTCTCTCTTTGATTTTATTTTTCTAGCAACTTAATTTTGCTGTACTTTACAAAATGTTTCATGAGGCATTGGAAGTTTTTAAAACATGGTCCTTTTACGCCTGAGATAAATCTTAAAGGATAAATACTGCAAATATAGAGACAAAGTAGTACATAGAAAAGTTTATGTTTCAAGGGAACACTATGCAGTGTTAAGAGACACTCTCTTGCTTACTTGATTCTAGCCTTTCATTGAGCTATTTTACAATTTTATAATTTTTTATATTGAGGTACATATAATAAAATGCACAAATCTTCATGCACAACTTGATAAATTTTGACATGTATATGCACTCATGTGATCATCACCCAGATCAAGATATCAAACATTTTATAAATTGCAGATAACTAACAGCAATGCCAAATAATTTCTGCCTAAACAGGCAAAACTTCTGTCATGTAACTGGCTTTCCTCTCTCAGTTCTGTGAGCTGCTGGATTAATGCTTATTTTTGGAAGCCATCACCAAGATTATAACTGGCTTCCTTTTGCCTCCATTTGCTCATTCATTTCAATATTCCTGATCTACAAAGATGTCTGTTCTTTGGACTCTCCTTGGCATTAGTTGTAACTGTATACCTCATTAATGAGTTAAATAAAATCATTACTCTGTGTTCATTAAAGAGTAATATGGTCCTTCTCATTATTCACAAACCACAGAATTTGCAAAGCTCTGCTCTGGGTACTACCCCCCAACATTAATGTGACTCAAATGCCCTCTGAAAGTTACTTCCATTTGAATCTTCCTGCTACCTGTGATGCCTGTACCTGCTCCTCTCTGTACTTTTTTCTACCTTAAAGCTCTTCTTTCTTCCTACTTTACGCTTCCTCACTCTCTTGTTGGTAGAGTAGAAAAGAGGCCACAGGAAGTCATAATGCACCATAGGGAAAGCTCTATGTTAGATACTCTGAGAATGAAAGAGAGAGAGAGAGACCACCAGGGCACTGAATAGGTAGGGGCAGAGTCGCCATTCTGTATGCACCTTTGTATATACTGAAGGTAACCATAATGCCCAACCATCACTAAACACCTTTTTTTGTTTTTGTGAGCAAAAGCACACTTCTGTGAGGTGCTGGATTAATGCTTATTTTTGGAAGCTATCCCCAAGATTATAACTGGCTTCCTCATGCCAGAACGAAGTCCTAACCCCAGTTGCTAAGGCCCTGGCAGAAGAAGGCCTTTGCCAAGAAGATCCAGATGATGAGGGAGGTTGCCACGGAAGCCTGACCTCAGCTACAGAGGAGGGCAGTTCAGTGACCAGGGACTCTGACATTTGAGGAAGCCAAAATGATGGTCCCATTTCCCTGCCCTCCCGGGGTGCTGAAGAGAGGATGTCTGAGGTTCCTGTCTGCCCAGCAACACTTCTTTCCTCTTCGGCTGCTGATACAGGAGCATCCCTGCTATCCCCAGTTCCTGTTGACCTTGGTGGGCCTGTTGAGTAAGGTGCCCACCAGTGTGAACTTCTATCACACAAGTTCACACAGACTCTCTAATGGAAATCTGAATCTTTTTTTTAACTACTTCCGTTGAAGTATAGTTTACATATCAAAAAATTCACTTGTTTCAAATATATTATTCATTAACTTTCAGAAAATATGTGGGGTTGTGCAACCATCATCACTAATTTTAGAACATTCCCATACCCCGAAGAGTAACTTTGTGCCCATTTGCAGTCACTCCCTATGCTCAAGGCAACCACTCATTTCCATTCTGTCTCTACACATTTGCCTTTTCTGGATATTTCCTATAAATGGAATAATATAATATACATAATGTTTTTGAGTTTAATCCATTATAGCATGTAGCAATACCTGATTTCTTTCCATAGCCAACTTGTATTCCCTTGTATGGACATAGCACATTTTGTCTATTCATTCACCAGTTGATGGACCTTTACATCGTTTCCACTTTTTCACTATCAATGTTGCTTTGAACATTGGTGTACAAGTCTTTGTGTGAACTTGTATTTTCATTTCTCTTGAGTAAATACATAGAAGTGAAATTTCTGGGTCATATAGTAAAGTTATGTTTAACTTTTTGAGAAAGTGACAAATCGTTTTCAAAGTAGCTGTACCATTTTCTATTCCTATCAGCAGTATAGGAGGGTTCCAGTAGTCCCAGATCCTCACCAACACTTGTTATTGTCTGCTTTTTTAATTATAGCTACTTGTGGACTGGGAATCTGAATCTTGAACCAAGTAAAGTGTGGGCAGCCACAGCTGTGGCTGGCAGATCCTGAAGACGGTGCTCCCTGGAAGGTGCTCCTCACCCTGTCACGGATCCTGGGCAGCTCAGATGCCTGTCTTTCTGAAAGCCTGACTAATCTACTCTTTGGGGATCTATATATTACCCCCATCTTCTCCCAGTAAAATGGTATTTTACAATGTAAGTGGGCTGAGTGGGTTTCTGTCACTTGCAACAGCCCCCATTCCCACAGCCCCCCATTCCTGAGCCCAGTTGCAGCCAACATGTCCAAGGTTTGCCTGTTGGGATGAGGCCTGGCAGGCATTGTGGGGTCACAGTTTGTTCTCAATGGAGACAAATGCTGGGAGAAATCCCTTCTGCAATAAGGAGGATGATGCAGTCTCCCAGCTTTCTGGGCACCTGGGGTGAAACAACACATTCATCCAGGCTGCAGCTCACCTCTCTGGACCTGCTGCAGGTGCACCTGAGGGAAGTAAGAGTCTCTCTAGAGAATCACATAAAGCAGTGAGAAGGATCAGTAGCCTTTGAGCAATTTGATGAAAATGAAGGCATACTTGGTGGGTATCAGAAAATGTGTGTCCTGGAGCACTCAGAATTTCTCCATTTTACTGGATAACCAAAAACTCAAGCCTACCATCTGAGAACCTGAGAAGTTGGTTCCATGAAAGCATAGAGGGCTGTATGATCTGGGGTGAGTCACCTGACCTCTCTGAGCTATGGTTTGCAGGACTGTTGCCAGATTTGGCAGAGAAGAGAGCACCAGCAGGGTGTCTGGCACATGGTTGACACTTTTCCCAACTTTGTCATTGTGCCAAAGTTTACTAAGGGACATGAAATAAAATGACTCTGCCCCAATCTTCTGCTTTGAAGGAGGTGCTTCAGCATCGTGGTTAAGAAAATGAACTTCCATACTAGGTGTATCTAGTGCTTGTCATACTGTGCCTGCTGCGCACATCAGGCAAGTTACCCATCTCATTAGCCTTACTTTGTCCATCCCCAAGATGACATCTATGATAGCGCTTCACTCACTCAGCGTGTTTTGAGGCTCACATGAGACTGAACAGAGAGGCCTTAGCCGGGTTTCTGGTACCGAGCAGCACTCATTAGTACGGCTGGTTTTGTAGCAGCAGTTACTTGTGTTTTTGCAACATCTCCCTGGGCTGGGAACTGCCTCAGGGAAGAGCCCGTGCTATGTCTGGGCTGGACGGTAGGGGGCCGGGCTGACAGGAGGCTGCCCAGCGCAGACCCCACTGTCCTTGTTAGCCTCGGGCTGTGGGAGCCTGCGGCTACCCCTGGCAGAGAGGCTTCTGGTCAGCGGGCACCGCAGACCTCCAAGGTCGCTGCTGACCCTGCCCCAGGTCAGACGTGTGCTTGATTGCCTGAGCTCCCGGCCCCGCCCAGACCAGGACAACAGGTGTGTGTGCTCAGTAATTCAAGCCTATCTTCTGAGGGCCTGAGAAATTGAGAGAGGACAGACAACTCTTTCTCCAGATAACCACAAGGCCAATAAACAAGTTTTCAGCACAACCATGGCCAGCTTGAGATTCTGTAGGGCTGTCAGGCTAGGGACTGTCCAGGACCTTTGCTCTTCATAACAACAGCAGTGGAGCACAGCAACAGCACAGGTCACTGAACGCCCAGCGGGTGCCAAGCACTGCCCCAGGTCCTTGCCGAGTTTGCCCCCATTTCTTCCTCTCTAAAGCCCTGTGAAGGGGGTAAGTGAGAGGAACAGAGACGCTGGAGTCAGACAGAGCAGGGCTTGAAAACCCTAGCTCTGCCACAGGCTGACTGTTTGACCTTCAGAAGGTCAGTGTACCTCTTGGAGCCTCAGTTTCATTGCCTGTAAAATACAGATGATAACACCTACTTGACATGGTTTTTGAGAATTAGATGTGGTAATGTAGAGAATCCTGGTAGCCCAGAGCCTGGCACAGAGTAAGCCGCAACATGCAGCAGCCAGATATATTACTGGCCAAGTGTCCCCACTTTAAGTATAAGGACATTGAAGCCCATTTGGCCGAACCCTATCCACCATGTACACTATAGCACCTGCTGGCTGTCCCCCAAGCCCTGGGAACCTTGCTGGTAGATAGGCTAGGGAGAAGTAAAGCTCTGGGTTCAGGTTTCCAGCCAGAAGGAGATAGAAAGCACTAGCTAAGATGGGGGTGGCCTCTATGGTTCCTTAGTGGCCTACCTCTTCTGCCCCCAAGACCACAACACACTTCAGAAAGGGCTGAAGATGAGTACCCAGAGTTGAAATCCCATTATCTTGTTCCAAACAGATTCTAATCAATACACAGAGAACAGCTGACCACATGTCCATGCCCAGACTCTGAGCCAAAGGGCAAAGGGTAAGCAGAAGAGCACCCTCTTACAAGGGGTGTGGTGAACATCCCCAGGGAGAAGCCCTCAGCGTGCCTGCGGGTCTGCATGTTGGCTTGGATGCTACGGGACCAACAGGGTGCCTGGCACCCAAAGCTCTGTAAGGGAGCCAAGTGACCAACAGTTTCCAAAGTCTTAATTATTCTGATCATTGCTTCATCCCAAAATAGTTTAAACTAGTATAAATGCCCTTATAAATAAGATGGTTGGTGTGAGGTTATGCATTTTCTCCAAGCGAACAATTTTATATATATGTTTAGGTTACAAGTTTGAGTCCAGAAAGGTCCGTTTAAACCATAATATACCAACAATACTATGTCTTTTCATGAAAAACATTTACATTAGAGCACATTAAATATGTACAGCCCAGTTAAACACCATACAGTTAGACACCCAGCATCCAGTCCTTCTTCTCTGCTTCACTCAAGCCGCATGGCCCCAAGGCCCCTCGATGAACCCCAGCTCCAGCGAGGGTCCTCACTTGGGGGGCCAGCCTGCTAAGCACATCCCTTGCCAGTGTTACACTGAGGAATCCAGTCAGCACCTGGCATCCTTCTAAACTGTCACTGGTCCAAGGAAGGATGTGAAATCTAAAGTGGTCTAGTTGGTCTGGAAGAACAATCTTTCATCCTGTGGGTGGAAGAGAGATGTCCACACTCTCTTGCCAAACATGAGCTCAGAGCACATTGTCCCAGCACTGCCAGCAGCCTTCATGACAGCCCAGCGAGGCTGCTGAGGGCAGAGCTGCAGCAGAGCAGCGCGGAGCCAGGGGCCCTAAGGAAACCAAGCCTCGGCGTCCATGGGCTGCGCCACAGTGGTGCTATCTCTGGACTCCCTGTCCTGCAGGGGGGCAAACTCCTTTTGTTGAGTTAGAGGGAGTTTTCTCTTTCTTGTGCTGGAGGAGGTAGGTCTAGAGGTGAATAGAAAGGAGGGGCTGGCTTGAGACAGTGAAGCAAAGCTGAAAAAGACGGTGGAAGAAGCTGAGGCATGATGAAGGAGCCTGTGTTTGAGCAATAAAGACGTTTCCTCACAAGGAATTATGTGACCAGAGAATCACAGGAAAGATGAAAAGGAGGACTGGGCTTGCAAAGGAGGAGCAGACCCTGAGGGAGAAGGAAGGTTAGAGAGGAGAAGGTCCCTCTGCAGTGGACATCTACAATGAGCACCGAACGGCTCGCCCCCAAGTTTTTCAGGAAAGAAGAAGAGTGGGGGTGAAGGCGAGATGGTGAGCCCACATGGGAGAGTGCCCTGAGAGGATGTGTAATCAGCTGTTCGTGTCCCCACAATGTAGGCACACTGCTAGTGTCTCTGAGCAACGTTGGATCTAAAGACCGTAAAAGGCAGCTTGTCTCATCTGCCAGGGGCTTCCTGCCAGCCCCTGAAATGTAACATCATAGAGATCATTTTTACTTTGCTCTTAGTCCAAAAGGTGTTCTCAACTCCTCTCCAGGTTTCAGTCTGCACTGCACTGCCTTCCATGGCCAAGGCCATGTGCGAATGGTAACTGTCTTACAGTGATGTGCTCTCATGACACCCTAGAGTGCCCATCTGTTGTTTTGCCTGCCTTACCTTCATTTCTCCGGGGTCCATTAACAGCACCCATTTGACACTGAGGCAACACGGTTTGCAGAAGATCTGGCCCCACCCCAGTGCCAGGGCTGAGCTTGTGGCTCAGGTCCAGTCACTGCGCCTCCCACTGAGAGTGACTGTGGCAGGTGCGCACCGGTGGCCCAACCCTGCCAATCCAAGCTAGTGAGCTGGGTTGCTGCTGGAGGAAGGGGGCAACAGGGCTCTTGGTCTGCTAAGCCTAAAGAGAAGTGGACATCTCAGAGCTGCTGGGGCCATTTTGGTGGCTTGTGAGAAAAACCTGCCTGAAATTGAAACAAATGCAGACCGCAGGAAGCAGAGAGATGGTATCACTTGACAGTCATGCCCAGTGCCTGTGTGCTGGGCTTCTCACTTGCACAGGCAAATGGCATGTCCTTTATTTTTGCTCAGTCACTGAAGTTGGTTTTTCTATCACTTGTAACTGGTGGAGTTTGAGTGGAAAAATGTCAACTTTAGAAGAGAATGATTTTTCTTCTTTGCTATTGCTTTGTTCTTAGTCCCATATAAAAGCCTTTAGGTCATTTCTAATGGACATCAACTTCTTGCTTTCTGACTTTGAACAAGTCACATCCAAGTGTCCTCAATGGTAAAATGAGGGCATTGGACCCAATCTTCCAGGTCCCTTCCTGTTCTTCTACGAATAGTATTTTAGCAAACTTCATGGTCAGAACTGGTCATGAAACTATTTTCTTCAAGAGAGTGGATTTAAAACATTAAAATAAGACTAAAAAAATGTTTAATCAATTGTCAGATGATGAAAACACGAGGCCTCTCTGCTTTCACAAAGCATAGAACTGTGTTCATGCTGCAGACATGGCACCTGCTGGTTTGGGTGCCTGAAAACTCCCTCTCCCCCCTCACCTTTCAGTGTGTCCTGCCACGGGACAGCTGTAGCTTGTCCATCTCAGTCAGTCTTTCAGTCCACAAACTTCTTCAGAGGTAGGGGAAGCATAACAGTTTGATAATCATCAGAAAGGTTTAAAAACAAAACTAGTTCCTTTGTCCACAGAAACTAGGGTCCCTACTCAAAGCCCTTTAGTAACTCTCTGTCACCCAGATGCCAAGTTGGACACCTGCCCACAAGCCCCCCTCCATTCCCATCTACTTAAGCATCCTAGGTGCATCTCTTAATCTCTGTGTGCCTCAGTTTCCTCATCTGTAAGATGGGAGTACTAACAGTACCTTCCTGCAAGCATCACTGTGAGTACTGGCTGAGACCAGTCCCCATAACCGTGCCCAACACGCAGTGAACACAGTGTAGGCCCTGGGTCTCACCTTCATCGTCATGAGTCCAGATGGGCCCCTCAGTGCTAATGGATGGTTGCTTGGATGGGTGGCTGAACAACAGGTTAAAGCACAAAGTATTCAAAAGTATTTCCTATCCTATAGGTTACCAGTAAATACTCATTAATGACATGTTGTAGAGATATAAAAGTAGCAAGTCAGAAGGGACCAATCGTACAACCCACTCCCTTTCCTGCCATTTCTGCTCACACCTGATCCCCCCAAAATCCCTTCTTCTTGGAGCTTTGGCCATTGGCCTACAGGACCTAGTTAGTGAGGATTTACAACTCTTAGTTTAAATCTGCTCTTGTTGGAATCTAATGTGAACTTCTCCCAAAGCAATTGTAGGCTTATTTCTCAATTATGTCTGTTTTAGCTAAAAGATACCCAGAGTGACCAGCTGACCCCAGAACTCAATTCCCTGGGGCATTCAGATGAAACAGGATTTTGGGAACCAATTCTCCTAACCTGTTCTTAAATGAAAACAATTGATGACTCAGAAAGACCATTTATTCAGTATAATAGAAGACAGAGTAGAGAGTAGACCCAAGCCCCAGTCCCTGGCTTCACTGTGAGAATCCAATCCTGGAAGAAACCCTCCCAAAAGGCTGCTCGCTGGCAGAACAAAGTGACCCTCTGATCAAGAGGCATAAGCCCTACAGCTTGCAGAGTGAAATGAGAATGGGCCAAGGGGTCCGCAGAATTGGGTTGTTACTCTAGAAGGGTTTATTTGTTAGCTGTGTGACTGAGCAAATTTCTAACTTCTCTGAGTTTCTCCAAATATAAAATTGGGACCAAGACACTCACCCATGGGGTGGCTATGAGAGCCAAGTAAGATCATCATGTAAAATGCTACCACATTGGCAGATTGGTACAACCCCATTGCTTTGAATCTTTTCTCCTCTTGAGAAGTATTTCTGTGCCAGCAGCCAGCATCAGTCCCTGGATGCAGTCACTTCTCTCTCCACAGTGATGGATAACCCAAAACAGTTTCCATGCTGACCCTTTTTCCCAGATTTCATCACCTCCTGCCATAATTTCATGCCAGTCCTCCCACTGAAAAACACTCAAGCAGATTCTAGTTAAATATTTACCATACTTCCACCCAAATTAGGGCTTCTTAATATTCTTAAGGTCAGACATATTTGAGAATCTAATGAAAGCTTTGGCTTTGATCCCTGTAAACATGACCACACATTTGCATGCGACTTCCACAGGCTCATAAACTCCATGAAGCTTCTCTATGGGCCTTGTAGGGACACATGCGTTACGATCCCCTGCCTTAACTGAACTTCAGCAGCTCTGGCCCTCCTGTCTGTGCGTGACCAGGGCTCCTGCTGGCCACATGTTTGTGGGTTATCCCCAAAGGTGTAGTGTAACTGTCCCTCACTTCACAGTTCACCAAGTGCCACAGAGAGCAGAGTGACATGTCCTCACTTGAGCAGCCCCAGAAGGCTAATTCCAGCCTTCCTCGGCCACCTTTTGGCAGTGTCTTCCTCAAAAGATGGTGCTTTGCTGGCTTCTCCTTGAAATCAGAGGCCCCTGTATGGAGCTGGGCTGGCAGAGGGTCCTTCCCCAGCCCTCCCCTCCGCTCTCCCCATCCTTGATCCTCCACCCAATCTGAGGCCCGCCCCTGCATGTTCCCAGGCTCCTGTCCCAGGTGCCACCTGTCCTGGGGCTTCACTAACAAGTGCCTCTGTCCTGCAAAGCTCCTCTGGGCTCAGTCACCAAGGCAGGAGGGAAGAATTAAGATACCAGAGTTAAAACATATCAGGTTTCACAAGTGAACACTAAACGGGCTTAAATAGCAAAAAGTTTCAAAGGCACTCGTTGAAATCCTCATAAAACTCCTGCCACCTGCTCTGTGAGCTGGCAGTTCCAGGTTCTTTTAGATCTCTTTGAGCCATCTCCTCTCAAGCCACCAGCACCAACCCTGCTAAGGAGCTGAAGGGACTTCTGTATTGAAGCCCAGCAGTAGAAAGAGACTCATGGGGGCTTTGGAACCTCTCGACCTGAAAAATGAATATCTCATAGCATCGCTAAGGCAGAAATTTTCCACCCTCTCCCGTCAAGGAATGGGAGCAACCTTGAGTTGGAGGGGAATTTAGTCATATCTCTCGACAAGCTCATCTTGCTGATGAGGAAACTGAGGCTTGGTAGCATCTACTTGTTTTCCCAGACCCCTTGGGGAGGGAGTGGCCAGGCTGGATGTGCTCACAGTGGTCCAGAAGCCCAGTCCCTGTGCTGTTCAGGGTACAGCCTCCTCGAAGCATGACTTACCAAGAATTATGGAGCCCTTTCCTCACAGCCAGTGTTTTGGAAAACTTAACAGTTGACGAGAATAGAACTATGGAAATACTGGATATAAATAAATTGTCGCAGGTCAGACATATTTGAGAGTTTTAAAATGTACGTATCTATTAGTTTGCTAGGCACACATACTGGGTGCCTTAAACCACAGATTTTCTCACTGTTCGGGAGGCTGAAAGTCTGAGATCAAGGCGTTAGGAGTTAGTCGTATTGGCTTAGGGCCCACCACAATAACCTCATTTTACCTTAACTGCCTCTTTAAAGTCCCTGTCTCCAAATATAGTCACATTCTGAGGCATTAGGGGTTAGGACTTCAGCATATGCTAAGCAGCACTGACCTCCCATGAAAGTTTCCCACTATGCTCTTATTTTACCAAGGTAGTTACATTTTTCTCTTCTAAAAACACACATATTGTTATAGGCTGAATTGTGTCCCCTGTCCCAAATTCACCTATGAAAGTCCTAACCCTCAGGGCCGGGACCCTGGACTGTGCTGAGACATTAAGCACAGGGCTTCCTCTGCCACCCACCAGCTGAGTGACATTCTGCTGTGGGTCGGCTTGCGGCCGCAGAGCGTCTAGATGTTTATATCAAGCAGTGAACGAGTGTGAGCCCACAGCCAGCAAGCTCCTCAGTGAGTTGTGGGAGCTTGGCAGGTGACCTGGCATGGCTGACATGTAGTTGTCTCTTCAGTAAGACAGAGCTGGCCTGTCCCCAACACTCCACATGGAGGGAGAGCAGATCCGATAAGGTAAAGCGGATAAGTGACGGCACACCATGAGCTGTAGTTACACCAATTAAGTAAAAGTCATTGAAACTTACGCTTCTTTCTCCTTTTGAGTAAGCTGTAACTCCCCACCTGGAAAAAGATGACATCTCCAAAGGCATGGCTACCAATGGTGGTGTTTCTTAACAGCCTGTGTTCCATGGGCCTTTATGTCCCCAGCTCTCCTTGAGAGGCGACAAGGCACCTTGGCCTGAGACCTGAGCGAGCCCTGGGGCCGCTGTGCTTCCTTCCAATAAATGGTGTGTGGAAAGGGACCATTCTCAGCCTTGGGGGAGCCCAGGTGGGTTGAGCCTGGCTCCTGCAGAGGCAGAGGTGAGGCCTGAGCTGGGTCTGAGCAGCACAGAGGAGGTGACTGGGCGCTGGTGGTCCTAGTGGGTGGGGCGCAGGGCCAAAGTCCGGGACAGGTGTGGGCAGAGCTGTACCAGCACAGTAGGGGGTCCACGCCAGGCCCTAGAGCTGCCCTGGGATCCAGCTGCACCACTTCAGGCAAGTTACTCAGCTTCCTTCTGCCTCAGTATCTTCACCTGCGACACAGAGACAAGCATGGTACCCACACCTGAGGCTATTGTGGGGCTTAAACAAGTTCATATATGAAGAGTCTTAGAATGGTGCCTCACACACAGTGAGAGGCCAGGGAGCATTAGCCATTATGGTTCTCCCTGTTCTTTCATTGAACACTGGTTGAGTAGCTGCTATGTGCCTAGCACTATGCTAGGCACTGGGCACACACCGCTTTGCCCTCCAGAAGCACACAGCATGCATAGATGTGAAAAACCATTTAAACAGTGTTCCATATGGGCTCTCAGAGATAAGCCCTGTGCATTGTGGAAACCAGGAAGAGCGCTGACCTGGCCCACGTGGGGCAGGAGGGAAGGCAGACATGGGATGTGGTATCCAGAAAGGCATCCCCAAGAAGGTGTCACCTGGTCCAATCTTAAAAAGCAGGAATGTGTTGGGAAGGTGGCAGGGGGTAGAGGGCACCATGAGAAGAGAGACACCGGGCAGCATGGTCCTCACTGCAACCAATCTGCAGTTCTGGGATGGAGGAGCTTAAACATAAGCAGAGACGACAAGAAACACATCTGAGAAGCTGGTGGGAGCAAGAGCCTGGTGGCCCAGGTGCCCCGCCCAGGGCCTGGGCGTGAGCCCATGTGGGTTTAACCAGGGAATGGCATACCCAGATGTGTGCTGTAAATCTGAGCCCAGCAAGAAGCGAAGCTGGACTGGAGAACAATAGAGACAAAGTGGCCGCGAGCGGCTGACCCAGGGGGTGCTGGTGACAGGGATCCAGAGAGAGCCAGCACAGCAGAAACACTTCAGAGGGGACATGGCATGACATGCCGAGGTGGCTGCGTGAAGAAGAGGAGAGGGTGACTGGGCCCATGAACATTTTTGTATAAGTCTTTGTGTGGATGGATGTTTTCATTTTTCTTGGCTGTATATCTAGGAGTGGAGATGTCACAGTGGTAACTATGTTGAACTTCTTGAGGAACTGCCAAAGTGTTTTCCAAAGTGGTTGCACCATTTAAAATTTTCACTAGCCACGTAGAAGGGTTCCAATTTCTCCACATTCTCTCCCACACTTAATATTGCTTATCTGTTTGATAATAGCCCTCCTGGTGAATATAAAGTGGTATCTCATTTTACTTTAAATTTGTACTTCCCTAATGACAAATGATGCTGAGCATCTTTTCATATGTTTATTGATCATTGTTTATCTTCTTTGGAGAAATGTATATTCAAATCCTTTGCCCATTATTTAATTGGATTGTCTTTTTATTATTGAAATGAAAGAATTCTTTATGTATTCTACATACTAGTCCCTTATGAGACATATGATCTGAAAATATTGTCACCCATTCTGTGAGTTGTCTTTTCACTTTCATGACAGTGTCTTGGCAGCACAAACATTTTTAGTTTTGAGGAAGTCCAATTTATCTATTTTTTTCTTTGGTTGCTCTGCTTCAGACATCAGTCTAAGAAATTGAACCCAAAGTTATAAAGATTTATACCTATGTTTTCTTCTAGGAGTTTTATAATTTTATCTCTTACATTTAGGCTTATTTTGAGTTAATTTTCATTTATGGTATGAGGCAGGTATCCAACTTCATTCTTTTGCATGCAGATATCTAATTTTCTCAGCACCATTTGTTGAAAAAGCAATTTTTCCCCTTTTAATTGTGCTGACACCCTTGTTGAAGACTAATTGACCACAGATGTATGATATATGGATTTATTTCTGGACTCTCAGTGATGTAGTTAGTGTACCCTTTTTTTATATGGGGGTTTGTGGTCCTGGAAGAGATGAGAACATTTTCAAAAGCTATTTAAACACTCCACCCTACACACTTGTTTAAGTATTACTCAACCTGACAGCCTGTGTGTTGCTGGAGGTTCCCAAGGGACACCTCTGGCCAGACCATAAAGCTCCCTGTGTATGCCTTCATGTCCCCACCTGTGTCCATGCACAAAGCCTCCCTCAGCTCACAGTGCCCCATTTCACAGAGGAAGAGACAATGGCTCAGAGAAAGGGGACAACTCCACCTCTTGTGACATCTCCCAAGTATTGAGAGCTGGGGCAAGGGCTCAAGCCTTTTTACCCTATTTCTAGGGCACTGGTGCACCCCCTGACATTCCCTATACAGAAAGCTTTTGTTCATGGTACAGGCAGACACTTGCACAGTCTGTATGTGAACATGAATGAAGGAGTCCAGGTTTTCCTTTTCCTTCCCAGATCTATTATTTTCATCATGAAATATTTCAAACACATGAAGAAGTACAGTTGGTAATATAACAAATACCCATGTGGCCACCATTGGAAATGAACAAAGGTTAACATTTTTCTGTTTGCTTCAGATCTCTTTTTAAAGAAAGTAAACTGTGATGTAGTAATGATCTACATGAATCCCTCCTCAAATGATCACTGTGAATCTTCCCCGCAGAGGAATCATTATCCTCAAGTAGTGGCACATTCTACTTATTTTTTAAATGTTGGTCACAAATGTGTGTATCTGTATACAATTCATAATATTGTTTTGGATGCTTTAAAATTCTAAGTGATATCATATGATAATATTCCTCAAACCCTGGCTTACCCATTCAGTTTTGTGCTGTGAATGTTTATCCATACAGTTCCATGAAAATTTAGTTCATCCATGGTTACATACAGAATTCCAGTGTGGGAGGATACAAAGATTTGTACAACCATCCCCACCACAGACAGTTTCCAGTTTGTAAGTTTCACAGACTAATGTAATAAACAACCTTGTACATGATCTGAGTTAGGTCATGGGGCATACACATTTCAGCTTTATTAGATGTTGGCAAATTGCTCTCTAAATCTATTACAACAGTTTATATCCGCACCTCCCACCCCCAGTCAGCTGTGAGCCATGCATTTACCCCAGCACAGCGTGGTGTTGCAGACTGCACTCGGCTCTAATGGGAAAGGGGGGAATTCACTGGTACTGTCAGCAGCACCACCTCCTTTCTACACTGCCTCTTTAAGGAACTTACGCTGACAAAGCACTACCTCACTTTCCCCGTTATACTCACTGTGTTCTCTGCACACCTCAGGTTCAGATTGTGGCCATTTAAGCTCCTCTAGAACACTCTCCAAGTACTCGCACCAAAACAGATAACCCTTAGTTAGCAACTGATTTTTCACCCAAGTTTAAATTTTATATTCAGAGGGATTGTGTTTCGTCTCAGGAGGAGTATGTTCACATTGTAGGCAAACCATTTGCAAAACAGCCTGTGGAAATGCTCACGGGGCCTCAAAATCCATATTTGATTTGGGTTATCTAGTTGGTATTAATTGAAAACCTTTTCTGGTGCTCCGAAATTATTTGCCAGTCCCCAGATTCCATCTTTTTAATACACACTGGCTCTTTTACTTAAGATCTTTGATGCAATTACCCAGGTATTTTTAGTCCTCCAGTAACCATGCAACAATGACTAAAGAGCTTTATCATGCCTGAAATCACCATCAGCCTCATCAATAAGTAACAGAAACTGAGGTACAGCTTGGGGCAGCATTGGTGTTATGCAAAATACTTAATGATCCACACAGAACAGAAGCTGATGGATCAATCAGATCAGGTAGCAGCTGTCAACAGCAGGGCGCAGCCATACCCTGCCAACCAGCTGAAGAGCAAGCTGGCACTGGCGAACCCCAGCCATTACTGCATGGCCAGAGCCTAGCATCACGTGGGTCACAAGCATCAGGGCTGGAGGAGTGGGTGGAGGGGAGGCCAGGACATCCCCCCAGCACAGTGTCTCACCAGACCCTAAGCACAGGCTCACAGAGAGGAGGGAAAGGCCGTGGCTTTGATTCAATGGTCTGCGCTCCTCTGACTGCAGGTTGCCTCCAATTCATTTACCTGCCAGTATGAAGATCGAGGGTGTCTGAGATGCTGGACAAATTCTTTTAGTGGCAAGGGTGAGAATGAAGGTGGTGGAGGTGAGGGAGGTGGAAGTAAAAACGGCAGTTGGGCGTGGTGGCCTCTTGATAGGAATGTGGCAATAAGATGTGCTTTATTTAAAAGGAACTAGCCCAAGGAAAAAATAGAGAATGCGTTCATCCGGGTGGAAATCTACAAGATGTGAGTACTTGGAAATCTACCTGAGGAGCTGTTGAGTTCAGTTAAAAGAATAACTAGAAATGATTTAATCATGAGAGTTTACTGGACACCGCTCAGAAAGAAAGCCATTCAGAAAATGAGATAAAAGCAGCTCTGCGATGTGTTCTTCGCTTGTCTTGAAAATCAGGAGACAGTCAACTCAAGGCTGGCTGCGCACCTCCAAGTTATGCTCCACACTCTGGGTGGGCCCAGCTCCTGGGGGCCAAGGGCCACCTGGCACCTCCCCTCCAGGCAGGCTCACACCCGGACAGCCTTTTCCAATCCTTGACTTCCTCCTCATGCCAAGATGGACAGCCGGGCACACAGAGAGACCCACAGTTGTGGTCCTCTCTCCCATGACATGGCCAGGGTCACATGAGAAGTCGGAGCACCTCAACTGTTGGCAAAGTACAGACTCAGATTTACACAGAGCAGCCTCGGGGCCCTTGGGAACTGTACACTCACAGCTCCTGGCCCTTCCATCTGGAGGGTCTGGGCAGAGGACTATGGCAGAGCTGTACTGCAGGGCCTCGGCACGGGATGAGGCAAACGAGGGAAGGACCAAGTAGCTGAGTTTGGGATGGCCGCCCGAGAGGTAGTAGAGCCATTAATGGAAATAAGGGAGAAGTTGGGTTGAGCATGGGCTTTGGGGTAAGCCAGACATGGATTCTGGTCTGGGCTCTGCTTTTCTGGCTGTGTGACCTTGTAAATATTATTTGTCATCTCTGGGCTTCATTTCTTCACCTCTCAAGTGGAGTCAGTGATGATTCCTACCCTATTTAAAAGGATGAAATGTAATAATATTCAGCCAGAGTCCAGGCCATAGCAGGACCTTGATAAATTACCATGTCCTGTTATCTTTATTGCTGTGCCCCAGCCACTGAGTTTCCTCAACTGCACAGAGTGGCTGGGACTAAATCATGACCTCTAAGGTACCTCCCAGTCTGCACTTCCAGGGGAAACAGGGAGACAGAGGGCCCCCAACCCTGCCTGGGGATTAGGGGCTGATGAAATGAAAGATGAAACATCCCTCAGAGCCCTCCCGGCCCTGGTCCCTACCCACCCAGGGCCCCCAGTGTGGGGAAAGGAGGAAAGGGGAGAGGTTCCTGGCTTCACCTGGTACGTCTCTGACTGCGATTAATGTGAGCCCACAATAGATCTCCTGGGGAGCCTGTTGGCAATGCAGATTCCTGGCCTCCCCTTGACCAGGGAGTCAGACTCTGGAAGTGGGCGTGGCACCTGACCTTGAATGTGCACCCTAGTGATCCTGCTGCCCACTGACATCTGACAGCCACTGCTAGGACCCTGGATCCAGGGCCCCAGGGTCAAGTGTGACTTCTTTCTGAATGTGCTGAGGCTGAGAGGACCTTGGTGCATGAGGCTTGTCCTTCTCCCAGGAGCCCAACCAGAAGATTCTTTCCTACCCCTTCCAAGCCCAGCTACCCCAGCACACACACCCCTTGATGTGTCCCAGGAGTTTATTTGCCTCTCTCCATGTCTCTCCCTCCCTGACCGCCTCTGTCTCTCTCCACCTCCATTTTCCCTCAACTCTATTTATCTCCAGTGTCTCTCTGTCTGTCTCTCTCCCTCCCACCCCTCTTGTGCTGCTGTCTCTCTCATCTCTCTGCCATTCTGTGGCTCTTTCGTCCTCTATGTCCCTCTGTCTCTGTATCTCTCTGAGTGTCTCTTTGCCTCTTGGGCAGTGTATCTTTCCGTGTCTCTCTCAGTCTCTCAGTCTCTGTCTCAGTCTGTCCCCTGTCTCTCTGCCTGTTTCGTTCCCTCCCGCTCCCTCTCTGCGGCTCCAGGCCAGCATCCCAGAGCAGATGGCCATCAGACCTTGGCCAGAGGCCCATGTCATCACAGAGGCTCCTTCCTCAGTGGCAGCTTTTCAGGGACCACCTGGGGAGTGCAAACTGTCCTGTCACAAACAGGTCGCTGTCACCACTGTGATTCAGGGCCTGCCTAGCCCTGGGCCTGGCCTGCCCCGGGTAACCCTGCTAGAGGCCAAGCTCCCTGCTTTGCTTGCGCAATCGCCACTCCAAGGGCCAGAGGCCAGCCTCAGGGGAACGGGGCGGGGACAGTGGGGGAAGGGCTGAACCCACTAGGCTTTTCCCAGGAGCAGCACTGCCAGGTAGGCACCCTCCCTGGACACAGCCAGCCCCGACCTCTCTCACTGAGAGGCATGGTCAGGGCCCCCACCCCAGCCCCCCACCATACGGGGAGAGAAGCCAGGCTGCTTACAGTGCCCTAAAGCCCCCTGCCTGATTTCTCTCAGACCTGCAGGGTAGGGCAGAAATGCAGTGACCTTCACCTGTGGCCAGCCCTGCCCCACCTGTTTGCAGCGAGTCCATGTCTGGTGAGAAGCCAGGGCTCCCCACGCCCCTGCAGCTCATCCTGCTTCTGCCACGCCTGTCCTTTCTTCCCTGAGTACACCTCCTGGCAACTTAAGAAAACCTTTATACCAGATTGTCAGGGGAGGGGATGGTGTGCACCCCCCGGGGGCCAGCTGCTGAATGCAGACAGCCACATCAGGCAGGAATCAACACACCCACTGTTCAGATGAGAAAACCAAAGCCCAGAGCAGTGACATGGCCCCCCAAGGTCCCATACCACCAGTGGGGGATCCAAAGTGGCCTCTCCACACATGTGCACACACAAATGGAATTGCCCGCAGGAACACCTATCACATGCAGGGAAAAAGATGAATGGCGCGGTCCTGGTACCAGAGCCCCCGCAGCACACACTGCAACACACCTACACCTGGGCCACCACCCTGAGGTTCCTGAGACCCCGCACTGAGGACCATGCATGGGGGTTGTTTCTGTCCTTGATCCTCCCACCCAGTGGACCAGAGATGCCCCTGGCAATGAGGTAAGTAGCCGTGGCTGGCTGTGGTTGCATCCCAAGTCCAGGGACTGGCCCAGTGCTGTGGTGAACGGTCACTACCGCATTCCAGCCAAGAACTGGGCCACACCCTGTGCAACTTCATTTTGTCTTCTACCCTGACCAGGCACGACTGCTGCTGGGATACAGAGGAGGAGGCTGAGGCTCTGACTTGCTTGGCAACACTGGGCCTTGAGCTCCCTAATTCCTAGGCAGCCTGCTTAGGATAAAAATGAAAACACCAGGCAGGCCCCCCACCCTGAGGAAGGCAAAGCCCGGAGGAGGCAGGACAGGCTTTGCTGAACAGAATGGGCCTAAAGGGAGTACAGACGCCAGAGGAGACCAGCGCCATCCCTGCGGGCATGCAGACTTCAAAGGAAGGCCTGAGTTGTGTGGTTTTCAGGCATCTAGAAGGCCGTGCTGCTGCAGCAGCCCAGAGGCAGCTGGGCTGGAAGCAGTCCATGGGACCTGCCCTTTCCTGTCCCCAGCCCCCTCCCTGCTGCCCTCCTGGCTGGAGAAGGACAGGATGGCAGCACGCAGGAGGAGAAGGCCTGGCTCATGTTTCTCCCTCTCTTCCTGGCAGGGATTACATTGTGAGCAAGGAGGACAGCTGAGCTGGCAGGTGGGTGGCCAGGCCCCGCGAGGGGCAGGCTGGGGAGGAAGGAGGGCTGGGTGACTCCGCCCAGAGCAGCTGCCCTCCTCACACACCGTCCTCCCAGCACTCAGGGCCAGGGGACCGGCACCGATCCCTGAGCGCCTGTGTTCATGTTATCCCAAACCCTGCTTTCCAGGGTAGGCAAAGGCAAAGCCAGTTCTCAGCAGACAGACTGACTGCAGAGCACAGAAGACCCGCAAGCTTGTAGGAAGCACCAGGGCTCCCGCCAATGGGACCTGTGTCATTCTGGGCTCTCTAATAAGCAGTGCCCCTCTCTCCGATGTCCATCGTGGGCCCACCGCTGTATGCAGACATCCCTCTGGGGAGGCTTCACCCAGCCAAGCCCCACACCCTGAGCTGTCACTAGAGCCCTTGGTTTCTTGGGCCACCTGCCTATCCATCTGGGAGTACTCCAGCTTTGGGATGGAGGCTGTCAATCAGTGGTCCTTCAGGATTCATCAGAGTCAGAGAACAATTTGGTGGCATCAAACAGTTAGAACTGGGTATGAATCCAGAAGGTGCCAGGAATGATGCATCAGCAGAAAACTGTACATCCCGAGTGCTAGAAGGGCCTGGGGCTGGGGCTCCTGGAGGCCCGGCTGAAACCCTCACAGATGGGGGTGAAGCTGCACTCTCCTCTTGGGGGCTCTCCTGGGTCTCCACAAGCTTCCCACCCCCACAGGAAATCTGGGACCAGGAAAGCAAAGCAGAGCTGAACATTGAACTGGCCGCATGAATGCCTGCAGGTCTGCGGGAGGGTGCTTGGTGCATGCTGGCAGAGACTCCAGGGCTAGAATCTTCCACGAGGACCCTGGACCTGGTGCAGCGACCAAGGGGTGCTGCATGTCAAACAGATATGACCTGGCCTCCAACTCCAACAGCTGTGTGTGCCCCTACAAACTCCTCGCACTGGGCCAGGAGGGGCTGATTGAATTTGTGGTTCCCGTCCACACACACCTCCATGCAACAAAGTCCAGAAGTTAACTGTCAAATGCATGCTTTGGAATTGTCCTGGACCTCTTCCTTCCTTCCTTCCTTCCTTCTTTCCTCTTTTCTTTCCCTCTTTTTTTTTTTGTATCTTCCCAAACAGCAGAGTCAAAGTATCTTAGTTGATCCTGTCTATGTCAGCCCCTCTCTTCTTCAGCCATGTTCTTTCTGCTGCTCTCTCAGACCATCTTCCTTTCTGTTTCCTTCATATGTGAGTCTGCACACTGTTTTCTAGGCTGGCTACAAGACAGAAACTTGTTCACTTCTGTGGCCCCACAACCCTGAATACAAGGCCTGCAGCTCAGTGCCTGGTTCCCCATGTAATGAAGGAACCAGTCACTGGGTGGAGGAGGGGACACCCTCAATGAATAGAGAACAAGGAGCTGGATGCAGCAGTTAGATGCAGGGCAGTGGGTGGGGCTGGCAGGTGCATTGAGGGGCGGTGTCTGGGATGGGTGGGAGTGTGAACGGCTGGTATGAGAGCATGTGAGAGGATGGGTTGGTAGATGAATAAACTGGTGGGCAGAGGCACCTACCGTGATTGGCTTTGGACCGAGGCAGGGAGGTATAAGGAACTCCTTCAGTGCTTTCATCCTGAATCAGTGTCTCCACTCTGTCTCCTCTGCTCGTGTGGCAGGGGAGGAAGGAGTGGCTGACAGCAGCAGGTACCCAGTACTACCGTCATTCCAGGCTTTACCAAGCCCTCGCTTGGTGAGTGGTGCCCAGGGCTCCAGACACCACTACACTCAGAGCCACAGGATTGGAGAAAGGGATGAGGCACATTTGCCTCTCACTGGCTGTGCCCCCCAGTATCACCCTCGGAGGATACCACACAAAGGGGACTGACTCTCCTAGCAGAGCTTCGCCTGCCCCGACACTCAGTGCCAAAGGCTGGAAATCTGCCCACTTTACTTCTCAGTCTGCCTCCCCCCAAGGACAAGCTTGCCCACTGATTGCAGCAAGGTCTTGCTGGAATTGCATCTGTGCTCCCCTCACCAGGTCCAAGCTCTTGGGAGCAGCACCTGCAGGGACCTCACTGTCTCCTTCCATGATAGACTTCCTGACACACAGCTGGCATTGAAAAAAAGTGTTTGTAGTTCAATAAAATGGATAATGAGTCTTACACATGACTAACTGTCATTTGGGGAAAAGTGGAATATATTGGAAAACAATGGTAGTCCTTGATCTAGGACCCTGAGCTTGAATCACAGCTCTACTACTTCTCAGCTGTGTGGCCTTGCACAAGTGCCTGCACCTCTCTGAACCTCTATTGCCTCATCTGTGTAATCTGGGTAACAGTTGCTACTGCTCAACTAGCTCCTGAGGCTGCAAGGCTCACACTGGAAACTGGCTTCTAATTTGGTCTTTCTGAGGACGTGCCCTCTCCACACCAGGAGCCTTGATAGTCAAGCCCCAAAGCTGAACATCCTTCCTGCCGACCTCCTCACCCAGAGGGCAGAGTGGGACCTGTGAGGAGGAGGCCAGAAGGCCACAGGACAGGAACATGCTCCACTTTTGGGTTTCTCTACCTGGGAAGGTGCATAATCACCCTGACCTCAATCTTTCTTGGTGAATTATGTAAAGAGTTATCTGAAAATGAGGCATGTGCAGAAGTTCTGCAGGCACCCTGCCTTCCCCCTCACTCCATCCTTCCCAACTTAATAAGGACCATGGCTTATTAGCTGTTCCCGCTGGCTCGCCTTGTCTTGTGCCTGCACACGTGAGACTAAAAATACCCGTGGTTCCTCATAGGGGCTCTGCCCCAGGAACAGGCTGGGCTGGAGTCGGCTCTCACACTGACACTGGCTCCCTGTGCCCCTAGCACCCAGACCACTAGACCTGTCTTGCTTGAGGTAGGTGGGCACCAACCTCCTGCCAACAATCACCAGGGGGCTACAGGAATGATCCAAAGGCTCTTCTGGGGTCATTCGTGGTTTTTCAGACACCCCAGAGCTGTTTTCCATGGCCCTCCTCACCACTTCATTACGCTGCCTTCTACACCCAGCAGAGGGTCCCCTCCTAGGGGACCCGTGCACCCGGAGCAGGACCCTGGCCCTACAAGTAGCGAGTCCAAATCTCAGTTTGCTTGACAGAAAGGCATCTGTGCCCATTTGTGCTAAAACATGCAGAAAGGCAACGGGCTTGGCTTGCTGTGAGCACTGAGCCCATCTAGAAGCTTGTATCCACTCACAGGGAAAACTGTCTGAATTGGTTTCTTGATCTTCTGTTTCTTTGTCAGTGAAATGGGCATAAAGGCATGAGTCCAACCTTGGACTCTTGTGAGGCCCCATGAGTTCATGGAGGTAAAATGCAGAATTCTTACAGAAGTGACTGCCAGGGAACAAACTCGGCAGCATGAAGTAGGTGTGACGACTTGGTTCCATCAGAGAGAGAGGTGGGTTGAGGAATTCGCAGGGGCCTTTCAATAGCTCGGCAATAAACACTTGGCGAAGCTAAAGAGGTAATCTCTCTGTGGGCTTTCATGTGCCACTGGATACCTCTCTTGGCATAGCCAGTGATATTTTAGAAGTGGTGGTGAGAGACAAATTGATTTTCATCTGCATCCACAGGAATAGGCCAAGAATACCATAGAGAATAAAGACTCCAAAATTCAAACTACCTGAAATTTCGGATGTAGTGCTTCTCACGTTTGCACATCATTATACACAAGAAAACAGGGTTGTAATAAGCTATGGACAGAAAAATAGGGAACATCAGTGTCATAGACTGAGATACTGAAACAGCACATGGCTGACAGGCTGACTAGGGAGATACATGCCAGAAATGCCGAGAGTGGAAATCGTGCTTAACAGAAAAGTCACAGCTTATGGCTCCTGATTGGGGCAGGGGCAGGGTGGCTCCATGGGACAAGCAGGGCTGTCGGACCACCCCTCCCCAAATCGTGCTGTAGATGGTTCTGTGAGCAGCAGGTTAGGCGCCTTAGAGCTGCTTGATCTCATTTGACCTCCTACTCCTCCATTCCCTGAAGGCCTGAGAGGCACAGAAGAGCACACACTACAAATCTCTGGAAGTCTGTTATACCTGCAGGCTAAAGAGAGAAGTCTTGGCTAGCTGTGAGTGTTCATTCCATCCAACTTGATTCAACATTATTGAGCACCTCTGCAACACACAAAGGAGGCACAGTGTGTGCAGAGAAAGGAGACTCAGGAGTGAGGGAGACCATGGCCTGGCCCCCAGAGAGCTTAATGTGGTCTGATGTATGGCGATGACTTCACCGTAGACTTTCCTGTGACATAGCAAAGACCTGGTAGTTTGGAAGAGTGTTCTTTTCTCAAACTAACATTTAAATGTTTGTGCCATTCCAGTAGGAAAAAGGAATTAAGGATACGAAACCAAAAAATCACACACATGTACATTTATGTAAAAATATTGTTTGGTCTCAGTGGAAATAAACAATTAAAATTGAAGTTGCCGTGATTCAATTACATTGTGGCAAAACTTTACATAATAATAGTATTCAATGCTTATGATGGAATACAGGGAGTTTAGCATACATGGCTAGTGAAAGTAAGTAGGCACACTCATTCTGGAAAGTAATTTGACATTATATATATCTCAAACCTTAAAACAGCCATAACCTTGACTCAGTAATTGTATTTCCCAAAATCTTCTCTAAGGAAACAACAAGATATGTTTTCAAAGGTATAAGCACAAATATTTATCATCACATTATTTATGAAAGTGGAAAATGCAAAACAAACTAAAAATCCATCAAGAAAATAGAAGAATGGATTGTGGCACGTCGGTATAATGGGTGATGAGGCAGCCTTTTAAATTGGGTTTTCAAGATTTTTCAGTGCACTATTCATGACATGTGTCAAGTGGGAAAAATGTCATGATACCAAACTGTATATGGTGTGATCCCGATTATAGTTTTTAAGTAAATATATATACACACATATATTTATTTATATGCACTCATATTTCTTATATGTGTTGTAATTACATATTTTGTCATAGAAGGAAACACTAAGTGACAGAATGTTTAAAAGTGACTTATCTTTAGGTGATGGGATTTGGTTGGTTTCATTTTCTTCTTCACATAGCTTTTGCACCTTCTAAATTTTCAATAATGAACATGAGTTGGGCAGAGTGGCTGGTTTCACTGATGCCCCCGGAGCCCGTGGCCCTGCTCAGCCAGTGTGGTAGCCAGGGCGAGGGCTGAGCTGGGTGGAGGCCGCTGTCTCCCCCGCCTGCTCCCATCAGCATCGCCTGTGCCCTCACTCTGGGCCAGCTCCCGGCATCCAGGCACTCCTCCCCACACTCCTCATGCCCTTTTTTCACATGGCATATGACCACTGTTTGGCTATCTTTTCATACCACTGCCCCCCCTGCCCAGCACCCTCTCCAGAAGGCCAGCCTCTGGTGGCAACGTTTTGATCATGCCCGTGATAACCATCAGACTTGCCCCCTCCGTCCTGTCAGGAACACCCCCTGCTCTCCCACACCTGCTGACACCCCATCCCAGGGCTGCTCAGGTTGGGAGCAGGAACCCACAGCTCTTCTCCAGCCCTGCCCTGCCTGGTCTCTGGCTCCCCTCTGACCCCTTCTTCCTGTGCTGCAGCCTCAGCCAAACCGCCTTGCTTTCCCCTCTTGAACCATGTCCTCTTCTCTCTCACCTCCAGCACCCACCCCCAGCACCCTCCTTCCCACCCCAACCCCAGGCCGCTCCTCTGCCTGAAAAGTCCTCATCCTTCATCCAGGGCCCTCTCCTACTCATTTATCCCCAAGGACACTGCTTAGATGTCAGGTCCACCTGTTGGCCTTCCAGGACCCTCTTGTCTAGGAGGGCAGTGCCCTTCCTTCGGCTGCTCTGCCATTTCATCATAATGGTATTGCACATAGTAGGGCTTAAGAACAAGCTGCTGCCGGTGCTGGGCAGCATCTTCACGGCAAACCAAGCAGAACTGGAAAACCCTCTGTACAGCTGACCACCATCACTGCAGAAATCTGCTGTACTTGCTGTAGCACCAAAATCTTTTTAAAGGTGCTGGAAATGACAGGCGTATGCCTCCCTCTCCACTCCTGGCAGGACTATCTCACTGCTCCTGACTGCAGCAGAATGCTCCTGACCACCAGCTTATGTCTATTGCCACTGCCACCACTGATGCCACGGAACCTGGGAAATCCATCCACAGAGGCTCAGGGCTTCAGTTCAAAGAATTTGCCTCAACAGAGGTCTTGGGCCCCTGGCTCAAGGTGTGTTCATGATGACTACCGAGAGCATCTACCCTGCTGACTGATGGCTGCTCTTCCCTGGGCCAGGGCTCCAAGAAAGCGGCCTCAGCTCACAGGCACGTGATGGTCATATGGGGCAGTGGAGTTGGGAGAAGGGGGGTTCAGTACATGAGCTTTGGGGTCACACAGGGTAGGGTGTCACTTGCTACCTATGAGACACCTGTGGGACCTTGGATAGGTCACCTTAGTTCTCTAAGCTTCAGTTTTCTCATCTACAAAATAGAGATAATTCAGAGGCACATCCCGCTGGGTGTACACAGTGTTCACAGAGTGCAGAATAGGTGAGAAGGAAGGAGAGCTGTGCCAGTCCACACAGGACTCCTGCTGCACAGATCTGATGTCAGTTCCACAAGGACTGGATTCTGTAGCTCACTGAGTTTCCCTGTGATAGCAGATCAGTGTCACAGAACAGTGACACAGGAGGGAAGACAACTTACTGCCCCATGAATGGGTCAGGGATGCCTCTGGTTTTTTGTCTCCCCTCCCACACCCATGAGCCCCTCCTGAGAGTATGACCCAGACAGGGGTTGCCCAGAATACAGGAAGCTGATATAGCTTTAACCCAGCCATTGCTAAGTACGTCATTTCATGTCAGCCCATTTCACAGATGAGGAAAACAAGCTCAGAGAGGCTAAGTTCACGGCTCAAGGTCACCCTGCTAGGAGATGGAGTCTAGAAACATAGTTTTGCCTGGTTTAGCTGCCCCATTGGGAAGTGATAGGTTTTCTAAAGTTGATGACTATGGGACCAGAGCTGGGATAGTCATCCAAGTCCTGTTAACTACTGAGATGGCTAAAAAGGGAGATGCCACAGAGAGCTGGCATTGTCTAGGAGCTTCAAGAACTAGGTGACCAGGAAGCCTTCAGAGGAAAGGTGAGTGTCCGTCTTTAAAGGATGGCTAGACTGTACTTGCCAAGGAAGTCCAGGAAGAAGTGACAGCAATAAAAAACTCAGAAGTGGATGCCAGTCAGGCCAGGCTGATCGAGACACCAAGAGAAACATGTGCCAGCTGTCAAACAGTTTTCTGGGCATGTCTGGTCCCCCAAGAAGTGGTTCACCATCTCAGGGGAGGTGAGGCTGTTTAGACACTGGGATTCAGCCTGCTCTTCACCAAGTTGCCCTGCTCTCCAAGTGCCCCTTCCCCACTACACAGATGGAGGGAAACATGTCATGTCTACAAACTGCCTGCTCAAAGCTTCTCATATTGGCTTGCCTATTATGTATCCATAGAGAAAAGAACTTGCCTTTGGGATTGCTAGAGAGGTACAAGAGTTCTGACTGGTGGTCCTCAAGGAACTATGTCTGACATAAAGCAATAATGTAAGTCAGGACACAAGCCTCTATTGGGATAGTACCCTCGAAGAGGTCAGGATCCCTTATGCCGGGTCAGATGAGGGCACACTGGGACCAGAGAGCCTCCTGCACAATCTCCATGACCGGGAGCTTTGGAAATGTGAATCCATAGTTATGACTTCCCCAGCCAGCTACAGAGAAGCAAGGCTTAACCAGCCTCCCAGCCTTCCAGCCACACACATACACATGCAGACAGACAGGAAAAGACAGGACTCACTGCCTGGGGAAACCTGCCTTGGGAGTCACCCACCTCCATAGGTCTCAGGGCTCAATTCTCTAGAGACTTTATTGCGACACTCTCAGAAGCAGTGACCTCCCCTTTCATCAGATGTCCACTGGACCAGGAGGTGGAAGGGAGCCACAGACAGCAGGGAAAGGTCTTCGGAGTCTGAGGGTACAGCTCCATAATGAGCTGTCACTTAACCTGTCCCTTTACTCACCCTTCACATGAGGTAGGAATGACAGCTACCGTGTAGAGACCCCTTACTACGTGCCAGGCATCACACAGGTGTGTCATTCTTACAATAGCCCAGTTAGAATTTGTAGTATGCCCAGGATGCAGGAGAGAAAATGGGGGAGAAGTGGCTTGTCCAAGGTCACACGGGCAGTGAGCTGTGGAGTAGGACTGGAACCCAGGCCTGTGCAATACTGTCTGCCTTCAAGGGGGATGTGGGGGCTCTCAGGGACCATGCTGCAAGGCGGGGTCATGACACTTCAGTGTGGTGAGCATCCCAAAGCAAAAACTACCGTGTGCACGGTGTTAATGGTGGAAACTGCAGTCAGGGGACTGGCCCAGACCCAGTGGGCCCACCATGCCCAGAGCTACCAAGCAGATGCTGCTGTAAACACTCCTGAGACCTGGAGCCAAAGACACTGCTTCTGCCCACTGGGCAGACCAGGCCCGCTAAAAATAGTCGTACTCTCAGGTCCAGCTCTCTGACTGCAGCAGGCAGGCTGCTCCCAGCCCCAGCCTCCTCCTCTCCCCCTGCCCCCAACCCACCCGGCAGGAGCCACACTTCTAGAAGGAACAGAGATGGTAAGATGTTAGCTTCAGGCCAGAGAGAAAACCATTCAGTTGATGCCCAGTGGGCATGTTCTATGATCTGGTGGTGCCATAACTGAGGGGAGAGCCTGACCACAATACCGACCCATCTGCCTCTTAGAGAGGAAGCTGCGAACCTCCAAAACCCAGTCAGGGAGGGAGTGGGGGCCAAAGTCAAACCTCGGCCAATTTCGCTACACCTTGCAATTCAGTCTGGAAGCCCCCTTGCTGTTTCCCCTCGGAAACTGACTCTCTCTGCTGACAGTATATGCAATTTCTGTGCCGTGGCCTCCGGAGGAGGTCTGCTTGGAGCCCCCTCCGGAGCCCCCTCCCCGCCCCCTGGAGCTGCAGGGGTGAGGCCGCGCCCGGCCAGCCTGAACACAGTTCTGCAGCCCCGGCCGGGCGCTTCGGCCCCAAGGCGCGGGAGGCTCTGGACCTGCGGCCCCAGAGCTGGTCAGGTCCCGGCTGGGGATTTCCTTTCAAAGGTGACTTAGAGCTGCTGCATTAGGTAGCGCCCTCCCGGGCGGGCCCTAATGGCATGTTTGGCAGAGTTAGCGAAACGCGGCGCCGGGCGCTGGGCGGCGGGGGAGCGCCCTCTCCTGCGCCCTCGCCGGCTCCCGCGCCGGCTTGCTGCACGCACGGGGCCATTTGCAGCGCAGGCAGCCTCGCGAGCGGCCGCGGCGCGCCTGCGGGGAGCGAGGCGGCACCATGGAACTGAAGAAGGACAGCAACGCCGTGTCCATCGACATGCTGCTGATCGTGCACTCGGAGAAGCTGCGCGCCGCGCAGGGCGCACACCCGGAGCGGCAGACGGACCCAGGCGCGCTGCCGCAGCGCAGAGGAGGTAATGAGCCCCGGCCCGGCCCTCCGGGGCCCCGGCACCTCAGCCTCCTTGCCCCAGAGCCCGCCCGCCCGGGGGCGCCCCACGCGCCCTGGAACGAGGTCCGGGAGACCGACTCTCTCCCCGCTGCCGCCTGCTCCTCAGCCCGGTGGCCCTGGCGTCCCATGGCAACGCGCAGCCCCGTGCTTGTCCCGGGTTGACTCCCCAGGCGAGCCTGTGTGTGCTTCCACCCAGTTTTCCAGCAGTCACTCTCTGAAGGGTGCGCATCAGGGTTGGAAGATGCCCTGAGAAAGGGGGCTGGAGCCTCAGGCCTGATTTCTGGGTAGCTGGGGCCTGTGCCCTACGCAGCACATTGCAGGGCACGGGGGACCCTGGGGAATCTGTGTGCTGAATGAGACTTTGAGATGGGGAGCCCTCTTGGTGTTCTTGAACGACTCAGTTTCCCCTTTTGTGAGCCCTCTCCCAGCCTCCTACAGTAGGAGCCATAAAAGGTATAAAAGGCACACAGACTGGTTTGATTACATTTGGAATCTGCTCTCCTCACCTTCACTTATTATCTATTACTTTTATTTGTCCTAATGACTTCTGGGGAAGGGTAAACTAGTAAATGGAGCCACTGTTTATAGAGTGACTGTGTAAAGCAGAAGCCAGGCCTCCGTTTTCTCCAGAAGACAGGGCACAATATGAAGAGAGTATAGATGGATAACAATGGAGATTAAATAGGCCCCTTGGAAGTCTGGAACCTTCAGGTCCTAGGTCTCTGAGGAAGCCCCCGTGAGCCTTCTTGGAGGCACCGGGATGACTGCACTCTGGGAGTGATGTTTGGCAGCCCATCCAGACTCATGCCTCCTGCCTACCCTCCACCTCCAGAGCTCCTTGGAGCCTGCCTGTGGCTCTTCTGTCCCCAGAGCCGTGGTGTGCATTGAACACCCACCTTCCCCTGGAAACAGTGGTGCCTTGAATGGCTTTGCATCCATCAGCCACACAGGCTGGAGCCGCCCCATACCTCCTGGTGACCTCTGGGAAGGCAGGCAGGAGAAAGAAATAGATTTTGGAGAACCAAGAATGTTAATAGGCCTTCAGCTCTAGCGGGATTTGGGGCCCAGAGTTGCTGGGTTAGCCGGTTCTTTGGTTCTCTGAACTATACCCAGCACAAGGAGAAATGGCCCACCTGGACTATTTGTAAGGAGGACACTGGTAGAGCAAATATGGCTGCTCCTACTACAGACACTGCATCTCCCCCAAGGCATAAGGCAAGGCCAGAGGGTCCCCCTGAGGCCCAGCTCTGGATCAGCTCATGAGGCCCTACCTCCCTCTCTCCTCTGACCACATCTCTCCTAAAGGCTCTGACACTAGAAAGAGAGGGTGAGGAACATGAGAAGCCCCAGAAATGCCAGGGATTAGGACTACTCCGAGAGATGTCCAACACCGAGCACAAACCTGACATGACTCTAGACCAACACACTTCACACTCGTGACTGTGATTCAGGGAAAGAAGACCCTGCTTGCTCAACTCTTTCTCATGATGTTTTTCTCCAGATAGTTTCCTATGGAGGTTTGTCTCAGATGCTATAGCAGGGGAGAGCCTTCTGTCATTCATTCACTACAGACAGTTCTGTACCAGAGCAGGAAGAAGGAAGGTACATACACAGCATCCAGGTGTGCTGGGCAATGATGTGCAGGAGACCCCTGGCTAAACCTGCAGGCCCACATAGCCTGAAGAGGGAGGTGCTGACCAAGACCAGCTTGTTCCAAGGCCTCCCATTGGTGCATAACATCCAAAACATACCTGTGCCCACTTACAGGCATCTCCTCCTATTTCCTCCCCACCCCCGGGGTCCTTGGCTATGCAAGGGACTGCCTGAGCTCAGTTACTGTCACAATACAGAGGACTGAGTAGAGATGTGACCAGATGGCTTTCTGCTAAGGCAAGGATCATGTGCACCAGGGCTTTGAGCTGCAAGGCCAACAGATGCTCTCTCCCTTTTCCTCCAGGACCCTAGCATTTTTCCAGCCATTTTCCTTGGCTCAGTGTTTCTCAAAAATGTGCCCAGAAGTCCTATCATGTATTCCTCTGGCCATGGAGGAGGTAGCCTACAGCTGCCTACACCAACTCTGAATGCTTCCAAGTCCTAGGCTTTATACCAAAGCTGATGTGACCTGCCCGTTCCACTGCACAAGTGTGTCAGTGAGGGTTCTGAATGGTAAGCCCCAGACACTGACTATGCGGAAAAGAAGGGCCTGGAGGCCTCAGAGTGGTTGAGAGGGCTAACGAAGCAGGCTCGAGGCTGAGCTTCCAGGAACAGCACCAAAAGCTGCACAGCAGAGCTGGTCTGCTGAGGACACTGCTACCACCAAGGAGCACTAGATGTGCCTTCTTTGCCAGGAACTCAATTTTGTGCCAGGAACTCTTTTACTGCAGCTGCTCCCACTGCCAGAATGTATGCCAGTTCTGTGCCAAGTACTCAACCTTGTAGCCATTACTTCCAGCTGCCACCGGAGAGAGAGAAAGAGAAAAAGAGAGAGAGCCTCCATTCCCCTCCATGTTGCATCACCAGGTCCCAAGGCGCAATTGGACACAGGTGCATCTAACTGGTTATGCCTAGGCCACAGATGGCCATGCTCAGGTGCAACGGAGGCTGGGAGAATAGGTGACTATCACTTTCAGTTACCAAAGGGATAGGCAATCTTTGCCCACTCCACACCCCACACCAATATTCCCAAAGTGGGGGACTGGCCATGTGCAGAAATAGGCAGGCAAAATGAATGGCAAGTGTCCTCTATGATAATGTTTCTGTATTCATATGGTAGAGATGTGGGAGTGAAAAATGAGTGCCTACATTGCAAAAATTCTCCCTGGATGATCCTGCTAACCAACCCTACCACCCTTGAAAACTATGATTTTAATGTTTTTCTTAATGTCTTAAATGTTGAGGGTTGCATTCATTCCCTGAAGTGCATGTCTTTCACAGGCTCCCTTCCTCAATCCCGAGAGCCAAGTTCCACCAGCCCCACTTTAACCTGGATATGTTGCAGCCACCATTCACTGGCCTGGGTCTCTGTCACACAGAGGGCCTCACACCAGTCCTTGTTATTTCACAGGGCTCCAAGACGCTGGAAATGGAATCCGGAGATGGCAGCAATTCGAAGGCAACAACTTGCATGGTAAATTCTTTTTTCAATCTCTGAAATTCAATACATTAAAAAAAATGACTTGGGGGCATTCTATTTCACTCATTTGAAGACTGGCACTGGCCATTTAACCCCTCAGAAAGTGGCTGTGCTATGACTCAGCGAGGCCTCTGGGGCTACTGCGACCCTAGGAGTTTTCCCTGGCAGCAGGTCGCCTGAAGTCCTGGAGGGTGTGAGGGAGGACAGCAATGCCATGAGCCTGGGTGACCCCCTGCTCACCAGCTGAGCTACAGGAAAGGACGTGACATCATTTGGGACAGTGAGGTTTGACAGTGTTCCCATGGGATGCAAGGCTCCTCATGTCATACGGGGCATCCATCTTTTGAAAATGTTTTCCAAACAGGAAGGGCAGTGGCCTGCCTTGGGACATGATCACTCAAGGCCTGGGGAGATGCCAGTCAAGGGTTCTATGGTTCCCTGCTGACCTGAGACCCAGAATACAAAGTAAGATCTTAAAGAAATCAGCTTCTAAAGCCTCCACTCTCTGGTGCCCGGTGTCTGTTGCCTTGCAGGCCCAGGGTCCCTCTGGGAATGCCATGCATGGACTAATGCCACTGGCCTTATACTGTGCCCTTCAGATATTCATTAGCAGCCTCCAGGAATAAACATGAGTGAAACTGCACTTGCAGGCCTGTGAGAACTCTGATAAGAATCAGTCCTCCACTTTCAGAGCCCTACCAGGAGCTCAGTTTGACCCTGGCTGTGGGAGCCATGGGATCAGATAACGAACTCATCAAAAGCCAGTATGAAGAAACCACCCTCCATGACCCTCCTCAACTGGGGAAATAGGACCCCAATTGAACCAGACCAAACAGCTATGCCCTGCCATCCTGCCATGCTGACAGTAATCAAAGAGAAGTAATCTGTCAGCCACAGAAATGCACAATAACCCATGCAAGCTGGCATGCTCTGCCAAGGTGCAAGTGGGTGAGTGGGCAGGAGGGCCACAGTGGGTGGAACAAGACACCACACCTTTGTTGAGCTCTGTTACCTTGCTTGAGTTGTCTAAAACTCATCATAGAATTTGTCAGTCATGTTATTACATTAGGAGAGGATTGAAATATGCTGAATTCATCCAAGTTTTAACGTCTTTAGGGGTCCTGGCTTGCGGGAAGGTTGGTGGAAAAATGTAGCAAAGCACAGAGGGACATAGTAACTTTTACAAGACTCTTCTAAAAGACACAAAGTGGGTCTTAGCACAATATGTCAGCCAATAAAGAGAATGAATAAAGGAGTTCTTGCAAAACCAACTGAGTTATGCAGGGCTGGAGAGAGGCTCTGCACCGGCCTTGAGTCCAGAAAAGATGATGGTTCCGCCACTCCACCAACATATGTAATTCAAAGTAAAATTTTATTTATTTTTCAAATGGCACACTTGCATGCATGCAAAATTTAAATTACACCTCCTTTTTGTGTTTTCTGATGGCAAGATTCCGGGTGCATACTTGCCTTGCTGGTGCCCAGGGCACCCAGCCCTGGAAACTGGATGGCTTTCATCTGAAAGGGAAGCAGCTGATGGCTTATGCTGGTGGCGTGTACACAAGTGTGACTGAACGTGGGGTTGATCCAAAGGGGCACATGTCCTCGCTCCTGCTGCCCTGTGCACTCCTTGGGCTTGGGCGTTGGCAGGGTGGGGGGAGCCTGGAGTGCTCCAGACTTTTCTGAGCAGCAGGTGTTTGGGCCCAGCCACCCCCACTAGCTTGCCCAGCAACGGGCTTCTCTGGCTGTGATTGGCTGCTTTCCTTGGTCCTGGCCGAAGTCTGCCTAGCAGCATGGGGACTTATGCCCCACAGCTACAAGAAAACCAGTGTGTAGGCCTGACTATAAATAACCCCTGACTGCTATGCCAGCCAATCACCCTTCTTGAGGATTCCCTTCCCAGATCCTATTTCCTCCACTGGCTGGCCAAGGAGAGGTACAACCAGCTGTGCCCACAGGCGGTGGCCTCCCTGTCCTTGCCTGAGTCAGGCCTGGAGCTCCAGCCCAGCACAGCGCATCACCCGGGATTGGCACACACAGTGTCCTAGCCTGTGGCCAACCTACTGACCTCGGCCTGCGTCTAAGGGTGCTGGCTGAGCATGCTCATAGGAAAAGGCTAGAACAGGCAGACTTCTCCAGGGCAAGCCCCTGCCAGGTGAATCAAGTCCAGCCCAGCTCAGTGACCCGCCCACCTACCTTGACTGGTCTGTGCTGGGGCCCAGGCATGGGAAGCACTGAGTGGCAGATCTGATCTGGCACATTAGGGGTATCCCCTGAATGGAACCTGGTGGGGCCAGGTTGCCTTGGGGAAGCATGCTTGTTTTCAGACCCAGACATTGGCCCCAGTGGTCACTTCTGTTGTCAGGCCCAGCAGTCTTTCTGCAGACCAGTGGGAGGCCAAGGGAGAAGCTGGCAGGCCAGGGTGGGATGGGTAGAGGAGCCTCCTGCTGCCACAACCCTGGCCCTTCCCTAGCCCCTCCCCTCACCCCTCCAGAGTAGAGGTTCAAGGCCAGCCTCAGCAAGATCAGGCCACCATAGCAGCTATAAACAGAGGGATGCAGAAAAGGTGGTACTTCCCAGAGGAGAGACAGGTAAGCCTGTGGGTTCTGCTTTCATGGCCTAGGGCAGGAATGGGCATCTCTTCACAGCAGCCTGGCCCCACTAGGCTCTGAGGACAGCTCTGTGTCTGGGAACATAAATATCTCCAGTGTGTGGAGAGAGCCTTCATGTAGTGGGTGCCCTGCAAACGTTCATGAAACTGAACCAAATTTCAAAGTCACCCCAACTCCCAAGCTGTAGTAGTAGGCAGACTGCCCCCTATTCTTCTCAGAGGGAGGTAGAAGGCTGAGCTAGGAGTCAGGAGACTTGGGGTTCAAGTCATAGTCAAACCCACCCTGGCTGAGGGGTCTTTGGAAAAAAATTAACCAGTCCAAGCTGCAAGTCCACCAGCTATGTAATCAGGATGGGAACCTCCCAGCTCAGGCCACAAAAAGGTGTGGAGATCAATGAGGCATCCCTCTGTGCTTTGGGAATTGCCTGGCAATATCCAAGTCAGGAGTTGTGGTTACTTAGCCCATGGGAGGTATCCCCAGCTTCTTGGGAAGGAACCCAGCCTCTGCTGGCACCTGCTTAGACGCATGTGGGTGTGTGCACACAGGTCACAGCCACCTGCCTCTGTGCTCAGGTGCGTAGCTGTGCTCAGTCATGTGTGGCAGGCCCTGGGGCTATGCACACAGGTGGGCATGTGTCTAGCAGGTCCTGGATGAGCCTGACTTCTGCCAGCCTGCATCTCTGCAGACATGCACAGCTTCCCACTCTGACCAGGGAAAATTTCACCAGGGTCCCAGTGAGCACTGCAGATCCCTTTGTCTTCCTTAAACAGGAAACCTGGTGGTGAAGCAGCTCCCGCAGCAGACCCAGGTCATCACTTCCTATGATAACCAAGGTAAGGGACTCACCCCCACCTGGGACCTCTCCACCAGCTCCTGTGTGCTGGGATCTGCTGCCCCTGCCAGAGACAGCAGGTGCTGAGCACTGACTGTGGGCGGCCAGGTCCTCTCTGTCCTTTCCCTCTGCCCACATCCCGTGGGAAACAGTGGGAGGCGGCCTGGCGCCAGGGCATAGAGAAATGAAGTCCTTGGGCCACAGCACGCACTGCTGTCATCATCATCCTCATTGTCATCACTAAGCTAGTATTTCTTGAGTGCTAAGCATGTGTTAGGCACCCTGCTAAGCCAGGTCCATGATTATTCTCATGTAAATTAAGCCTGTAAACTAATCTTCACAACAATCCTGTTTGGTACCCTTACTATCCTCGTTTCACAGATAAATAAACTGAGGCTTGGAAAGGTTGTCATGTGCCCCCAGACCATATGGCCAGCAAGAGTCAGAGCTGGGGCCATCTGACCCCCCCCCAACCCACCCCCAGGACCTCAGCTATTAGCCTTCACACAGCTCTGCTTCCACAGCACCCCTGGAAACCGTGCTCACCCTGCCAGCTCTCCAAGTCCAAGCCTTTGCTCCTCCTGAGTCACAGCTCTTCTCTGGCCTCTCCAAGACCGAGCCTCCCAGGGCCTGCCACCCAGGGACAAGTCCAGCTCAGCAAGGCGGAGGGAGAGGGCCCTTCCTGGGGTTTCTGGGGGCTCCAAGAGGGCAGGCAAGGGCATCACCAGGCTGGCTATGCTGTAGTCCAGATCTAAGAACACAATGTGATAGACAGAGGAGGGCCCCATAGCTACAGCTGGAAGCAATGCCTAGGGTAGGTTAGGGACCCCACTCCCCACTGCCCATGCCCTTACACTAACTGCCCCTCTTGGTTTTTCTGCTCTGAGACTCAGGGCCTGGTGTCTCTGAGCTTTCAGAGACTTGGCCCTAAGATTTCCCCACTGGTGGTCTCAGTACTTATGTCCTAACCTGTAAGGAGGTCGTCTGATTGGGTCCAGGGAGCAGTGGTGAAGTAGGAGCCCCTGAAGGATTCAGAACCTCTTGGGGACTTGCTCTCTGAAACACCAGCTAGTCCGGCAGCCACACAGAGAGGCACTGCAGGCAGTGGGCCAAGGCCTGTTACCATGGGTTACTAGCACAACGCTGCTGCCCTTCTGTGCAGTCTGGGTCAGCATCCCTTTATGCCAGAGTTCCTGGGAATATGGCCCCAGAGCTTATTCAGTGGGCGCACTGTAACCTGTCACCTTCTCGGAGCACCACCAGGACAAACCCAGGCCCCACTGCTTCTCTGAAATGGGCTGAAAGCACCCCACTGTCACCACAAAACATGATAAAGTGATACCTCACAAAAATGAGACTACACTAGTGACCACTAATTTTGCTTAGATCTGGACCCCTGATAGGGTCATGGTGTTATCCCTGTTTGCACCAGAAAGCTGAGGTTAGGGAGGCTGCTGTCCCTGAGCAGGGTGCTCCTGCCAGGCGTCCATACTGCACTGCCCCCCTGTGTCCCAGGTGAGTGGGAGTGGGACGGGGCTGGCCAGTCACCAGACTTGCACCTGGCCCACCACACCTCGGCTCTCATGGGTCACACACATGCCACCTCCCAGCATTCGAGGCATCCAGGAGGCAGGAAGGAGGGTGGCTTTGGTGTCCCACAGGCAGGACAGAACCTTTTGTAGGTTGGGATGGGAAGACCTGGCAGGGTCCTATGGGAGCCAGTCCACAGAGGAGACAAGGCTGCCCCTCTCCAGGGCTGAGCTGGAGTCCCCACAGATACCGATCCATTCATTCCACAAAGGGCAGCTCCTGAGGCAGGCGCTGGGGTTCATCAGAGAACAAATCCGACAGTCTCCTGTCTCCATGGATCTGACACCCTAATAAGGAAGACAGGCAACCCTCACAGGTAAAATGCAGGGTGTTAGATAAAGCTGGAGGTGAAAATGCAGCAGGGAGGAGGATGGGGGTGCATGTGTATTCGTTTTGTATGGCTGCTGCAACAAATTATCACAGACTTGGTGCTTTAACCCAAATTTATTCTCTTAAACAGCTCTGGAGACCACGAGTTCCAAAGCAGTCTCACTGGGCTAAAGTCAGTGTCGCCAGGGCTGGCTCCTTTTGTAGGCTGTCTGAGAGAATCTGTTCCCTCACCCTTCCAGCTTCTAGAGGCTGCTGGCACTTCTTGACCTGTAACCACATCAGTCCAGTCTCTGGGTCTGTTGTCACACTGCCATCTCTCCATAGAAGTAGTTAGATCTCCCTCTGCTTCTGTTTTATAAGAATTCTTGTGATTTACTGGGTCCACCCAGATAGTCCAGGATAATCTTACTATCTCAAGATCCTTAATCACATCTGTAAAGTCCCCTTTGCTATATAAGGTAACATTCACAGGTTTCTGGAATTAGGACACAGGTATGTTTAAGGGCCATCCACAGCCTACCATAGGGACAATTTAAGATAGAGTAGTTGAGAAAGGTCTCTCTGAGAAGGTGACATCTGAGTAAGGGTAGGAGGTAGGGAAGGAAACCATGTGGGCATCTGGGGAAGAGCGTCCAGCAGAGGGGGCACCAGGTATGGTCCACTTTATGCAAAATGACAAAAACATTGGAATCTTAGATCTTCGTGTGGAAGGAGGCTTCAGAAGCTGACTCTGTATTAGGTGTGTGAGCTGAATGAGAGCTCTGGTGCCCTGTGACTTCACACCCCAAAGTTCTCCTTGAGGAGTGAACTTTCTGTTAAGGCTTCCATCCTTCCTGGTCATCCACCCTTACCCGCATGCAGACACTCTGTACCTTCTTTGATTACACATGCACTGGGTCAGTCTGCCATGTTTCCAGACCTGGGACATCTGTGTATGTCCCATTCCATTCTGCAGAAGGAATCACGAATGACTCTGTGTTTTTAGAAGCACAGTAGAAGCTGAGGCCCGTCCGCCCTGCAAAAGACACCCTTCATCATACACCCCAGCCCTTGCCCTTGAGCACCAGCACACTCAGCTGTCACTTCATAACTAGATTGCTAAGTGGGGCTTTTATGCTGAGTCCAGTAGTACCCGGGGAGAGTTCTGCAGTGCTGGACTGCCCCCGTCAGCATCCGGCATGTTTTCCATGGGATATCAGAACTTAGAGTTTCTACACCAAGCCGATGTCTGCACCCTGAGCAGACACACAGCACACCTCTGTTGACCACCTAGCCAGGGGCTGTTTAAAGGGGCTTTTTAAATTAAAAATACTGCCGCTGAGGTTTCCTGACTCTCAGCTACTACAGGACAAAAATCCAAGACAAAGAATCCAGGTGGTAAATGTGGCAGCCAGTTACACAAAGTTAACAAAAACCTTAAGTCAGTGATGGCTAATATCTGACATGAATCCTACAGCCTCTGTGCACACATATACACCCACATGTGTGTGTTCACTCACACACATACTCACATTCGTACACATTCAGATGCCTGACAGTCTTTGCTAATTGATCAACACTCCAGGCAGCCACTTCCAGTCAGTCAGAGTTAATGAACAACACAAAATCTGTTTGCCATCCCTGTATTAGGTATTCTGAGAAAATTAGGCCTTTAGACAAATCCTGATTCAAACCTGCAGAGAGCTGGAGAGAAGCTGTCGGGTGGGAGAACTCTCCTGATGGGGTAAGAGGCAGCCCAAGGCAGCTGGCCACGAACATGCTAGGGCTTGCCTGCTGCATCTCCATACCTGAGAGGGTAGAGAAAAGGAACAGAGCTGACGGCATCTAAAAAGAGCCTGGGAACCAAGTCTCAGTGTTAGCAAAAACAACTGCTCATATACTTTTATTAAGCTGTTAAATGGTATTTTGGAAATGGCATTTGGGGGACAATGGGTAGAACTGGGGAAGGGTGCCCCGAGAGAGCCACCAGAGACCTAAAGTCACAGGAAGGGTCTCCTCCGGGTTTGGTCTTGACTGCCGAGATTACTGTAATGGTATCTGATTGTAGTTAGTGTTTCTCTTACTTTAAATTTTGCTCCAAATTATATTTCACTTTTTATCATTGGAGATGGGTAAAATTAATTTTGTTCCTTAAATTAAGAGTTGTATTTGATACAGGAATGCCTTAGTTGGCAAACTCTTACCACTTTGTGCCTTTAGGAAGCAAGGGCCTTTCTGGTGAATGCTACTCACCTGGAGACAGCGTGCCCAGGCCCAGTTCCTGAAGCAGAGAAGCACCCAGAAGTGCTCTTGCACACCTCTAAGTGGAGTGGGAATCACATGCCCACAGATTGGGGAGGCTGGGGCACTTTGCTGCTCCCCTTGAGGGAATGCTGGTCAGCAGCACCACTTTGGGGGAGTCAGGAAATGGGACTCAGGAGAATGTGGGCCATCAGCCCCTGTCCAAGAGGGGAGAGAGAAGAGGAAGCGCCTGAAGAAAAGGCAGGATTGGAAATGGTGATGGGCGGAGCTTCCAGCCAGCCAAGCTCTGAGCCCTTGGAAGGGCGGTGACAGTACTTTGCTTTTCCATTTGCCCACTGTCTGGCAGGAGACATGGCTGAACTGGGAGTACCAAGACAAAAGAGAAGTTCGGCGAAGAGGTTTGTTGTTCAGGCCTCAATCAACAAGTCGCTCAGTTTTGTAGCTTCTTTACGCTTCTGGATATGTTTCCAGTCTAGCGTTTTCCAAACTGTGCTGAACAGAACAGACTAGGTGAATAGACCTCATTACTACAGGACTTCTTCAGAGCATTGTGTATTACAGCTTACAAAAGGGGAGAGAGTGTATGGCCCCGGAAGACGGCTGGTTAGCCAGAGACAGGTAGACGGCTGGTTAGCCAGAGACGGGTAAGATTCCTCAAGGGAGGAACAACCTAAGACAGGTACAGTCGCAGGGGGGCCATCAGGTGAGAAATTGGGGATCAACAGAAGTGAGGCTTAGAACCTCACCCCCCCCCCCCCCGTTTTGAGAGAAATCTTCTGCATCCGTGGATGTTTTGTTGCCCTTGTCTAGCTTGGATTAATACTTGGTCTATAGGCACAGACCTGATCATCTACATTTGCCCTCTTACAGCACTAAACTATGTTTTCTACCTTTATCTTGCATCTACCTACCACTTCAGCATTTTATTTAAAAAAATAATAATGGAGAAATGTGGGATTCACATATAAATCAAGTATAAAAATCAAACAAATAATCATATCTGACTTGATTGTTTATAGTTCATGATGCGTGATCAAAACCGAAAGTTTCTGTGATGACTGCCCTTGTACTCTTCACCATGTAAGAACTTGATCACTATGTAAGAACTTGTTCACCATGTAAGAACTTGTTTGTTATGCTTCAGAAGATTGGAGACTGTTGAGAATTAGGCTTGGGGTTGATTAATGATTGTGCATTGAGTCCCCTATACAGAATTTTATTGTTTTTAACAACCATTTGATCAATAAATATGAGAGATGCCCTCTCAAAAATTAAAAAAAAGGGGGAGAGAGTGTGCATGCTTCTCACATTCTTTTTTCGAAAGGCATCTTGCAGCCAAGTGTAGCTTGGCACCCACTATGAAAAACACCTCAAAATGTTTCAGGTGGAGAAAGTGAAAAGGCAAAGAAAGAGGCCCATTGCCTCCTGCTCACGGGGGAGACACACAGGAAGTACTCGCTGCCGATGGCAATGGCAAGATCCTATGACCAGAACTGAATTATGCTTTGAACTCTGAAATGCTTAATGTCTTAATTATAAAGTCACAGGCTTATTTTCTTTGATAATGAATGTGCTAGAAACTAACTCAAAATGAATGTTAACCCCTTCAAAGCAATGCCTCAGGAGGCCACATTGTATCATATAAAATTGTTTGAGAATTACCCTCTTTTGCATGCAAAGCAAGTTTATGAGCTACATAATAAAGTCAGTATTGTTATTCCATGAAAAATTTGCAATACATTTAGCAGGAAAGGATTAGTAAAAAGAGCTCTTAGAAAACCAGTAAGGAAAAAAATAATGCAACAATAGGGAAATAGGCATTTCACAAAATAAGAATTTTAAATGGCAACTAAATATGTGAAAAACTTCACTAAAAAATTAAAGAATACATTATTCATTGATAAAAATTTCAAGGATTGATAAAAATCAAATGTTAGTGAGTATATCAGTGCTCTATTTTTACATTACAAACCACCCCAAAACTCAGTGGCTTAAAACAATTAAGTTGGCTAGACATTCTTGTCTGAAATGCACCCAGTTGATCACAGTTTGTGGCTGGGCTTGCTCATGCATTTGTGATCAGCTGGTGAGTTGGCTAGAGACCAGCTGGCTAGGGTGGACTCACCTGAGATGCCTGTACTCCATTCCATGTGGTTTCCCAACCTCTGGCAGGTGAGCCTAGGCTCATTCCCATGGCAGTTGTGGCTGGAATCCCAAGAATGAGAATGGAAACTGCAAAGCTTCTTGAGGCCTAGGCTCAGAGCTTGCACAAAATCACCTGCCTCATGCTGATCAGCTAAACCAAGTCATAAGGCCAGCCCAGATTCAAGGGATGGACAAAAAAAACCTCTTATTGGGATAAAGTACAAAGCATTGTGGCCAATTTTGCAATCAAACACAGCAAGAATGAGCAAAATGGGCAGTCTCTTGTACTTTAATGGGATCACAAACTGATAAATCATTCATTTATTATAATAAAATCAATCATAAGAAAGTTGACCAATATCTAACAAAAGCCTTAAAATTCTCCATACCCTTTAATCCATACTTAAGAATTTCTTTAAAGGAACTGCTTTGAAGTGTGCCAAGAGGTAGGTATCAGAATGTTCAGTATGTCATTGTTTATAACAGCAAAACATTTGGAAAAAGTTAACTACCCAACAAAAAGGGATGGATTATATGAACTATAGAATAGTTTAATTTTAAGTACAGCCACTTAAAATGATAATGTATGACTACACTCATTGATCTGTAAAAATGTAAATGAAGGAAGCAGGTCACAAAAAGCATGTTTACCATAATCCTCTTTTGGATTTTCACTTTCTATTTTACACCTTTTTGTAGCATCCAAGCTTTTGTTTTATTTTAATTCTGTTTGGGCTTTTTGGTTTGGTTGGTTTTTATTTTTAATTTACTTATAATTTACATACAGTAAAATTAATTTTCTGGTATATAGTTCTATGAGTTTTAACACAGACATAAGATTCACATAACCATCACTACAATCAGAATACAGAGCAGTTCTGTCACTCCAAAAATTCTCTTGTATGGACTCTGCAGTCACATCCCCTCATCACTGCTAAGAGTTTCTTTGCATTGGTGAGAAGTATTCCTTGATATGGATGTACTACAGAGTATTCATCCATTCACCCACTGAAGGACATTTAGGTTGTTTCCAGTTTGGAGTGATTTTGAATAGAGCTTTTGTAAACATTTGTGTATAAGTTTTGTGTGAACTTAAGTTTTCATTTCTGTGATAAAAGTCCAAGAGTGCAACTGAGTTATATGTTACGTGTATGTTTTGTTTTATAAGAAGCTGCCAAACTGTTTTTGCAGAGTTACTATACCATTTTACAATCCAACCAGCAGTGTATGAGAGATCCAGCATCTCCACAACTTTGTTAGCATATAGTATTATCACTGTTTTATTATTATTATTATTATTATTGCTCTTGTAATAGATGTGATATCTCATTGTGGTTTTAATTTGCATTTCCCAATACCTAATCATGTTAAACATCAGTTTCACATGCTTATTTGCTATCTGTAATCTCTTCTTTGATGAAATATCTGTTCTTTTGCCTATTTTATAATTGGATTGGCTTACACTTTTACAAAAAAATCAATTTGCCATATTTCTGTGGGCCTATTTCTTAACTCTTTTTTATAATCCACTGATCTAGGTGTCTGTCTCTTTGCCAACATCACACTGTTACGATTACTGTAGCCTTATAGTGTATCTTAAAACAGATATTTGGACTTCTTCACCTTTTTTTTAAATTGGTTTGTTTTCTCTAGTTCCTGTATCTTTGTACCTAAATTTTAGAATCATCTTGCCTGTATCTACAATTTATAAAATTCCTCCAAGGAGTTTGATTGAAGTTACATTAAATCTATAGATTAGTTTAGGGAGCATTACCAACTTGACAATATGGAGTCTTCCAATTCATGAACATGGTATGTCTCCACATTGTTTAGGTCTTCTTTAATTTGTTTGATCATATTCTGTAGTTTTCATCATACAGTTCCTGCAATTTTTTAAATATTTATATTTAAGTATTTCAGTTTTAGGAGCTATGGAAAATAGTACCTTTTAAATTCAATTTTGAATCATTTATTGCCAGTATAAATAAAATTGATTTGGGGGTTCTGACCTTGTATCCTATGACCATGCTAACCTTACTTATTTGTTCAAGAACTTTTTTTGTAGATTACTTGGAATTTTCTATGTAGACATATCTATGAGTAAGGGGAGTTTTATTTCCTCCTTTCCAACATATATCACTTTTCTTGTTCTGTTGCTCTGGATAGGACTTCAGTACAATGTTTACTAGGAACAGTGAGAGTGGATATACATGCTTTGTTCCCAATCTTAGGGAGAAAGTATTCCATTTTTAATCATTTAATATGCTTTCAGCTGTGGATTTTTGGTAGATACCTTTCTTCAGATTAAGGAAGTCCCCTTCTATTCCTACTTTATTGAAAGGTTTTTGTCACAAATAGTTGTTAAATTTTGTCAAATTATTTTTCTGCATCAATTGATATGATCATGTAGTTTTTCTTCTTTGGCCAGCTAATATGGTGAATTATATTCATTGGTTTTCAAATATTGAAGCAGCCTTGTATTCCAAAACAAACCACACTTAACTGTGGTGTATTACCCTTTTACTATATTGCTGATTTTAATTTTCTAACATTTTGTTGAGGATTTTTGTGATCATAGGGATATTGGTCTGTAGTGTTCTTTCTTATGCTGTCTTTGGTTTTAGCATCACATAAAATGAGTTATGAAGCATCCATTACACTTCTGTTTTCTGAAGGATCTTGTGAAAAATTGGTGTTATTTCTTTTTAAGTATTTATTTGAATTTTCCAGCGAAGTCTTCTGAGCCTGGCATTTGTTTGTTTCTTTGTTTTTAGAAGGTTTTAAACTGCCAATTTGTTTTTTAAAATATATGTAGAAGTAAGGTTATCTATGGGTTGGGTGAATTTTGGTAGTTTGTAGCTTTCAAGGAATTGGTCTATTTCATCTAAGGTGCAGAATTAAGTTGCATAGAGTTATTTATAGTATTCCCTTATTATTCTTGTAATATATATGGGGTCTGTAGTAATTTCAACCATTTCATTCCTGATATTGGTATCTTGGTTCTGGATTTGTGTCTTTCTTCTTTTTTCTTGGTCAGTCTGGCTACAGGTTTACCAATTTTACTGATCTTTTCAAAGAACCAGATTTTGATTTCCTTAATTATTTCTTGAAATATTTTTTTCTGCATCACACTATTTCTCCTCTCCTTCTGGGACTTCAATGCTATGAGTTTTAGACCTTTAGATATTGTCCCACAGGTTTCTATCACTCTGTTAGTCATATTGGATCATTTCTATTGATTATCTTCCAGTTCACTGACTCTTATCTGTCATTTCCATTTTGCTATTGAGCATAGCCAAAGAATTTTTAAAACTACTCTATTTTCTAATTCTAAACTTTCCATTTGTTTCTTCTTTTTAGCTTCTAATTTTTTGCTGATACTGTATATCTTTCTATTGATTTCAAGACTGTTTGCCCTCACTTTTTAGAGCCTGGTTTTCATGGTTGTTTTAAAGGCTTTGTCTAATAATTCTAAACTCTATGTCATCCTGGGGTTAGCATCTGTTGATTATCTTTTCTTTTTTAAGTTGAGATTTTCCTGGGTTTTACTATGCTGAGTAATTTTGGATTGTATCCTTTGCAATGCTATGCAGATCTTCCCAGTACAATGCACTACCCAGTGGCCACTCTGGGCATTGGTCTATCCTATAGGTCAGGTCTCAAAGACTGGTTTGATGTTTAGAATGAGATCTATGAATGCACAACTCAAAGATGACCACAAGAGTTCATCTGTAACTTTATGGATTTGCTTTCTTCAGCTCCATCCTCTTCACAGCCCACTTCCCAGTCCTCCAGCCCAAAACCTGGGACTTTAGTTTCCCCACTCTGTAAGGAACTTCTCCCAGTTATGTCTGCATCTGGAGGTGATCAATGGAGAACAGAGAGAAAATACAATATTTGCCCCCACCCTTCTGGGAATCAAAGCTTTTATGGTGCCCTCCCTCAAAGTCTTAGCCTGCCTGGCCACCAATGTCACTGCTGCACTACTATCAACAGAATTTTCTGGGTGCTGAGTGAGGAGATAACAGAAAAGGGGACATACACATCAGGGGATTTCATCCACCCTCTCTGACTCAGAGATTCCCTTTCTCAGCCCAAAACCCAGAAGAAAGAGCTTCTCTTGCAGCACTTTTTATTTGCACCCATTGTGTTTTTCTGGGTTCAGGGCTATCTTTGAGTCCAGTCTAGGTAACCATAGCAGGAGAGAAATGGTGAACTCGCTGCTAATTTGCTAATGCTGTAAATTTTAATCTTCCCCAATTTCCCTTCTGTCACTTACTTTACATAATCCTCAAATACTTGCCCCAGGCTTTCCCAAGTTTATAGTTGCATTCAGTAGGATAGATGAGGTAGAATGTGCTTACTCCATCTTGCCTGGATTTGGAAATAGTCTGCTTGTTTTTTGTTTGTGTTTTTTTAAACCAGAATTACTCAGATATTCCTCCAAAGTCCCAAAACCAATTGTTTTGTTCAAACATCTGACATGGGGCATTGTACCCTTTCCTAGCAGCATCTGTCTGAGAATGTCGCCTCCTATTCTTCTGCAGGGACACAGCTGACTGTGGAGGTCCACCCACGAGATGCCATGCCGCAGCTGCTCAAGAAGTTCTCCTTGGCTAAGTGTACGTACATATAGGGCTGTTCATGTGCTCAGGGCTGGCAGGAAGGATTGAGGGCAACATAATGGGCCAGAGCCCAGTGACCTGGGCCTACACACTGGAAGAAGGCAGAGCATGACAGCATCTTCCTGAGGGACACTCTCCTGCATCCCCAACAATCACTGCCCTTGAGTCTCTGCAATTAGGTGTGGGTAACAAGGTTTTTAAGTGAAAATGAATTTCATCACAAGAGTATTGCTGTTTTTAGATACCATTTATGGACTGTTCAAAAAGTGGCATGCACAGCTAAGTCTATGCATGAATTTTACATTCATTAATTTTTTAACCCTTTCACATATACCAGTATTATTCCCACTTTTTAGATCAGCAAATGAGACTCATGAAGGTGAAATAACCACCTACGTGAACCTGTGCTTTTAGCCACCTCACTTGGCTGCTTTTGATGCAGTGTGCATAGGTCCAGGCCCAGGCCCACGGTGTCTCCTTCACTCTCTTCTCATCCTCTCCTTACATCTGTCCCTCTTGTAGCTAAATTAAAGCCTGGGTCTCCATGGGCACTCACTGGGCCAGGATGGGCCCTGCTAGGCTGCCTGATCCTGCAGCCTTCAACAGTCAGGGGCTCAGGAAGGTGGCCGGGTATGGAGAGGACAGGCTCTGGGAGTTGACTGGCTGAGTTCAGAGTTCAGCTCTGGGACCTTAGGCAAATAGCCTAACCTCTCTTTTGAACTCAATGTCCTCATCTATACAAGGTGGAAAATAATTCAACATCCCTTGTAGGATTGTTGTGAAGTTAAATGAGATAGTCAGTATAAAGCATAAAGCACAAGCCAGTAAGTACACAATAAATGCTAGCTGCTGTTTTGAATCCTCATTACTCTACCAAGGAATATAGATGGAAACAAAGTGTTGGTACAAGAAACATTTTGTGCTTTCATTTCTATTTGTTCTAAGTGTCTCCATTTCTAACCTTTGGGATATTACAGGTTTACAAGGTGATAAAAATGGAAACACAAGAGCCCGGCAGCCTGGAGCAAAAGATGCCCATGGTAAGTTGCAGAGCCTTCTCCAGGGCCATTCTTGGACACAGCAAATTGGTCTAGCTTCTTGGGCCAATCCATTCGATTGGAAATGCATCTCTGCGGCACTGTGCTGAGAATCTGTCTGGGGCCAACTCTGGACTCAGGGGAGGAGTCTCATGATTGATTAGCAATGTCTTCCATGGACACAGGTGGAGAAATGAAGAGCCTTCACACTATATGTGATCCAAAAGCTAAAGTATAACCCCACCAATAACAAGGCAGCCCACTACGGGAAACATATTAAAACAGAATTGAGAACTGTGTTAACTTTAAATGAAATGCCAAGCATCTATAAAGCAGGAGGCATGTGAATAAGCAGAATGGGGCAGAGGAAGAAACCCTGAATTGGGTGATAGATGGCCTGAGTTCAAATGCTGCTTTTGTCCCTGACTCAGTTCCCCTGCCTTAGTCTCTCCCTCAGTAAAGCAGATGGCATCTAAGGTTTGGTACAGCTTGGCCCTTTTTCCCATTGTTTTGCTGTAATATTAGAATAGTTTAGTTAATGCCACTGGTGTTTTAAATTTGTCTGTGCAAAATTGTATTTGGATCTTACATAATCTGCTCAAAAGATAAATTTAATGAAGCATAAACCATTATGAGTATTTTTAATGTTCGCATTTTGTAAAATGGAACCAAAAAAGGGTAAAACCAGTAATAAGGTTTTTGGTCCATTTTAGAAATGCCATCTTTCTTCTAAATGGCAGCAGGGACACCTCATTTACAGAACTGTGTAAGGCCACTTCAGATCCACCTAGGTCACCCCAATGGCCTTCGTCACAAACTGGCAGGAGCCAGATTCCTTGGAGGAAAAGGACTTTGAGAGTGGGGAGGCTCAGCTCGGCCTGCTTCCATGTCCCTGCTCTCTTCTGCAGGGCTGGCTGGACACCAGCTGTGCTGGGGATGCACAGGATAGGAGCTGATGGTGGCCGAGGCAGTGGAAGACAGGAAGTCCCAGCTCCAGCCCAAGAGGGCCGAGTCTGATGGTGCTGGGCTTCGGCGCAGCTCCAGTGCTGCACCGCATGAGGACAGAAGGATTTACAGGGACCAGGAAATGCCTTGGTCCTTACAGAAGGAGCCTAGAAGTGGAGGAAGAAAATGCTAGGTTGCTGGGTGAAACCGCAGCTCCCAGCAGGGTTCGCACAACCTGCCTGCCCACCACACACCCTGCCCCCTTTGTGGGAGAGGAACAGCCCTCAGACCCTGGATGTGTCAGAGCATGTGACATGGCAAGGACCCAGGCAGAGGCCTCAGGTCAGAGGGACCAAACCCCCCAGGGGCTGCACAGTGTGTCGGCAGGGAGAGAGGGAGCACTCAGGGATGGCCTTGAGGAAGGGGCCAAATCCAGTCTGGGGTTGAGAAGGAGGAAGGCCTGGGTCCAAGGAGGAAGGGATTTGGAGCAGTGGGGAAAGGCAGTAGGACCCAGGAGGCCTGCTCCTGACAGCCAGACTTGAGCAGAGGCAGGGAGCTCCTCTGTGACAGCCATCCGCTCCCTCCCTAACCAGCACTGCCTCTCATCCAGTGCCTGCCCAGAGAGGGTCAGGGAGCAGCTCGGGCCAGAGCCGGTGGTGAGCCCCTGACCCCCTGCCTCTCACCACATCTCTTGGGTCTACAGCACCAAGGTAGAGGACTGTCAAGGCCCTTGGGGAATGTGTGGGTGCAGCCGCAGCCCCCTTCCCTGTTCCTGCACTCCCTCCCAGGGAGCAGAGTGACATTGACCTTACTACATGATCTGCCATCTCATTCACTCTCCCAGGTGCCCCAGGTGTTCACCTGAGGCTGAGCAGCTGGGTCCTTTGCCCCGCAGTGAGGTGGAGGTCATGGAGATCGGGCCTGTCCAGAACCCAGGCCTCATGTAGACCCACCACTCACTCTGTTCTTCCCACGCACGCTGCCTCACCCTGGCACCCCATCAGCACCCGTCACTCACGCAAGAGGTGAAAGCTCCTGAGATGGTGGGCTGAGGCAGATTCTCCTGAGTCAGGGTACAAGAGCCCTTCAGCCCCATCCCTGGGCTCCCCCCAGCTTGCCTGATTTGGGTCACCCCGGATCAGGGGGCCTTGAATAAGGAGGAGCTTGCCAGAGCCCAGGCTCTCTTGGGCTGAGATGGGGGGTTGCTGCCCACCCACCATGGGTCATTCAGCCTTGCAGTGGCTGACAGGGGCTGTCCTGTGTCCAGGATTCCTACAGGAAAGGCTGGACATAGACGAGTGACTCTGAGGCCCAGCCTCCCTCACACCTTGGCCTTCTTGGGGTGCTCCACTCTCCAGCTGCCCATGGGCAAGGGAGGAAGCCTGTCTGGCTGCCAACCCACCTCACCCTACAGAGACCTAGGTGGCCTGGCTCTGCCCTGCATCTTTCTCCCTATTATCAGCCCATCAGGGGCTAACTGCACCACTTGGATGCTTCCCACAGAGCACTCATTTCTGGAAAAGTTAGCCAGAAGTCTGCAGAACACCGATGTTGGGGAGAAGGAAATTCCATCTTCAATCTATCTGGGCACTGCTGAGTTCACTGGGATGAAACCAGTTTCTTTACTTCTGATTTTCCAGGGTCTGCATATAGGTTTATGGTCTCCTTGGGTCTCCAAGAAGACTGGAAGAGCTGCCATAGGTCCCAAACCCTTCTAGGGGAATATAGCTGTTGGGGCTCTGAGAATTATGTTAGAGGTTAGGCAGTCATAGTTCCTCAGAAAGGCAGGGAGGCCTGGGCTAGGCCACCCTCATCAGCAGGTCTCAGAAGCTGACCAAGGCTCCCTGTGTTTCCAGCCTACCCCTGGGATCGGTCCAGCCTAAAATCCATGCTCCTGGACTTGCAGCAGTTTGAGAAACTGGACACCTGTGCATCACAGGTAGGAGAGCCAGCCCACCTCTGCCTACATGCCCCTCAAGATAACCTGGAATTCTCTGAGTCAGGGTAGCAAAGCCTCTCCCCATGCCCCTCCTGAACATATTCTAGGTCCTTTGGATGGATGAGCCAGAGTGCCTTTCCACAGCGTTTGGAGTGGGGGGGGGGGGGACGGGAGGTGGGCAGAAAGCCCAAGGCAGCAGGCCCTGGTCCAGGACAGAAGCCATTGCATTTCCCACCCCACTCACAGTCCTGAAGCTCTCACCTGACTGGCAGGCAGGCCCCTCTGGCCAGCGCTAGCCTGCCCTCCCTCTGTCCACTTGGGCGCTGCTGCTGCTGAGCCATGCCGGCCTCAGCCCATGAAGGGAGACAGCGAGCAGACAGGGGAAGACCCAGTGCCCCCAGCCACAGCCATGCTCTCCCCAGGAGCACAGGGCTGCGAAGCTCTCACAGCCTCTGGGCCTGAGCACATCTCAGGCAGAGTTGGAGGGGCAGCTGTAAGAGCTGAAACAGCAGGGACCCACTGGAACCAGAGGAGCTGGGCAGAAGCTTTGCCACAGAAAGTCTGGCTGGGAGGGCCAAGGATCCAGACCCTCTCCTGGGGTCAGAGTAAGCCATCTCGGGCTGGGCAGCAGGGAGGGCAGCTACAGTCTTAGAAGGACTGCCCTGTGGTTGGCACATGGTAGGTCCTCAGGAGCCTTGTTTGCTGAACTGATGAGCCAATGAACAGGAGCATGGATCGAGGCAGATTAGCAGGAGGGACATCAGTAGGGGGACATCCAGTTGTCCCGGCAAGAAGAGGCATGACCTGCATTGAGTGGGACATTCAGAACAGGGAGGACCAGAAAGGTCAACACTGAGCTGGAGGCAGAGGGGGTGGACTCATCCCCCAGTGTATGCGGAGGGAGGTGAAGGGTGGGGTGGGGGGCTTGCGGGGTGGGGTGCTGGAGTGAGTTATCTGAGGGAGGGCAGCAGTTCCTCAGCACAGCAGCGAGGGAGAGGGAGCAGGTCTCAAGGGGTGATGAGTTTGTTTGGGGGCTGATGGGTTCCAGTCCTGTAGAAGATCCAGTGGAAATGGCCACTGGGCAGCTGGACGTCGCACCCAGAGCCAGATCCAACCTGGAGGGGTCCGGGCTGGAAACGCTGACCGGGAGCCATCAGGTGCAGCTACGAGCTGAAGCCATAGAACAGGGGGTCCGCAGGGCCTGGAGCCACCTGGGGTTGGGCAAGACCGAAAAGGATCGGTGTTCTAGGAGGTGAGAGAGCGCTCCCCAGGGGCAGGTGTGGACAGCAGCCTGAGCCGCTTACACTGGTCATGTGAGGTCAGGCCATAGCACAGGCCCATTTCCACCCCTCCAGCCCTGGAGCACCTCCTCCCTCAATGCAGCAGCTCAGAGGAGGGTGGGAGGCCTCAGCCAGGCTCCAGCAGACTAAGGAGCAAACTAGGAGTGGTGGGGAGGGAGTGGAGAGAGGGCCCCCCTGAGCCTGGGGAAGACAGGGAGGCTGGATGAGGGGATGGGGCAGCCTGGACAGGAAGGCAGGAGGGGAGGATGCAGGTGAACAGGGCACTGCCTCGGGAGGCAGAGGCGTGGGCTGGCTGAGCAGCAGGGAGAGGGGGCACTGGGAGCAGGAGGCGGGCAGGCCTGCCTGGGCCTCCTTAAGCCCGATGCCACTGGTCTGCGAGAGGGAAGGGCAGGAAGCGATGTCCAGAGTCTGCGGAGGATGGAGGGTGTTGTATGGCTGCCAGCGGGGATGACATAGGTTGCTGGTTCAGAGAGCAGCACCAGGAGCCCAGCTGAGGCCAGAGACCAGCCACAGCACAGTGGGCACCCCGGCAAGCCAGGCCCAGCAGTGGGTGGGGGGGCAGGAGGTAGGAACCAAAGGGACCGGAAGCCCCAGCAAGTTGGGGGTCAACCAGGCCCGCAGTACGTGGGAGGCTGCTCTGGGCCCTGGAGTCTCCCAAAGGTAAGGGCTGTGGAGTGGGGAGCTGGGCATGGAAGAAACAGAGGCAGACAGCGTGTGGGTGAGTGGGAGACAGAAGGCGAGCCAGGGATCTGCTTGTGGTCAGAAAGTGGGCCCTGGGTTCCGAACGAGCGGTGGAGTTGCTGCCGGAAAGTGTGGGCCAGGGAGCACCCCAGGTGGGACTGCAGGAGGTGTGAGCAGCTGTTCAGAACCAAGTGCCCCCGTGCCCAGCTCCTCCAGAAAGACTGAACGGGGTCAGGGCTGCCTTTCCAGCAACTCCAACTGTTCCCTCCTAAGGGCCCCTACAACCAAGGACCAAACCTTACTTGTTCTGTGTGTGTGTGTGTGTGTGTGTGTGTGTGTGTGTGTGTGTGTGTGTGTAAGTGTGTGTGGTAAAATATAACATAAAATGTGCCATTTTAATCATTTTTTTTTTTGAGAGGGCATCTCTCATATTTATTGATCAAATGGTTGTTAACAACAATAAAATTCTGTATAGGGGAGTCAATGCTCAATGCACAATCATTAATCCACCCCAAGCCTAATTTTCATTAGTCTCCAATCTTCTGAAGCATAACGAACAAGTTCTTACATGGTGAACAAATTCTTACATAGTGAATAAGTTCTTACATGGTGAACAGTACAAGAGCAGTCATCACAGAAACTTTTGGTTTTGATCACACATTATGAACTATAAACAATCAGGTCAAATATGAATATTCGTTTGTTTGTTTTTTTTTTTTTTTTCTGATCAAGCTGGCGAAGTTTATTGTTTACAGGCTCAATTTATACAAGTAGCAAGTAAGGGGTGGGTCAGGAGTTAATTGGACCTTAGGTGGCGCTGGCGGGGAGGTGTTTTCACACATCCTCAAGGTCTCCCTATTTTCAGAGTGAGGAGTCTTGGCTCATCTTCAAGGACAAGATATGTTTTTTTTTTTTTTTTTTTTTTTTTGAGAGGGCATCTCTCATATTTATTGATCAAATGGTTGTTAACAACAATAAAATTCAGTATAGGGGGGTCAACGCTCAATGTACAATCATTAATCCATCTCAAGCCTAATTCGCGTCAGTCTCCAATCTTCTGAAGCATAACGAACAAGTTCTTACATGGTGAACGAATTCTTACATAGTGAATAAATTCTTACATGGTGAACAGTACAAGGGCAGTCATCACAGAAACTTTCGGTTTTGATCATGCAATATGACCTATAAACAATCAGGTCAAATATGAATATTCGTTTGATTTTTGTACTTGATTTATATGTTGATCCCACATTTCTCCTATTATTATTATTATTTTTATTTTTAATAAAATGCTGAAGTGGTAGGTAGATGCAAGATAAAGGTAGAAAACATAGTTTAGTGCTGTAAGAAGGCAAATGTAGATGATCAGATGATCAGGTGTGTGCCTATGGACTAAGTATTAATCCAGGCTAGACAAGGGCAGCAAGACATCCACGGATGCAGAAGATTTCTCTCAAAGCAGGGGGGGTGAGGTTCTGAGCCTCACCTCTGTTGATCCCCAAATTCTCACCTGATGGCCCCCCTGCGACTGTGCCTGTCTTAGGTTGTTCCTCCCTTGAGGAATCTTACCCGTCTCTGGCTAACCAGTCATCTTCCGGGGCCATACAGGGAAATGTAAAGTTGGTAAGTGAGAGAGAAGCCATATTGTTTGCAAAGGTTAGCTTTTTACTTCTTTGCAGATTTATGCCCTGTGGCTTCTATGCCCAGCACTTGTCTCGAGGTATCTTTGCCACCTGGAGGAATTATGATACTCGGTAAATTCGATCTGAGGCACGAATTCTATTTAAGGGTTGTAATTAGGAAGGAAGAAGAAAAGCTATAGATGTAGCATATGAAGGAAACTTGGGAGGATTGATTATTTCTTTGACATATCTTCTTGTATAGTACCTTAAGTATGTATAGGTTTTAAACTACTAACTAATTTGCACACACATATTAACATAATAGGAATACGGTGACATAAACAAAGCAAATCTATAATTACCATCCATCTCCAGTGAAGCCAAGAAAACCATTTAGGCACCCTAGGCATTTGTGAAAATTTATCTATGATATGATGGATATTGTCCAACTGTACTTGAACCATCAGACAAATTAAAGCAGCCCATTTCTGGGATCTGTTCACATCCCATATGTTCTTTTAACCATAGATAGTCTATAGTCATGAGATTTTGGAGTGCTACAACTTGCACCCCTCCCAACTCCTGGTTGAGTTCCAACAGTACAGATCCGGTCAAATTCGTTGTCTCACTGTATGCACATGCCAGCCTAGACATCTCCCTCCTCATTCTTATGGCAAGTCCAGGAGACGGTGGGCTGGATGCAGCCACAACCGCAGCATCGTCCGGATCCCTGTGGAGGCTTTTTGATGATCATCCCCCGGCACAAGTCCTCCAGAGAGTGCTGATGCCGGAAGCTCCTCCTCATATCGTATCTTAGTTCATTTTCTGGGTATCCAAGCTAGGCCTTGATCTTCTGCATAGAAACAAACAGACCCTTTGCCCACACTTTGACATGCCCTCTATACCACTGTGCAGAACTCATTGGAGGTCAGCACACAGTAACTGCTTTTTTTTTTTTTTTTTTAATTAAGAGAAAGGAATATTATCAGAAAAGAGTACCTCCATAGCTGATCATCTGACACCCTTTAAGTGATCAACATTAAGGATATTTAAAGCATGCGTTGATCTTTGATTTACGTTAAGGAGTAATCCCCCTTTTCTTTCTTTCTTTTTTTTTTTTTTTAATTTTTAATCTACACTTACATGAAGAATACTATGTTTACTATGCTCTCCCCTATATCAGGTCCCCCCTAACAACCACATTACGGTTACTGTCCATCAGCTTAGCAAAATGTTGTAGAGTCACTACTTGTCCTCTCTGTGTTGTGCAGCCCACCCTCCCCTTGCTCCCTCCCCCCCATGTATGCTAATCTTAATACCCCCCTTCTTCTTCCTCCCCCTTATCCCTCCCTGCCCACCCATCCTCCCCAGTTCCTTTCCCTTTGGTACCTGTTAGTCCATTTTTGGGTTCTGTAATTCTGCTGCTGTTTTGTTCCTTCAGTTTTTCCTTTGTTCCTATACTCCTCAGATGAGTGAAATCATTTGGTATTTCTCTTTCTCCGCTTGGCTTATTTCACTGAGCATAATACTCTCCAGCTCCATCCATGTTGCTGCAAATGGTTGGATTTTTCCACTTCTTATGGCTGAGTAGTATTCCATTGTGTATATGCACCACATCTTCTTTATCCATTCATCTACAGATGGACATTTAGGTTGCTTCCAATTCTTGGCTATTGTAAATAGTGCTGCGATAAACATAGGAGTGCATCTGTCTTTCTCAAACTTGATTGCTGCGTTCTTAGGGTAAATTCCTAGGAGTGGAATTCCTGGGTCAAATGGTAGGTCTGTTTTGAGCATTTTGATGCACCTCCATACTGCTTTCCACAAAGGTTGAACTAATTTACATTCCCACCAGCAGTGTAGGAGGGTTCCCCTTTCTCCACAGCCTCGCCAACATTTGTTGTTGTTTGTCTTTTGGATGGCAGCTATCCTTACTGGTGTGAGGTGATACCTCATTGTAGTTTTAATTTGCATTTCTCTGATAATTAGCGATGTGGAGCATCTTTTCATGTGTCTCTTGGCCATCTGTATTTCTTTTTTAAAGAACTGTCTGTTCAGTTCCTCTGCCCATTTTTTAATTGGGTTATTTGTTTTTTGGTTGTTGAGGCGTGTGAGCTCTTTATATATTCTGGACGTCAAGCCTTTATCGGATCTGTCATTTTCAAATATATTCTCCCATACTGTAGGGTTCCTTTTTGTTCTATTGATGGTGTCTTTCGCTGTACAGAAGCTTTTCAGCTTAATGTAGTCCCACTTGCTCATTTTTGCTGTTGTTTTCCTTGCCCGGGGAGATATGTTCAAGAAGAGATCACTCATGTTTATGTCTAAGAGGTTTTTGCCTATGTTTTTTTCCAAGAGTTTAATGGTTTCATGCCTTACATTCAGGTCTTTGATCCATTTTTTTTTTTTTTTTTTTTTTTTTGTGAGGGCATCTCTCATATTTATTGATCAAATGGTTGTTAACAACAATAAAATTCTGTATAGGGGAGTCAATGTTCAATGCACAATTCTTAATCCACCCCAGGCCTAATTTTCATCAGTCTCCAATCTTCTGAAGCATAACGAACAAGTTCTTACATGGAGTACAAATTCTTACATAGTGAATAAGTTACATGGTGAACAGTACAAGGGCAGTCATCACAGAAGCTTTCGGTTTTGCTCATGCATTATGAACTATAAACAGTCAGTTCAAATATGAATATTCATTTGATTTTTTTTTTTTTTTTTTTGAGAGGGCATCTCTCATATTTATTGATCAAATGGTTGTTAACAACAATAAAATTCAGTATAGGGGGGTCAATGCTCAATGTACAATCATTAATCCATCTCAAGCCTAATTCTCGTCAGTCTCCAATCTTCTGAAGCATAACGAACAAGTTCTTACATGGTGAACGAATTCTTACAGAGTGAATAAATTCTTACATGGTGAACAGTACAAGGGCATTCATCACAGAAACTTTCGGTTTTGATCATGTAATATGACCTATAAACCATCAGGTCAAATATGAATATTCATTTGATCTTTGTACTTGATTTATATGTTGATCCCACATTTCTCCTATTATTATTATTATTTTTATTTTTAATAAAATGCTGAAGTGGTAGGTAGATGCAAGATAAAGGTAGAAAACATAGTTTAGTGCTGTAAGAAGGCAAATGTAGATGATCAGATGATCAGGTGTGTGCCTATGGACTAAGTATTAATCCAGGCTAGACAAGGGCAGCAAGACATCCACGGATGCAGAAGATTTCTCTCAAAGCAGGGGGGGTGAGGTTCTGAGCCTCACCTCTGTTGATCCCCAAATTCTCACCTGATGGCCCCCCTGCGACTGTGCCTGTCTTAGGTTGTTCCTCCCTTGAGGAATCTTACCCGTCTCTGGCTAACCAGTCATCTTCCGGGGCCATACAGGGAAATGTAAAGTTGGTAAGTGAGAGAGAAGCCATATTGTTTGCAAAGGTTAGCTTTTTACTTCTTTGCAGATTTATGCCCTGTGGCTTCTATGCCCAGCATTTGTCTCGAGGTATCTTTACCACCTGGAGGAATTATGATACTCGGTAAATTCGATATGAGGCACGAATTCTATTTAAGGTTTGTAATTAGGAAGGAAGAAGAAAAGCTATAGATGTAGCATATGAAGGAAACTTGGGAGGATTGATTATTTCTTTGACATATCTTCTTGTATAGTACCTTAAGTATGTATAGGTTTTAAACTACTAACTAATTTGCACACACATATTAACATAATAGGAATACGGCGACATAAACAAAGCAAATCTATAATTACCAGCCATCTCCAGTGAAGCCAAGAAAACCATTTAGGCACCCTAGGCATTTGTGAAAATTTATCTATAATATGATGGATATTTTCCAACTGTACTTGAACCATCAGACAAATTAAAGCAGCCCATTTCTGGGATCTGTTCACATCCCATATGTTCTTTTAACCATAGATAGTCTATAGTCATGAGATTTTGGGGTGCTACAACTTGCACCCCTCCCAACTCCTGGTTGAGTTCCAACAGTACAGATCCAGTCAAATTCGTTGTCTCACTGTATGCACATGCCAGCCTAGACATCTCCCTCCTCCTTCTTATGGCAAGTCCAGGAGACGGTGGGCTGGATGCAGCCTCAACCGCAGCATCGTCCGGATCCCTGGGGAGGCTTTTTGATGATCATCCCCCGGCACGAGTCCTCCAGAGAGTGCTGATGCCGGAAGCTCCTCCTCATATCGTATCTTATTTCATTTTCTGGGTATCCAAGCTAGGCCTTGATCTTCTGCGTAGAAACAAACAGACCCTTTGCCCACACTTTGACATGCCCTCTATACCACTGTGCAGAACTCATTGGAGGTCAGCACACAGTAACTGCTTTTTTTTTTTTTTTTTTTTCAATTAAGAGAAAGGAATATTATCAGAAAAGAGTACCTCCATAGCTGATCATCTGACACCCTTTAAGTGATCAACATTAAGGATATTTAAAGCATGCGTTGATCTTTGATTTACCAATAGTTTTATCCTGTTAACGAGTAATCCCCTTTTCTTTCTTTCTTTCTTTCTTTTTTTTTTTTTTAATTTTTAATCTACCCTTACATGAAGAATACTATGTTTACTATGCTCTCCCCTATATCAGGTCCCCCCTAACAACCCCATTACGGTTACTGTCCATCAGCTTAGCAAAATGTGGTAGAGTCACTACTTGTCCTCTCTGTGTTGTGCAGCCCACCCTCCCCTTTCTCCCTCCCCCCCATGCATGCTAATCTTAATACCCCCCTTCTTCTTCCCCCCCCTTATCCCTCCCTGCCCACCCATCCTCCCCAGTTCCTTTCCCTTTGGTACCTGTTAGTCCATTTTTGGGTTCTGTAATTCTGCTGCTGTTTTGTTCCTTCAGTTTTTCCTTTGTTCCTATACTCCTCAGATGAGTGAAATCATTTGGTATTTCTCTTTCTCCGCTTGGCTTATTTCACTGAGCATAATACTCTCCAGCTCCATCCATGTTGCTGCAAATGGTTGGATTTTTCCACTTCTTATGGCTGAGTAGTATTCCATTGTGTATATGCACCACATCTTCTTTATCCATTCATCTACAGATGGACATTTAGGTTGCTTCCAATTCTTGGCTATTGTAAATAGTGCTGCAATAAACATAGGAGTGCATCTGTCTTTCTCAAACTTGATTGCTGCGTTCTTAGGGTAAATTCCTAGGAGTGGAATTCCTGGGTCAAATGGTAGGTCTGTTTTGAGCATTTTGATGCACCTCCATACTGCTTTCCACAATGGTTGAACTAATTTACATTCCCACCAGCAGTGTAGGAGGGTTCCCCTTTCTCCACAGCCTCGCCAACATTTGTTGTTGTTTGTCTTTTGGATGGCAGCTATCCTTACTGGTGTGAGGTGATACCTCATTGTAGTTTTAATTTGCATTTCTCTGATAATTAGCGATGTGGAGCATCTTTTCATGTGTCTCTTGGCCATCTGTATTTCTTTTTTGGAGAACTGTCTGTTCAGTTCCTCTGCCCATTTTTTAATTGGGTTATTTGTTTTTTGTTTGTTGAGGCGTGTGAGCTCTTTATATATTCTGGACGTCAAGCCTTTATCAGATCTCTCATTTTCAAATATATTCTCCCATACTGTAGGGTTCCTTTTTGTTCTATTGATGGTGTCTTTCGCTGTACAGAAGCTTTTCAGCTTAATGTAGTCCCACTTGCTCATTTTTGCTGTTGTTTTCCTTGCCCGGGGAGATATGTTCAAGAAGAGATCACTCATGTTTATGTCTAAGAGGTTTTTGCCTATGTTTTTTTCCAAGAGTTTAATGGTTTCGTGACTTACATTCAGGTCTTTGATCCATTTTGAGTTTACCTTTGTATATGGGGTTAGACAATGGTCCAGTTTCATTCTCCTACATGTAGCTGTCCAGTTTTGCCAGCACCATCTGTTGAAGAGACTGTCATTTTGCCATTGTATGTCCATGGCTCCTTTATCAACTATTAATTGACCATATATGTTTGGGTTAATTTCTGGGGTCTCTAATCTGTTCCACTGGTCTGTGGCTCTGTTCTTGTGCCAGTACCAAATTGTCTTGATTACTATGGCTTTGTAGTAGAGCTTGAAGTTGGGGAGTGAGATCCCCCCTACTTTATTCTTCTTTTTCAGGATTGCTTTGGCTATTCGGGGTCTTTGGTGTTTCCATATGAATTTTTGAATTATTTGTTCCAATTCATTGAAGAATGTTGCTGGTAATTTGAGAGGGATTGCATCAAATTTGTATATTGCTTTCGGCAGGATGGCCATTTTGACGATATTAATTCTTCCTAGCCATGAGCATGGGATGAGTTTCCATTTATTAGTGTCCCCTTTAATTTCTCTTAAGAGTGACTTGTAGTTTTCAGAGTATAAGTCTTTCACTTCCTTGGTTAGGTTTATTCCTAGGTATTTTATTCTTTTTGATGCAATGGTGAATGGAATTGTTTTCCTGATTTCTCTTTCTATTGATTTGTTGTTAGTGTATAGGAAAGCTACAGATTTCTGTGTGTTGATTTTGTATCCTGCAACTTTGCTGTATTCCGATATCAGTTCTAGTAGTTTTGGAGTGGAGTCTTTAGGGTTTTTTATGTACAGTATCATATCATCTGCAAATAGTGACAGTTTAACTTCTTCTTTACCAATCTGGATTCCTTGTATTTCTTTGTTTTGTCTGATTGCCGTGGCTAGGACCTCCAGTACTATGTTGAATAACAGTGGGGAGAGTGGGCATCCCTGTCTGGTTCCCGATCTCAGTGGAAATGCTTTCAGCTTCTCGCTGTTCAGTATAATGCTGGCTGTGGGTTTATCATATATGGCCTTTATTATGTTGAGGTACTTGCCCTCTATTCCCATTTTGCGGAGAGTTTTTATCATGAATGGATGTTGAATTTTGTCAAATGCTTTTTCAGCATCTATGGAGATGATCATGTGGTTTTTGTCTTTCTTTTTGTTGATGTGGTGGATGATGTTGATGGATTTTCGAATGTTGTACCATCCTTGCATCCCTGGGATGAACCCCACTTGGTCATGGTGTATGATCCTTTTGATATACTGTTGAATTCTGTTTGCTAATATTTTATTGAGTATTTTTGCATCTACATTCATCAGGGATATTGGTCTGTAATTTTCTTTTTTGGTGGGGTCTTTTCCTGGTTTTGGTATTAGGGTGATGTTGGCTTCATAGAATGAGTTTGGGAGTATTCCCTCTTCTTCTATTTTGTGGAACACTTTAAGGAGAATGGGTATTATGTCTTCTCTGTGTGTCTGATAAAATTCCGAGGTAAATCCGTCCGGCCCCGGGGTTTTGTTCTTGGGTAGTTTTTTGATTACTGTTTCAATTTCTTTGCTCGTAATTGGTTTGTTGAACTTTTGTGTTTCTTCCTTGGTCAGTCTTGGGAGGTTGTATTTTTCTAGGAAGTTGTCCATTTCTTCTAGGTTTTCCAGCTTGTTGGCATATAGGTTTTCATAGTAGTCTTTAATAATTCTTTGTATTTCTGTGGAGTCTGTCGTGATTTTTCCATTCTCATTTCTGATTATGTTGATTTGTGTTGACTCTCTTTTTCTCTTAATAAGTTGGGCTAGAGGCTTATCTATTTTGTTTATTTTCTCAAAGAACCAGCTCTTGGTTTCGTTGATTTTTGCTATTGTTTTATTCTTCTCAATTTTGTTTATTTCTTCTCTGATCTTTATTATGTCCCTCCTTCTGCTGACTTTAGGCCTCCTTTGTTCTTCTTTTTCCAGTTTTAATAATTGTGATGTTAGACTATTCATTTGGGATTGTTCTTCCTTCTTCAAGTGTGCCTGGATTGCTATATACTTTCCTCTTAAGACTGCTTTCGCTGCATCCCACAGAAGTTGGGGCTTAGTGTTGTTGTTGTCATTTGTTTCTATATATTCCTTGATCTCTATTTTGATTTGTTCATTGATCCATTGATTATTTAGTAGCATGTTGTTAAGCCTCCATGTGTTTGTGAGCCTTTTTGTTTTCTTTGTAGAATTTATTTCTACTTTCATACCTTTGTGGTCTGAAAAATTGGTTGGTAGAATTTCAATATTGTGGAATTTACTGAGGCTCTTTTTGTGAGCTAGTATGTGGTCTATTCTGGAGAATGTTCCATGTGCACTTGAGAAGAATGTATATCCTGTTGCTTTTGGATGTAAAGTTCTATAGATGTCTATTAGGTCCATCTGTTCTAGTGTGTTGTTCACTGCCTGTGTGTCTTTACTTATTTTCTGCCCGGTGGATCTATCCTTTGGGGTGAGTGGTGTGTTGAAGTCTCCTACAATGAATGCATTGCAGTCTATTTCCCTCTTTAGTTCTGTTAGTATTTGCTTCACATATGCTGGTGCTCCTGTATTGGGTGCATATATATTTAGAATGGTTATATCCTCTTGTTGGACTAAGCCCTTTATCATTATGTAGTGGCCTTCTTTATCTCTTGTTACTTTCTTTGTTTTGAAGTCTACTTTGTCTGATATTAGTACTGCAACCCCTGCTTTCTTCTCACTGTTGTTTGCCTGAAATATGTTTTTCCATCCCTTGACTTTTAGTCTATGCTTATCTTTGGGTTTAAGGTGAGTTTCTTGTAAGCAGCATATAGATGGGTCTTGCTTTTTTATCCATTCTATTACTCTATGTCTTTTGATTGGTGCATTAAGTCCATTTACATTTAGGGTGACTATTGAAAGATATGTACTTATTGCCATTGCAGGCTTTAGATTCGTGGTTACCAAAGGTTCAAGGTTAGCTTCTTTAGTATCTTACTGCCTAACTTAGCTCGCTTATTGAGCTGTTATATACACTGTCTGGAGAGTCTTTTCTTCTCTCCCTTCTTATTCCTCCTCCTCCATTCTCCATATGTTGTGTGTTTTGTTCTGTGCTCTTTTTAGGGGTGCTCCCATCTAGAGCAGTCCCTGTAGGATGCCCTGTAGAGGTGGTTTGTGGGAAGCAAATTCCCTCAGCTTTTGCTTGTCTGGGAATTGTTTGATCCCACCATCATATTTAAATGATAGTCGTGCTGGATACAGTATCCTTGGTTCAAGGCCCTTCTGTTTCATTGCATTAAGTATATCATGCCATTCTCTTCTGGCCTGTAGGGTTTCTGTTGAGAAGTCTGATGTTAGCCTGATTGGTTTTCCTTTATAGGTGACCTTTTTCTCTCTAGCTGCCTTTAAAACTCTTTCCTTGTCCTTGATCCTTGCCATTTTAATTATTATGTGTCTTGGTGTTGTCCTCCTTGGATCCTTTCTGTTGGGGGTTCTGTATAATTCCATGGTCTGTTCGATTATTTCCTCCCCCAGTTTGGGGAAGTTTTCAGCAATTATTTCTTCAAAGACACTTTCTATCCCTTTTCCTCTTTCTTCCTCTTCTGGTATCCCTATAATACGAATGTTTTTCCTTTTGTATTGGTCACATATTTCTCTTAGTGTTGTTTCATTCCTGGAGATCCTTTTATCTCTCTCTCTGTCAGCTTCTATACGTTCCTGTTCTCTGGCTTCTATTCCTTCAATGGCCTCTTGCATCTTATCCATTCTGCTTATAAATCCTTCCAGGGATTGTTTCACTTCTGTGATCTCTTTCCTGACATCTGTGATCTCCTTCCGGACTTCATCCCACTGCTCTTGCATTTTTCTCTGCATCTCATCCCACTGCTCTTGCATTTTTCTCTGCATCTCATCCCATTGCTCTTGCATTTTTTTCTGCATCTCTGTCAGCATGTTCATGATTTTTATTTTGAATTCTTTTTCAGGAGGACTAGTTAGGTCTGTCTCCTTCTCAGGTGTTGTCTCTGTGATCTTTGTCTGCCTGTAGTTTTGCCTTTTCATGGTGATAGAGATAGTTTGCAGAGCTGGTACAAGTGACCGCTGGAAGAGCTTCCCTTCTTGTTGGTTTGTAGCCTTTTCCTGGGAGAATAGCGACCTCTAGTGGCTTGTGCTGGGCAGCTGTGCACAGACAGGGCTTCTGCTTCCTGCCCAGTTGCTTTGGGGTTTATCTCTGCTGTTGCTGTGGGCTTGGCCTGGCTGGGGCTGTTCCTCCAAAATGGTGGAGCCCCGTTGGAGGGGGAGCAGCCAGGAGACTATTTATCTCCGTAAGGGGCCTCTGTGCTCCCTGCTGCCCAGGGGGTTAGAGTGCCCAGAGATCCCCAGATTCCCTGCTTCTGGTCTAAGTGACCTGTCCTGCCCCTTTAAGATTTCCAAAAAGCACTCTCCAAACCAAAACAACAACAGCAACAATGAGAGAGGGAACAGAAAGAAAGAGAAAAAAAAAAAAGGAAAAAAAAAGGAAAAAACAAGCGATTTTTTTTTTTTTTTTTTTTTTTTTTTGTCCTCAGGTGCCGGTCCCAGGCACCCGCTCACTGGTCCTGCTGCCCTGTCTCCCTAGCACCAGGGTCCCTGTCCTTTCAAGGCTTCCAAAAAGCACCCACCCACCGGTCCCGCAGGGAAGGAACGCTCAATATTCTTTGTCCTCTGGCACTGGTCCCACGCACCCGCTCACCAGTCCCGCCACCCTGCCTCCCTAGCACCGGGGTCCCTGTCCCTTCAAGGCTTCCAAAAAGCACTATGCAAAAAGAGAGAAAAAAAAAGGGGGAAAACGCCCGATTTCTTCCGTCCTCAGGTGCTGGTCTCAGGCACCCACCCACCGGTCCCACAGGGAAAAATGCGGGATATTCTTTGTCCTCAGGTGCCGGTCCCAGGCACCCGCTCACCAGTCCCGCCGCCCTGCCTCCCTAGCACCGGGGTCCCTGTCCCTTTTAGGCTTCCAAAAAGCACTCGCAGAAAAGAGAAAAAAAAAAGGGGAAAAACGCGCGATTTCCTCTGTCCTCAAGTGCCGGTCTCAGGCACCCGCCCACCAGTCCCGCAGGGAAAAACGGGGGATATTCTTTGTCCTCAGGCGCCGGTCCCAGCCACCCGCTCACCAGTCCCGCCACCGTGCCTCCCTAGCACTGGGGTCCCCATCCCTTCAAGGCTTCCAAAAAGCGCTCGCCCAAAAGAGAAAAAAAAAAAAAAGGGGAAAAACGCGCGACCTCCTCCGTCCTCAGGCCCCGGTCTCAGGCACCCGCCCCCAGGTCTCGCAGGGAGAAACGCGGGATATTCTTTGTCCTCCGGCGCCGTTCCCAGGCACCTCCTCACCGGTCCCGCCACCCTGCCTCCCCAGCAACGGGGGCCCGTCCCTCTAAGGCTTCCAAAAAGCGCTCGCCAAAAAAAAAACCGCTCCGGTTTCTCTCCACCCGCCGGGAGCCGGGGGGAGGGGCGCTCGGGTCCCGCCGGGCTGGGGCTTGTATCTTACCCCCTTCACAAGGCGCTGGGTTCTTGCAGGTGTGGATGTGGTCTGGATGTTGTCCTGTGTCCTGTGGTCTCTATTTTAGGAAGATTTTTCTTTATTATATTTTCATAGCTCTATGTGTTTTTGGGAGGAGATTTCCACTGCTCTACTCACGCCGCCATCTTGGCTCCCTCTTTGATCCATTTTGAGTTTACCTTTGTATATGGGGTTAGACAATGGTCCAGTTTCATTCTCCTACATGTAGCTGTCCAGTTTTGCCAGCACCATCTGTTGAAGAGACTGTCATTTTGCCATTGTATGTCCATGGGTCCTTTATCAAATATTAATTGACCATATATGTTTGGGTTAATTTCTGGGGTCTCTAATCTGTTCCACTGGTCTGTGGCTCTGTTCTTGTGCCAGTACCAAATTGTCTTGATTACTATGGCTTTGTAGTAGAGCTTGAAGTTGGGGAGTGAGATCCCCCCTACTTTATTCTTCTTTTTCAGGATTGCTTTGGCTATTCGGGGTCTTTGGTGTTTCCATATGAATTTTTGAATTATTTGTTCCAATTCATTGAAGAATGTTGCTGGTAATTTGAGAGGGATTGCATCAAATCTGTATATTGCTTTGGGCAGGATGGCCGTTTTGACGATATTAATTCTTCCTAGCCATGAGCATGGGATGAGTTTCCATGTATTAGTGTCCCCTTTAATTTCTCTTAAGAGTGACTTGTAGTTTTCTGAGTATAAGTCTTTCACTTCTTTGGTTAGGTTTATTCCTAGGTATTTTATTCTTTTTGATGCAATGGTGAATGGAATTGTTTTCCTGATTTCTCTTTCTATTGATTCGTTGTTAGTGTATAGGAAAGCTACAGATTTCTGTGTGTTAATTTTGTATCCTGCAACTTTGCTGTATTCCGATATCAGTTCTAGTAGTTTTGGAGTGGAGTCTTTAGAGTTTTTTATGTACAGTATCATATCATCTGCAAATAGTGAGAGTTTAACTTCTTCTTTACCAATCTGGATTCCTTGTATTTCTTTGTTTTGTCTGATTGCCGTGGCTAGGACCTCCAGTACTATGTTAAATAACAGTGGGGAGAGTGGGCATCCCTGTCTGGTTCCCGATCTCAGAGGAAATGCTTTCAGCTTCTCGCTGTTCAGTATAATGCTGGCTGTGGGTTTATCATATATGGCCTTTGTTATGTTGAGGTACTTGCCCTCTATTCCCATTTTGCTGAGAGTTTTTATCATGAATGGATGTTGAATTTTGTCAAATGCTTTTTCAGCATCTATGGAGATGATCATGTGGTTTTTGTCTTTCTTTTTGTTGATGTGGTGGATGATGTTGATGGATTTTCGAATGTTGTACCATCCTTGCATCCCTGGGATGAATCCCACTTGGTCATGGTGTATGATCCTTTTGATACACTGTTGAATTCTGTTTGCTAATATTTTATTGAGTATTTTTGCATCTACATTCATCAGGGATATTGGTCTGTAATTTTCTTTTTTGGTGGGGTCTTTTCCTGGTTTTGGTATTAGGGTGATGTTGGCTTCATAGAATGAGTTTGGGAGTATTCCCTCTTCTTCTATTTTGTGGAACACTTTAAGGAGAATGGGTATTATGTCTTCTCTGTGTGTCTGATAAAATTCCGAGGTAAATCCGTCCGGCCCCGGGGTTTTGTTCTTGGGTAGTTTTTTGATTACTGTTTCAATTTCTTTGCTTGTAATTGGTTTGTTTAACTTTTGTGTTTCTTCCTTGGTCAGTCTTGGGAGGTTGTATTTTTCTAGGAAGTTGTCCATTTCTTCTAGGTTTTCCAGCTTGTTGGCATATAGGTTTTCATAGTAGTCTTTAATAATTCTTTGTATTTCTGTGGAGTCTGTCGTGATTTTTCCATTCTCATTTCTGATTATGTTGATTTGTGTTGACTCTCTTTTTCTCTTAATAAGTTGGGCTAGAGGCTTATCTATTTTGTTTATTTTCTCAAAGAACCAGCTCTTGGTTTCATTGATTTTTGCTATTGTTTTATTCTTCTCAATTTTGTTTATTTCTTCTCTGATCTTTATTATGTCCCTCCTTCTGCTGACTTTAGGCCTCATTTGTTCTTCTTTTTCCAGTTTTAATAATTGTGATGTTAGACTATTCATTTGGGATTGTTCTTCCTTCTTCAAGTGTGCCTGGATTAGGTCTGTCTCCTTCTCAGGTGTTGTCTCTGTGATCTTTGTCTGCCTGTAGTTTTGCCTTTTCATGGTGATAGAGATAGTTTGCAGAGCTGGTACAAGTGACCGCTGGAAGAGCTTCCCTTCTTGTTGGTTTGTAGCCTTTTCCTGGGAGAATAGCGACCTCTAGTTGCTTGTGCTGGGCAGCTGTGCGCAGACAGGGCTTCTGCTTCCCGCCCAGTTGCTTTGGAGTTTATCTCCGCTGTTGCTGTGGGCTTGGCCTGGCTGGGGCTGTTCCTCCAAAATGGTGGAGCCCCGTTGGATGGGGAGCGGCCAGGAGGCTATTTATCTCCGTAAGGGGCCTCTGTGCTCCCTGCTGCCCAGGGGGTTAGAGTGCCCAGAGATCCCCAGATTCCCTGCCTCTGGTCTAAGTGACCTGTCCTGCCCCTTTAAGACTTCCAAAAAGCACTCTCCAAACCAAAACAACAACAGCAACAATGAGAGAGGGAACAGAAAGAAAGAAAAAAAAAAAAGGAAAAAACAAGCGATTTTTTTTTTTTTTTCCTCAGGTGCCGGTCCCAGGCACCCGCTCACTGGTCCTGCTGCCCTGTCTCCCTAGCACCAGGGTCCCTGTCCTTTCAAGGTTTCCAAAAAGCACCCACCCACCGGTCCCGCAGGGAAGGAACGCTCGATATTCTTTGTCCTCAGGCACTGGTCCCAGGCACCCCCTCACCAGTCCCGCCGCCCTGCCTCCCTAGCACCGGGGTCCTTGTCCCTTCAAGGCTTCCAAAAAGCACTCGCCAAAAAGAGAGAAAAAAAGGGGAAAAACGCGCGATTTCTTCCGTCCTCAGGTGCCGGTCTCAGGCACCCACCCACCGGTCCCACAGGGAAAAACGTGGGATATTCTTTGTCCTCAGGTGCCGGTCCCAGGCACCCGCTCACCAGTCCTGCCGCCCTGCCTCCCTAGCACCGGGGTCCCTGTCCCTTTTAGGCTTCCAAAAAGCACTCGCAGAAAAGAGAAAAAAAAAAGGGGAAAAACGCGCGATTTCCTCTGTCCTCAAGTGCCGGTCTCAGGCACCCGCCCACCGGTCCCGCAGGGAAAAACGTGGGATATTCTTTGTCCTCAGGCGCCGGTCCCAGGCTCACCAGTCCCGCCACCCTGCCTCCCTAGCACCGGGGTCCTTGTCCCTTCAAGGCTTCCAAAAAGCGCTCGCCAAAAAGAGAAAAAAAAAAAAAAAAAGGAAAAACGCGCAACCTCCTCCGTCCTCAGGCACCGGTCTCAGGCACCCGTCCGCCGGTCCCGCAGGGAGAAACGCGGGATATTCTTTGTCCTCCGGCGCCGTTCCCAGGCACCTGCTCACCGGTCCAGCCACCCTGCCTCCCCAGCAACGGGGGCCCGTCCCTCTAAGGCTTCCAAAAAGCGCTCGCCAAAAAAAAAAAAAAAAACCGCTCCGGTTTCTCTCCACCCGCCGGGAGCTGGGGGGAGGGGCGCTTGGGTCCCACCGGGCCGGGGCTTGTATCTTACCCCCTTCGCAAGGCGCTGGTTCCTTGCAGGTGTGGATGTGGTCTGGATGTTGTCCTGTGTCCTGTGGTCTCTATTTTAGGAAGATTTTTCTTTGTTATATTTTCATAGCTCTATGTGTTTTTGGGAGGAGATTTCCACTGCTCTACTCACGCCGCCATCCTGGCTCCGCCCTCCATTTTAATCATTTTTAAGTGTTTACTCAATGGCATTAATGACATTCACAGTGTTGTACAACCATCACCACTCTCTACTCCCCATATCACCCCAAACTGAAACTCTGCGTCCACTCAGCGATACCACCCCATGCCCCCTCCCTGCAGCCCCTGGTTACCTCCAGTCTGCTTTCAGGCTCTATGAATTTGCACATGCTAGATACTTCCTGTAAGTGGACTCATGCAGAATGTGTCCTTTTGTGTCTGGCTTCTTTCCCTTAGCATCATGTTCTCGAGGTTCCTCCTTGCTGCAATATGTATTAGAGCTTCACTCTTTTTGATGGATGAATAATATTCCATTGTGTGGATTCACCACCTTTTCTCTATTCATTCATCTGTGATAGACACTTGGGTTATTTCTACCTTGTGGCTACTGTGAATAATGCTGCAGTCAATATTGGTGAGCAAGTACCTGTTTGGGTTCCTGTCTTCAGTTCTCTGGGGTATACCTAAGAGTGGAATAACTGGATCTTATGGTAATTCTATGCTTAACTTTTTGAGGAACCACCAAACTGTTATCCATAGCAACTGCACCATTTTATATTTCCACCAGCAACATATCAGGGTTCTTATTTCTCACTTCTTGTCAACACTTATTATTATCTGTCTTTTTACTCTAGCCATCCTAGGGGATGTGACGTGGTATCTTTGGTTTTGATTTGCATTTCCCTAACTAAAGATGTTGACCATCTTTTCATGTGCTTATTGTCCATTTATATATATATTGAGACCCTGGGCCTCAAGGGGGCAGGATCAGAAACAGAACATTAAGTACAACTTTGTTTACTGCCTCCACCATCTCTCTCTCTCTCACAATTCTATTCCACTTGTCTATGTGATACTTACATCAGTACCACACTTATTTTGATCACTGTAGTTCTGTAGTGATCTTTGAAATCCAGAAATGTGAGTCCTTCAGTGTTGTGCTTCTTTTCTCAAGCCCTGTGCCCATTTAAAAATTGGATTGTTTACATCTTGTTGTTGCATTGTAGGAGTTGTTTATATAGTCTGGATATTAAACCTTACCAAATACTTGATGTGCATATATTTCCTCCCATTCTATAAGTTGTTCTTTCACTTTTTAATAATGTTCTTTGATGTGCAAAAGCTTTTTACTGTTATGAACCTTAATTCACATGTTCTTTCTTTTGTACATGTCTTTTGGTATCATGTCTAAGCATCACTGCCAGATCCACAGTTATGGTGACTCACCCCATGTTTTCTTCTAAGAGTCTCACAGTTTAAGTTCTTATACTTTGGTCATGGATCCTTTTTGAGTTAATGTTTGTATCTGGTGTGAGGTAGGTCTCCAATTTCATTCTTTTGCATGTGGATACCCAGTTGCCAACACCATTTGTTAAAAGAGACTATTCTTTCCCCATTGAATGAACTTGGCACCCTTGCCAAAAGTCAGTTAGCCACAGATGTATGTATGGGTTTTCTGGACTCTTAATTCTATTCCACTTGTCTATGTGATCCTTATGTCAGTACCACACTTATTTTGATTACTGTAGTTCTGTAGGGAGTTTTGAAATCCAGAAACCTCCAATGTTGAGTCCTCCAATGTTGTTGTTCTTTTCTCAAAATTGTTATAGCTCTTCTAGGTCCCTTGTAATTCCATATTAGTTTGAGCATTGACTTGCATTTCTGCACAAAAGGCCATTTGAGTTTTATGGGGATTCCTGTGGTTAGTACTGACCATGACGTGGGGTTACTATAGCCACCCAGATGCTCACCTGGCCAGCGCTGCGATCTATGGAGAAAAGACACGGTGGCCCTAGGGCCAGTGATTCAGCTGGTCAGCCCCCTCCCAAGGGCTGCCATCAGGCTCTGCCTGGAGGAAAAGCAGCCCTGGCTGGAAGTGGCAGGGTGCCGGGCTCCCCACAGCCCTCAGCTAGGCCCTAACACAGCCCCCGCCGACTCCCCAGGTGATGGTCAAGAGTGGCCTGGATGAGCTGGTGAGCGACCTGCTCCAAGAGGCCCACAGCGACCTGGAACGGGTTCGTGCCATCTGGATCTGGATCTGCCACCACATAGGTAGGCCCCCCTGTGGTGCCACTGGCTCTAGGACCCCTTGATGCCACAGCCTGCGGGCCCTGCTCCCAGGGTAGCATTTCTTGGATTCACTCAGTCACCAGTGTATCTGGAGTGAGGCAGAAGGTGAAGAGGGGCTCCCAGGTGTGGGGTTGAATAACCTAAGGCTCGGCAAGGAGGGTGAAACCGTATGCTAATGGTCTCCTTGAAGGGCCTTGGCTGGGGGTCCCATGTGGCCCTCAGCCCACAGCCAGTGGCCAGAGCTGAAGCTCCTCACCCAGAGGCAGCCTTCCTCCATCTGGCAAACCCACTCCACAGTGTGGTGGGGTCAACTTCTAGTGTTTTCCCTGTGACATAGGACCAGCAGGGCTCTCCTGACCTTACGTCCTGAGCTTTTCCACTGGAGCAGCAGTTAGGGATGCAGCCGAGAGGCTGAACTCACCTGACACAGGTAGGGGGGTCGGACCATAGGAGGTCTGACCCCCCCACTGCAGCCACAGCAGGGACCAGAGAGCGGCTTCCTTGCAACTGTCTGCAGAGCAATGTGCTGGGAGGACCAGCAGGCAGAGGCCCCACCCCCAGAGCTGTCTGGGCCCCTTCCCCTTCCCACCCCCTCCTCAGAGGCCTAAGGGGCCAGGTGGCCCTCTCAGGGCATGCCCGGCTCCTCCTCCCACCACCTGCACAAAGAAGTACCATTTCCCTGATCTCGCCGGGGCCTGGGCCCAGTTCCGTGCAGGCCACAGCACCATCTCCAGGCTGAAGGAGTCCAGCCCAAATGAAGTGGAAAGCACAGCCAAGGGAGGGCGCGGGTAGTGCTGCAGGCAGTGGACTCCTCTCTCCTCACCGCCCCCTCCTCTGCCCTCCAGAGTACAACATTGAGGCTGCCCAGGAGAAGGACCGCCAGGCCCTCAAACTCACTGAAATCCTGCAGACCCAGAAGACCAACTGTGATGGCTACGCTGGGCTCTTTGAGAAAATGTGCAGGTACAAAAGGCAGGCCGTCGGGGACTGAGCACCCTCATCCATCCCTCTTCCCTCTCTCCAGAGCACCATGTGCCTTCGGCCACATGCCAGGCCTGAAATCTGAGTTTGCAAACTCTGCTCTGGAATCCAAGTGAGTCCTGAAAAGGTCAATTTCTCCCTTTTTAACACCAGCATAATTGACTTTGTACCATCTGCTGGGCTTCTTGATGCATTAACATAATGGCAAATGAATGCAGAGAGATAATTTGGTTATAAAAGGCCCTTTTTCCACCTTCTCCTGTTTCTGTGCAGCTGAAGGTTAGAAGAATGGCAGATCTGGGAACAGGAGGACACTGGCTGCTGAGCCAAGGGAACTGTGAAAGGCTGTCTTCGGACTGGTGCAGGGGCCCTCTCTTAGGGGAAACAAAAGGTCTCCTGTCTCAAAAGATGTGTCAGTTGGAAAAGCTGAATAACTAGGAAGCGGCTCCTCTCTTGGATCCTTTGGGTTCCATTTTCATTGCTTTGGGAGTGAGCGCCTGGCCAGGCTGCCCAGGTGGGTGACAGCAGGAGAGTAGCTAGGAAGGACACCATCTGTGTTTGGAGGTGTCATTGCTGGTTCCAGGTGAGCTGGAGTCAGACTCAAGGCCGGGGGAGCCCTGTGGGCCCATGCAACTTCCTGTGCCCATTCCCTCAGGTTGCTGGGTTCCCCAGGAAACAATCAGCCAGCCCTGGGGGGCCACTGGAAAGCCTGCCTCCCCCCGCAGGCAACACAGGGACCACTGCCTACTGACTCTGCATGCCGCCCAGCCCACCAGGACTGCCTGTGGCGCTCAGCAAACCAAGTGTAGCAAAAAACGCTTCGGAGCCATAGGAGGCAGTTGTGAACATCAGGGTCGTGTAGGCAGCCAAAGACCTCCTGTTCCTGGGACACACAGTCTATTCCTCTATGTCCTGACCCCCAGTGGTCCGGCCTCCCACGCTCCATCGCTCCTGGGAAGAACGGACAACTGCCTTGCCTCCGTGTTGCCCCAGCCCTTCTGCTCACTCCCTGCTCTCCCCGCCCCCCTCCTCCTGGGACCACAACCCCCAAGGCAGCCAGACAGGTCGGGGTGTGAGGATGCCCACCCACCCCTCCACCAGAGCAGCCATCTCTACCCCTCACGCCCACCCCCAGTCGGGCCCCAGCACCCCCAGGCACCTTGGGTCTCTGCAGGAACTGGATCCTCACCGGCCCCCTGCCAGGCTTCCCAGGCCCTAGGTTCCCTGAACAGACCAAAGCCTCACACCCTCCCATCCAGAATGTCACCTCCACCCGCTTCCGGCCCTGCTGCCCAAGACCCCACGCACCCTTCCGGCCGCCCCCACCCCTCTCCCTGCTGTTCCTTCCAGGCCAGACAGAGGCCTTTTCCCCCTGCTGTCATCAGCACACTTAATGCACAAGCTCCAGGCTCACCTTAGGCTTTTACTTAATAATTTTTCTAAATTAAAAAAAGAAGAATGCCTGTTAATTGTAGCTGATTTATAGAGTGCACAGAAGCAAAAAGAAGAAAAGCAAGTTATTCTGACTCCTACCACTTAGAGGTAACACCTGACATCTTGTCATATTCCTTTCCAGACTTTGCTCTATCACATCGGCCTTTCCTGGACTCATTTCTTCTTAAATGTTTTATAGGTCTTATATGTTGTTATACATTTTTTAGCCTCTCTATCTTCCTTCCCTGTGAACATCCATCTCAGAATCCTACACACAGAAAGCCCTCAATGATGGGAAATGACAGGCTATTCATAGTGGACTTGCATGAAATGGGTCTTATTCTCTTTTTAAATAATGGAACAACCCTCAGTAATCTGTTATCAGTTCTATTCGTGCCTAGCATCTTTCAGAATATAATTATTTACATCTTAATTTGCAAGTTTGACACTATTTAGGGTTTTTAAGCATAGCATATGTGCTTCCTTCTCCAGTGTAGGCCTGCCAGCCTGGTATAGGACTGCCAGGTGGAGAGCCAGAAAGGCTTCTCCAGTCCTCAGTTTACCAGCCCTTAATCCCCATATACTAGTTTTGTCCCTGTTGTATGTGCCTGAACCCGTCAGAGTACCGATTTCTCCTCTGTGCACAGGGACTCGATTGCCTGCCGGTAGGAGTGTTGGGCTAAATGAGAACATGCACTTGGGAGTTTGCTAACCTGACTTTGGTGTTGCTGTGTTTTTAACCTTCCCTGTCTTTCTTAAGGATCTGAGTGTTTTTGCTCCATGGAACTTTCCTACAGACCCACACAGACTTACTTAGACTCAGAAAATTGACACTTGCCTTGAGTGAAACTGTCAGCTTTTGGTCTGGTGCAGATGCTTAACAATGGCCGTATCCTGGCCTGCAGCTGATCATTAAAACACATCCCAGCATTTTGCATCCTTTAAAGTAGGTTCCAACCTGGGAGTTTTCAAGGTCAAGACTCTCCACGTTGCCCTGGACATTTAACAATAGCTCACAGTTCCCAGAGTTCTTTTAACTTGCTTTAAAGATCAGTAACCTCCTCCCTGGACCACTTTCCTAATTCCCCTTACCTTTAAAATAACTGCAGAAGGTTTGGTAAATTCATTAGCTGATGCATTAGTAACTGAAGCCATGTAATCCACACTCACTGATTTATCCCTGCTTAGCTGTCAGAGTGGCCTCTTAGCACGAATAGTACCCACACGGCCATCATTACTTCTGCCAGTCCCTTCTGCCTCCCTGCAGTGGCCTCATTAAAGACTGATTTAATAAAGGAATTTGGTGGGGAATTCAGATATTTTCACAAGAGCATCCATTTCCTCATCGTCTTTCCCAAGTAACCCGTGTGAGGTTTTCATTAGTGCTGTGGCTTGTGACAGATTCTTTCTGCCTTTCTGTCCCGCATTATTGTCTCTCCTTTCACCTCAGTTCCCCAAGCCTTAACGAATTCTGCATAATTTCCTTGGCAGGGCCAAGCTTAATCCCCCAGATTCCTGCCCCTGAGTCAGCCTCCTGCACAATCCCCACCCCTGTTATCACAGCTTCAGCTAGCAGCTTTTGCAGAGACTTTTGATAAAGCTGGGAGCTTCTTACCAGTTGAGGCTTTGCTGCTGAGGAGACTCGTTGTCTTCAATCAGATGTCAGCCTGCGATCCTTCCACCCTCCGGCTGTCAGGGTGAGCATGAGCAGTGGGGTGTTTCTGCTCAACACGATGTCTCAGACAATCCCAAGCCCAAAGGCTGGGGAGTGACTGTCTCAGCCTCCTGAGGGAGACAGATAATACTGGAGAAATTTAAATTATCCCCAAACCTGACTTTGTCATACCTGACATCTAAACACCCCCATCCCAAAGGACAGTACTCACAAAGACGAATTGCATCTCTATAGCAAACCATCCATACTCTTCCTTGTATACCACCCAGAAGTTGACAGACGAACCAAATCTTGGTGCAATACAAAGGTCCCTGAACTGTGCATCAGACCAACTGAGTCCTGATGCTGCTTTGGCTCTGGCTGGTTGCGTGTCCCCAGGCAAATCAGCCCCCCTCTCTGATCTGCTGACTCCTCATTTACCAAAGAGAAAGCCCCTGAGTCACACTCGAAAGGTTCTAAACAGGGCCTTGAAGTGAGAATTATTAACAATTACAGTTACCGACATGGCCATAAGGGTGGTGTAAGAAAAGGGTAAGGGAACCATATAGCATAAATATAAAGACACTGTCAAATTTACAAGAAATCAACTATGTAAATCATGAAACATAAGCCACTGTTATACTTGTCCTCTGCAGAGAAATCACAATTGGTTTTTGCCAGTTTGGAAGTTACCTTTTTTTGCAATAATATTAACCTTATTAAGGACCAACATTTCAGGAACAGAAGGCTATAAAACTCTAATTCACATATGTTTGCCTGGTTAAAGTGACCATTGGGCTTAAAATTAATAAGACCATATTTCCTAATTTCATTATTAGAAACCGTAATATTTTCATCAAGATACCAAAAAAGAGCCTGCTTCCTTGCCTCCCCCGTGTCTATGGTCCATCCCTTCTTCTTGCCTTTTTTTGCCACATGGCTCAGACATGCTGGGAGGGGTGGTCAGAGTTGGGGAGTCCACTGTGGTCCGAGCCTGATGCCTGCTGGGCACACTGCCCATGCCAGGCAGCTCAGCCACCCCGACACTGTGCAGTGTCACACAGTTGCTACAGCGGAGCCGGGGCCACCAGTATATAAAATGACAGTCACACTCTGGATCCACCACCTCCTCAATAAATACCACTGGCACTAGGATTTTCAAAACTGTCAAAAGTAAAAACCAAGATTCTGCAGCCCAAGGCTACTTAGATGGATCTCTCTCGGTAAAATTGTGGGCTGTAGGGTGGTCGGTCAGAGCTCAGTAGGAAATGGAAACATTTCTTGTCCTCTTTCCCTTCTTCAGTGCTCTCCCAGATCTTTCCAGATCATTTCTCCCCGTTGGTGGGAGGATACCCCTGTACATTCCCTGCGGCCACAGCTTCTCCCAGTAGGACAATCCCGCTTTGAGTTCCCTAAACAGGCCTTGTGAATGACTAGCATTTCAGTGACGGGTCAGATATCTGCCCCACTTCCAACTATGAACACATCTAGAGCAACCAGTGAACTTTATTTTTGAAATATTACATTTTATTATGCTAGATTATTTTTTATATTATATGATATATGATATTTCCACCTGGTGCCTGGTACAGTGCTTTGCACATAGTGTATACAGTCAGTGATCTTTTGATTACATGACATTGTCATGGATCATCCTAATTAGCAACCAGCTGCTGCAATTATTAGCTCCACAGGTTTGCATAAGAATTATAGATTATTAACAATAAGGCTTCACATTATGACTTCTTTGTCTAATTCATCTTGCACATAGCTGCCAGGTAATAAAATACCCTCATATCCTAATGAAGCATGGCATAAACTTACGGCTGAGTTTATTTTTTCATCTTTATTCTGCCCCAGGCATTCCCCACAGCCCTCCCAGCTTTTCCTCAGCCTGTCATAGGAGAATCAACCCCTAGAGATCATTTAATGCTAACCTTTCTTTTTGCCCATAATGAGCCTGGCAAGGTCACACTGGAGGTGGCCTTTAGAGTGGGCAGTGAGCCCTGATTGCCTGCACATGGGCATCCCGCTGCCTCCTCGGCCCCTTCCAGGCTTGGGCAGGGCTCTCACTCTGGTTCCCCGACTGGACACGCAAATCTTACCCCCACGTCACCCCGTTGGTGGGAGGATACCCCTGCACATTCCCTGGGGCCATGGCTTCTCCCAGGAGGACAATCAGCAGTCTGAGCCCCCATCCTGCCCCCATGCACCTGCTCCATTTACCATGACACCTGGGGGCCGCACAGGTGTCCAGGGCTTCTCCTTCCGTGACTCAGGTGACTCTGGACAGAGGCTGAGCATCGGTGGGAAATGACCAGAGGCCCCAGCTCCACTCAGTCAGCTCACCTTCCTGCAAAACAGGCTATTCTCCCAACACCATCATTCCCAGAGCTCCACTGAGCCCTCCACACCTTCCTAGAAACTGATCTGCGCAGACGTTCTAGACAACAAAGGAAAATAACTCACCGAAGAATGTAATTTCAAAGAGTACTTATGGATTTTTTTCCAATCTAATCATTAACAAAAATTTAGAAAATACAGAGAAGTTTAAAGAAGAAAATTAAAACCACCCATAATCACATTACTAAAAGGCCAGGTGACTTTTGCGCACTCACACACGCAAAGGCATTGTGCTGATGGTAGTTGTGTAGGCTCTTGTCAGTTAACATTGCGTCAGGAGCATTCTTACCTTTCTAAATATTTTTCACAGTTCTTTTCCTCACCCACTCTCCGAGCCCCACCCTCTGTTGAACCCCACCCCCATACCTCCATCCCACCCCTCCGGCCTTGCTTTTGACACACCCTCTCTGCTGCCTGTTTTCTCCAGATCTCTAAACGTGGTCAGATTTCCCCATTCTGAGAACAGCCCCCCATGCCTACCCCCGCAGCGGTGCAGATGGGAGACGGAAATTATGCCATGCTTCATTAGGATATGAGGGTATTTTATTACCTGGCAGCTATGTGCAAGATGAATTAGACAAAGAAGTCATAATGTGAAGCCTTATTGTTAATAATCTATAATTCTTATGCAAACCTGTGGAGCTAATAATTGCAGCAGCTGGTTGCTAATTAGGATGATCCATGACAATGTCATGTAATCAAAAGATCACTGACTGTATACACTATGTGCAAATGAGACGGGAGCTCTGCAAGTGTGCGAGCCGCACTTCTCTTGTGGGCTCCTTGGCGCACTGCCTCCTGGGCCTCCTGCCTCTGTGCTACCCTTCTTCTCCAGGGGCTGTTTTGGTCCTTACCAGCAGAAACTCTGGACCTTGGGATCTGGTTTCTTTTGCTCTCTGTTCCCACTTCCCAAGTGCTCCCGAAATCCTTCCCCCAGGACCAGCTGGTCTGTTCTTGTGGAGTAAATTAGACAGCCTGGGAGGCCTGGACCTTCTCCTGTAAAGCTGCAGGCAGAAGGGCAGGACTGCAAATCTTCCAAGCCCATAAGGAGCCTCAGCAGAGAGGCCGGAACCAGGCAGGGGAGGGGAGTTCAGGCAGCTGTGGGAACTGGGGATCGTCCTATGCATGTGAAGCAGCACCCATGGAGGGTGGAACGGGGTAGCCTACAGGTTCCACACTTATCTTTATTGCCTCTCTCAACAGATGATATCTAGATATAGATAAGCAATTTTAACCCACCAGTCTAATTGTTAATTAAACATTAGTTTTTATGGGGAAAAGTCCCCTTTCCATGGCCATTTCACCCCATTACCCTAAGAGGCTGCATGGCCCTCTTGTTCAGAGCAACTGAGACTGCAGACCTGGTCCACGGCAGGACCCCAGCTACCAGGCCACCTCCCCTACACAGACCTGGCCAGTGCCCGGAGTACAGAATTGGTTCGTCTGAGAGGGGTGTAGTCAATGCGTGGTTCTCCTAGGGGCCCCATCTGAGGACTGATGGACAGCAGACATGCCCTGAGGCCTGGGGCCACAGACAGGCTTCGGGCTGCCACCCCTGGTGGGAGCTGCCTCTCAGAGCCCAGTCTCCCCCCAGGATGGCTGGAGTGCAGTGTGTGACCGTGCCTGGCTACTCTAAGGGCTTTGGCTACCAGACTGGACAGAGCTTCTCCGGGGAGTTTGACCATGCCTGGAATGCCGTGTACCTGGAGGGGAGATGGCACCTGGTGGACAGCACCTGGGGCAGTGGCCTGGTGGATCCCACCACCTCCAAGTTCACCTTCCTGTAAGTACAAGTCTCAGTTCTGCTGGGGGGCTGGCTGGTGGAAATGTGGGAGGCATGAGGTTGCAGGAGGCAGCAGGTAGAAAAGACCAAGTGGAAGAGAAAGGAGAGCCAGGGTGCCTTTCCTGGCTCTCTGAGGCAAGCCAGCTCCCAGCCAATTGCAAGAACCCAAACCCTCCACTAACCAAACCCCTCCTCTGACCCCCCATCTGATCCCCCTGAGCGCCGCCCTGCTGCCCGACCTTCTGCAGTGCTGGGACCTGCTCACCAACATGGTTGTTGATCAGCTTCCCCCCACTCTAGCTACAATGAATTCTACTTCCTCACCCATCCCGCACTGTTCATCGAGGACCATTTCCCAGACAACAAGAACTGGCAACTGCTGAAACCTCCTCAATCGCTGAGGCAGTTCGAGAACAGCATGTATCACAAGAGTGAATTCTACAACAAGGGGATGCTGAGTGCCCACCCAGAGACATCTGTCATCAAGACAGGTAACCCCAAAGCTGGCACCCAGCTCACCAGCAGCAGGGCAGGGCATCCCATTCTATGCCTCTAGCCATCTAAGCCCCCATGGACTGCCCTCACTGGGCCCAGCCAGGGCCCGTAGCTTCGGGGTAAGCTGGGAGTGTATGTGGATATGTGGGGGCTACTGACACAGCCATCAGGGCAGGATGTGGCCGTGCGCCACATTTCTACTGACAGAAGCCCTTGCACACCAGCATAAACCAAGAAGGAGGTGCAAAAGAAGTCTCTGCATCTCCCGAGCCCCCAAAGGCGGCCGCGTTAACATCCCAGCCTGTCAGAGGGCTGGGGCTCAAGGGCCCCCAGCTGGGTGAGTCTCTCAGTTCACACAGCAGAGAAAAGATGCCTCAGCTACACCCTCCTCACAGTTCAGATTCCCAGCAGAAGCTCACTAGCCAGTTGTATTCCCCCAAACTCCTGGCAGAGTATGTGTTGTCCCAGCTGAGCCGGGATCTGTGTGTCAGGGGTCCAACCAGCTAGCAGCAGGGTCTTCCGGGACAGAGGGTTTGGGGAGGTAGCCCCTGAGCTGGGTTCAGAGGCTAGAAGAGAGCAGGCATCACACATGCAGATGAGATGGACATGTTCCAGGAAGGACACGGCAAGCCCTCCGATCTGAGCTCAAACACCCCTGGGGTGCAGCCTGGCCTCCTCAGAGCCATTCCCTCAGATGCCTGTCAGTTCCTCCCTTTTTCCTCTTGGAGGCAGGATCCAGCCTCTTTCAGCCAACTTTCCTGAGGCTGGGTAGTACAGGACACTGAGCTGCGCTGTCCCCATGACTTGCCTGGACTGGCATTTGTCCCCTCCCCACAAAGGCCATGGTCAGCTAAGTGGATGGGTTTGCACACTATGAGGTTAATGGGGCCAACTCCAGGGGTCCAGAACTGTGATCATGGGCCTCACAGGGCTGCCTCCAGAAGACTGTGTCTTTTGTATCTCCAAGGTCCTGGTGCCTCGCGCAGGACATAGCCTGGACCCACCGCAGGGCTCAGCACAGACTGTCAGTGCACCCCCGTGCTTCAGACAAGGACTGCCTGTCTGTACCACATCTGCCACCAGGGGGCTCTGCACTCCCAGAAGGGAAGGCCTGGGCTCACATGGGCTGTTTGCACAGGATGGTTTGTGAGTGGGCCCCACCACGCACTGTGGGGTGACAGCACCAGGAAGCACAGGTGTCCCTGTGCTCCTTCCTGCTGATTGTCCCTTCCACCTCACAGAGGTTTCCCTACCCCACATTACTGAGCTCTTGGACACTTTCTGAAACTGCAAAAACCTAGTGGCTCCTGCTGCTAAAATAACGGCATCAGATTGCTGTCTTTCAGGATGCGTTTCCTGAGCTTGCATCAGATGAGGAACCTACTCTTTCTGTTACGGGCCACAGGACCACAGGGAGGAGTGGGTGAGGCCCCACCGACAGCAAAGTAATGCCACTGCCTTTGTAAGAGCAATAGAAATGTAAACACTGGGTTTCCTAATATACACTCATGTGAAATTTTACCCATATTCATAATGCATATTTAAAGAATACTCTTTGTTGGAGCTACTTTTGCTAAGAGTGAGGATGGGAAGAAAGCAGAAGAGGGAAGCAGGTGGGCAAAAGCCAGGGGAGGATGAGACTCAGGATTGGGGGTAGAAAGCCCCTGAGAATGGGAGGGAGCTAGGGAGGGTTGAGGAGAGGAGGGGGAGAGGATACAGAGGGGTCACAGGCTCCTCCAGAGCCCCCAGGGTTGCCAGTCCTGTATTTCAATTCTTTCCAGCCATTCAACTCACCTTTGCTGAGAAGTGCCTGGGCCAGGCATTTGGGAAGGCCTGGCACATGGCAGGAAGGAGGCAGGTGGGGCCCCCCACAGTGCCCACGCCCAGGAGGAGGAGGGACAGGACATTACCCAAAACTGACTCATTACAACAGTGCTAATTCGCTGCTGGAGATGCAGGGCCAGGAGAGTGGCTTCCAGGGAACTCAGCCTCTCCTGAGGACATAGGGACATCAGGGCAGGTCTTAGCCAGATTTGGGGGAAGGCATGGGTGAGGGCCCTGGGGCATGAAGGGTGTGCTCCCGGAGCATGTGAGAGGTTGCCTGCAGTCCTGAGAGGAAGCATCCTGACTCAGGTGAGGCAGGAGGGGATAGGCCTCTCCACTGGCCTCCAGTTTAACGGTGACCCACAGAAGTAAGCCCAGGAGTGACTGGGTGGATGTTTTCCCAGGAGGTTTTGCACTGCCATGTGGATGTGCTGGCAGCCCTCCACGCATCAAAGGTGCATTGCACAGGGACCTCACACCAACTCAAGTGCACGACAGCCCAGGAGGGGGCCATGAGCATTTGAGGGGTAAGACAGCTTCAGCCCACTGAGTTGGCTTGCAAGAGGAAGTGAAGGGACAGGAGGGATTCAACCAAGAAAGGATGCTAAGTAGTCCTTGGTCACTTTCCTTTGGAGGTTACCATGGGGCTGACTGAAGGCAATAGAGAAAGAGTGTAGACAAAGAAAATAGCACAGAAGCGCAAGCATCTCCACAGTTCATGGAATGGTAAGGGAAGGAATGGCAGCAGAGCCCAGGTGGTGGTCACAGGGGTGGGAAGAGGATAGGCCGAGGAGGGTGATAGATGCAAGGGCACAAGAGAACTTCCAGGAGGGCGTGGCCAGCAGCCTAGATTCTCCAAGGAAGTCACTGAAGACTTTGGGGGTAGGGACAGAGGCCAGATTTCAGAGAACTAACTGCATGGAGGGAAACTACAGTGGCGAGGGGTTTGGGGGTGTTAGGGAGGTGAGGAGCTGGCAGTGCCCGAGAAGGCAGAGAAAGTTTCCCAGAGGGAGAAGCCCATGGAGAAGGCAGAGGGGAGAGGACTGGCCACACTCCACCCTGCATGGGGACTCTCACTCTGGCGCTGGGAGCTAGCACTGAACGCACCAGTGGAGCAGCCTGGGGCCAGGGTTCTGGCAGGGGAGGTGGGAAATTTCAGGGGCACTTGTCCAAGCCCAGGCACAGCTTTCTGCCTCCCCAGCAAGAGCACTGAACCCAGACAGAGGAAGAGTTACTGGCCAGCACACATTAGACAGCAGCCTGGTGCCTTTCTCTGTGCTTGTCCATGAACAGGGCTGGGCAGGGGTAGTTGCTGAAAACGAGGAGCAGGTGATCAGCTTCTGAGAAGAAGGCAAGGTGGAGCTCCTAGAAGGCCACTGCTTGCTCTGCGGTCCTGTGAGGAAGGGAGGACTGGGCAAAGACCAGAAAATGGACCACCTGTTCCTGAAAACCAATGACCAGGACAGAGGAAGACAAATGTAGAGGGCAAGGGGATTGGGTGGGTGCAAAAGGCCCTCCTATGCACTCATGACTCCATTCTGGAAACGTGGCTGAGACATGCCCGTGAAAGGAGCATGGGCGGGGGTGGGGAGGAAGAGCAGGGGAGCTGCCCACCACACAGCGACAGTCCCAGGAGTAGCGCTAATCCAACCAGGTAATGCATTGCCACGATGGCTGTGGACCACTGTGATAAACCGTCGGGAAGAGCAGCGTGAAAGCAGGACTTGCAACTCGGGAGCCACAGTCAGAGAGTGCCCTCCAGCTACAGTTGTGGTCCTCCTTGTCCCTTGGCCCTCTCCCCTGCCCTGAAAGCAGGCTAAGCCTCATGCAACCTTCATGTAACATGAATCCAATGGGTGAGGCAGCACTACAGTTGAGGCCGGTGTTTCCGAGAGCCCCAGCTTTCAGCTCACTAGAAGAGAACCACCAAAAAGGGGTAGGAAAGGCCCTTAGGGGTGTGCTGCAGCCAGCCTCCGCCATGCCCGGTGACTGCACGTTAGCAGCCTAAAATCAGTTGTGGTGAACAGAAATGGTCCAATGCTGGAAGTCAGGGCTTCCCCCCTGAAAAACTAGTTGTTAGGCATTTACCAGCATTTCAGCCCATACTGGACCCATCTAACCTGACCCTGTCTTTCTCTCCACAGTGAAGGGGAAGGCCACAATCTCCATTGAGAGCTGCACCCCAACGCTGTTCATGTTCATGCTCAATGGCAAACAGGAGCACGGGCTGCTGAACCTCAGGGAGACCGGGATGAAACTGGACGTATACCCTCCAACCGTGGGCACCCACAAGCTGCAGATCTTCGCCAAAGGCCACTCTGACATCTACAGCTCTGTGCTGGAGTACACACTCAAGTGCACCTACGTGGACATCAGTGTCCAGCTGCCAGCCGAGCTGCACCAGCCCGTGGGCCCCAGCTGGTTCTCAGAGCAGATGGGCATCATGAAGCCCTCCCACCCTGACCCCATCATCCATGCCAGCGATGGGCGCTGCTCCGTCAGCTTCAGTGTGGAGGAGGGCATCAGCGTCCTGGCATCCCTGCATGGGGACGAGGGCCCCGTCACTGAGGAGCTGCAGCGGCGCCACATCTTCCAGCTGCTCCGGGAGAAGCGGGTAGAGCTCAAAGTCCAGCTGCCCCATGCTGGCAAGTTTGCCCTCAAGATCTTTGTCAAGAAGAGGCAGGAACTGGGCAACTACGTCTTTGTCTTCAATTACCTGCTGAGCTGCACTGACACCAAGGTGAACTGGCCCATGTTCCCTGAGAGCTTTGGCAACTGGGGGCAGGGCAATGAGCTGCTGGAGCCTCTGTCGGGCGTGCTTCCTGCCAACCGGAATGTCCCATTCAAACTGAAGCTGCATGGTATCGCCAAAGCCCTGGTGAAGGGGCAGGACACGTGGCCCCTGACCCTGAGTCGCGAGGGCTACTGGGAGGGCAGCTGCAGCACGGCCGGCTGCCAAGAAGTCTATGTCATGGTGCTGGAGAATGCCAACCACAACTTCTACTCCTACATCCTGAAGTATAAAGTGAATGCGCAATGAGGCCCACTCTCTGGCCACACCCGCCCAGGGGCCCAAGGCCAGACTTGTCCAGGGAGGGCCCAGGGCGAGCGCAGAGAGCCCTGGACACCACGAAGTCTGCGTGAAACTACTTCAGGGCCTCTGCCTCAGCTGCCCTGCTCTGCGGCGGGACCTGTGACATCAGGTTCTGATGGCTTCACTCAGTCTCTCTGGCCGAGGGGACTGAGGCAAAGGCCCTTTAGAAGCAAAAGGTGCTATGTAAATCCAAGGACTTGTAAACTGTACGTCACTGCCCAGATGCCCACTTCTCAGAGTAATGCCCTCGTGGCACTGTTGTTCTAGGGTTGATGTGGAGAGGCAGGAATGCTGCCCAGGCTAGGAGCTTTCCACATGATGGTGCCAAGGGGACAAGATCTGCAAGGCTGAGTCATCTGGAATCATAGAGACCCTTTCAGGTAGCGTTACAGTGTCTCACCAGATCCCGGATTCCACGGAAGCTGGAATCACCACCTTTTCCCGGCATGACCATCTTCCGCATTCCCTGATGCTTTAGCCACTTCTTGCCTTCAAGAGCCCTAGAAAAAGGAGAGGAAGCTAGCCCACCCACACCCAGCTGCAGGCTCCACAGTCCGTGTGTATCCTGGGAGTGTGGCAAAGAAACGCTATGAGGAGACTCCAAAGCAGAGAGCGGCCAGTGTTCCCCTGGGTGTCCTGGGGGCCCAGAGCAGTTCTGCAGCCTGAATCTAGGGGTCTAAGACCTCTGACCGCTCCCAGAGGAGCCTGCAGGGCAGTTAGTCCTAGTTAGTCTGGCTAAGTAGCCTCCCTGCAGGTCCTCTCAGAGCCAGGGCCTCAGTGTCTGGCCTGTGCCCTTCCCAGGGAGTCTCAAAAGGCTGCTCGGTCCCTGGGGAACCTTGCTGATAATACTAAATAAAGACCTGGGTGTAGTGAGCAAGCCGCAGTGGGAGCAGACTCACATAGTAATAGGGCTCCTGCCCCAGGACGCCTGCTGGTAGAACCAGGGTGGGGGACCTCAGCCTGCCCTGGGGGCTGTTTTGGGGCTTGTCCCTATCCCATCTCCCTTCCTCCCTTTCTCTGACATGAGCGACCCCTGGAGACTGGCCTTGGGCTTTCCATGGTGACAGTTCAGGGCCTGCAGCCTCTGCCACCCAGCGGGCCCTGAGCAGCACCTCAGGCGAGTGTTGCCATGGCAACAGTGGAGAGGCTGGCTCCAGCGAGGCCAGGGGAGAGGCAAGGATGCGGGGCCTTGTGCAGCCGCTGCCCCACCATCCCAGGTCCCAGAGACACTGGAGCTGGTCCCTGCTGACCTCCTGGAGTCTGCCGCTCTGTGGCCCCCTGCTTCCTGGCCCCAGCCCTGAGAGCTGGCACAGCCCAGCAGCCCCCTCACTCTCCACTCCCAATGCCCCAGGTGGGGCTGCAGCCGGGGCCAGCCTGGAATCTCACAGCCTCTTCTGCCTTCATCCTCACATTTGTATAGTCAACAAATAACCATGGGGCACTTAATAAGCATGAGGCCCAGTGCTAGATGCTGGGGCTATAGAGGGAACCCAGGGGACCCTGCCCCTGCCATCCCAGAGTTCAGGGTGGGTGGTGGCAGCCTGCCCTGTACAGGCCTATCTATGATTCCAGGCTCCTGACCCTGAGCCCTTCATCCCCCTGGGCTCTTTCCCCAAAGGGGCCCCCAGATTGGACCTGGCCCAGAGGAATGTTACAGGGGTGCCCATCTTCCACCAGCCTGGGGTCCCTGGAATAGGAGTAGAGTACACCATAGGGGTCTGGGCTGCCCTGGCTTGTTTCCAGTGCCCTCTGGCAGGCTCTGCCTCCCAGGCATTGGGCACCGTGTTAATGCCTGAAAATGCACAAAGGCCCCAGAGGTGGAGCCATGTGCACAACAGGGTGCGCAGGGGAACAAGGGGAGTTTTTACATCCTGAAAACAGCCTTTTCCCACACCTTTGATTTTGTGGGCTGAAAGAAATGTGCTGTTTGATCAAAATAATAAGTGTTTTCTATGACTCGTGTCACTCACTGGACCCAGAGCGGGCCGCCACAGCTAGTTCTGCTGAGAATGACGCACACCATTTTAAAAACAATATAACTAATCTATATACCGTGGAGTGTGCGGAGGATGCTCTCAACAAAATAGGAAGTGTCCTGAGAACCCACAGGCGGTCAGCCTCTCCAAGCGCCTGTAGAGCATCAGCTGTCCTTCCTGGGGCCTTAAACCAGATACCCTCTTTGTAAAACAGCTGTAGGCACAGTCAGAAATCACCTGAATTTCTTTCCACTAAAGTAAAAATACATTAAATGAAATCCAATCTTCATGAATTTTACACGCATGCTGCTCAGAGTAGAATTCGGGATTGCATTTTGAAATCTTTTATTCAAATCCTCATCTTTGTTTCCTGGTCGAACGGTCCCAGCGGCAGGTGGAATGGCACGGGTGCCCCCTGGTGCCCAATATGCGGAGCTACCGGCGCTGCAAGCCTCCGAGAGACCATTTATCATCAGAGTTTTTACGCAGAATTTGAAAAATGCTGCACAGCTGTTTATGTTAAATTCACTGGGTGCTTTCTCGTGATTTCTCAGAGCTTCCTCGTGTGCACACAAAGCACTTCTTTGCCACGCACAAGCTGTGGGCAAGCCTGGGAGATTGCTTGGCATAGCGAGAAGACATGGAATGTAATAGGACTTGGAGAGTTTTGCCGGGAAATCCCGTCTTGAAACAGAAACGCCGGACAGAACTGGCTGGGGCAGCTTTGACCACACCCATTACTGTGCGTTGAAGGATTGAAACTGAGCAAACTCAGAGCTTTTGCTGGTAAGGCCTAGCTAGGAGGGCAGTTCTCAGGCCACGGGGCAGAAATGTGTGCAGGGTCCAGAAGGGTCGGGGAGTGAGGGGCAAAAGGGCTACAACCACATCTGCTATTAACTTCTTGTAGGCTTGTTTGGGAAGCACCGCCAGCACAGCTGGACCCCATTTTCAATCTGATTATGACCATTGTTGAGCTCTCCATAAACTATATTGTCCCTCCAGGACAAACTTCTTAGCCTGCTGAGATTAAAAGGAAATAAATAGATTACCTGAAGCATGCAGGATTTAGGCTAGATTTGAAGAACTATTTCCTGTTGTTGAGCAGGAGGAAGTCTGTGAAATCCTCTTCTCAAAGGACTTGAAGAGCAGAACAGTTTTCCCAGTGGCCTGGGGTTTTACATGCTATGCTAACTGGAAGGACTAGATTCTGTCCCAACCAGCTAATCCTTGAAATACACTAGGTGACCCACAGCAAGCACAGGGTGAACGCTGTTGCCACAGACTTTGCTACTGGTCAATGTTCAAAGGTGGCTGCACCGGTGTCCCACATCAGTCTACCTTAGGTGCCTAATTTCTTTTTATTTGGCATAAGTAGCTGGAAATTTTAAGAGGTGATGACTTTATATAACGTGTGCTCTGAGCTGTGTGGGCCGGTCTGTTAAGTATGCTTTCTCCACGTTGTTGCAGGTGTTGTTTTCCAATAAAACTTATATTCATTTTTAGCCAACAATGTAATTATCGATCCATTCTTATCACTGCTCTCACAAGAAGGAAAAAAAAAGAAAGAAAACAGGAAAAGACACTTTCATGTTCAAAGGGAGCCCTGGAAAAAAAAATAAAAATAAAAATCAATGTCCCAGCCATTTGAATGTGATGGTGAATGCAAACATAATGTCAGGCAAACAGCTATTTCACATTAAGTCAGCTCCAGCCCCTCTCTGACTCACATGCATTTGAAGAACATGAAGGCAGTACTTCTTTCACTGAAACTTGTTTAACTTGAAATTTTTTAAATCAATCCCAATTTCTGTGTTTAGTGGGAGAAAAAAACTGTACCAAAAAATGTCGATCAGCCTTATTTTTTGTTGTTTTGAATATATTTAAATATATTTTTCTTGATTTTCATATACATGCAGAAACTTTCCAGCAGTTATCTAAACAGAGTATATTCATAAATTAGACATTTAGGGAAATATAGAAAATGGAAATCTAGACACCTCTGAGAAGCTGCTGTAACCATGGAGACCATTCTACAAGCCATTGTGTGAAGGACAAAAAGAATTTGTGTTCCCAAATCTGGCCTCATCCTGTCACCTCCTGCTAGATCCACAAACATGAGCCCCAGTGCCCTTCTCCTGAGGAAGGAGGCCCACAGGTGGACCATGCCTTTAGCAACATAGTCAGGGGAAGTCAGAAGACAAAGTCTCCCACATAATAGAAGGAGAAATTCTTGCATCATTAGAACAGCCTGAAAATCCCAACCATGCAGCTGCAATGGATGACCTCTAATGTCCCCTCCAGTCCAGAGAGTTTGTGTTGCTGCCTCTCTGTGAATAAATGCTGGCGGGCGGTAGACCTGGGGTTGTCAGTGGTGGAACATCTGACAGGCCCTGCTGTGTTAAGAGCTTGCCCTGCAGCCCCCAGCGGACTGCGCTGCTGGCTCCTCTCTTGCCTAAGGGTAAGGGGCTGGAGAAAACCCAGCCAACAGACCAAATGGGAAGCAACCGTCCCTGGCAGGATGTTACTTCTCTGATTTTGCAAGTGGAGTGGAAGAAAACTAAAAGCAGGTAGCAATGGGGATGCCTCTCTTGGATACCCCGCAGACAACCCTGAGACAAAAGATACTGAACCAAAGTCACTTTTCTCCCCCAGATTACCTCTAACTCCTCCTGGGCCCCCAGCACATTCAGTGTATCTCCATTCCCCAGGCACCTAAGTCAGGCTAATGGTAGTCACTAGTGACTCCTTCCTCCCCCTCAGTGATGAAATCTGGTCCCCTCTGACCTGCTCTGCCAAATCTATGTCCATCCTATCCCGTGGCCTTTGCCATGATTCAGGCCCTTATCATCTCTCAGCTGCACTGCGGTGGCTTCCTGTGATGACATGAACCCCCACCTGCCCCATGGCTCTTCACATTGCCTTGTGTAAGTACAGCAGTGTGACTGGTCAAGACAAGGTTGCCACAAAAGCCTTCCAGAAGTTTGCCATCTCTGGAGAAGGTGTAATTGTGTCAGGTGCTGGTAGAATAGGTAGGTCTTCAAACAGAAGCTGGTTTTAACAGGGATATGGAGGCTCCTTTTTCAGGACTCTGAAGAGGCAAGATGCTGAGGTCTTTACCTCTAGGGGATGGTGTGCAGGATGGCTCTTAGCACCATAGCCGATGGGGACCTGTGACAGGCTGAGTGGTGGGATCTAGCCTGAAGGTGAGCAAGCTACACCTTATAAATCAGATTATCCACATACACGGCTCACAGATTATTTCCCTGTTGTCCTCCTGGAACCAGCAACAGTATTGATCATATGTTCAAGTGTGCCAGTTGGATTCTCTGGGAAGCTGGGAAGCAGAAGCTGATACAGAGGTAGGAATGTAAACAGTGTATTAGACGCTAGTACCTGTGAAAGATAAAGGAATAGGAAGCAGGATCAGGCAGCGAGAAGCTCAGACAGTGGTCCAAGTCTTGGATGGCCCAACAGAAGAGTCCCAAGTTGTGCAGAAATAGCAAGGCCATACTCAGTCATTGAACACTGATCTTGGCCTCATTTGGAAGCCAAGACAGACTTCTGGTTTCCTGTCCAGCTTGTAAGAAGCATGGGAGCTGTCACTCCATCCTAACATGAAAAAAGCTGGAAAAACTGAAAAATGAACAACTCTTTCTAGATCTGTGAGAGAAGTGAGGTCACAGGGCAAACAATTACCCCCAGATTGGACAGCCTCATAGGCAATACAGAGAATTACAACCCACAAGAGCAGAAACTTCCATGGGAACACGTACCAGGGTAGGAAAACCAGAATTGTAACTGACAAATTGCTGAAGGTTCAGGTGGATAATCACCTGGATCTCTACCAGATCTCCCAGTGAGTATCAGAGAAAAATCTCCTCATGCTTATAGTAGTGCAGTAGGGAAATGGGTAGATCTGCTGGCAGAAAATCAGGAAGGACATAGTTGAGCTCAACACCACCATCAATCTACTGAGTATAATTGACGTCTACAGACTGCTTCATCCAGCAAGAGACAATGCACATTCTTTCCAAACTCACATGGAATACGCACCAAGATAGATCACATTCCGGGCCATAAAACACAGTTCAACCAATTTAAAAGAATAAAAATCATGTAATGTCTGCTCTAGAGCTATGGTAGAATTTAACTAGAAATCAATAACAGAAAGATAGCTGGAAAATCACAAAATAGTTAGAGATTAAACAACACACTTTTAATAGCACGAGTCAAAGAAGAAATCTCAAGAGACACTTAACAATATTTTGAACTCAGTGAAAATGAAAACAACACCAAAATTTGAGAGATGCAGCAAAAGCCATGTTTAGAAGGAAATTTCTAGCATTAAAATGCATAGAGGAGAAGAAAGATCTAAAATCAGTAATCTACTTTCCACCTTAAGAAACTAGAAAAAGAAAAGCAAATTAATTCTAAAATAAACAAAAGAAAAGAAATAATAAAAAGAACAGAAATCAATGAAGTTGAAAACAGGAAGTCAATAGAGAAAATCAGCAAAACCAAAAGCTGACCCTTTGAAAAAAATCAATAAAATGGATAAGCCTTTCACAAGTCTAGCTCAAAAAAAACAAACAAACAAGAAAGGACACAAATTAAAATCAGAAATGAAAGAAGGAATATCACTCCAGAATCCACAGAAATTAAAAGGATCTCTATGAATAACACTATGTCCACAAATTTGATAACCTAGGTTATCCAATTCCTTGAAAGATCTGCCAAAACTCACACAAGAAGAAACAGGTAATCTGAATAGGCCTGTACCTATTAAAGAAATTGAACCAATAATCAATAACCTTCCAAACAGAAAGCACTAGGCCCAGATAGGTTCACTGGTGAGTCTACCAAACATTTAAGGAAAAAATGATACCAATTCTCTACAATCTCTTTCAAAATATAGAAGCAGACGGATTACTTCCTAACTCATTCTCAGGCCAGCATTAACCCCATACCAAAACCAAAAACATTAGAAAAGAAAACAATAAACCAACATCTCTTATGAACATAGATAGAAAAATCCGTAACAAAATATTAGCAAATTGAATCCAACAGTGTATGAAAGCTAAAGGCAAACCCTGAAGGCACTAACAGCTGGAAACTCTCAGCCATCTGCACGACCAGCAGATAATCAGCAAGTGCTTTCTTGAAGGGAAATCTGCACAGCGTGAGTTCCTTTGGTTATACCCAGAGAATTCAGGACAGATTGGGTGAAGGTTCTTGGAGGGGGAGGCAGCATATCCCATGGCCATCTGGGGCCCAGTGGTCATTAGTGAGATTCCACCCAGTCATTTGTCCAAGGGAGGGTGGGCTCCAGGTCTGCTTTGGAGGAATGGGTCCCCCGAGTGCCTGCTTTCAAGGTGCTGTGGATTAATTTGACAGAAGGCAGCTCCTTCCATCCTTCTCCTCCTGCATCCTGTCAGGCAGGGCAGCCTCAATGCTAAAGCCAGAAGGATCTGCCCATGTTAGGCTACTTAAAACCTGCCAATAACTCCCCATTGTCCAGGAAGTGAGGCTCAGTCCCCCACTAGTCTAGTCCACTCAGGCCACTGTAACAGAATACCATAGCCTGGGTGGCTTATCAACAGCAGAAATTTATTGCATATAGTTCTGGAAGTTGGAAGTCTTGAGATGAAGTTGCCAGCAGATGGGGTGTCTGGTGAGATCCCACTTCCTGGCTCATGGACGGTTGTCATCTTGCTGTGTCATCTTGCTGTGTCCATCTTGCTGTGTCCTCACATGGGAAGGGTGGGGGAGCTCTCTGGAGTCTCTTTTATGAGGACACTGATCCTATTCTTAAGGGATTCACCGTCACGAACTAATCACCTCCTAAAGGCCTCACCTCCAGACACCATCACACTGGGGAGAAGGTTTCAACACTTGAATTCGGGGGGTACACAGGCATGCAGTCTATAGTCCCCAGTGTTACCTCACCCTGCATCCCCTACTTTGTCACAACTCCCCACAAGAGCCCCTCTGCACAACCAGTCACATGACAGCAGACAGGCCGTGGGCCCCCACAGAGCCATGCTTACATGTGCCATTTCCTCTCACCGGGGAGCCCTTCCTTCCCCTCTCCCTGGAGAAGCCCTGCCTGCTCTTCAGGGAGGCAGGCCAGCCCCACCGCTTCTGTCAACCCTTCTACTGCTCAGCCCTGGCTGGAATCCTCTGCCCACCCTCCATGGCACTTAGCACTTCGTCAGCTGCTCTGTCACCTTTCTGCATGACTGTGACTGAAGGACACCTTGGAACTTCCACTCACTAGGTTGAGAATCCCATGAACACAGATACTTTTGTTTTCTCCTTTGGCACAAAGCAGGGGTTTGGTAAATGCTTGGCCAGTGTTTCACTGGGAAAACATTGGGAGATATGAACACGGGGCCAGGAAAGTAACATAACCCAGAGGTCCAGTAACCATTTGCTGACGTTTGCCAAGTATGCTCCCGTTTCACCAAGACTGGCCCTTTTGCCTTTTGCCCAGCTTTGGACACCACAGCCTGCACTTCGAGGAGGAGAGCCCAAGCTGCTCCCAGAGAAGGCCACACCCCAGGGAAGGGCTGGGAACCTGGGGTGGGGGTAGAGTCCAGATGACCGCTCTGGGGGTGCCTGTGCAGGCAGTTTATGGTGACCTTTAAGAGTGGGTGGCCTTTTTATGACTTTAAGGTGGCCCTTAAAACCACCCACTCACACTTACTTGTGAGGCTGTGAAATGTATGCTTACCCCACAGAACAGGACTTGAATACAGGCCTTCAGTTTGACAAGAGAAAAATGACCACCCTGCCTCTGAAGGTGGGTGGCAGAGGGCCGTCAGTGACTCTTTGGCCATGAATAATTTTGTGGAATTGCCTTTGCTCTATCTAATTATGGTTTCTGCCCCAGATTGTCCCGCCAGGACCCTGCTCAAAGGATATTCTATAACTGAAGCTTGGTGCTTCTGTTTATCAGCACACAAATATAGTAAAAGGGATATTCCAGTCCCACCCAACCAGAGCAACCCGCTGACAACCAGTCAGCTGCCAAACCACAGGTTCAAGGATGCCCCAGAGGCCTCCTGACCACCTCTGGCCTCCAGGAGGGTGCCCCTCCCACCCGCTTAGAGCGCACAGCTGCACGCAGGCACAACACTGCAGGAGGAAGGAGCCCCAGCCAGCTTGTCTGCTGTTTCAGCTCCATGACCAAACAATACTTCGCATTTAGAATAAGGGATTAGTGAATTTTTGAAGTGAATGTTACTTTGTCATTTCAAAAATGAATTAATCACCAGATTTATTTACATGGCTGTCCCGTCCAGCGGGACTTAGTTATTTGTGGGGACGAGGGGGATCCGACCTGAAAGAAAATGGGGGCGAGAGAAGAGCGAAGGCAAGACAGTATTCTGATCAAGCCTTCAAATTTTATTGTAAGACGGGGGTAGATATACACCAGTGTTTCAGGGGCAGAGTGGGCCATAGGATACTTGTAGGCAGGGGATTGGCTGCATAGCAGGGGTGGCGCAGCGAGTTACATTCTGATTGGTATATGATAATGGGGAAGGAGGGGGAGAAGAGTATCTCTTGGCGCGCGCGGGCTTCTTTGTTGGCGCGCGCGGGCTCGTAGCTAATCTCCAAGAAGTGAAGCAGGAACCTCATGAGCTGTGGCCATCTTGTTGTCTTTGTGTGGCTCCCAACATCTCCTCTCTTTCTATTTATTTTAGAAAGGTGGGCCTTAATCGAGTGAGGGAATAGAGGCCTGGCTCCTCCAGCAGGGTAACATCCTGCAAATGCTCTCGGTATCTTTTAGGGAGGAGAGGCAGAGCTGAAAGCCAAATTGACCTTAATATATCAAGGCTTTATGTACATATGGATACCAACCTCTATGCAAGCCAGGCGTATTCTCAGGGAGGACCAGAGAGGTTCTAGGAAGAACCCTCCCTTGCGGTACTTTGTCTCGCACTCATCTCGATGCCCATACCCTCATAGTTAGGGGTATGTCTGGCTCTGGCTGACCAGCATATGGGCCACATTAAGTACGGTGCCAGAATCGATGGTACCATGGCTGAGGCGCTTGTAAAGTTGAAAACCGGAGACCGGGAGCATTGGTTGGCTCGGTGTAAGACTCTTCATCACAGGCTGTAAGTCTGTGATAATGAACAGCAACCGCTGGCTTGACGAGCTGGTCAACTTGCTCTCGAATAAAAACTGTCAGTTTTCTTAAGGCCCAAGGGCCAAGAGACACTAAAAGGAAGAATCCTGCCAAGGGTCCAAGGATGGTGGGGATCAGAGTAGTTAACCAAGGGGTGGCAGAGGTCCAGTTTTTATACCAGGCCTCATCCTTTTCTCTTTGTTTCTGCCTGGCTTCTAGGTTTTTCTTAACTTTATCAATGCTATCTTGCACTAACCCTGTTTTGTCTTTATAGAAGCAACATTCTTCTTTAAGAGCAGCGCAGAGACCTCCTTCTTTCAGGAAAAGGAGGTCTAACCCTCGGCGATTTTGGAGCACTACCTCAGAGAGAGAGACAACAGATTCTTTCAGGCTGTCTAAACCCTCTTGCAGATTTTGTATGTCTTTATCAATAGCCTGACTAAGAGCATAATATTGTTGTTTAGAAGTAATTATGGAGGCAATGCCTGTTCCAGCCCCAGCTGCTCCTAATCCTAATAATACAGATAAGGTGATAGCGGTTACTGGCTCACGCTTAGTGCGAGTAGAGCCCGAGTAATATGGAAGGAGGTCTTCGGTGGGATGTATGGAAATCTTGGGCATGAGCATGACTAAAACACAATATTCATTGTTAGATATTAATAAGCGCGGGTTAACGGAGGGCGTTATGCCAAAGGAGCAAGCAAAATAAGTACCGTTGGGCGCGACAAGGAATTCATAGGACAGCGGGGGTGAGAAGGAGCTGTTACAAATGGGTACTAGCTGAGGGGGTAGACGCAAGAGGGGGCTATGTATACAGAGGCCTATTCCCGAAAGCTGCGTCAATGTGAGACCCGGAGAGGTTTCTGAAAAACGGGAGGGGTCTGACCAGCGAGTCTTGCTGGAGTCATTGGTAAGTATGAGGTCTGCTGAGGTGTTTACTAAAACTGCTATCCCTTCGTAAAACGGGGGAACGGGGGAGAAACATAACCAGCACTCGTTATATCCAGTGGAGTTAAGGGATTTTGCAGTCACATTAGCCAGGCCTTTAAGGATTTCGCCTGTGGAGGGTAAAACCGGGGGGAGCAAGGCTTGGAAAATAGTACTAGTAGACAGGGGAGAAGGGTTAGAAGGTCTTGGGTCTCTTGCCTTAGGGGCAATAGGGCCAAGGACAACGTGCTTGTTGGCGTTTGGAATGGATCGAATTAATTTGATTTTAAAAGTGAGCCCAGGGTCCTTTCCTGAAACATAAAGCCTTAGCCCCCATTCATGTCCCCTGAGCCATCCATCAATAGGGGCCCTTTTTCCCTTGTCAGTAAAGGTAATGGAGAGCGGTGTACATCGCCCCCTTGTGGATTGGGTGCTTTGACATTCTGGGGTAACAGTTGAGTTAGGCTTGGGATTCCAAGCCCTACTTACAGTTATATAATCCCAGGTGGAGCTAGACTTCCAACTAGCATCTCCCGTAGTCTCACACCCCCAGGAGTCACAGAAATAGGAGTCTCTATATCCACATTTATAGTTAAGGGCTCGATCTCTATGAGCTCCCGGGCAGACATAAAATTCTGTTTCTCTGAGGTAGGTTCTCCTAGGGGTGTTGTTACACCCAGGAGAAGTGGTAGATTGTCCCTCAGGGTAGGTCTCAGGGGAGGTGGAAAAAGGAAAGTAAATGTCTGGGGTCCCCCAGGCTGCTGAAGCTCCAGCGGCCAAGTTACAGAGATCAGGGGCAAGAACAGGCCATGGGGGGGTACTTGCTAAGGTGGAAGAACTGAAAACGACGTCTCCTGCTTCATTGGTGACTGTCCAGGTGAAATTGGAAATCTGATGGGTCCAAACGGGGCGAAAGGTCATGACGAGGGTCAATAGTGTACATATCTTCATTTTTGCCTCCTGAAAATAAACAGAAAGGGAAGGCTTCTCAGGGGTTAATATGCCCTGGACTGGAATTATTATTGTTTTTGCCTCTATTTGTGTCTAGGAGTTTAATGAGCCTATCTGGGAGCCATCGGGCATTTTGTGCCTTAGCATCATATATACAAGCATGTCCTTTCCCCCATATGAGCACAGGGTCAGGCCCGTGCCATGTGTTGGTCATCGGATCTCTCCACATAGCCTGTGCATAATTATCTGCCGTGGAGGGATGCCAAAGGCGATCAGCAGCGGTTTTACCCGCGGAGTCACAAGTAAGGAAATTGAGAACAAACAGTGCATGATTTAGGAGTGTCTTTGCATTACCTGTTCTCGGATAGAGTACTTCTCCCCCCGACTGAAGTTTGAATAACATGTTTTTAAGGGTTAAGTGGGCTCTTTCAACAATGCCTTGGCCTTGGGGATTATAGGGAATTCCTGTTACGTGCTTAATATCTAACTGCGCACAGAACTGTTTAAAGCTAGAGCTGGCGTATCCAGGCCCATTGTCAGTTTTTAAGATTTTAGGTTGTGGTAGATATGCCAGGCATGAGAGAACATGGGTAACAACATTTTTAGTTGCCTCTCCCGTTTGCAAGGATGCACATAGGAAACCACTACATGTGTCAATAGACACATGGATATATTTTAATTTACCAAAGGGAGGGTAATGAGTGACATCCATTTGCCATATCTCTCCTGGAACTAACCCCCGGGGGTTGATTCCGTTATGAGGCTCTGGGAGGAGAGTTAGACATCCTTGACATTGTCGAACTATTTGGCGGGCCTGTTCTCGGGTGATTGAAAATTTGAGTCTAAGAGTGTGAGCATTGAGATGATGTAATTCATGAGCCCGTTGGGCTGCAGTCAAGGGTGAGTCTGGCGTGACAGAGGCTACTAATTGAGTTGCTAGATCAACCCTGTCATTGCCTTTGGCAAGCGGCCCTGGAAGGCCAGTGTGAGCGCGTATGTGCCCGATGAAAAAAGGGGCATCGCGGCTTAAAATTAATTTTTGCAATTTTGCGAATAGGGGGGAAGCATTTGTAGAGGGACGTATGTAAGGCACTGTCTCTAATAGGGGAACAGAGGTTGCTACATAGGCACTATCAGTATAAAGGTTAAAGGGGGCATCTATTAAAAGCTCAAAAACTTTGATTATTGCAGTTAGTTCAACAAGCTGTGCAGAAGAGAGGTCTGTCTGTATTCGAGTAACTTGCCCATTAACACTGAAAGCGGCTATACCGGAGGAGGACCCATCAGAGAACACCATTACAGCCCCAGCAATTGGCGTGGTTTTAGTCCTTTTGGGAAAGACAACCGGGGTCTTTTGAAGGAACTGGACTAATCTGTCTGCAGGGTAATGATTGTCTATTGTCCCCTGGAAGGAGGTGCAGCTAATTGCCCAATCATCATCATGTTGAATAAGCCATTGTAATTGAGATGTATTGTATGGGAGGGTTATAACTTCAGGGTCTCTCCCAAACAACTTGAGAGCTGCCTCTCGGCCTAAACGTAAGAGGGCAGCAACTAATTGAGGATAGGTAGCTAAGACTCTAGGGGGGGAGGCTGGCAAATGAACCCAAAATAGTGGATGGTTCTGCCAAAGGACTCCTGTAGGGGAGAAGGGGGTAGGGAAAATGAGCAGCCACAAGCTTAGATGTGGAGAGAAGTAGCTAATGGTCTGTTCAGAAATAGCCCGCTCTACAATGGTTAGTGCCCTTTGTGCTTCTGATGAAAGCGAGCGGGGGGAGGAAGGATCAGGGTCTCCACGTAGGACATCAAACAAAGGCTTTAACTCTCCGGTGGTCAGCTTTAAATAAGGCCTGAGCCAGTTGATGTCTCCTAGCAGACGCTGAAAATCATTAAGAGTGTTTAAGGAGCTTCTCTTTAACTGAATTTTTTGAGTGAGGATTTTATTAGAAAATAATTCAAAGCCTAAAAATAGTTGGGGGGGGTGGACCTGGACCTTTTCTGGGGAAATTTGTAGTCCTCGATCTCGGAGGGCAGTGACTAGCTGTTGACTGGCCGCATAGAGCTGTTGTTGGTCAGGACCGGCAAGAAGAATATCGTCCATATAATGGATAATATACAAAGTGGGGAAGAGCAACCTAAAGGGGTCTATAGTCTGGGCTACGAACTTTTGGCAAAGAGTAGGGCTGTTGGCCATTCCTTGTGGGAGAACTCTCCACTGAAACCGGGGAGAAGGCCCTACACAATTGGTAATGGGTATACTAAAGGCAAAACGTTTGCAATCATCAGGATGCAAAGGTATGGAGAAAAAGCAATCTTTTAGATCAATTACTAATTTGACATACCCTTTAGGAATGGCTATTGGAGAGGGAATTCCCGGTTGTAATGCACCCATAGGGACCATGGTCTTATTAACCGCCCTGAGGTCTTGTAGGAGCCTCCACTTGCCTGATTTCTTTTGGATCACAAAGATTGGGGTGTTCCAAGGGGATGTAGAAGGTTCAATATGTCCAGCAGCCAGCTGTTCCTGCACTAACTCTATGGCTGCATTTAATTTTGTAGTGGTAAGGGGCCATTGATCGATCCAGACAGGAACATCACTTTTCCAAGTAATCTTGTCTGCCTGGAGTGCAGGAGGAGCAACGGCCCTTACGAAAAATGTTTTTCAAACCCTAAACCTGAGCGGTCTATCTTAGGCGTGGCCAGTATCGGGTTGGGATCTCCCTGTTTTAGTTTGCCCAACCCCTGACCAGGGAGGTAACCCTGTGAAAGCATCTGCTGTGTTACAACTTCATTAGGGCTACACATGATGACTTTCATTTGAGAAAGGATATCTCTTCCCCAAAGATTTACTGGCAACCCAGGAACTACGAAGGGTTGAATGAATCCGGTATTTCCTTCTTCATCTTCCCAGTTTAGTAACTGTGAGCTCTGTAAGGTGTTTCTTGACTGCCCAATTCCTTGTAGATGGGTCAAGGAAGCGTGTAAGGGCCAGCTGGAGGGCCATGAAGCCTGAGATATGACCGTAGAGTCGGCCCCCGAATCTAAAATTCCTTCAAATACTTTTCCTTGGATCTTAAGCTTAAGAGTGGGGCGTTCTTTAGTAATGGCTTGGATCCAATATAAGTCTGAAGAACCTGGGGTAGAGGAGCCTCGCTTCTTATGAATAGCAGGGTGAGATGTACTTAAAGGGAGGGGGAGTGCCTGCGCAAGGCGCTGACCTTTCATAATGCTGACAGGGCACCGGGGAGCACTAGCAAGAATTTTTATTTCTCCAGTATAGTCATTGTCAACTAAGGAAGGGTGGACAATAAGGCCATTTATTGTGGTGGAAGCTCGCCCTAAAATTAGAAAATAAGTATCTTTGGGAGGTGGGCCATAAATTCCTGTGGAAATAATTGTAACTCCCTCTTCAGGCATTAATATTGTTGAGGAGGAGGCACAGAGGTCAAGTCCTGCACTCCCGGGTGTGGCCCGATAGAGGGCGGGAGTGCTACAGCTAGGCTGTTCCCCGAGGCCGGCTGAAATGGAATTGGCTGGGGGGCCCGGGGCTGGCCCCTCAGCCCGTTTCCCTGAAAAGGGGGGGTGAAAGGATTTGTGGTACTATAAAAAGGATTTGTTGGATTGTTACGGCACTCTTTGGCCCAGTGCCGCCCCTTATGGCAGCGAGGGCAAATACCGGGGACTGACCCAACTCTAGGAGGAGGAGCTGAGGTAGGGCATTGGCGAGCGAAATGGCCTGGCTGTCCACATTTAAAGCAGTTACGCATAGGCGGTGCGCCCCTGGGGAAGGAAGGAGGATAAGAAGCCGGGGGAGTCTGAACAGCGGCACCTACAGCTAAAAGGGCTTGGACTTTGGATGTAAAAGGATCGACATCTCTACACATTCTCAGCATTTCGTCAAGAGTTTTGTCTCGAGTCTTACCGCGGAGGACGGCTCGACATGCCGAATTGGCGTTTTCATAGGCTAGCTGTTTTACAATCTTATCATTGGCAGCCGCGGAACCAAGGGTCCTTTCGGCGGCTTCTAACAGTCTGCTAACAAATTCGCTATAGTCTTCTTGCGAGCTTTGAGTGATCTTAGTTAGAGGAGTGTTAGCAGTCCCGGAAGCAGGGAGTGATATCCAAGCGCCCAAAGCGGCATCTTTCACTTGAGATAAAAGACCAAGGGGAAGGCGCTGCTGTCTGGTTTCAGAGATATATCTGCCCTGTCCCGTAAGCTTATCAAACGTCCAGGACGCTGTTGGGGAATGAGGGTCTTTTACATTGGCAGCAGCGATGGTCTGACAGCGGTCAGCAAAATCTGCCTTCCAAGTTAGAAACTGACCACGGGTAAGCACAGCTTGGACTATACGCAGCCATTCACCTGGGAGTAAATGTCCTCCTCGAGACAGCGAATCAAGAACAGAAAGGGTAAAAGGGGCATTGGGGCCATAAGCTTTAACGGCCGCGTTCAGCTCTTTTAAGCTTTTGAAATGGATTTTGTGAAATTCTCTAGGGCCATCGGCAGGCTCGGCCGGCTCTGGCTCAGCCTGCTCTTCCCCCTCACTTTCTAATTCCTGAGCAGCAGGGGTGTCTTCACCATCGCTTTCAAGATCGCCCTCTTCTGGGCTACGTGTTGTGGAGGTGGGGCCAGAGCGGGCGGAGGCCCGGGTAAGAACAGGAAAGAGCAGTTTTTTAGGTTTTGTGGCTGTAAGCGGTTTCTTAGAGAGGCTCCTTTGCGAAGATAATGAGGGACGAACTGGTTGGGAGACAACCAATTTTTGGAGATGGCAAGTTATTCTTTGTTCTACTATCTGTGCTATTAGGTCTTCAGTGCTGGTAGGGGGGCTAACAGGACCGGGAGCCGGAGGGGGTAGCGGAGGGGCCGACGGGGGCAAAAAGGCCGGGGCGCAAACATTGGGAGGCCGAATAGGGGGAGTGTAGGAAGGGGGGTTAAGCGACGGGGCGGCAAGGGGCCAATCTGGGTTGTGATACTTGGCTGCCTCGTCTTCTAGTTCGGCCGCGTCTCCCGGATCTAAAGGTTCGCTATTTTGGCTCTTAGTCACGACCGGAAAAACCTTTTGTGTATCGACAAAGTCCGAATCTCGAGGGAGAGGCGGATAAATGCAACATTTGGGAGGGGTATCATGGAGGGCACCGAGCAAAGATGGTGTTAGGCTAGGGGAGGGGGATTTAGCTGATTTTGGAGCAGGGGGATCACTCGAAAGAGACGATTTTGAGGCCGCCCGAGATAGGGGGCGGAGGCAATATTCTGCCACTGACAAGAGTCGACGTTTATCAGGGTCAGTATTTTCAACAATATCTCTGATAAGACTCCAATAGGAAAATACTGAAACAGGAACAGAGTCAGGGCCGTTTTTGATAAGATAATCATTTAAATCTCTACCTACTTTCTGCCATTTTTTAGGATGAATTTCGGGGCCATTAACAATAAACCACGGACAGACTTCATCAACAAAAATAAAAAACTTTACCAAGTCTTTCTTTTTAACTCGAACTCCTCTCTCCCTAAGCGAACTTTTTAGGTCTCTTATGAAGACCGCTTCTTTACTTAATCTAGTTCCCATTTTCTTATAAGGCGGCCGGTACTCACCAGGGACGACGACCTCCGTGAGCGGCGAAAGGCGTCTCCTATTGTTTCATCAAGAAGGGGTCTGGCCAGACGATATCTTACTCGGGGGTCCGCCTGCGAAGGATCCGCGCCTCTGGCCCCACGTTGGGCGCCACTTGTCCCGTCCAGCGGGACTTAGTTATTTGTGGGGACGAGGGGGATCCGACCTGAAAGAAAATGGGGGCGAGAGAAGAGCGAAGGCAAGACAGTATTCTGATCAAGCCTTCAAATTTTATTGTAAGACGGGGGTAGATATACACCAGTGTTTCAGGGGCAGAGTGGGCCATAGGATACTTGTAGGCAGGGGATTGGCTGCATAGCAGGGGTGGCGCAGCGAGTTACATTCTGATTGGTATATGATAATGGGGAAGGAGGGGGAGAAGAGTATCTCTTGGCGCGCGCGGGCTTCTTTGTTGGCGCGCGCGGGCTCGTAGCTAATCTCCAAGAAGTGAAGCAGGAACCTCATGAGCTGTGGCCATCTTGTTGTCTTTGTGTGGCTCCCAACACATGGCTATTGGCCAAAAAGGCTGTTAAGTTACAACATCTTAAATAGCCATTTCCTTCTTTTTCTCAACTAGCCAAAAAAGTGTATGCCCGGCAGCAAGCTCCTTTGCCCCTTTGGGAAATGTATGTTTACAGGAAGACAAAAATTGCCACCTGGCTGGGAGTGCTTGTGGCGTTTGCCACCAGGAAGCAATCAGGGCAACAGATTGATCAAAGGAGTGTCCTCATCTCCAGGGACCACAGCCCTCTGCCTGGGCTGAGATTGCTCTGTCTCCATCATGGGGGACAGCTGACTGCCTCCATGACACAAGGAATCAGCCGTCATTTCACTCGGGCTGTGCAGGACACCCGGGCAGTTGCGCCCCGCTCCAGGGTGCAGAGCCTATTGTGCAGAGGCTGTGGCATGAGGGCAGAGAGGCAGCCACAGCCGCGAATGGCCCAGAGCAACTGGGCTGCATGATTAATGAAGTGCAGATGTGGGGGGGGGAGGCCCTGGCAGCTCCCATATGGACAAAGGATGGTAGTAAGGGAAAGGGAGAAAACGTTTATTTAAAATGAAAGCACTGCAGGATGACAAACTGCCGGTGAACGCTTTGCTGATATGTGTGCTTTGTGTGTATATGAGCACCAAGGGGATCTGAAATAACATTTTATTATATACAAAAAATTAAATGTAGCCAAGACGCTGGAGGCACTGGGAGGCCATCCCCTCACCCCTGTCCTCTGCGATCCGCCGCCCCCCCAGGCTGGGGCACCAGGAACCCGCGGGCCTCTGTCTCCTCAGCAGCAGGTCCCTGGCCTGTCTCCCAGCGCAGTGCAGTGGACAGAACTCATTAACCCAATCATGGGAGGAAATCCATTGTCAGGAAAAGCTTCACTTGACATCTTTAAGGCTCAACAGGAGCATTAAAATTTCCCATTTTAAAAAGAAGCAAATGGGCTTCTTTCTAGAAAGATAACCTCTTAGCTGCTGGTCCCCTGTTTGACTGAAAGCTGTCTTGTGCTATCAGGAGCCATTAGTGTACAACTGAAGCCTCGCTTTTCCTCCATAAACATTGACTGGACTTGGGGAAGCCCAGCAGCCAAGTGGCCCTCCCGAGGCCGGGGAGCCCTGCCACTCAGGCCCCATGTGGCAACATCAGATGACATAATCTTAAGAGCACCAACCGTCAGTCAGCTATCTGCCTTTCCTCACGGCTCTGCCACCACCCACGGCCTTTGGACAGGTACTGAACTTCCCCTGGGCTCGTTTCCTCAGCAGTGCAATGGGGATAATCGTAGCACCTACCCTGCAAGTTTCTTACAGGGAATAAGTAAGTCACCACGGATACAGTGAGCAGAATCTAATCCCTGGCACAGCATAAGAGCTCCAAGAGCGCCAGCAATCATCCCCACTGCACCATAGATGTCGTCAGTATCATGAGGACAACACTGACATGTTGTATGTTGTTCCATGAAGAACCTAGTCTCAGGCCCCTCACGAAACTATGACAGGCACTGATTCCAGCCTCTAAAAGAAGAAATCCTGCCTCCAGCACTTACCCACCCTGCCTCTCCTGGAATCCTGCCAAAGACCAGGAGCTCACCGACCATGGGACAGTGAGTCTGTTGTGGGACACCTCTGCTAAAAGGCCGTTCCTGTAGGTCACTGCCTAAGATTAGAGCGATGCAGCCAATCCACCCCCAGGCTCGCGGATCTGTCTCTTATAGTCCAGGACCATCATATGGAAGGAGCCCTGAGCCTCCAGTACAAAGCCCAGCTCAAGCCTGAGGGTCCCGGGAGTCGAGTAGAACAGCTATAATCTATAGGAGAGGGGATCCCAAAGAGAGGGAAAGAAAAGGAAAATCTCCGACTTTCAAGAGCCTGCAAACCAGCATCTTAAACCACATGAAGAAAAGCAATGGTTAGAAAACATACAATCTGCATACTGAACAGGGAGATCACCCCAAACCTTATCACACTTAACATCCCAAACCTGTCTGCCTAGCTTCTATCCTCCAAGTAGAAGCTAGACGAGTCCTTGCTGTGGTAACAAAACAACCCAAAGAAAAGTACCTGTACAATGGAAGGACCAGAACCCCATATAACCGCCTCTGGGAAGCTGACCAGTCAGTCCCTCGCTAGACACACACACACACACACAGAGTTTGTAAATGGCATCTGTGATGGTTTAAAAATATGTCCACAAATTCTTTGACACCCCTCCCTTCATAAGGTAAAGACTAATTTCCATCCTCTTAAGTGGGAGCTATACTTAGTGATTCTCTTCTAACAAATAGAAAGTGATAGAAATGAAAGTGTGTTACGTTCAAGATCAGGGCATTTAAGGCATTACCACTTTCTCCTTCTCTCTCAGATCACTTGCTCTAGGGAAGACAAGCTACTGTGTTTTAAAAACTCTCAAGCAGGTGAAGGCCACATGGTAAGGAACATGTTCACCTTGAAAATAAGGATCGTTTTATTTGAGTCAAAATTGGATCTAGACACAAGAAGACATAACACCTACGAGTAGAAAATATGTTCCAAACAGCCCAAGTCATACAAAGTTTCTATATCCACAAGGACACAGGCAAAAGAGACAGGACTTCAAAGGGGTACTTTTACATAAGAAGAAAAGAGTTGAGGGACAATACACATCCTGGAGGGCATCTGGCTCCTGAGGAAATTACGGGGCAGGTAAACATTTGCCTAACTTTCAGCAGGAATTCAGATGCCACCTGTCTAGCCTTTAACTCAATTAACAGATGTTTTTTCTTTTAGTTTGTCATGGATGGCCATTTTAGACTCTCAGAGTTAATGAAACCTTCAATACTTAGGCCTAGAGGCCTTAGAAATCTTTTTTTATGGACCCTGGTAGGGTGGTCAGTTTTCATTTCACAATGGCGTGGGTGATTTCTTCCCCCCGGGCCAACAGCCGTGTCAGTGCGGCATCTTGGAAGCTGATCCTTCTACAGATTCTGCAGCCCTGGCCAACTTCTTGACTGGAACCTAATGAGACATTCAGAGCCAGAACTTCCCACTTAACCCACTCCTAAACTCCCAATGCATAGAAGTTACAAGATGATGAAAGTTTTTCTTTGAAGCTGCTACATTTAGGAGTAATTTGTAACACAGCAATAGAAGACTCATAGAACATTTTAGTATCTCAATCTTTAAAAAGAAAGGACCTAAAGATCCCCAGACTTGAGGAAAATGTCACACTTATAAGAGTTCTGGGAAGAGAATAATACTAGCAAACACTGTCTGTCATTGTGTCTAGTTTGTCCTGGGGACTGCTGAGGAGTTAATTAACACACCATTCAATAAAGTGGCCAGGACTGAGGGACACAGGGAATGAAAATGGACTCATTCTAAGGCTTATGATTGTGAATTAAAGAACACTGGGAACAAGCAGGTCCTCCAGGGAAGAAAAAAGCAAGTGATCCAGAAGGTCAGGAATCAGAATGGCTTCATGCATCACATAAGGCACTGGATGTGAGAAGACAGTTGAGGAACACATTCCACATTCTGCAGGAAAATGACTTACAGCCTGAGCTGTATATGCCATCAAAATCTCTCACAGATAAGAGCAGAAGAAAAGTGTTAAGAGACATTCAAGAACTCAAAGAAAATCTACGTCCCATGAGCCATTTCTCTGGTGGAGTGCTCTACCTAATGAGGGGCGTAACCCAAGAACAGGGTGTACTTGGAAACAGGAAGCTCCTGCATGAAGGAGAGACAAAGGGAATAAATACCCAGGGGGGTGGTCATGGGACATGTTTGCAGAATGGCCTGTGCAATCAAGCAGGGTGACCAGAAGCAGTCTAGAAAGCAGCAGGGAAGACTGGCCCAGGAGGCATGTCATAGGTAAAAAAAAATGTGACCGAGGAATCAGTTACCTGGTGTGGTTGACTTTATTTTTATAGTAACATTGAGGAATTTGAGGACTAGCTGGTGAAAGACATGCAAAAAATGAAAATAAAGCAAATGCTAACTCCATGGGGAAAAATTGTACAAAAAGGTCATATTAATCACAGTGCACTATATGTTGACATTTACATTGCCATAAAAATGTAAACATTTAATATTGATGCATTAGACACTATCTGGACATCTGATGCTGTTCCAGCCCCATTCTCCCTTCCCCATCTCCCACTTAGGGGATGAGACAGGAAATTCTTACTTTCAGTAATGTTTTGTAGATTTTTGTAGAGCCTTGCATAACTTTTATTAGATATATTTCTAGGTATTTACAGGTATGTTTCTCACAACATGGTAAATGGTACCAACTTTACATTTCTTTTCTCATAGACTGTTTCCAGTGCATAGAAATGCAATCATAATACATGAAATCATGCTATGTATTATTTGTGGATGTACAAATACAAAAATATGGTTGGGAGGTGTTAACACCATCACCATGATAGCACTTCTGCGGACAGAAGAAAGGGCATGGAATTAGAAAGGGCTATGAAGAAGTTTTGGCTATATTTTATTTTATGTAAGTTTTAAAGCCTATATAACAAAATATTGTGACTCATTAAATCCCCGGGGGGAAGAAATCACCCACACCATTGTGAAATGAAAACTGACCACCCTACCAGGGTCCATAAAAAAGATTTCTAAGGCCTCTAGGCCTAAGTATTGAAGGTTTCATTAACTCTGAGAGTCTAAAATGGCCATCCATGACAAACTAAAAGAAAAAACATCTGTTAATTGAGTTAAAGGCTAGACAGGTGGCATCTGAATTCCTGCTGAAAGTTAGGCAAATGTTTACCTGCCCCGTAATTTCCTCAGGAGCCAGATGCCCTCCAGGATGTGTATTGTCCCTCAACTCTTTTCTTCTTATGTAAAAGTACCCCTTTGAAGTCCTGTCTCTTTTGCCTGTGTCCTTGTGGATATAGAAACTTTGTATGACTTGGGCTGTTTGGAACATATTTTCTACTCGTAGGTGTTATGTCTTCTTGTGTCTAGATCCAATTTTGACTCAAATAAAACGATCCTTATTTTCAAGGTGAATTTTTTGTTGACACCATCAGTTAAAAAAAAAATCCTTGCTTAACCCAGTGTCACCAAGATTTTCTCCTGTTTTCTTCTACAAGTTTTATGGTTTTAGTTCTTAATAGAAATCACTCCATTACAAAAGGAGCCCTGTTCTCCATGGAGGATGGAATGAACACATGGTGGGTAGCCAGCACCTGTGTGACATGGAGATCTGCAGACAAGAAGAGATGGCCTCTCCTCCTGCTGCCCTCTCCACCCCCTTTCCTGGGGGCCTTGCCTGTGGCAATGGACCCGGCCCCAGGCATCCTTATTACTGCAACACAGATGTGGACAGAGGTTGCAAATTTACTGCTCAACCTGCACAATGTTTAAAAAAAGGTGATCAATGCCAACTTTTAAGAATCAGGAACAGTACCGGAGGAGACAAGATGGCAGGGTGAGTAGAGCAGTGGAAATCTCCTCCCAAAAACATATATATTTTTGAAAATACAAGAAATAAAACTATTCTGAAAAGAGAAACCAGAAGATACAGGACAAGAGCCAGACTACATCTACACCTGCAAGAACCCTGCACCTCATGAAGAGGGTAAGATACAAGCCACAGCCTGGTGGGACCCAAGCGACACCCCCCACCCCAGCTCCCGGCGGGAGGAAAGGAGTCAGCGCAGGGAGGGAGAGGGAGCCCAGGACTGCTAAATAGCCAGACCTAGCCATCTGCACTGGGAGTGCAGACACACAGTGTGTGGGGTGCTGGATACTAGGGAAACGAGACAGTAAAATCTGCGAGCGGGTCCCCGCAGCCGGCACCCCTGGGACAAAGAAAAGCAAGTGCTTTTTGAAAGTCTTAAAGGGACAGGGACCCCACAGCTGGATGGAAGCGTCCTGGGACACTTAGCCCAGCAGCTGGGAATCCTGGGGAACTCCAGGCGCCCTAACCCCCTGGGCAGCAGTGCAGCTCTGAGGCCCCTCACAGTAATAAACAGCCTCCACCTGTTCCCACTCCGGCGTGGTCCCACCATAGTGGAGCAGCAGCCTGAGGCCGGCCATGCCCACAGCAACCATGCGTGGAGCTTCCTTCACAGTGGCCAGACAAGAATCAGAAATCCCATCTGCACACAACTGCCCAGCACAAGCTTCTAGAGGTCACCGTTCTCCCAGGAGAGAAAGGCCACAAACAAGCAAGAAGGGACATTCTCCCAGCTAACACATTCCAACTACCCATGACTATCTCTGTCGCCATGAAAAAGAAGAATTTGATACAGACCAGATAAACCCAGACAGTCTCCCCTGAAAAGGAATCTGGGGAGATAGACCTAACCAATCTTCCTGAAAAATAATTTAAAATTAAGGTCCTAACCATGCTGATGGACTTGTGCAGAAATATGCAAGAGCTAAGGAGGGAGAATACAGAAATAAAACAATCTCTGGAAGGATTTAAATGCAGAATGGATGAAATGCAACAGGCCATTGATGGATTAGAAACCGGAGAACAGGAACACATAGAAGCTGATGCAGAGAGAGATAAGAGGATCTCCAGGAATGAAACAAAATTAAGAGAACTGTGTGACCAATCCAGGAGGAACAATATCCTCATTATAGGGGTACAAGAAGAAAAAGAGAGAGAAAAAGGAATAGAAAGTGTATTTGAAGAAATAATTGATGAAAACTTTCCCAAACTGGGGTAGGAAATAGTCACTCAGACCACAAAAGTACACAGAACACACAACAGAAGGGACCCAAAGAGGACAACACCAAGACACAAAATAATTAAAATGGCAAAGCTCAAGGACAAGGACAGAATTTTAAAGGCAGCTAGAAAGAGGAAAAAGGTTGCCTACAAATGAAAACCCATCAGGCTATCATCACACTTCTCAACAGAAACCTTAGAGGCCAGAAGGGAATGGCATGATATATTTAATGCAATGAAACAGAAGGACCTTGAACCAAGCATACTATATCCAGCATGATTATCATTTAAATATGAAGGAAGGATTAAACAATTACCAGACAAACAAAATTGAGGAATTTGCCTCCCACAAACCACCTCTACAGGGCATTTTAGAGGGACTTCGCTAGATGGGAGCACTCCTAAGGCTAAATAGATGTCACCAGAGAAAATAAAATCACACCAAAGAAAGCAGACCAACTAAATATTAACTAAAGGCAAAAAATAAAATCAACTATCCATAAAAGCAGTCAAAGGAAACACAAAAGAACACAGAATAAAACACCCAACATACAAAGAATGGAGGAGGAGGAATAAGAAGGGAGAGAAGTTAGACAGTAAGGTAGTTAACTAGCTAACCTTGAACCTTTGGTAACCATGAATCTAAAGCCTGCAATGGCAATAAGTACATATCTTTCAATAATTACCCTAAATGTAAATGGACTGAATGTACCAATCAAAAGACACAGAGTAATAGAATGGATAAAAAAGCAAGACCCATCTATATACTGCTTACAAGAGACTCACCTCAAACCCAAAGACATGCACAGACTAAAAGTCAAGGGATGGAAAAAGATATTTCATGCAAACAACAGGGAGAAAAAAGCAGGTGTTGCAGTACTACTATCAGACAAAATAGACTTCAAAACAAAGAAAGTAACAAGAGATAAAGAAGGACATTACATAATGCGAAAGATCTCAGTCCAACAAGAGGATATAACCACTATAAACATATATGCACCCAAGACAGGAGCACCAATATATGTGAAACAAATACTAACAGAATTAAAGGAGGAAATAGAATGCAATGCACTCATTTTAAGAGACTTCAACACACCACTCACTCCAAAGGATAGATCCACCAGACAGAAAATAAGTAAGGACACAGAGGCACTGAACAGCATACTAGAACAGATGGACCTGAGAGACATCTACAGAACTCTACATCCAAAAGCAACAGGATACACATTCTTCTAAAGTGCACATAGACCACATACTGGGCCACAAAAAAGAGCCTCAGTAAATTAAAAAAGATCGAAATTCTACCAATCAACTTTTTAGACCACAAAGGTATAAAACTAGAAATAAATAGTGCAAAGAAAGTAAAAAGTCCCACAAACACATGGAGGCTTAACAACATGCTACTAAATAATCAATGGATCAATGACCAAATCAAAACAGAGATCAAGCAATATATGGAAATAAATGATAACAACAACACAAAGCCCCAACTTCTGTGGGACACAGCAAAAGCAGTCTTAAGAGGAAAGTATATAGCAATCCAGGCACACTTGAAGAAGGAAGAACAATCCCAAATGAATAGTCTAACATCACAACTATCAAAACTGGAAAAAGAAGAACAAATGAGGCCTAAAGTCAACAGAAGGAAGGACATAATAAAGAGCAGAGAAGAAATAAACAAAATTGAGAAGAATAAAACAATAGCAAAAATCAACGAAACCAAGAGCTGGTTCTTTGAGAGAATAAAAAAAATAGATAAGCCTTTAGCCCAACTTATTAAGAGAAAAAGAGAATCAACACAAATCAACATAATCAGAAATGAGAATGGAAAAATCACGACAGACTCCACAGAAATACAAAGAATTATTAAAGACTACTATGAAAACCTATATGCCAACAAGCTGGAAAACCTAGAAGAAATGGACAACTTCCTAGAAAAATACAACCTCCCAAGACTGACCAAGGAAGAAACACAAAAGTTAAACAAACCAATTACGAGCAAAGAAATTGAATCGGTAATCAAAAAACTACCCAAGAACAAAACCCCTGGGCCAGATGGATTTACCTCAGAATTTTGTCAGACATACAGAGAAGATATAATACCCATTCTCCTTAAAGTTTTCCGAAAAACAGAATAGGAGGGAATACTCCCAAACTCATTCTATGAAGCCAACATCACCCGAATACCAAAACCAGGCAAAGATCCCACCAAAAAAGAAAATTACAGACCAATATCCCTGATGAATGCAGATGCAAAATACTCAACAAAATAGTAGCAAAATGAATTCAAACATACATCAAAAGGATCATACACCATGACCAAGTGGGATTCATCCCAGGGATGCAAGGATGGTACAACATTCGAAAATCTATCAACATCATCCACCACATTAAAAAAAAGGACAAAAACTACATGATCATCTCCATAGATGCTAAAAAAGCATTCAGCAAAATTCAACATCCATTCATGATAAAAACTCTCAACAAAATGGGCATAGAGGGCAAATACCTCAACATAATAAAGGCCATATATGATAAACCCACAGCCAACATCATACTGAACAGCAAGAAGCTGAAAGCATTTCCTCTGAGATCGGGAACTAGACAGGGCTGCCCACTCTCCCCACTGTTATTCAACATAGTACTGGAGGTCCTAGCCACAGCAATTAGACAAAACAAAGAAATACAAGGAATCCAGATTGGTAAAGAAGAAGTTAAACTGTCACTATTTGCAGATGACATAATATTGTACATAAAAAACCCTAAAAACTCCACTCCAAAACTACTAGAACTAATATTGGAATTCAGAAAAGTTGCCGGCTACAAAATTAATACACAGAAATCTGTGGCTTTCCTATACACTAACAATGAAATAATAGAAAGAGAAATCAGGAAAACAATTCCATTCACAATAGCATCAAAAAGAATAAAACACCTAGGAATAAACCTAACTAAGGAAGTGAAAGAACTATACCCTGAAAACTACAAGACACTCTTAAGAGAAATTAAAGAGGACACTAACAAAAGGAAACTTATCCCATGCTCTTGACTAGGAAGAATTAATATCATCAAAATGGCCATCCTGCCCAAAGCAATTTACAGATTTGATGCAATCCCTATCAAATTACCAACAACATTCTTCAACGAACTGGAACAAATAGTTCAAAAATTCATATGGAAACACCAAAGACCCCAAATAGCCAAAGCAGTCCTGAAAAGGAAGAATAAAGTGAGGGGGATCTCACTCCCCAACTTAAAGCTCTACTGCAAAGCCACAGTAATCAAGACAATTTGGTACTGGCACAAGAACAGACCCTCAGACCAGTGGAACAGAATAGAGACTCCAGACATTTACCCAAACCTATATGGTCAATTAATATACAATAAGGAAGCCATTGACATACAATGGGGAAATGACAGTCTCTTCAACAGATGGTGCTGGCAAAACTGGGCAGCTACATGTAAGAGAATGAAACTGGATCACTATCTAACCATACACAAAAGGAAATTCAAAATGGATCAAAGACCTGAATGTAAGTCATGAAACCATAAAACTCTTAGAAAAAAACATAGGCAAAAATCTCTTGGACATAAACATGAGCAACTTCTTCATGAACATATCTTTCCAGGCAAGGGAAACAAAAGCAAAAATGAAGAAGTGGGACTATATCAAGCTGAAAAGCTTCTGTACAGCAAAGGACACCATCAATAGAACAAAAAGGCATCCTACTGTATGGGAGAATATATTCATAAATGACAGATCCGATAAAGGGCTGGCATCAAAAATATATAAAGAGCTCACGCACCTCAACAAACAAAAAGCAAAAAATCCAATTAAAAAATGGGCAGAGGAGCTGAACAGACAGTTCTCCAAAGAAGAAATTCAGATGGCCAACAGACACATGAAAAGATGTTCCACATTGCTAATCATCAGAGAAATGCAAATTAAAACCACAATGAGATATCACCTCACACCGGTAAGGATCGCCACCATCCAAAAGACAAACAACAACAAATGTTGGCGAGGTTGTGGAGAAAGGGGAACCCTCCTACACTGCTGGTGGGAATGTAAACTAGTTCAACCACTGTAGAAAGCAATATGGAGGTTCCTCAAAATGCTCAAAATAGAAATACCATTTGACCCATGAATTCCACTTCTAGGAATTTACCCTAAGAATGCAGCAGCCCAGTTTGATAAAGATGGATGCACCCCTATGTTTATCACAGCCCTATTTACAATAGCCAAGAAATGGAAGCAACCTAAGTGTCCATCAGTAGGTGAATAGATAAAGAAGATGTGGTACATATACACAATGGAATATTATTCAGCCATAAGAATAAGACAAATCCTACCATTTGCAATGATATGGATGGAGCTAGAGGGTATTACGCTCAGTGAAATAAGCCATATGTGGAGTACAAGAACAATGAAAAACTGAAGGAACAAAACAGCAGCAGAATCACAGAATCCAAGAATGGACTAATAGTTACCAAAGGGAAAGGGACTGGGGAGGATGGGTGGGAAGGGAGAGATAAGGGCAGGGAAAAAGAAAGGGGACATTATGATTAGCATGTATAATGTGGGGGGCGGGTCATAGGGAGGGCTGTACAACACAGAGAAGAGAAGTAGTGATTCTACAGCATCTTACTACACTAATGGACAGTGACTGTAATTGGGATTGTGGGGGGGGGACTTGGTAAAGGGGGAGCCTAGTAAACATAATGTTCTGCATGTAGTTGTAGATTAATGATAGCAAAATAAAAAATTATAAATAAATAAAAACAACAAGAACAACAAAAATCAGGAACAGTGCATTAAGATCTGACTGGCCAGCTTTTCTCAGGAAGCCTGTGAACACCTCCACAGGGAACCCAATTACAGCACCCTGTGACTCCAGGGAGTGGAATTCCCAGGGCAAAGAACCTCTAAAACTGAAATCAGTCAAAGGGAGAAATTAAGTTTAAAACCCATTTATTGCCTACAAACTGCAGTCCGGGGCTGTCTCTCCTGCTCTGGCAGAAGCAAGCAAGACCTACCCCTAACCTCTCAGGTTCAGATAAGCCCTCGTTGCCCAGGTAATTACCCACTGATATGCAGATGAACCATTCTTCACCCCTTAGGAATGCCTGTTGATATGCAGATGCACTACAGCCAGGTGAGATATTCTGGAATATTGCAATTTTACCCATGCCCACACTTTGGACAGGCTGGCTGTCCATGTCTCCCAAGGCCTGCCCAGCTGTCTCCCAAGTCTGAGGCCAGTGTCATGTACCTGGGTGGAGGCTTTCCTATAGCTGCCCCCTTCCATGTCACCTGCAAGGCTCCAATTCTCCCTAATCAGTATGTCACCTGCCTCAGGAAAGCCTTGCTAAGCAAGGATCAGAGACCATATTCCACAAATGAAGGAATCTCCCACAGGCATACAGCTGCTCAGTGGTGGGCTGGCTTTAAGGTTCTCCTCTCAGCTCTGAGACTCATTTCACTGGGCCCATCCCCCAGGGCACTGGGACTGTCTTTAGCCATTGGTGATGCAAATTGCTCAAGGCTGGGTGTGTAAGTAGGCCTGCCAGCTGACTTGTCAGAGGTTCTGGGAGCAGGAAGGGAGTTGGGTCTGTGTCACCTATGTTGTCCTCTTTAGGGGATAGCAGGAGCTTGGTCTTCTAAGATGAGGGGTTTGCTTGATTAAATGTTTGATAAATTATTAATATGTGGATGAACTGTCATCTGAGTAGCCCACATAAGTTTAACCATTAATCAAACTAGATTTTAAGTGCAGAAATATTGGAGCCAAGGCAAAGAAGAAGAGGCGACAACATGCCAGAAGGCACCCCAGGCCCTCACTTCCCAGGCCCTCTCATCTCATGGCTGAACATTTAACAGAGGACTTCCCATGACAAGCATAGATGATACTATTTGCACAACCCTCTGGAGTAAACAGAAGATTCAAGGGTGTCTGTCTCTATGGGAAAAAAATTCATCACATTTTCTCCAAATATGTAATATGATGATAAAAATGAGATGAAAGAATTGAGACACTAAATTTATATAAAACTTCCAATATGATGTTTAAATTCTTCATAGTTCAATTTGGTGAAAAACTTTGCAGAGTCGTGATCATTTTCTTTACAACATTAATTTGAAAATTACAATACAAACTGTATGTAAAGACTCTACTTGCAATTTCTCTTCTTTCATTGACTAATTTTTTGTTGAAGTTTTTAGTTCTAATTCAGGAAATTTTATGTCCTCTTGGAGCAGAGTACCCAGCAGATAGCTATAATATCTAACCTTTGCTGGATGAAACTTTTTGCCTTGTTTTAGTATTTAATTTTAGGCTGAGGGTACAAAATACATGTCTTGAGATTCCATAAAGATTCAGACTATTTGTTTTGTGAAAACAAGAGATTTGGGACCGCTGTCCATAGGAACTCCACTTGGCCTCATTACACCAGCCACCCGCTAACTGTCCCTTGTCCCAAAGTTCCAGGTGGCTGCACTTGGGCTGCAAAACTCTCCTTGTGTGCACAGAGCGCCAGCCCTTCCAGTGCACCAAGGGCCCCTTGTCCACAGTGGACAAAGTACACTCTGCAGCTCTGCTGAAAGAGATGTGTGAGTAGGTCCAGCTTGAACTTGGTCACGTGCAACGAGCCCAAGATGCTACATGTCATTCATTGGGTTTGTCACCTGTAGGGAATGTGGGCTGCTTGGCCAAGCCTGTCTTTCCTGCAAGGAGCCCCAAGCCAAGAGTTCTGACTATCCCAGGCTTGACCTGGCTTCTCCAAATGCTGAGGGCTTCCAAGACCCCAGGATGCCAATAACTCAGGTGGAATGCTCTGACCTGTCAAGTGCACACACTAGTTCTCCAAGCTGCCCAAAGGTACGCCATGAATAATAATTTAAAAAATAGTTACTTTGTGTAAGGTGGTGACAATAAGCACAAATACCTTCCCCTCCACACAAGTTACTGGTTCACAGGGAACCAGACTGAACAGATAAAGCATAAGAAAGCTCTGAGCCTCTAAATTCTTAACCTGGAGTCCACAGACCCTCCTGCCAAGGGGTCCAAGGACAGAAGTTAGGGTTCCATGAACTTGGATGGGAAAATCCTCATCCTTCTCAATAAGCTCTAACTGAAATTCAGCTCTTATTCCATCAGAAATCAAGGCCATAAACCGCAGCAATGACAGCAGTACCTGGGGCTTGTCACCTGTAGGGAATGTGGGCTGCTTGGCCAAGCCTGTCTTTCCCGCAAGGAGCCCCAAGCCAAGAGTTCTGACTATCCCAGGCTTGGGATATTAAGTGCCATCACAGATATTTTCACAGCTTATTACAGTTGTTGTAGACATCTGAAAATATTATTTTGAAACATCACAGCTTCAAAAGCATAGTAGGTGGCAGATCTGCCACTTGGTCTTATTATTTAATGAGTTAATAAAGAAGTATATATAATGTCAATCACAGATTTGTGTTTTTTTCCTTAGGGTCTGATAACTGAGTGTCATTATAATTGGTTTTCCTTCTAGCACTAGGTATTTTATTTTGTGCACTTAGTCCTCATTCTGAGGGGTCTGCAGGCTTCCCCCTCTGCCAAAGATGACACCAGCACCCAGAAGGTTAGGAACTGCTTTGGTGTATTTCTAAGGAACACTTATTTAGACTGAAAATTTTCAGATATCTGGAACACAGTTTCAGCAATGTGGATTGAAGGAACAACTCAGCCTGAGAAGATACTGTACTTGCTTGGTATTGTTAAAAACTGTGGTACTCTTAAGCCTTTATGGAGGAACTAGATATCCCGTGATGCCGTCTTCGTCTACAAATGGTAGCTTATGCAGGAGGTAGTAGTGATTAGGACCTTTCCCATCCTGGGCTCATGGTCCATGACTTATTAATAGGACAGGCCACAGCTGGGGCTCCACACTGGGCTGAGGGGCTTGTCAGCCAGGAGGGGTGTCATGGGGGAAGCCACTGGGCTCCTGCCATGACCGTGGGGGACCTGCACCTTGGGAGGACATACTCCTGCTGGAGCAAGGGCTGTGCTCAACCATGGCTCAAAGGTCTCATTGGCAGAAAACACTTCTTGCCTTGTTTGTGGCATTTAATTTTAGGCTGAGGATCTGAAATACATGTTCTAGATTGCAGAAAGATTCAGGGACTAGTGAGTTCTTTTAATTTATGCTATGCATCCAGGCAAGACAAATCCAAGAGCTGGCCCACCCAGATGCCCTCACTGCTTCCACAGGCCAGTGCCACGGGAATCAGGGCACCTCGAGGAGCTGGCAATTAGCAACTCCACACTAGATGCCTCCCAAAGGAGAGACAGTTCCATAAATGCGCCGGGCAAACTCACGATGTATATGTCTTAGCTGATTGGTTTTCCACAGCTGAAGAAATGAGCAGGCAAGTGTCGTACCTGGCTTTTCTTTCTCTGTTTATCCCCAGTCGTGCTTGTAGAGATACTGGGAGACTTGCCAAGCAGTCTAAGGGCACAAGTCTCATAGTCCCACATTTCCCCACCATTGGTCTGTAACCCTCTCTGAACGTTCTGTGAGCAGTCCTTCTGCCACCGAGGTAAGGGCCAGGCATTCCTACAACGCCCCCCACCCACCCATACCATTAGCCACGAAACTGGCTGCTTGTTATGGGCCTTGCTGCTAGGCCCCTCAGTAAACCTGGAAACTGCCCTCGCAGGCAGTCCGAGACCGCGCCTACCTCATGGAGAGCAGGAGCGCCGCGGCACATGCCCCGCACCTGGCAGAGCCTTCCCACCTCAGCGCTGAGGAACCTCCCCACCCATAGGCCACTAATCAGACGGAGCTGGGTCACCCCTCCTCTAAAGGGGGCTACTGCAATTACTTCAGAACGTGGACTCAGAGTGGAAAGTGTGAAACTTTAGAACAACTTGTGCTGTGAGGTTTTCTGAACATAACCTTGAATATTTTCCCCACTGCTATGCATCAGAGCTTTTTTTTGTAACAGTCTTATTAAGATATAATTCACTGCCATATAATTCACCCATTTAGAGTATACAATTCAGTAAGTTTTAGTTGTTCTATTCAGTTGTGTAACCATCACCACCATTGATTCTAGAAAATTTTCACAAGCCCAGAAAGAAACCACACACCCTGGTCTCACCCCCTAGTCCCCCAGTCCCCCTGCCCTGGGCAAACACCAATCTACTTTGTCTCTACGGATTTGCCTGTCATGGACATTTCATATAAATGGAATCATACACAGGTGGTCTTCTGTGACTGGCTTCTTTCACTTAGCAGAATGTTTTCAAAGTTCATCCATGTTGTAGATTATTCCTTTTTATTCCCATGTAATATCCCATTGTATGGATATGTGACACCTTGTTCATTAGTTGAGGGACAGTTAGGCTGTTTCTGCTCTAGGGCCATTATGGATAACACTGCCGTGAACATTGGTGTACACCTTTTTGTTTTCACTGAGCTTGAGTAGATTCTGAGTATTGGCATTGCTGGGTCATATATATGGTGACTCAGTTTAACTTTTTGAGGAACTGCCAGATTGTTTTCCAAAGTGACCACACCATTTCACATCCCTAGCAACAAAGTATGAGGGTTTCAATTTCTCCATATTTTCATCAACACTTGTTACTGAACATCATTTTAATTATAGTGGATGTGAAGTGACAGCTCATGTGGTTTTGAGTTACGTTTCCCTAACAACTAATGATGTCGAGCATCTTTTCATGTGCTTATAGGCCATTTGTATCCCTTCTTTAGAGAAATGTCCACTCAAATCCTTTTCCCACTTATAAATTGAGTTGTCTTTTTATTATTGAAAAGCTTGAATTTTTTATGACTATTCCACTGTACTTTAAAACTCAGCCCCAGTAGGAATTGGTTGGGCTCCTCCAATTTTGTCTCTCTCCCCATGAAACAGGACCATTCTGGGAGAATTCCAGTCCCTAAAGTTGTGGTTCTTAATCTTGTTTTGGCTCATGGTATCTTTGAGAGTCTGATGGAGACTATGGACCTTCTCTCCCACATTTACGTATGTTGAATTTAATCAGGGAGTTCCTGGACCTTCCACCATTCAAACATTGCCTTGATTAGGTTCTTTCTTTTTCATAAGGAGTATAAACCTACTTCTGATTCAATTCTCAAATCATTTGAACCTGGCCTTAGTGGGCAACGTAAAATTCCAAAATTCCAGGTTCCCACAGAGAAAGAGTAAACTGTGTTGCTTGGATTGTCAAAATTGCACTGTGGAGAAATAGCCTTTGCAGAAGACTGTTTTAGAGACCTGCAGCCTGTCATTCCCCTAAATTTTCCCTTTGATTAAGCCAAGCCACAAGAGCTTTCCACTATATTTGGGATGGTCTCAGAACTGGTGCCTCTGAATTACACCTCAGTCTTTTGCCATCTACTCACATTGGAGATATAATTTACATGCCATATAATAAGGAAGCTGTAAAGTCTCTTATTATAGTTATGAAAATGTTCTAAGATCTCTCCTAATGCTCATATACCTACTGAAATGATCATATACACACTCAGAAAAAGATGTGCTTCTCTTGAGTGGCCTGTTTTAATCTTGTGGGCACCATGAAGCTTTTATGTAAGGTTCTCTTCTTTGCTTTTGCCCTCAGGAAGCTCAGAGGGAACACTGCTGCCCGCCTCTAGCAACTGGACTGGATGAGATATTCTTTGCGAATTACCAGGTAAGGCCCTCATTTGCCCTGACTACATTGTTTCTTTTTTACTCCTTTTTGTGTGTTAACTCAAACTGTTTTTAGAGCAAGTCAACAAATTTCTTTACCTAATTTTGCCATTCTGCCCCTGAATGTCATGCATGTCAACTATCCACTTCCATGTATGTTCTCAATGACAGACAGAACCTATTTTACAGTTACTTTTCACACCTATAACTTTTTGGTTCTGTACTCAAGGGTGTTTTACAAACAGATAACCATCACCCATAGTTCACTAGGCACTATGTGTCTGTGTACAAGACAGAAGGTAGAATTTTTTGAAATAGGTATAGTAGAAACTGTTGTATTTTTTCTATTCAACCATCTAATATACTTTCACAGTGCTTAACTAGGCCAGGCAATGTTCTAAGTGCTTTACAAATACAATCTTCAAAAGAATCCTGTGAGGTAGGTAGATATGACTTTCATTTCCTCTTTACAGATGAGAAGACTGAGGTGTGGGAAGGTTAATTAACTTGCTTAAGGTCACACAGCTAGAAAGTGGCAGCAGAGCTAGGGTTAGGAACAGTGTCATCTGCCTATGGAGTCTCTACTCTTTATGCTTAAGCTCTGCTAGAATGAACCTGGGCTTTGGGACCCTGGGAAAATCACTTAAATCTTCCTTGTCATACTGGAATAATGACACCCACTGCCTCCTAAACTTGCTGGGATCAAATAAAGCTCCATGGGAAGGTAGTACTGAACTCACAGTGAGAACTCAGCTTGATCCTCTTCAGCTAAAATCTGCATAGAAATCCAGAGAAAACATCACTGGGAATCTAGGCCAAGAAGACTATGGCAAATTCACCCAACAAAACACTATCCATAAAAACCAAATGTAGACTAGAGCACCCTTATCTTTTCATCTCATTTGGGTACCCTAATCACTGACAGATTTTGTAAAATGTGTATTAAAAAACTGACTCAAGTTAGTTTGACATATTTTAATATTTGGCATATCTTTTTTATCTTTTTAAAAAATGAAGTTGAGAGATTAAACTACAATCAGATGTTCTGACAAATTTAGATAGATTACTTCAACAACACAGTATAAATTGGAAGAAGTACATAGGACCTCAAGATTCCTTAAGTATTTCCACTGACTACAGACTGTCACTCTTCCTCTAGTCAGTGTGTACTATGAAAATTTGGAATCGTATCCTACATACTTTAAGTGGAAGCTTGGGACAGGCTGACTCTGCAAAAAGCCCTTTCAGGAATATATTTTCAGTAAATTCTTTTAATCCCATAAGGTATAATCCCCATTTTGCAGGTAAGTACAATGAAGCCCAGAATGGTAGTGATTTTCATCCATCCAGTATTTGCTTAGTACCTATTATGTGTTGAGTGGCATGCTGAAGATGTAAGCCTTGCCTCTGCTTTTAAGTAGTTTTCAATTCAGGGGGAGAGACAGAAATTAAGACATAACAGTGTGGCCAGTGCTTTGGGAGGGACACATGGGTGCTGTGAGAAATGAGGATAAAATCTCCCTGAGTCTGGTCAGGGGATGTGGGACAGCTTTGCTAAGCAAGATAATAGGGGCATGCCATGTGTGGAAAGAAGAGGCTGTCCAAGGGAAAGTATGTACAAAGGCATGAAGGGAAAATGTGGCGCATGGAGGACCTCATGTATCCACATGGAGGAAGGACATGCATCCCTTGGTTCAAACTCCTGAGTACCTCTGAAGTGCTGGGCTGGTACTGGCTAAAGACCCCACCATGAACTAGCCAGGCAGTCCTTGCCCTCAAGGAAGTTAATTCTGGCAAAAGACTATAAAAACATAAATCAAATAATAAAAAGATTTCAGAATACTAAGTACTCTGAAAAACTGGGAGAAGCAGGTATGAGAAGGTCTTCTCAAGAAGGGTGTGGAGTGCAGAGCTGAGAGGCAAAAAATGCCAGTCGTAGGTGAGGTGAGAAAAGGATTCCAGGTAAACAGCCAGCACAAGGACCCTAGGGTCAAGGCTGGCTGCACTCAGGAAACAGAAAGGAGGGCAACATGGCTGGAGCACAGTGCAAGAAAGATATGAAGTAAGTGACATAGGCAGGCCCAGTTACTGAGGGCCTTGGAGCCTAATGTAAGCAACTCACTTATTCTGAGGGCAAGAAGAAGCCTTTGAAGGGCTTAAGGGAGGTAGCAATGCCCTGGAGGCACTGTGAAGGCACTGTGAAATACTGTGGTAAGGGACAGAAGGAATACCAGTCAGGGCACTACTGCCAGGATCTAGATGAGAGATGGGGTTAGTTTGCATCAGGTGGCAGCAGTGGGGAAGGAGAAAGATGGCTGGATCTGAGACAGATTTTGGAGGCAGAACTGATAGGACCTCCCAATGGCTTGGATATGGAGGTGTGCATAAGGAAAGAATTAAGATAACTCCTTGCCCCTGGCAAACAAGATGCTGTCCTAGCATGAAAACTTAGTAAGAGGGAGAATTAACAGTTCTCTCTGGAGAGAGGAAAAAAGATGGCAGCATGAGAAATGAAGCAGAGATCTCCTCCCAAAGCCACATATAATATGAAAATAGAGCAAATATAAATTCCTAAAAGAGTGACCAGAAATAATATTGCACCAGCCAGTCTACATCTGCAAAAAGAGAACATCTCACAGAAAAGGGTAAAGTAATAAAACCGCAACCCGGCAGGACCCAAGCACTCCTCCCACCGCAGCTCACTGGCAGGAGGGAGTTGAAGCCCAGGACTGCTAAATACCCAGTCCTAGAAGTCTACCCCAGGAGCACAAACCCACATTGCATGGTGCTCTAGAGATAAGAGGGCCTGAAAACCAAAGTCAGGGACTAAGACTGCAAACAGGTTCCCACACCTGGCTGCCCTGGGACAAAAGAAAGTGGGAAGTTTGAAAGACTTCCCAACAGTGAGAGGGTTGCTAAAGGGGCCGGGATTCAGGAGAAGGAACAGGTGGACAAAATCATTCCAGCACACTCAGCCCAGCAGGTTGGGAACTTTCAGGGTCTCCAGGCGCTCTATTTCTCCAGCTGGCAAGCAGCCCCGAGGCCCCTCACCACAATAAGCAGCCTGCTGCTTCTTCCTCCATGCCGGCTCCTGTGTGAAAACCCACTGCCCCCACCATAGCTTCAGACCAGCCAGAGAGCAGCCATGCCTACAGCAACAACACAGCTTAATGCAGAGACTTCCCCCTGCACGCAGCTCACAGGCCCTGATAGCAGAGGCAGGAACAGTGGCTGCGAGGGAGAAAAGGGCTTTGTCCTCCCAGCAGACACCCGCACCACTTGCTTGCAACCTCTGCCATTGCTGCAGGCCAGCCTGAGGGCAGCCCCACCCACAGCAGTTTAGGGGATTAAGCCAGAGGCTACTCCCTGTGTATGGCTAATTGGCCTTGACAGCTGAGGCAGGCACTGCGGCTGGGAAGTGGGAAAGGACTCACTCTTTAGGGTAGACACTGGCACAGCTTGCCTGCAACCACTGAAATTGCTCCAGGTACTGGGCAGCTCGAAAGAACAAAGCTTCTGGGCACTAGAAGGCACTGCCTACAAAAACCTAATATTTCTCACTATCCAATAGGATTATGAAAAGGTGAAAGAACCTTGTTCAATTCAAAATATCTCAAACACCAGAAAGAAGGCTCAGTGAGACTGAAATCACCAATCTTACTGAAAAATAATTCACAATAAACATCATAAGTATGCTAGTGGAGCTACAGAAAAATATTCAAGAGCTAAGGGATGAATTCAGGAGGGAGATAGACACCTTAAAAAATACAGTAGCTGAAATGAAAGATACAATGGAGGGATTTAAAAGCAGATTAGATGAGGTAGAGGATACAGTAAATGGAATAGAAATTAGATAACAGGAATACAAAGAAGCTGAGGCACAGAGAGAAAAGGATCTCTAGGAATGAAAGAATATTAAGAGAACTGTGTGAACAATCCAAACGGAACAATATTCAAATTATAGGCATACCAGAAGAAGAAGAGAGAGAAAAAGGGTTAGAAAGTCTCTTTGAAGAAATAATTGCTGAAAACTTCCCCAAACTGGGGAAGGAAATAGTCTCTCATGCCATTGAAGTGCATATAGCTCCCAACACAAGGGACTCAAGGAAGACAATACCAAGACATATAATAATTAAAATGGCAAAGATCAAGGACAAGGATAGAGTATTAAAAACAGCCAAAGAGAAAAAAAGACCACATACAAAGGAAACCCCATTAGGCTATCATCAGACTTCTCAGCAGAAACTCTACAGGCCAGAAGGGAGTGGCAAGATATATTCAATGCAATGAAACAAAAGGGCCTCAAACCAAGAATACTCTATCTGACAAGATTATCATTTAAATTTGAAGGAGGGATTAAACAATTCTCAGATAAGCAATAGTTGAGGTAATTTACCTCCCACAAACCATCTCAAAGTGTATTTTAAAGGGACTGCTCTAGATGGAAGTGCTCCTAAGGCTAAATAACTGTCACCAGAGAAAATAAAACCATGGGAAGATAGTGTAACATAGAGAAGACAAGTAGTGATTCTATAGCATCTTACTATGCTGATGCACAGTCACTGTAATGTGGTGGGGATGTGATAATAGGGGGGAATGCAGTAACCACAATGTTGCTTATGTGAAACCTGAGCATAAGATTGTATATGAATGATACTTTAATTTTAAAAAAGTGTTTTCTCTGGTGAATGTTCAACCTAAGAAGATACTTATCAGTTATTCAAGTGAAGATATCTAAGCCAGCATACTGGGGAGAGGTTCAGGTTAGTTTTGAGTGTAGGGGTCACTGGTCACCCCTCCATCCACCTTTCTCTTCTACTTGAGTTGCGTGCAAGAGAGGTCTTTCTGTCAGAGTTGTTTAGCCCCCGTATACACTTCCGGCCTGACTGCACATTATGAGCCCAACTGGCTAGCAAGTGGCTACCAGGCCAGTGAATTGCCAGCCCAAGTGGCTGGTAAGTGGCAGGGCCAGTTTATCAACCTGCATTGATCTGACTCTGAAATCCATACTCCTACTACATAACTACCCTTAAAAGAAGTTCTGTAGTATCAAAACTCTTAAAAATTGAAAGAAATATTCTAGAAAAGTTATGTTGAGTGAAAAAAACCACATCAAAGCCCTAAGGAGCAGTTTAGAAGAGGAAAATCCAGAAGACTAGAGATGGAGTGGTCAGCGAGGTATGAGGGACACCAGGAGTGTCAGCTCATAGAAGCCATAGAAGGCAGGGAGGCCCACTGTGTAAAATGATGCTCAGGAACTAATTAGGTCATAACGACCTCCAGAACAAGAGAGGAGTTTCCTGCTGGGGATGGAAGGGGGGCAGAGAGGGTTAAGAAGAGAGGAACTGGTAAAGGTCTCTGCAGACATCTCTTGCCAGAAATGTTTGGGTGAAGGGGAGCAAATGTATGGAGCAGTAGACAGAGAGGCACTGGGGACTGAGCTTTTGTTTTGCTTTAAAGAAAAGAGACATGACAGGATGTTTGTATGCAAATTGCAGGAAAGATCCAGTGGAGAGGGGGAATTCAGGAGCTCTGCCAGTCTTGAGCTGGCCAGTCCCTACCAGCCCACCTTCCTGCCTCTGGTTGCACACTCCAGTTCCTCTGTTGGACCATCTCCTACGGTCCTCACAGGCTGGCGTCCTCCAGGGCCCCAAGCCCTGCATTTCTGCTCTTCTCTCTCCACACCCTCCTTGGTAGATGTTACAGCTCTCCTGGGGTTCAAACTTCCAGCACATCGAGATCTGTGTCTCCCCTTTAGGACCAGAAATGCCGATGCTGAGCATTTCCACTGGCTGCCCCACAGGCACACACCCTAAAGCCAGCTGCTACCCCTCCTTCCACCTTTCTCTTCTACTTGAGTTGCGTGCAAGAGAGGTCTTTCTGTCAGAGTTGTTTAGCCCCCGTATACACTTCCGGCCTGACTGCACATTATGAGCCCAACTGGCTAGCAAGTGGCTACCAGGCCAGTGAATTGCCAGCCCAAGTGGCTGGTAAGTGGCAGGGCCAGTTTATCAACCTGCATTGATCTGACTCTGAAATCCATACTCCTACTACATAACTACCCTTAAAAGAAGTTCTGTAGTGACTCTGTCTTCACCACGTATCATAAAATCTTTACTAGTCTATTATAGGAGTCTAATCCTTAATTAGTCAATAACTATTCACATTTAAGTCAGCAAGGGAAAGTATCACTTTATGATAATAAATACTAGTGGGAGAAAAAAAGTCTAGCAAAATGGTTTATTCTACAAGTTATTGCTGGGGAAAGTCCTTCAAACAAACCAGTGAAAATGCCTTAGAGAAGTATCAGTTTTTCGGATTTCTTCACAAGTTTTATATGTCTCACCTTTATGATTTTTATATGTTCACACTTTTAAAGAGCTGCTACTTCAGATGACAGTAACTCTTTGGAGTTTATTTTTATTTCCAAGTTTGTGATTTTTTTTTAAGTGGCTACTTCAAGATGGTGAACTGTTTTACTGTCTTTTCACTCTCTCTTTTTAGTTCCTCAATATGGGCATCCAGGCACTCTAGAATAGGATGAGACCTCAATTCCCCCTCTTCCAAAAATCTTGTAGTGATTGAACCAAGGGGAGATACAGGCAAGGGACACTAGAAGAGAAATAAATTTCGAGCTATCATCAGTTAAATAGTATATTTCTAAGACACATTCCTTATGGTATTTTTGAACTAGCAGTATTAAAAGGTAATTTTTGAAAATTTTTTTCCTCTGAAAACATATTTCTTTGATTTTATCCTAATGGCAAGAATAGTAAGAACAATTTTTTTAAGTTCTGCAAAAATTAACACAGATCTCTTCCTTTCTGACCCCAGTTGTATAAATGTCAAGTGTCATATAAATGTATTAGTTATTGGTCTGAAGAATATCTCAAATTAGAAATCTTCTGCATCCGTGGATGTTTTATTACCCTTGTCTAGCTTGGATTAACACATAGTCTACAGGCACACACCTGATCATCTACATTTGCTCTCTTACAACACCAAACTATGTTTTCTATCTTTATCTTGCATCTACCTACTACTTCAGCATTTTATTAAAAATAATAATAATAAAGAGAGAAATGTGGTATCCACATATAAATCAAGTATAAAAATCAAACGAATATTCATATTTGAACTGATTGTTTATAGTTCATAATGCGTGAGCAAAACAGAAAGTTTCTGTGATGACTGCCCTTGTACTGTTCACCATGTAACTTATTCACTAGGTAAGAATTTGTTCTCCATGTAAGAACTTGTTCGTTATGCTTCAGAAGATTGGAGACTGATGAAAATTAGGCTTGGGGTGGATTAATGATTGTGCATTGAGCATTGACTCCCCTATACAGAATTTTATTGTTGTTAACAACCATTTGATCAATAAATATGAGAGATGCCCTCTCAAAGAAAAAAAATACAGACTTCCAATTGTAAAATAAATAAGTAACTGGGATGTAATGATGTATAGCATAAGGAATATAGTCAAAATATTGTAACAACTTTGTATGGTGATAGATGGTAGCTAGAATTATCATGTATATAAATGTTGAATCACTGTGTTGTACACCTCACCTGAAACTAATGTAATACTGTGTGTCAACTACCCTTCAATAAAAAATAATTATCTAAAAAAAAAAGAATATCTCAAATTATTAGACTTGTATATCCTTCTACACCCAAGAAAATACTTAATGCCTGCTATTTCAAATTTACTTTCTAAAAATCTGAATATTTTATTGTACTTTAAAGCACAGAAAATCTACCTTTAACATATTAGATACCAGTTAAAATCAGTATTTTCCCTCCTCCAAAATTTCAGTTCATAGTCCTTATCTGAAACCCTTGGGGCCAGTGGTGTTTCAGGAATCAGATTTCAGAGGGGCAAAGTCACTGTGCACAGTTGGTCTGTGTTCACAGAGGTTATGGTCTAAAACATCACCTCAAACACTGGCTCAGTGAACACAGAGTCATTAGGGGAAATACCCGCAGACCTCATACAGATTATCATCCTAAAAATGTCTCAGCCTGGTAGATTCCATTTTCTTTATTTCACAGAAGGGAGAATGAGACACCAAAGCCAGGTGACTTGCTCCAAGCCAGCCCACTAACTCTGCTGGCCCAGAGATGGGACTCAAGCCCTGTTCACCTGGGCCCGGTCCCAGCTTCCCATGTGGCAGTGGCCACCTCTGGGTGAGGGCAGAGCGCCACAGCAACTCTGCAGGGAGTGTGCGAATCTGGTGACTGAAATTCTTTGCAGCTCTGCACGTGTCCACAAAGGACTGTGAAGTGCTGCGAGTACTGACCGGGGCTTACAAACGCTTTAGCGAGTGGGTGGACTCACAAGTACAGACTCCATGAGAACAAAGCATGACTGTATTACCCTGGTGGCCCCTGAGGGAACGTCCCATAGTCAAACACACGGGTATTTCTGAAGGAAGAGGCTAAGTGGGGTAAATAGAGGCTACACATATTATCACATCAGTTTAGTGCAGGTCAGGTCAGCCTTCTGTGGGAAGTAAGTCTTGCTGCCAAATTTAGGAAGAAAGTTAATTTTCAGGATATCCTTGGATTTCACAATTACGTGTAAGTGGAGACTTACATTGACAATAAAAAGAAAACCTTCCTATGGACTGGTTGGCACACTAAAAAGTCAAATATACTGAATTATCCCAGGGTTAGGACCATGCAAGTAGTGATGGGAATGAATGGCAAGAGGCAAGTGCTTCAGTACAGAAGTCAAAGATGACAGTGGCACCTGCACTGCAGCTGCAGGAGCAAGGGGGGAGCAGAGTCCAGGGCTGCCTCTGTCTCAGGCCCCCACTGTTCTGGGCACAACAGATTCATTTCCTCCCTCCCCCTTCATCTCCTTCTAACAGTTCCATTTTTCATTCTTTACTGTCAATATCTCAGGCTATCTTGGCATCCAGAGACATTCCCTGAACCAGCCATTCCAATACAAAATTCAACCTCTGAAAAAGGTAGGAAAAGAATTTCTAATTAGGGTTAAAAACAAATGAATATCTATAATTCATGTTGCACTTCAGAAGTAAGATGAATTCTGGAAAGTAACTGTGGCACAATGTATCTCCACAGCAAAACCGTAAGACAGAAATACATGAGAATGTAAAGGGTGCTTAAGCCAAAGAACCAGTAAGGAAAAAAACCATCACCCTCCTCTCACCCTTACAATATAAAATCAAACTAAATAAACTTACTAAACTAGTAAGATCAGATAAATTTCCATACCAAAGACATAAACTCTTCTTGGTCATTTATACTCTCAGAGACTGTGTCAGAAAAATTGGCTTCATTTGTATCTAGCACTGAGGACAGAGTGAGTGTTACACAGAAAGTTAGAAGGCAACGAGATGGTGCAGCTGTCAGGGCTGGTGTGAGGACTCTGGGGACTGAGGTCCCTGGATATGGGCTCTGTATTATCCTACACACGTCCTCCCGGAGAATGAAGACCTGCTCTGTGGTGCTCAGTCTTTATTCCATCAGGTCTGTGCTGGCCATGGGTTGGCCTGGGTAGCAGACTAGAAAACAAAACAAATAAAAATTGTTGCCCTTTTCTCTCTTTAAACCCAAAATGCTATAAAGGAAGTTCACTTAAAAATAAACTAACAGGCTAAGTAGTAAGGTTGTAATTTTAAAATGAGCAGCCCACTCAGACCAGGTGTTCTCTCATTCAGACCCCAGTTATCCAAACCCCACTGCCAGGCCCCTCACTTCACACTCTTACTACATAGTAAGGAAGACTTGCTGCCAGAGTAACCTAGTATAGTTAGAGATGGGAAAGGGAGAAGTACTGTGCACATAAGAAGTATGACTGACCTCACCTGGGATGGGGGTTGGGGAGTGGGGAGTGGGAGTGAGGGTCAACAAAGGCCTTTGATAGGAAAACATGTTAACAGCTGAAGCAGGTGGTTTTTCATTGCATGCTGACTTCTTATGGGTGATAGCCTGTAATTAATTGGCCAAAAACACAAAGGAAGATTTTTATTAAAAGCCAACTTCTAATTCTTATGGGATAAATGGGGTTGGAGAGGTGGGAGGCAGCATGAAAAGGCTGAGGAGAGTAATGATGTTGTTTGTACCTTGTAAGTCCAGGGAGAGGAAATCCCGGGGCAAAATACCTCTAAAAACTTAAATCAGTCACAGGGAGAAATAAAGTTTAAAACCCGTTTATGTTTACAAACTGCAGTCCAGGGCTGTCTCTCTCCCCTGCTCCAGAAGAAGCAAGCAAGTAAGCAAGCTCCTCCCCTTAATCTCTCAGGTTCAGACATGCCCTCAGTTGCCCAGGTAATTACCCACTGACATGGAGATGAACTTCTCTCCACCCCTGAGGATATGCAAATGAACCAAAGCCAGGGAGATACTCTGGAAACGTTACAATTTTACCCACAGACTTCTGTGTATTATTTCTTACAACTGCATGTGAATCTATAGTTATCTCAGTAAAGAAAGTTTAATTTTAAAAAAATGCCCCAATATAAAGAGTAATATATTTCATCATATGTACAGAGCTCACTGTGATCTGACCTTTGCTTATGTTTCTAGCATTGTGCCTTGACACTTCCAAGTTGCACTTCCAGCCCCACAAAACTGCTTGTGTTCCCCAGCCTCCCCTCCTGCTGTACCATTTCTCACCTGCAAGCCCAGACCCCACCTCCTGTGCTTCTGGAGGAAGCATGGATGCCTTTAAGACCCTGCTTTCCTAAAGATACTTCCCTCACCCAAGGGCTAAAATTATTATCTCAGGGCCACATTTGTCTCAGGCTAATAAACGTGGAGCCCCTTTGATAGTTTAACAATATTGTTCTGTGTGTATGAGGTAGATATACTCTGTGGGCATTTTTAATTCCCCCTGTAGTATGCTGTGTGCATGTGGGTAAAATTGCAATGTTTCCAGAACCTTTCACCTGGCCTTAGTGCATCTCCTTATTAATAGGTGTTTCCAAGGGGTGGAGAGAAGTAGTCCATCTCCATATCAATAGGTGACTACATGGGGGAGCGAGGGCATATCTGGACTGGAGAGGCCGGGTGGGGTCCCTTTTTGCAGCCAGATCATGAGAGACACAGGCTAGCAGAAGTGGATGACTGCTAGTAAGCAATAAACAGCTTTCTCCCACTTTATTTCTCTCCTTGAATGATTTCAGCTTCAAAGGTAATTTGCCCTGGGCTGGGAACTTATTTTCCCCCCGGAGTTACAGTGCCTCAACTGAAGTGGGACCACAGTACATTTTGTGGATGTCTGAGTTACTGAGCACCATGTTTTCAATCTATGCTGCTGATGTCCTAGCCATAGATAGGGCTTTCTCTGTAGGCTGGCACCTGGACCCACTGGCCCGCCCTTTCATGTGGCTTTGCAAAGGTCAGGAGTGTCTTTCAAACAGTTGCCCTAAACTTTTAATTCCCCAAGTAAAAAATCTGCCTCTGTTAATGGTGATTCCTCCTAATCTTTCTTGAATCTGTCTCCATTTCCAACTGTGCTTTCTTTCAAAGTGACAAGCTGCCTTTTGGGAAAGGGGACATCCTGCTCTGTGTTTTAAAGCTCTCCTGGGTGTGTCTAGACTTTGCCATAAGATGCAAGTCCTATTCTTCATCTTCTCCACATGTTCACATACTTTGTGAGTCTTTAAGGGAGAAGAGGCACTTTCTTTCCTTCTGTCACTTAAAAATCACTTTCTAGCATTTACAACAACATGGATGGTACTAGAGGGTATTATGCTCAGTGAAATAAGCCAGGTGGAGAAAGTACCAAATGATATCACTCCTTCTGTGGAGTATAACAACAAAGCAAAAACTGAAGGAACAAAACAGCAGCAGACTCACAGAACCCAAAAATGGACTAACAGTTACCAAAGGGAAAGGGACTGGGGAGGATGGGAGAGAAGGGAGGGATAAGGGAAATAAGGGGCATAACGATTAGCACACATAATGTGAGCAGGGGTTGCACGGGGAAGGCCGTATAGCACAGAGAAGAGAAGCAGTGACTCTATAGCATCTTACTATGCTGATGGACAGTGACTGTAATGGGGTATGTGGTGAGGACTTGATAATGGGGGGAATCTAGTAACCACAATGTTGCTCATGTGATTGTATATCAATGATACTTTAATTTAAAAAAATCACTTTCTACCTTGTGTTCTAGCATCTTGATGCTATTTTCCTGTGCTGTGGAGGAAACCTTTCTTTTTTTGTGCCTGTGCTAGACACACAGGATTTAACTACAACTGCTCACCCATCAGGTTGAAGGCCCCAAATTTTAGGATTCTTTCTATTCTGATTGCAAAACTGTATTCAGTCCAAGCACTGAAATACATTTGCACTGGCTGCACGACACTCAAGAAAAGAAAAGCCACATTACTGCTTTTTCCCAAATTCAAGTTCAATCCAGCTCTCAGCTCCCACTTACCAGGGCAGTAAGATGCCAACGTAACTCACTACTGGGGACACCCTCTCTTCCTCAGGGTCACACAAGAAACCAGTGGGATTTGCACAGTCCTGAAAACTTGGGGAAGCATCTCTGGCCTTCAGGCCATCTCAGTCCCTGCTGAGATCCACATTGTCCATTTAAAATGAACAGTGTCATGTCCTCCTGCCTAGCCTGGGCACAGCATTTGTTCACTGCAATGCTCCTTAGTGCCTGATGTCTGGTGCCATCCCTCAGCAGCCCTGACATGAAAGTGAGGTGCCATTCTTACTTTCTGTGGACTCGCCACCCTCTGCTTGCCCTCCATCCCTGAGGTCACCTGAAGCTCCAGGCTCCCGCCTCCACCCCTCCCGGTCAGGGGGAACCGAGCTTAACCCCCTCAAGCAGAGGGCTGTCTTCTAGGTGCTTGGTCTAACAGTCACTACTGAGGCTCTGAGCCCAGCCCAGGACTCACCTTTCTGGGGATGCCAGCAGTGCCTTCCTGCCAGCCTGTGAGGCTCTGCCTGAAGACTTCTCCAGCACAGGAGTTATGCTTGGCCCAGGGTGCCGTCCAGGAGTGCCCAGAAGCAAATGACCTGGGAGCAACTTCGGATAAAGACACCGGCTCTGGGCCCCTGGGGTGGAACAATGCTTTTCTGCGTTTTCCACGATCTCCCAGACAGAAGGAGCCAGGGAGCCCCTAGTGGTGACCTGCGCGCTCGCACACCTGCATTGGCCCCCTTTACCTGCTCTCACTTCGCCAAGCCCCACCCCCGCTGTGGTTCTTGTGATCACCTCCCAGATTGTTTCCCCACATCCTTGTCCTGAGGTCTGCTTTTGGGGACCCCAACATAAGACTCCTGGTAGCTTCTTTTCTGGGCCCTGAAACCCAAAGGCTAACATCTCCAGAGGCAAAAGCATCCAGACCCAGTCTGCCCTTACTTGTGAAGAGAGGCAAGAGAGACAAATTACCTGTTCCTCTTTCTCAGTCTCCCACTGCAAAGAAGATATGAGCAATGAGTAGCGCGATGCGTTTTCCTGCCCTAGAGCAATTCCTTACTGAACACCCACCACACACCCACTCTGATCCATGGCCATCAGGGGGATAAAGAGAAAAATGAGAAGGTGCTGATAACTCAGATATCAGAAGGAGAAAATCAACATTCATGGAGTAGGAATGAACTGTATCGTGTGCCTCATACATTCACAGCCTCGGGTACTGTTTTGGGGAAAGCAGGGCTCAGAGGAATGCAGTAACTTGCTCAAGGTAAAGGTCACTTGATCAGCCTTGGGGTGACCCGACATTGGCTAGGAGAATATATTGCCCTGACACGGGGGCTCTGGGCAGTGAGGGGACACTGGCAATAACAGGCCCACATTTGATGGGACCAAGGCAGGGCTTCTCTGCATTGGCTGAGCTTTTTAAAACCATGTACTCTAGTCCCACATGCCCTTCTAGGGAAGGTGTGGTTTGGGGCAGATAAGTTGAAATGGGTAAACACCAGTGTGGGGAACATCTGATTCATTGCCCACCTGAGTGACTCAGGGGTTATCAGGGGTCATACAGAGCAGAGAGAATTAGTGGACACCTTCTCTGTATTCAAGTCACTGTGACTGGGGACTCAAAGACCTCCCTGAGCCACAACTGGTGGCTGTCACCCATAACTTGTATGAAAGAACCTGGTAGAGTCAGAAGTCATTGCTGAGACCAAGTGTGGGCTGTGTTTCACTACACTGTGAACACCTTTCCAGAGGCACAGTTTGTTTGGGGCTCAGTTTCCCTGGCTTTCCTCTTCTAAAGGCCCAGGGCTTGCAAACACTGCAATGTGGACTATGCATTAAAATTTTATACACTAATATACGTTTTACTGAACTTCTTAATGACCCAGGGTGAAATGACTTTAAATAATACAATATGGTCTTGGCCCCAAGCTAAACCATGCTACAAGTAACCATGTATAAAATATGACACTAATATTGCATACCTTCATATAATAACTGTTTATCTGGATAATAAGCCAGTTGAATTCTAGTCATGTGGGAGTTACAGTTGCCATGGCATGGTCTTGTCAAGTTTTTAAATGAGGCATCAATAGCAAAGGTGAATAAAGGTACACGTTCACCGGCTTGCTGTTTATAAAAGAATGAACTGGACAGTGAATAGCTTATTCATCAATAAAAGTTTTAAATGCCATTTATGAAGTAATGGAACAGCTGGAGGAAGTGTGTTGCCAGTAATATATGTTCATGCTCAGAGCCACCTTTGGGATTTTACAGAAAGTCCAGCATGAGAATGGAGGTCACTGTCCCCACCCAACAAGGCCATTGTCAGAAGAAAGGACCATTGACACATAGTAGGTGCTTAATAAATTCTTGGAGGATGAGCCTTTAAATGGCTGCCTTTGGAGGAAGACTTTAAGAATTCCTAGTGGTTTCCAAACCTGGCTATGTATCAAAGCTACCTGCGCCTTGCATTAAAAACACAGATTTCCAAGCCCTACCCAGATGTAGAGTCAGAATCTCCAGATTTGCAGCCCAGGAAACCCACCCTAAGTCTCTGGTAAATTTGCCTTTCATTAAGTTTCTACAAGATTTTTAGGCAGAGGATCTTAGAGTTGGAAGAAACCCTAAAATGACCTAATCTTATCTTTAAAATGCCTTTTAGCAAGGTTGTGGAAAGCTAGGTCTCACATCCAGTCTTACGGTTCCCATACCAAAGCTCTAGCATTCCTTCCGATAAGCTTGAGCCTCCAAACTGGAGCAGGTGTCCACTCGTTGAATTAGTCAGAACTCTTTTGGCTACAAGTGAAAGAAACCTGATGGAAACCAATTTAATGGAACAATTACATGGCTTTGGGTACACAGTAGATCCAGGGACTCTCGGAGGTGCCCTGGGACTTTGCCTCTTCCATGTTTCAGCTCTGCTTTCCTTTGGGTTGGTTCACTCCTGGGCAGCTTCTCTCTACAAGGTGGCCCTGATGTTTCCAGTCTGTCTCCCAGCAACTGAGCCATCCTGGCTGAAATGGACCACCTCTCTCCCCAACAGTAGCTGTAGCAGTTCTGGGGCTGATGCTCCTCAGTTCAGTATGGGCCATAGGTCCACTCCTGAGGCAATTACTGTGCTCAGAGGAATGTAACCCGAGTTACATGTCCACCCCAGCACAGAGGGCAGGCAGGGCAGGAAACACAACAGAGGAGCTGTGTCCTTACCAAGATGGTGCCCACAGAATGCCAAGACATGGGGAAACTCAGGCAACTTTCTGCAGCTACTATTTTGCTCATGGGAAGTAATTTAACACATGTTATGCTAAAACAAGCCCAGAAGTAGAGTGCAAAATTCTCATGTATTTCTAAGATAAAACAGGTCATTTCAAAGAGCCCTTGAGCTTGTAGCAGGTGGTTCAGGCTCACCCCAGCCTCCCAGGGACTCCAGGGGGAGCTCCGGGGACAGGTTCACCAGTGGAATCTGGGAAGCCTGAACACAGGGTCTGACCTGCAGATTTCAATTACTTATTATTCATTCTCGTGATAAATCTAATATCTTCCCATCCTGGTTATAACTCCCCCATGGCAATGCCTGTCCCTTATCCCTCCTCCGCTGTGGGGAACAGATCTTCTTTCGGATAGAAAGACCTAGAAGACTCCACTCTCACCTCCAGCCTCAGGTACTTTTCCTAGACTGGGACCCACTGGAGTACAGAAGAGCCATAGTCACAGTGCTCTGAGCCTGAGATGCAGAGGGCTAGACATTGAACAGTCTCTTAGCCCTGGCACCTCAGGCAGGTTGTACACACAGCTGTTGGACTCCCTGTCCCTCACTTTGGCAGCTAAGCTGGATGACATGGGTGTGAGGCCACCCATTCATTCCACTGAGTGCCAGGCTCTGTTCCTGGATACTGGGGTATCAGAGATGAGTAAGACACTGTCTGCTTTCAAGGTACCCCCAGTCTAAGAAAAGAGCAGGGTCAGTTCTTAAGAGTCAGGATTACCATGTATGGTTGTACAGGTTGAGCACAGCACAAAGGGGCCTGTAACTGAGGGGTGACAGGGGCTGAAGTCCAGTCTGCACTCCACTTGCTTATCTGTGAATCCCGGCACAGGGCTATGTCTGACCAGAGGAAGAGGCACAAAACCACCATGTGGGCTAGCAGCAGCCTTAAAGGTCCCATGTTCCCAAGACCTGAGTCAGATCCGAGGAGGAAGCTGGGAAGCAAAATGGTGGAGGTCTGAGGTGCTAGCCCCAAACTTGGGTCTGCAAACCCAACAGCAGGGAGAGGGGAGCATGTCTGAGAAAATTAGGAACCTTAGAAACCAGAAGGAGCCTGGAAGCCAAGAGAGACAATGAAAAGTCAGAGGCAGTGGGCGTTGCGGGGACAGCCTGGAGCAATCTGCCTGGGAGCCCCAGGTGAACTGCCCATTTGCTTTCTGATTCACCTGCTACAAAGACCTGCCTGCCCCAGGCCCTCTTGCCCACCGGCTGCTGGGTAGTGCTGTGTGCAAACTCCCTCTCTGCCTCCAGCCCTGGCTGTGTGCAGCTCCCTTCACCGAGATTACCCTTCTCCACCTGCCTAACTTCTTCAGAACTCAACCAGGGACCCCTTCCCCTAGGCAAGCATTTCCTCTTGCACAGAGCTGGTTACCCAGCTCTCCTCTGACCCGCACAGTCCCCAGGGCTTCCCTGTCATAACAGGCCCGCTGTATTGTTGTGAACCAGTGATGTATCAGTTTCCCTTCTGATCTGAGAGGACAGGGTGTCATCACCCGTCTCTACATCCCTGGCACCTGGCACGGACCTCATGGAGAAGGAGCCCAATAATGTCTGTTGGACGGTCATTGTCTGTAAAGGGATTTGCATTCCTTCTTGTCGAATAATCAAATTATCCCTGTGAGGCAGAAACTTTCATTATCAATATCATTCTACAGATGAGGCTAAGTGATTTGCCCTAGTCACCCACTTAAAAAGTCATTCTTAAGGACCCCTCCCACCTTGTCCTCAGCTCTTCCCAGCTCCGAGACACCTTCCCCTGATTCAATGTTTTACTAAGACCTTTTAAAATAAGCAAAATCCCTCCCACAATGGATAACGTAATTGCTAACATCAGTCTCAAAACCTAAGAGTTTTCTGGAGTCAGATTGCCTGGCTTCAAATCCCAGTTCCTCTGTGTGCTTTGCTGTGTGACCTTAAGTAAGTTGCTTGGCCTCTCCAAACTTCAGCTCCTTTACCTGTGAAATGGGCTCAACAGAGTCCCTACCTTGTAAAGTTGTGAGAAAGTTAATTAAGACAAGACAAGCAAAGGCTTTGCACACAGTCTGGATAATAGGAAGGATTTTTTCAATGTCAGCAAGTACTAACAGGGTAAGTTGATTTATCAGATGGTGAATTCTAACTCACTTCTTCTCAACTTTAACCTGCATGGGAGTCACTTGGGGGTTTCTTAAAATGCAGATTCTGATGCAGGACATCTAGAGTGGAGCCCAGGATTCTGCCTGCCCAGTGAGCTTCCTCGTGATGCCTGTGCTACTGGCCCAATGGCCACCTTTGAGCAGCAAGGCTCTAGGTCAGTTAGAAGCAGGGCCTTGAGAGTTGGGGGTTGGACTGGGGAGTAGTGGTGTATTTTGGAACCAGGCACCCTGCCTGAGGTGGGAGGAATCTGGGGGGCCAGGTGGGGTCTGGGGTGGGCAGGAGGGTGCCCGGCAGACCAGTATCCTCCCAGCTCTCAGGTTGGAGAAAGGGTGGAGCGAGGGACCAGACTTCCCTCCCTGGGGCTGCCCTCCCAGCTGTGCACGTGTCTGGCCTCCTCCTGCTGCCACCACCTGTCCTCAGGGAGGAATGCTGGGGATGCAGCTAGGCCCAGGGGCGGGGGGCAGCTGGTTCAGCTGGCAAGGACCCCCGGCTCCCTCCTCTCCCCCAGCAATGACTCTCCTCTCTGTGCTCTCCCTGCCCTCTATCCCAGGTAGACATGTGCAGGAGGTGTGGGGGCTCCTGCATTGCTGAGCGCCCACTGTGTGGGACCTGGTCTGGTCCCTGCCCTGCCCCCCACAGACAGCACACACACCCAGAGAAGGGCCCTCAATCCCCTTCCGACCTCAGCAGTAGCCTTCCACCCCCAGGACCCCACCTGGTCACCTCTCTCAGACCTCACTTGGTGAAACCCAACAGGGAAGACAAGAGGGCAAGGTTTTTTGGAGAAAGTCTGAATCACAACAGGTTTCTAAGCAAAGCATGACTGTCAACACATTTTAGATTTCAGGAACCACTGCTGACTGAACTATTGTCAAATAGTCCCCACTTCATCCATGGTCATCACAAAAATCTCCTTTTGCTGGTTTTAAATTTTGAGCACTTACACGTCACTGGTTAAAAAGTGAAGGGGCACAGAAGAGCTTGTAAGGGAAGGCCTCAGCCACCCGCTACACTGGCTCCTAGTAGAGCCACTCTGAATGCTTCCAGAGACTTCTGCTGGTGTTCGCTCCATATCTCAAGACAAAATGATTTTTTAGACTTACCAAATGTAGACAATATCCATTAGCTTCCTGATTAACCTGAGTGTACACAATCATATGCATTCCTCACATGGATGCCTTCAGAAGCCTAACTACTACCTTTATGTCTCCACTCTCAGGCCCACCATTCTTCCCCAGGGTCTTTTAACTCTTCTTTGGTTAGATGAAAATATGAATTTCTCTCCCTATCCCTTCCTCCCAACCCTGGTCAACTTTATGTTTTCAAGAATAATATTCTGTTCCACAGCTATAACTAAGGATTCTGTTCTTTGTTTACAGGCTGAATCTAAAAATTGAAAATTAGGAAACAGAGTTTATATGATTATGACTAGGCAAATATTGATAGCAGCTCAGCTGGGTGCCATAACATACTATGAACACACTGTCTTTCTTGCAAGTTTTTTCTTTCCCCTGGAGTTTCTATTTGCTTTGCTTTGTCTTATTTGCCTATATCATATCCTCATTTTTTTACCCTTGGTTTACCTCCTTGTTTGCTAAATGTAACACCCAATTTTGAAATCTGATATTAAATGCAGGGGATAATATTAAAACATATTGAACCACAACAAATTCAAGATTTTTAGTCACTGACATCTTGTTACAAAGTCACACAAAGATTCTGATATTTGAAAATCTCACTTGTATAAAATTAACATCAGTGACGTGCTATAGCTGAAGAAGTACTACATTTGCAATTGGTTGGAAGCCAGCAAACAAGAGAGGGCGCCTTGTTATCCATCCACAGTCTGACCCTCCATTCTCTGCTCAAGGTGCCTCATATGCCAGGAGCGATGCAAGAGAGCCCAGCACATCAGCGGCACCATTATCAATCTGGATGTGAAATATCGGGAGATGATTGTGTTCATGTTATTTAATTAAAAATCAAATGCAGATGGGAGTTCTAAATTGCCCTCCTGCATTTCCAGTGGGTCTTTTTTCATGGACTCTGAGGTGTCCAGCTCCCACGTTGGGAACCCTGCTTTTAGTCAACAAGCATTTACTGAGTGTCTCTTGTGCTCCTGTCTCCAGTTCTCAGGGAGCTCTGTTTGCAAGGGAATACCAGCAAAAGAACAAACTATTACAGCCAGAGGGACGGGTGATGTGACAGAGGGAACACACATGACTGCAGGGCCTGAGGAGGTATCCTCACCTAGAGGAAGGAATGTCTAAACCATTGTTCAGATGGATATGCAGATAAGGAAGTAGATGGGTGGATAGATGGAAGACAGATGATGGGTAGATGGACATAAAGGTGGGTAGATGAGAAGGTAGCTAGGCTGTTGAATGGATGCATGGGGAAGTGGATTAAGGGTGTTGGCATTCACTGTGTGACAGTGTTCACTGTGTGACAGTGTTCACTGTGTGACAGACATTATGCAGCTTGTATTTTTTACTTCACCCATTTCAGCACTCCACCTGTGCCCTCTCTAAGGCACTTCGTGTATATTATCTTACTAACACTGGGATAGGTGTGATTATGATCATGTCCATGTAACAGAGGAAGCTACTGAGGCTCAGAGAGGCTGAGGAACTTTGAAGTCATACTGATTGGGATTGAAATCCTGGCTCTGCTGTGTAAACACAGGCAAGTTACTTCACCTTGCCCACCTCAGGGATGTAAAGATAAAATGAGATAATGAGATAAAGCATGTAAAGCACCTGCACACAGGAGGTAATTTGTGGTGGTGCTTTTTGTTGCTCAAGCTGAGAGGCTGCAGAGATAGGATTGATTCTGCTGAGGCCTTTAAGTTAATTAACAAAAAACATTAAAATTCTGCTTAGACTGTGGTGCTTCAACATATGTAAGGAAGATTTCACATTTTGGAGATAACACATTTTGGAACTCTTCATGTTTAAACTAACTAAAATAATCTGAGCAGCTGTGGGCTTCCCCAGCCCTAAGGTAATGGGGTTCCCTAGTCATTTGCCTCAGGCCACCCTTTAGGCCATTTCTTTCCCCCACCTGCTCCCTGGTGGTGCAGGTCAGCACTCCCACCAACGTTCCACCCACAGTAGCCCAGCTCATGGCTTCCTTGGGGCGCTGTCTAGTGACTGTTGTTAGCACTACAGAGCAGGAAAGGAGTATTGCTAAGGAAAGGATTGAAACTGCCAGGGAGGGACCTCACTCCCCGCTCCACCACTCCCTGGCTGTGCGTCTTTGGGCATATCGCTTAATGTCCCTGAATGTTGGTTCAGCATTGGTAAAATGGGTCATACAGCTATCTCAGAAAGTTTTTGTGATGAAAAAGATAGCAGGTAAAAAACAGCTAGCAAAGGACAAATGCTCCATAAAATTTACTCCTCTCCTAATAAAATGAAAAATTACCCAGCATGATTGAATTATTAAAAACTGGCTCATTGGTTTCATAGCAGAGAAAAGGGCCACAGGGCAGGGCAGTTTTGAGGATGGGAGAGAAGAGCAAAGAGGATTGTTAGGACAATCCAGGGAGTGGGGCACAGCTGGGGAGTCAAGAAGACATTTAAGACCTGGCTGATGACCTTGAGAAGTGACCTCTGCTTGTGTTTGTAGACACAGACATGTGGAGATCACAGGGGACAGCAGAGCAGGAGACATGAACAGCCCCAAGTGTTGTAGTGAGGCCAGGAAAGACTATGGAGCAGGCTAGTCAAGGAGGGCTCCCTGGAGGGGGTATTTAAGTTGGGGTAGGATCTGCAGAGTGAGGAAAGCTTCTACAGAGTTTTCAGACTAGGAAGGGGGAGAAGGAGAAAACATGAGCAATGGATCCAGGGGCTTTGTGAAGGAGACCAGCCAGTGAGAAGGTGGGTCCAGGAGGTCAGGTCAGACCACTCTGTGGCCAGGAGCTTCACCTGGACCCTCCAGATAGGGAGGAGCCCATGACAACATTTAAACATGGACCAACATAGGCAGATGCTGTGCACAACAGCTTAAATTGGCATCTCTGTGCAGGGCAGATGGGAAGGATGACTAGATCTGGTCAAATGCACAAAGAACTCAGAGCAACAATCCCTGTAACCAGTACTGGGCAGGAACAGCCAAGGGACACAGCTGTGTCCTGGCACCAGCACTTTTCAGCAGGCTCTGCTGGGACTACTGCTGGGAACGATTTTTTCCTGCTGGCCCAGAACCCCATGCAGCGTTACACTTGTCCCATCAGGCCGACCAGGCAGCCCCTCCTCCCTGCTGTATGGGGAAGCTGCAGCTTCTGTCACAGAGGGCGAGCAAGACTTGCAGGGCCAATTCCAGGTCTGCTGAGCATCGGGATTACCTGGGAGATTGGGGACACTTGTGAATAAACAGCCTTCCAGCTCCAGCCCAAAGCAGCTGAGGCAAAGTCTCTGGAATTTGGCCCTAAAAGCAGAATTTGTATTGATCCAGTCCCAGATTACTGGTGAGCAGGGAAAGAGCAGGGATTTGAAGTCAGGCCCAAGGCAAGGCCCATTCCTTTTGAGCTGTGCAGCTCTGGGCAAGTCACTTCACTTCTCTGAGTCCCACTGTCCCACCTATAAATTAGGCATGAAGAACTCTCCCCAGGAGGATATTGGAGGCTCCCAGCACAGGGCTAAGCACACAGCAGGCACTTAGTAAATGGAAGGTAAACCCGAGGGACCCCTTGGGGTCCTGGCTGCCCTTACCTCTATGCCACACACACAGCCTGCAAGTAGATGTTTAAGTCTCCCTGAGAAGAAGTGGCTGGAAGTGACTTTGGGGAAAAGAGGGAGGTCCCCAGGAGTAAATGCTGATATTTGGCCCAGATCTGCCCTTGCCTATGCCACCATCCCAGCTGCTGGCTTGTTCCTGGGGCCTCTTGTCCTTTTGGGGTTCTTCCTCCCTCCATCCAGCCCCCAGGCTCCCTCATCTCCCCCTCTCCCCTTTCTTCTCAGGCAAGTCAGGCCTAGCTCATAGGATCACTGCTAGCGTTTGGCAGTTTCCAGCCTCTGGGAACCTTGAGATCTGTGGGTGGTTGTGGGGTGACCAGTTATGGCGGCCTAGCGGCAGAGTATGGATGTGGAGATTCAGGGAGGAGGGAGGAGTGACAGGATGTGGTCACTGGCTGGGCACTAGGAGATAGGACACAGTCACAGGCGACTCCCTGGCTTCTGGTCTGAACAAGGGCTGAGCGGGGGGCGGGTACCTTTCCCTGTGCTTGGACACGCTGGAGGTGAGCAGGCCTGGAGTGGGAGGCCGTCAGCTCCACGGTGGGCAGGAGGAGATGTAGGATTCCCTTCGGGTCCCTGACCCAACAGATTCCACGTGGCCTCAGCACACAGCGGTGCTCTGTTTCGTGTGTTTGTTCTTCCTCCCATAAACAAAATCCCGAGGGCATCCCGGGCAGGTGTTGGGGCCCTACCAGGCTGACCAGGGCCCAGACTGCTCCAACCCTTTTGCTCCGCCAATGTGACTGCCATCCTTAAAATCCCCCCATGAGCCAAGATCGCAGTGACATCACGCAGGACGACCCTCTCCAGTCCCTGAAAAGACAGGGGAAAGGTAGGTGGGATGTGACCCTGAGTTAAGTGAGCTTCCTTCAGCTAGCCTTCTCAGGAGTCCCCATGACACATTCGCATCTGTTGGGCAGAACCAAGTCTCATGGCCACAACCCCTTGTAAGAGAGGCCGAGAGATATCATATTTACTATGGACATCCTTGTACCAGCTAAATATCAGAGGTCTGTCACTACATAAAGGGGAGGATAGATTCAGGGAGGCAACCAGCAGCCCCTGCTATCCTCATCACCCCAAAGATGCCCGGAACTTTCCAGGAGAGGTGTGGCCTGAGAAACGATGGTCATGGATACCAACCTTGCTCAGCAAGATTACAAGACTGAGAAGATGCCTGGGGACAGAATCCTGCAGGACTACCATTTCAGGGGTGGGTGGGAGAGGAGCCTGTGCTGGGGGCAGCTGGAGGTGCAGGAGGAAGGTCAGTGGAGTCAGCGTGAGGTCCCAGAGCCAGGGGCCCTGGGTCTGCAGAGACAGGCCATGCTCCGGGCATAGGACGCCATGGAGAGGCAGGGGAACAGAGGATGCAGGGGCAGCTGCTGGGTGTCACTGCAGCGCGGTCACCTGGATGTCAATGGAGCAAGTTTCGAAGTGTGACATGGGTGCAGGTGGGAGAGCCGGAACTGAGAATGCCTAGCCCGTGGGCGGAGAGATGGCTTTCCCAGGTCTTGGCCACAAGCAGGAGGAGAACGTGAGGCAGCAGCCGGGGAGGGAAGAGATTTAAAGAGGTTTTGGTTTTCGCCTCCCCCAAGGACTGAAGGAGCATTGAGAGTTTTTCAGTGCAGATGGAAAGAAGCCATTAGAGAAAGTAGTTAAAGGCCCAGAGAGAGAGGAAATGAGTAGAACAGTGAGATCTCAAAAAAACAGGAGGGATGAGAATCTCAGACTCAGGGGGTTTGATTCTAGGAAGAGGAGTGCACCTCTCCCATTCTGGGGGTCGAGGGAGGGCCAGCGGTAGGGGGCAGGCGTGGGGAGGTCGTGGGGACATGGGAGACAGGTGTTACAGAGAAAAGGCTGGTTCTTAAAATAAGAACTGACTGTGGCTCCTTCCCCACCATTACCCTCTCCTGAGGGTCAGAGGGGAAAGCAGTTAAAGTAGAATTTCTCTACTTCCCGCAGGGACTGGCTGAGGGAGGCAATGGGGGCCTCCCAGGATGCGCCCATTGTTTAGTTGAATATACTGAATCTTGGGCAATGGAAATGGAGGCCTGGATTAATTTAGGTGTAGAGGCTGAGGAGGGTTGCACTGCTCTGAGGAGGAAGTGGGCTGGCAGGGGGCACAGTGGTTGCGGGCTTTGCATAAAGGCAGAACAGAAGGCCAGGGAGAGCCGCCTGCAGGAGAGGCTCTGATTGGCAAAAGCGTCTGAGGGACTTTTACTAGCAGGAAACTGATGTTCAATTTTAGGTTTTTTGCCCTTCTGTGAGGTAAACTCCATTGGTCTCTGAAATGGTCCATAAAATCTTCCACACCCACCAGTGAGTGTGGGTATGTGAGCGGTGTGAGTGGTACAGCCACCCTCTCAGACCCCCATTATTGCCATAAAGATGATTTTAAAGTGAAAACATTTGAGCAACAGAAGATTTAGAAAGAAATCTTATCTGTACCTACCTTGTCTGACTGAGGTTCAGCCTCCCCAAAATACAGCTGCCCTTAGTCCCCCTCCAAGGAAGCCTCCAATGAATCCAGCTGCTGAGAAGGCAGACTGCCCATCCCTAATAGTACCCAAAAGCCCAAGAAAGCCTCCCATACCATCCCAGTAAGACCATAAAACTGCCCCCCACCTTCATTAATTGATGTATATAAACCTTTACTTCTGGCTGTTCTGTGAGTTTTTCCATTATTGGGAGCTCCCACTTGCATGTGTGAAAAAAAATCTTGTCCTTTCTCTTGTTAATCTGTCTTTTCTGAATTAATTTGCAGGCCCTTAACCACTGGACACCAGTTGGTGGCCACCAGTGGTTTTATGTGGGCACCAGAAAAGGGCAGGCACAGAGTAGGGACTGGGGCGCAGCCAGCTGCAGGAATGGGAGTTAGGCTGAGAGGCCCACTGAGACAGGAAGGTGAGGACGTGAGCCCCAGGGAATGTGCAGACACCTAAGATGAACACGGGAAGGGGGTTAAGCTGAATCTTATGTGGACACTTGTGGATGTGCTGGCAGGATGCTGAAAGTGCCCCTCTGATCTAAAGGTCTGACTGGGGAAGAATCTGCTTCCAAGCTCATGTGGTTGTTGGCAGGATTCAGTTCCTCCTGGGTGTTTCCATTCCTTTCTGGCTCTTCACCAGAGTCTGCCTTCAGTTGCTTACCAGGGGGTCTCTCCATAGCATAGTTCACAACATGGCATCTTGCTTCATCAAAGCCAGTGAGAGAGTCAGCTAACAAGTTAACATTTCATATAACATAATCACAGGAGTATCATCTCATTCCCTTCACCACAATCTATGGTTAGAAACAAGTCAGGGTTCTGCTCACACTGAAGGATTACCCAAGATTGTGACTATCAGGAGGTGGGGATCATTAGGGAGCATTTTAGAGTCTATCTGCCATGTTATTTGCTCAGTAAACACCCAATATTACTAACCTGATGTCAAAAGGTGACACTGGGGCAGGAGAGTTTTAAGAGTCAAATTCTTGCAATTCATCTCTTGCATAATGTAGAACTTCTGTGAAATTTATTCTTTTCCTAACTTCCCTCTAGTGCTTTGTGACCAACCTGTTCTATGTTGCCTGCACAGGCTGCCCCAGATTTTCAGGATGCACCCAAGATAAGGAACCCACACACAACACAGTCTCTTCAAGAACTCACAACCCCAAAATCACCATTCTTATTCTTATCAAAGATCTTATTCTTTTAAGACCACAGAGCTTATTCCTATCTACCAGGATCTCTGGAATTGCATCCTTATGTATTCTGCTCTGGAAGTGGTGTTCTTCTTGAATGGGCACTTTGCATTTATGAGGTCTTCCTGCTAGCCAAGTTAATAATGCATCTAATTTAAAAAAAAAAGAAAGAAACACATTGTTCCATCAGGTAGATCTTATTAATATGATTCGATTTTAAAAGGGCCATTACTTTAGAGTCTTAGTGTCTGGGTGCTGTTAAAGATGACTCGTTTTAAGAGTCACCATGGCAACAGAAAGGACCCACACACACACACTGCCAACTCCTCCCGAATTGATTACAGATTTGTCCATGCAGGGGATTGGAACACATGCAGCTTATTGGGAATTCTTTTCTGCCTCCTTTGGCAAAAGCCCTGACTTACTGTCCAGAGTGAGCAGTGGTCTGAAATCCATCAATATTCACTGATGAAGTCATCACTCTTCATTAACAGGGACTTGATCAGCAGACATTTACTGATTGCCAGGCATGTGCAAGGCACTCTGGGGGATTCAGAGACGCCACCGTCTGAGAAGCTGACAGGCCCATTGCTGCAACAAGTCACAGCCTCTCAAGGCAGCAGGAGCCACCGTGGCACCGACCTACTTGCAGTGCGGACCCTGGGACCTGGGATCTGCACACAGGACCTTGGTGAAGAATTGTGATGTCATGATGTGCATGCTGGACAATTCTGACCTGCCAAGGGGCTCTCCATCTGTAGAGGAGGGCTGTACTGCCTGAGACAGGGTGAGGAAAACCTGCCCTGGACCTTCATTTTATACAAACTCAACCACCAAATTGCTGGGTCACCTTGGACATGTCACTATACCTCCCTAGCTATTACTCCTATCCCTTACATGAAATGGGGTTATGCTTTTTCCTGCTGACGCTGCAGGGTTCAGGTTTTGATCTGTTGCTTGTCTGACCATCTGTCCCCCCAGCAAGCCCCTGGAAACTGCTCAGGCAGTGATCAGTCCCTGTTGTTTTTGAGGTACCCAGCACAGTGCTGGGCATGGCCTACACACTCATGAATGAATGGGGATGGTAAGGATATGGAGAAACAGGAATTCTTATGCACTGGGGAGAATGTAAAATGGTATAAACAGTCTGAAAAACAGTTTGGAAGTTTCTTAAAAAGTTAAACATGTACTTAACCATATGACCCAGCCATGCCATTCTTAGATAGTTACCTAAAAGTAACAAAAGCGTGTGCCCACTGGTACAAGTACTAGTACTTGTACACAAATGTTCATAGCAGCTTTATTTGTAATAACCCAACTGGAAACAGCCCAAATGTCCACTGGTGGGTGAATCAAAAAATGAATTGTGGTTGATTCTATCTTTACAACAGAACACTTTTTTTTAAATTTTTTATTAAGGTATGATTGATATACACTCTTGTGAAGGTTTCACATGAAAAAACAATGTGGTTACTACATTCACCCATATTATCAAGTCCCCACCCATATCCCAATGCAGTCACTGTCCATCAGTGCAGCAAGTTGCCAGACATCCACTATGTCCCTTCTCTGTTCTACACTGTTCTCCCTGTGATCCCCCACACCATGTATACTAAACCTAATACCCCTCAGTCCCCTTCTCCCTCCCTCCCCACCTGCCCTCCCACACCCCTCCCCTTTGGTAACCACTAGTTCATTCTTGGAGTCTCTGAGTCTGCTGCCATTTTGTTCCTTCAGTTTTGCCTCAATGCTATACTCCACAAATGAGGGAAATCATTTGGCATTTGTCTTTCTCCGCCTAGCTTATTTCACTAAGCATAATATCCTCCAGCTCCATCCATGTTGTTGCAAATGGTAGGATTTGTTTCTTTATTATGGCTGAATAGTATTGCATTATATATATGTACCACATCTTCTTTATACATTCATCTACAGACGGCACTTAGGTTGCTTCCATATCTTGGCTATTGTAAAAAGTGCTGCGATGGACATAGGGGTGCATATGTCTTTTTGAATCTGAGAAGTTGTATTCTTTGGGTATATTCCAAGGAGTGGGATTCTGGGGTAAAATGGTATTTCTATTTTTAGTTTTTTGAGGAACTTCCATATTGCTTTCCACAATAGTTGAACTAGCTTACATTCCCAGAAGCAGTGTAGGAGGGTTCCCCTTTCTCCGCATCCTTGCCAACATTTGTTGTTCTTAGTCTTTTCGATGCTGGCCATCCTTACTGGTGTGAGGTGATATCTCATTGTGGTTTTAATCTGCATTTCCCTGATGATTAGTGATGTGGAGCATCTTTTCATGTGTCCGTTGGCCATCTGAATTTCTTCTTTGGAGAACCGTCTCTTCATATCCTCTGCCCATTTGTTAATCGGGTTATTTGCTTTTTGGGTGCTGAGGTGTATAAGTTCTTTATATATTTTGGATGTTAACCCCTTGTCAGATATGTCATTTACAAATATATTCTCCCATACCATAGGATGCCTTTTTGTTTTGTTGATGATGTCCTTTGCCTTACAAAACCTTTTTAGTTTGATGTAGTCCCATGAGTTCATTTTTGCTTTTGTTTCCTTTTCTCGAGGAGATGCGTTCAGGAAGAAGTTGCTCATGCTTATATTCAGGAGATGTTTGCCTATGTTGTCTTCTAAGAGTTTTATGGTTTCATGACTTATATTCAAGTCTTTAATCCATTTCGAGTTTACTTTTGTGATGGGGTTAAACAATAATCCAGTTTCATTCTCTTGCATGTAGCTGTCCAGTTTTGCCAACACCAGCTGTTGAAGAGGCTATTTCCCCATTGTATGTCCATGGCTCCTTTACCATATATTAATTGGCCATATATGTTTGGGTTAATGTCTGGGCTCTCTAGTCTGTTCCATTGGTCTATGGGTCTGTTCTTGTGCCAGTGCCAAATTGTCTTGATTACTGTGACTTTGTAGTAGAGCTTGAAGTTGGGGAGCATAATTCCCCTGCTTTATTCTTCCTTCAGGATTGCTTTGGCTATTCGGGGTCTTTGGTAGTTCCATATGAATTTTAGGATGATTTTGTCTAGTTCATACACAGAACACTTTTAGCAAGAAAACAAATATCAGCATGGATGAATCTCAAATTAATTATGCTATGTGAAAAAAGCCAGCCCCAATCCCCAAAAATGCATACATCTGTGTAATTTCATTTATGTAAAATTCTAAAAAACACAAACTACACTAGAGTGCTGGAAAGCAGATCAGTGGTTTGGACTGTGGTGGTAATGAGGAGAACCAATGTGGAGGCAAATTGGAGGAATATTTAAAGAGGGCATGATTACCAAGAGTTGGGAAAAGACTGGATACAGGAGTGAGGGAGAGAGGAGTATGCCCCACGTCTCTTGTTTGCAGACAAGGAAAGGTGGCAGAGGGGTTATTCCTAAGAATTCCTGGAAACACCAGGTCTGAACACCAAACAAAGTATTCAGTTTTAACATGATGGAGTTTATGGAGGCTGGGGAGGAATCACTGAGTAAGCAATTGGATATTCTGGTCTGTTGCGCAACAGAGAGGCCTGGGCTGGAAGCAAAGAATCCCAGGATCCAAGTCAACTCAGCTAGTTACAAAAATATAAGCAACCTGAATACACTGAGAGAATAGGTGACCCCAACTGACTTTTGAATGCAATTTCCAAAAAAAATTCAAACTGACTGTAAGATATGTTTGTTCTGCAACTCTCTGAGATGTATTGCTTTCTTTCCTTTCAGTGGTTTAAAAAATTTATGTGAACTAAACAAAACACCTTATTTCAGTGAAAAGGGCCCTGGAATGTTCTGGAAGCCTCAAGCCTAATCGTGGCTTTCTCATTATCTCACTGTAGTTCACTTCAGACAAGTTGATAACCTTCTGTCCCTTGTTTTTTCTGGGCATTGAACTCTGCACTGGCAGTGACTTTCTTTCAGCATTTTAGGGCTGTTTTTTAGCTACCATCTTTTCTATTTTGGGTCCTAACTGGACATCTGGGGTGTTATCTGGGTCTCACCTTTCTCATGAACTCTGTGAACTCCAGTTTTTGTCTCCCAGGTGGCCCTGAGACTACAGAAAGCTCCACCAGCTTCCCTCTCTCCTCTAGTTCCCTTTCTGATTGACTTCTAATTATAAAAGAAGGGGGATGGACTCTTGTTCCATTCATCCATTCTTTCAATTTTTATAAATTATGTGCCAGGCACTGTTGTAAATGATATGAAAACTCATAATCTTTGTCCTTTCATGATTTCTGAACGAGATTCATGTGAGTTCATCTATTGCTTGTCTGTTTCTTTTTTCCTTAGAAACATCTTTTGGTTGGGCTCAGAATTGGGAGGACAAAAAAAAGAATATTTAAGTCTATGATTCAGCAAATTACTTCAATTCTTTGAGGGTTTTTTTGGCCTAAGGTCAGTTGCAGAGCCATCTCTTATTTTTCTTTGACACAGTTATTTTGTTTCTATCCTTCCAAATCTGCCTTTCTAATTAAATTTCACCCAGATAGATTGTAAAATGAGTTTGTCCTCCCTAGTTGATCTGAAGAAAGGAAGGGGCTTGTATAATAACCCTGTCAGGCTTGGGAAGAAGGGGTTGCAGCCAGTAGTAAGTAAAATAAATCATGCACACATAAATGATAGAGAACAGACCACCCTAAAGCTGGGAGGCTCACACTGTATTTTTTCCAAGCATACGTGTGTTAGGGAGAGGGCATCATTTTTGCAAGAATCTAAGAAATGACCTTTAGCCTTTTGCAAGATATTTCTCTCTGAGGCCCTGGTGTCCTCATTCACGGGACAGTCTCTCTTTATATCTTAGTTTGATATTCTCTACTATATTTGCCAACACAAAGTGATTATGGAAAATCTTTATTTTCATCTTTACTTTTGTGTACATTGTTTTTACAGTGAATGGGTGCTCCTTCAGAATCAGAGAAACAAAACCCACAGTAAGTAGAATTTTAAAAGAACATTCATAACCTAGATATTGTGGTGGACACCGAAGAAATGTTTTGTGTGGCTGTATACTTCTGTATAAGGCAGGATGGCAGGTAACACAGGCCTTTGGAATTTAGACCCTGGTGAAAATAAACCAGCCCACCGTCTCCCTTAGAGGACTCCCTGGTAATGTTATTATGTTACCTCAGTCTTTGGCCTAGACTGCTTGTCATCCCCCAAAGTAAAGTCTCTTTAAGTGTGGGGGTAGCAGTCCCTTGTTTTTCTAAGTCTACAACACAAGTCAAAAAGGGCTATATACATATTTGCTCAGTTTTTGCTCAATGGATTGAAACAGAATTGAAGATGGGCACCTGCTCCTAGCTGTTCTCGGTCTAGGCAAGGATGGCTTGTGTAAAACGGCAGCAAATGCTGCCTAGCAGAATATTCATAAGTTGGGTAAGCTTGTACTATGAGATCAGTGGCTCAGCTTTCAATGAATTTTGAGTCTCCCTGGGGGCCAAGAAATGTGTATAGAAAGGACAAAGGAGCAGGCTGGGAACAGAGGGGGAGACCAAGGTTATGAGCCAATGGTACGGCATTTTTTCATTTTTTCATTTCTACTTCCTTTACAGCATCAGTGCTCCTTGCTCAGATGAGTAATGATGATGACAGCTAGTATTTTGCAGGAACCAATGTGCCGGGCACTGTGCTGCAGGCCCAACCACTCAGGGTGCTCTTGCTTGCAAGTGACAGAAAAAAACAATTTTAATTTGCTCAGGAGGAAGTGGGGGATTTATTCAATAAGTATTTGAAAAGTTCAGGTCCTGGTTTCAGGCATGACAGAAAGTTGCGTATGTCTTGACTCTGCTTTCCTCTGTGTCTGCTACAATCTCTGGCGGTCTCCCCACATGCCAACCATATGGTCGCTGGTACTTCAGGCCAATATCCTACTTCAACAATCACAAAGGAGAGGGGGTTCCATTGGGGTAATGGTTTTGAGATGCTTCCCCATGAATATTTTTCTTTAGAAACCCTTTCTGTTTCTTTCCTTACAGTCCCTTCTTCCTCCTGGCTCAGCTATGAGGTTTTATTGCCCCAGGGGCAGGGCAGCCAGGGAACTGCTCAGAGTCCAAAGTCCACAAGGAGGAGGTAGGGGGACACCTCCTCGAGAATGGAAAGGGGTATTGGAGCCTCAGGGAATAGGGAATGCGAGGCAAGAGACTGCAGAGGATGAGTCCAGGGAGAATATGATGCCCAGTTCCCTAAGGGGTCTGAGGCCACCTCTGGGCCAAGTCTTGACCTGGGGAGGGGTATGGTACAAAGACAAAAATCCCAGGGAGGTTGAGAAGGGAGCTGAAAGCAGAGGGGGCCTGGCCCACTTCCTGTTTGGAACTCTGCCTCAGGATGCCCTGTGAACACAGGTACGGTAAAGCAAAGTAAGTTGTATTTTGCGGGGAAGTAGTTCCAGATGGTGCCCGAGTCACCTTTTGTTCCACATGACCGAGAAAGGATCCAGGAGTGCCCACATGTTCCGTGTTGGAGCTGTGAAGGTAATGAGAGAGAAGAAACATACAAGCCCACTATGGGTCACAGTGGCTGGGAGAACAGAATAGGTACCCCAATCTGCCAATCAGTCAGGCCTGAGGCTTGGGTGGAGTGGTTGGCAATGAGATGCTGTTTTTCTGCTGGACGTGTTGCTGTGAGATTGTGGGCCTGGATCTCCCGGGGGGGTGGGGGGTGGGTGGGAGGGGGTCTCATTGGGAGCCAAGATAACAGCTCCCATTGAGGGAGAAAAGCTGAGAGATGGACCCCTAGTCCCTGGAAGTAAATCTAGATTGGAAGCAGATGCACCCTGGGATTTTCACTTATATGCCAATTAATTATTTGTTTGTTTGTTTGTTTGTTTAAACAAGTGTGAATTGTCTTGCCTGTCATTCAGAGCAGAAAACACTCCCATTAAGGAAGAGGGAGGCAGCACCAGTGAAGGGGTAGAGCCTGGCATTAGTAAGAGGACCATCAGACAAGGAAGCTGCAGAAGGAAGGAGGGGAAATGTTGGGTGGAATGGGGTGCACCGAGAGCCAAGGCAGAGAGTCTGGGTGCCTACAGGGGCCAGTGAACAGATTCTGTGGTAAGAGAGAACCCAGTGCATGACTGGGAGGGGCTGTGTCAGTGGTCAGGGCAGGAAGGCGCTCACCCCGATGATGTGAGGACAGGCTATAAGGGTTTGGAAGCAAACTCTGACTGGATATTGAGCTTTCAGGTGAGGAAGGGGCAGAGGATAGCGAGAGCCCACGGGTAAACCAGAGTAGAAACCAGAGTAGGTAGAAATTTGGGTAAAACATCTGGGGGTAGTGGGTGGATTTGGGAGTCAACACACCAGCGAAGAGACCAAATGATGAGTCCCTCCCGGAAGTGCACCTGGGAGGTAAATATTCTCAGGGTCTATTTTGCTCAAAGCCAGTTGTGCTCAAGGCTCACAGGGGTCATTGTAGACTCCGAGGGACACCAATGGCCTGACAGTTGGTGAGATCATCTCCCGCAGAAGCCAGGAAGGGATCCCCACCGGCTACAACCCAACATTTGAAAGAAATGACCCACAAACACAATATCGAATTGTGTTCAACCACGCGCCTCTCGAATGTCTTAACAGGGCGTTGGAGAGATCAGTCAAGCGCTCCGAGCATCCTGAGCAACTCGCTCCTAGGAAGCAGCGGAGCCAGGAGCGGGTGGGGAGGGAGGCTGCGCGGGCCGCGACCTCCCCAGGGCGCCCGTGGGCCACCGTGAGGCCAGCAGTAGCTGGTCTGGAGTTAACACAGCGGCCGGATGTGGTTGGCGCCGGAAGGCAGGCGTAGGGTAAGCTGGAGGGGGGCCAAGGTGGAGACAGTCGTGACCGTTTGGGTCCACGCGGCAGCAGTCACTCGGCGGTGACAGTCCACACCCACGCGCGCCCACCCCAGCACCAGCCCAGGCACTCGGCCCAGAGGCACCCACACTAGGGCCCCGGGTCCGGGCCGGGCCGGTGTCTCCCGGCCTAGGCGCGCGCCCGCGCAGTCCTTGATTCCCAGGCCGGCGTGGTGAGGAACGCAGCGGCCCTGCGCGCTGTGGCTGCGGTCGCTGAGCGCTCAGGGTGTGACCGTGGCTTTGGCCCTCCTGGCGCCCTGCCGACTGTCCCGCCTCTCGGGGCTGTACCCGGCCTCCCGAGTCGGCGCCCGGCTCCCGGGTCGGGCCGCACCGCGTCTCCGCCTCCGGGGCGGAGCTCCGGGACGCGCGGCGCGGGCGGGGTCGACAGGGGGCGCTGCGGCACGCCGCGCTGTCCCGCGGTCGGAGCGCACCGCCCTCGCCTCCCCCCGCGCCCGGCAGTGCAGGCGGCGGGCGCCGAACCGGGCGCGCAGCAGCTGAGCCGGGCCAGGCCGAGCCGGGACCGTGGGCGGTGAGTGTGGCGCGGGCCGGGGCCGGGCCTGGGTGGTTACCGTTGGGGCTGAGCGGAGGCTCGAGGCGGGCGGGCTTCCCAGGGGCCGGGGTCGGGAAACGAAGGGTGTCCTCTGGACGCGCAGAGGCCGGGACGGTGGGACAGTGTCCCTGGTGGGAGAGCGGCGGGTCTGCGGATCACCGGATCTGAATCCCGCAACTAAGCTCCTTCTTCCATGACCGCGACTTCCCCCAACCCCAACCCCTTCCCCGAGTCACCCCGCGCCCGCGCACCCCGGGTTGCGGCCCCCGCGCTCTGTCCCGCGGCCACCCCTCTCCAACCCCAGCGCCCTCTCACCCGGCCCAGGGTTCTGCCGCTCTCGCGGTTCCTGGCCGCCCACCTCCGGGCGGCGCCCCCCCATCCCCGCTGCCTCCGCTCCACCTCCTGCCCAGCCTTCCTGCAGCCCGCTCCCGCCCCGTGCCCGCTCTCGAGCAGTCGGGATCCCCTTCCCGCGCAGTTCCGAACCCGCTCGTCTCCAGGTAAAGAGGGTGGCGGCAACTTCTCCGCGGCCTTCCTCAGGGGTGGGGCCGGCTTCTCCTCGCTCTACCTGCGCCCCGCGCCTCCTGGAGTCCCGGGGCACCGCGGAGGGGCCGCTCTGTGCGCGGGTTAAAATTCGTAGATGCTCGGGTTAGGACTGCGTGGTGTAGACGCCTCGGCGTTGCTTTTGCTCGTGAACTTGTCTCTGTCGCGATCTTACAAAGAAGCGGGTTTTTTCAGACACAAAACAATTAGATTTGCTTAGAGCAGGTTGCTTTCTCTGTGACCGAAGCGGGTTTTCATGTTGCACCTGCGGATGGGAAACGGCTTGCGGTGCAGGAGGGTGTGGAGACGTTCTCCCGCATCTGCTGAGCGAGGTGCGGTGGCGAAGGGGCTCCCTGTGGGGCGAGGCTGTCACCCCCTGGGTGGCCAGTGTCTTCGCGGGAAGACGAGGATGCTTTGTAAGCTTTCCAAAAGTAAATCAGGAGGGATGTGGAATGAGATCGGCGCGAATGGGGAAGTGCGGTGTGGACGGCCGCGGGGGCCGCCAGAGGGTTTCCCGACTTGGGGACGTGTTACTCTTTGCGAAAGCCCGCGGGTGAACCCGAGTGTGGAGCAGGCAGCGCCTGCCCAGCCCCTCCTTACTAACGTGCTCTGACTGCAGAAGCGGCACGGCAGCAAGTCCTGCCCCTCAGAGGTGTTGGCGCCCAGTCTGAGCATCTGAGGAAAGAGGGTTTAAACCAGATGGTTCCAAAAGCCTCGTGTTCCCAGGAGAGAGGTGGAGGCTCCTGGTTACAGCCTGAAAGCCTGTGTGTAAATCTTCTGCCCCATCCCTTCTCCTGGATTTCATTAAGTCTTGGATTAAATTAATTGCCCACTTCAGAGAAAGGATATATAGGGAGTTCGTCTCTTTTAGGCTTTAGCTCTTGGCCAGCCCACCCTCACTGATGCTTGGGAGGCCGCTTTGGGGCACTAGGGACAGGATGGGCCACCCGGCCTCTGGTGCGCAGCACTCTGAGCATTTATGAAACTGCAGTATCAGTAACTCTTTTCTATTGATTGGCTTGAATGGTAATTAGCTCAGTGTTCTTTTGTCATTGAATAGTGAATTAGTAAGTCATTAGCCCAAGGTCACGGATCCCTGGCCACCCACCTCCGCCCACTATCTTGGGCTCAGTAGTCTCCATCTGAGTGCCCACTAATTCCTGTGGGCACTCAAGAGTGGAACCACTGCTGTGTCCCCAGCTGTCAGCCTGGCACCCTCTAAGTGGTAGGTATTCAGTGTTTGTCTAATGAGAAAATGGATGCCCGTCTTGAATCCAGACTGAGTCCATAACCCATGTTTTTCCATTGTGCTGCACTGTTTTCAAGATTTAAAAATATATATATAAGCTCACTAGAGACAAAGTCATTTTTGTGGGTATTTGGGGCAGAGAGCTCAGTTCATGGTCAGACTTGGGCAGCTGGCTCCCACCTCATTGGGACTCCAGAATGTCCATGAAGGAAATCAGTTCTCTTCATTCCAGAATTGGGGAGACGGGATGATGGGTGCTCGGGGGAGCTAAGGCTGTTTGCCAAGGGGTGGGCCCTCCTCAGCTTAACCCACAGGGCCCTGGGCTGTGGCTGCAGTCCCCTTCGGCATTCCTCCCCACTGTCCATCATGAGGAAGCACACAGGGAGACCAGGTGCCCCCCGCAGAGCCCTGCTGGCCACTTCAGATTGCACCATCTTCATCCCGGTGGGTGCTGCCCACCCCAGATCACTGCTTCTGTGGAGAACTGGGAGCACCCCTTTTTGCAGATTTCTGGCAGTATGGTTTGCAGCTCTACTGGGAAGGGAGGCTGTTGTTTTGAGATGGTGTTTCTGACTGTTGGAGGTGGCAGGGACCCAGTGGCGAGGGACCAAAATCTAGCTCTTCTGCCCCTTATCAAAGGCCAGCCCTGGAGAATGCAACCAGAGGCTGCCGGGTGGGAGCAGCCCATGCCCCCTTGTTCAGGAAGCCAGGAGGGGCCGGAATTCAGTGTCACTTGGACGTGGGAACCAAGCACTGCCCACAGCTTCATGGCTGTCATGGGCTTATCTTTCTTACCCAGACTGTCTCTGTCTCCAGGTCTGGCTTTTACCCAGAATTCCTGCAGCTGGTGAAAATCTGTTTTCTAGAAGAGGTTTAATTAATGCCTGCAGTTTGTGAGGGAGAGAGCAAGGGAGGGGGAGGAAGAGGGAGGCAGAGAGAGACTGCTGTCCAGAGATGGCAGGGGAAAAAGGATGGGAGGATATCCAAGGTCCTGAAGATTCAGGAGGTAGACTTCAGCTGCCCAGCCGACCTGGGACAAGGTTCTTGGTTGGCAGATAAGGGTGTGCATTCACATTTGGGTGTAAGGGTTATTATTAGGAGCAGAATCACTGAGGTAGGAAAAATGGCCCCACAGTAACCTGAAAGAAGGTTTGCTTACAGAAGGTCCATTGTTGAGGTTCCTAGAAGGCTTTAAAAGCCAGCTGAGTGCGGGGCTTACTCAGAAACCATTTTACGTTTCTGAGTAAGGATTGTGCCCCTTTGGAAATGGCTTGACCAACATGAGTCTGGGGTCTGGCCTGGAGGAGCCACCTCACACCTGAGCTGCTGAGGGGAGTCCCCAGCAGCAGAAAAAGAAAAGCAGCTGAGAGAGGCTATGTACCTGCCCTTCAGGGCTGAGGAAGAGGCAGCAGTGCCTGCAGGCAGGATGGTGGACCTTTTGAGAGAAGCAGCCTCCCAGAGACCCTTCTTCAACCTGCTGGGCAGCCTCACAGATGGATGAGGATCTGCTGAATCCCTTCCAGCTGGAGACATTGCGTGGCAGCCGTGAGGAGGCCCCTGTGAACAGTGAATGAATTGCCGGGTCTGCCCTGAGTCCAAAAGGCCGCAGGGCCAATGTGGCCTCTCTGAGCCACAGACTCTGGTCTGCTGGCCTCCATCCCCACCACCAGTAGGCTGCTCTGGTCCTTGGGCCTAGCATCGGGGAGCCACTGGCTTTTGGAAAGGAACAGGTCAATTAGTTATGAAGAAAGGAGCAGGCCCAGGAGCATGGAGGACGTTAATGATTAAAAAGGCATTGAAAAAACAAGTTGGAGGAGCCTTGTAGACTAGTTCCTAAAGCCAGGAGGCAGACTCCACCCTATCCTCTTGGCTGGGTCATCCATGCACCCCTCTCAAAGCCTCCCCCAACCCCATCTGTCTATACTGCACACATCACACATCACTGGAGCCACGTCCGGCCTGGTGCTCTTGGGTGGAGGAGAGTCCGGCAAACTCACATATCTAGTGGTAGCAACTTGAGGAACTTGAAAATTCTGTCTGTATTTGCACAGTCACTTCCCCAACTTAAACATTCATCTTTCTATATTACAAGGCATCCTTTTCTCGTCTGCTTACCACTCTGTGCCTCTGTGTATAACCAACATCCTTAGAGAGAGCTATAATCAATAGCATAGAACCAGAGCTTGAAAAAACAGACTAAGATAAAAGTTATTGCACTGGGTTTTAAAACCCCCTCTCCCTCCTCTCCTGCCCACTCCTCTGTTGTGGTTACGAGTACCCTTTACATCAAATTTGCAAATAGTTCAAATACTGTTTGTCCTGCCCCTCAGTTGTATGGCGACAAGTGTCTTTCCAACCAACAAAATCACAGCTTATTTTTCTAGACCTGTCTCATTCTTGGATCCAGCACCAAACTTCAGACCTTCAGGAACACAGCACTATCGTGCTGAGCCTTTTACTTATAAAATAAAACGAAGCTTTCACTTGATAATTTTGTCATCTACAAATATAGGACAATCTCAAGTTAGAATAAAACATTGACTGCCTTGTTAACACTCCATGCTTCTAAAACAAAAGAAGCAGTTGGATTCAGGTAGAGATAAGTTGTTATAGTAGAAATGTGTGGAAGCTCAGAAGTCAAAATGGAAGGATCATCTTCCAGAAATAAATTACTAACTTTTAAACACTGTTAGTAAAACATGAGAGATATAAATAGGAACTCCCATAGAAGTATAGGCCAGGATAGAATTTTGACAAGTGTAGATCGATGAGTATAGAAATCTTGATCCATCATTTTGTTGAAATATGTTATTATGATCATACGTTATGCTATATAATACCTTAACATATAAATAGACAACTGTCCATGATCTTGTTCAATCCTCCCAGCAAGGATTTCCCAGGATCTTCCTAGAGATGGGGACAGGGGACCACAGTGTGTTTAAAATACTACTCCTAGAATTCAGAACTCATAAGCAGAGAAATACTGTGTAAACCTAGATATTTCTGCTATAGTTGCTTGGTAGCCAAATGTGGTTACATAGTCATTTGAAAGTTACAGGTCATCTCCTGCTTAGGGGTGAAAGTAGGTATTGGTTTCTGCTAGTCAAACACACAAAACCAGTGTATGCTTAGCACCACCAGAAACCTGGAAGGATTTTTCAGGGTTTGTGGATGTCAGAGTCCTGCTGATGACATCCTGATCCTAGAGTAACTGAGTTTAGGTGTTAGCACAGTGCAGTGGTTAAGAGTGCAGGCACTGAAGCCAGACTGTTTCCTGTGTCTACTAGTCTCATGCCCTTTGACTTAACCTTTCTGTGCCTCAGTTTCCTTATTTTTAAAAGTGAGATTAAGCTAATAACTACCTCATGTTATTGTTGAAATGAGATAGTTCATAGCTAAGACAACAGTGCCTAGGACATAGTATGTGCTTTAAAAATGTCATCTGCTATTATTTTTCATCCATTCCTTAAAAGTACATTTCAAGAGGTGGAGCCAAGATGGCGGCGTGAGTAGAGCAGTGGAAATCTCCTCCCAAAAACACATAGAGCTATGAAAATATAACAAACAAAACTCTTCCTAAAATAGAGACCACAGGACACAGGACAACATCCAGACCACATCCACACATGCAAGAACCCAGCACCTTGCGAAGGGGGTAAGATACAAGCCCCGGGCCCAGCTCCTGGCGGGTGGAAAGAAACCGGAGCGGTTTTTTTTTTTTTTTTTTTTGGCAAGTGCTTTTTGGAAGCCTTAAAGGGACAGGGACCCCATTGCTAGGGAGGCAGGGCGGCGGGACCGGTGAGCGGTGCCTGGGACTGGCACCTGAGGACAAAGATCGCGCGTTTTTCCCTACGGGACCGGTGGGCGGGTGCCTGAGACCGGCACCTGAGGACAGAGGAAATCGCGCATTTTTCCCCTTTTTTTTTTCCTCTTTTTGGCGAGTGCTTTTTGGAAGCCTTAAACGGACAGGGACCCCATTGCTAGGGAGGCAGGGTGGCGGGACCAGTGAGGGGGTGCCTGGGACCGGCGCCTGAGGACAAAGATTACCACGTGTTTTTCCCTACGGGACCAGTGGGCGGGTGCCTGAGACCGGCGCCTGAGGATGGAGGAAATCACGCGCTTTTCCCCTTTTTTTTTTTTCTCTTTTTGGCGAGTGCTTTTTGGAAGCCTTAAAGGGACAGGGACCCCGGTGCTAGGGAGGCAGGGCGGCGGGACTGGTGAGCGGGTGCCTGGGACCAGCGCCTGAGGACAAAGACTATCCCGTGTTTTTCCCTGCGGGACCGGAGGGTGGGTGCATGAGACCGACGCCTGAGGACAGAGGAAATTGCGCGTTTTTCCCCTTTTTTTTTTTCTCTTTTTGGCGAGTGCTTTTTGGAAGCCTTAAAGGGACAGGGACCCCATTGCTAGGGAGGCAGGGCGGCGGGACCGGTGAGTGGGTGCCTGGGACCGGCGCCTGAGGACAAAGATTACCACGTGTTTTTCCCTACGGGACCGGTGAGCGGGTGCCTGAGACCAGTGCCTGAGGACGGAGGAAATCACGCGCTTTTCCCCTTTTTTTTTCTCTTTTTGGCGAGTGCTTTTTGGAAGCCTTAAAGGGACGGGGACCCCGGTGCTAGGGAGGCAGGGCGGCGGGACTGGTGAGCGGGTGCCTAGGACCGGCGCCTGAGGACAAAGACTATCCCGTGTTTTTCCCTGCAGGACCGGAGGGCGGGTGCATGAGACCGGCGCCTGAGGACACAGGAAATCATGCGTTTTTCCCCGTTTTTTTCCTCTTTTTGGCGAGTGCTTTTTGGAAGCCTTAAAGGGACAGGGACCCTGGTGCTAGGGAGGCAGAGCAGCAGGACGGGTGAGCGGGTGCCTGGGAACGGCACCTGACGACAAAGAATGTCACACGTTTTTCCCTGCGGGAGCGGTGGGCAGATGCCTGAGACCAGTGCCTGAGGACGGAGGAAATCGCGCGTTTTTCCCCTTTTTTTTTTTCTCTTTTTGGTGAGTGCTTTTTGGAAGACTTAAAGGGACAGGGACCCCGGTGCTAGGGAGGCAGAGCAGTAGAACTGGTGAGAGGGTGCCTGGGACCAGCACCTGAGGAAAAAAAAAAATAATAATCGCGTGTTTTTTCCTTTTTCCTTTTTTTTTTTTTCTGTTCCCTCTCTCATTGTTGCTGTTGTTGTTTTGGTTTGGAGAGTGCTTTTTGGAAGTCTTAAAGGGGCAGGACAGGTCACTTAGACCAGAGGCAGGGAATCTGGGGATCTCTGGGCACTCTAACCCCCTGGGCAACAGGGAGCACAGAGGCCCCTTAGGGAGAAAAATAGCCTCCCGGACACTCCCCCTCCAATGGGGCTTCACCATGTTGGAGGAGCAGCCCCAGCCAGGTCACGCCCACAGCAACAGCGGAGATAAACTCCATAGCAAACGGGCAGGTAGCAGAAGCCCTGCCTGCCCACAGCTGACAAGCATAAGCCACTAGAGGTCGCTATTCTCCCAGGAGAGGAAGGCCACAAACCAACAAGAAGGGAAGCTCTTCCAGTGGTCACTCGTACCAGCTCTGCAAACTATCTATCACCATGAAAAGGCAAAACTACAGGCAGACAAAGATCACAGAGACAACACCTGAGAAGGAGACAGACCTAACCAGTCCTCCTGAAAAAGAATTCAAAATAAAAATCATGAACATGCTGACAGAGATGCAGAGAAAAATGCAAGAGCAATGGGATGAGATGCAGAGAAAAATACAAGAGCAATGGGATGAAGTCCGGAGGGAGATCACAGATGTCAGGAAGGAGATCATAAAAGTGAAACAATCCCTGGAAGGATTTATAAGCAGAATGGATAAGATGCAAGAGACCATCGAAGGAATAGAAGCCAGAGAACAGGAACGTATAGAAGCTGACATAGAGAGATAAAAGGATCTCCAGGAATGAAACAACACTAAGAGAACTATGTGACCAAACCGAAAGGAATAATATTCGTATTATAGGGGTACCAGAAGAAGAAGAAAGAGGAAAAGGGATAGAAAGTCTCTTTGAAGAAATAATTGCTGAAAACTTCCCCAAACTGGGGGAGGAAATAATCGAACAGACCATGGAATTACACAGAACCCCCAACAGAAAGGATCCAAGAAGGACAACACCAAGACACATAGTAATTAAAATGGCAAGGACCAAGGACAAGGAAAGAGTTTTAAAGGCAGCTAGAGAGAAAAAGGTCACCTATAAAGGAAAACCCATCAGGCTAACATCAGACTTCTCGACAGAAACCCTACAGGCCAGAAGAGAATGGCATGATATACTTAATGCAATGAAACAGAAGGGCCTTGAACCAAGGATACTGTATCCAGCACGACTATCATTTAAATATGATGGCGGGATTAAACAATTCTCAGACAAGCAAAAGCTGAGGGAATTTGCTTCCCACAAACCACCTCTACAGGGCATCCTACAGGGACTGCTCTAGATGGGAGCACCCCTAAAAAGAGCACAGAACAAAACACACAACATATGAAGAATGGAGGAGGAGGAATAAGAAGGGAGAGAAGAAAAGAATCTCCAGACAGTGTATATAACAGCTCAATAAGTGAGCTAAGTTAGGCAGTAAGATACTAAAGAAGCTAACCTTGAACCTTTGGTAACCACAAATCTAAAGCCTGCAATGGCAATAAGTACATATCTCTCAATAGTCACCCTAAATGTAAATGGACTTAATGCACCAATCAAAAGACACGGAGTAATAGAATGGATAAAAAAGCAATACCCATCTATATGCTGCTTACAAGAAACTCACCTTAAACCCAAAGACAAGCATAGACTAAAAGCCAAGGGATGGAATAACATATTTCAGGCAAACAACAGTGAGAAGAAAGCAGGGGTTGCAGTACTAATATCAGACAAAATAGACTTCAAAACAAAGAAAGTAACAAGAGATAAAGAAGGATACTACATAATGATAAAGGGCTCAGTCCAACAAGAGGATATAACCATTCTAAATATATATGCACCCAATACAGGAGCACCAGCATATGTGAAGCAAATACTAACAGAACTAAAGAGGGAAATAGACTGCAATGCATTCATTCTAGGAGATTTCAACACACCACTCACCCCAAAGGATAGATCCACCGGGCAGAAAATAAGTAAGGACACACAGGCACTGAACAACACACTAGAACAAATGGAACTCATAGACATCTATAGAACTCTACATCCAAAAGCAACAGGACACACATTCTTCTCAAGTGCACATGGAACATTCTCCAGAATATACCACATACTAGGCCACAAAAAGAGCCTCAGTAAATTCCAAAATATTGAAATTCTACCAACCAATTTTTCAGACCACAAAGGTATAAAACTAGAAATAAAGTCTACAAAGAAAACAAAAAGGCTCACAAACACATGGAGGCTTAACAACATGCTACTAAATAATCAATGGATCAATGAACAAATCAAAACAGAGATCAAGGAATATATAGAAACAAATGACAACAACAACACTAAGCCCCAACTTCTGTGGGACATAGCGAAAGCAGTCTTAAGAGGAAAGTATATAGCAATCCAGGCACACTTGAAGAAGGAAGAACAATCCCAAATGAATAGTCTAACATCACAATTATTAAAACTGGAAAAAGAAGAACAAAGGAGGCCTAAAGTCAGCAGAAGGAGGGACATAATAAAGATCAGAGAAGAAATAAACAAAATTGAGAAGAATAAAACAATAGCAAAAATCAACGAAACCAAGAGCTGGTTCTTTGAGAAAATAAACAAAATAGATAAGCCTCTAGCCCAACTTATTAAGAGAAAAAGAGAGTCAACACAAATCAACATAATCAGAAATGAGAATGGAAAAATCACGACAGACTCCACAGAAATACAAAGAATTATTAAAGACTACTATGAAAACCTATATGCCAACAAGCTGGAAAACCTAGAAGAAATGGACAACTTCCTAGAAAAATACAACCTCCCAAGACTGACCAAGGAAGAAACACAAAAGTTCAACAAACCAATTACGAGCAAAGAAATTGAAACAGTAATCAAAAAACTACCCAAGAACAAAACCCCGGGGCCGGACGGATTTACCTCGGAATTTTATCAGACACACAGAGAAGACATAATACCCATTCTCCTTAAAGTGTTCCACAAAATAGAAGAAGAGGGAATACTCCCAAACTCATTCTATGAAGCCAACATCACCCTAATACCAAAACCAGGAAAAGACCCCACCAAAAAAGAAAATTACAGACCAATATCCCTGATGAATGTAGATGCAAAAATACTCAATAAAATATTAGCAAACAGAATTCAACAGTATATCAAAAGGATCATACACCATGACCAAGTGGGGTTCATCCCAGGGATGCAAGGATGGTACAACATTCGAAAATCCATCAACATCATCCACCACATCAACAAAAAGAAAGACAAAAACCACATGATCATCTCCATAGATGCTGAAAAAGCATTTGACAAAATTCAACATCCATTCATGATAAAAACTCTCCGCAAAATGGGAATAGAGGGCAAGTACCTCAACATAATAAAGGCCATATATGATAAACCCACAGCCAGCATTATACTGAACAGCGAGAAGCTGAAAGCATTTCCACTGAGATCGGGAACCAGACAGGGATGCCCACTCTCCCCACTGTTATTCAACATAGTACTGGAGGTCCTAGCCACGGCAATCAGACAAAACAAAGAAATACAAGGAATCCAGATTGGTAAAGAAGAAGTTAAACTGTCACTATTTGCAGATGATATGATACTGTACATAAAAAACCCTAAAGACTCCACTCCAAAACTACTAGAACTGATATCGGAATACAGCAAAGTTGCAGGATACAAAATCAACACACAGAAATCTGTAGCTTTCCTATACACTAACAACGAATCAATAGAAAGAGAAATCAGGAAAACAATTCCATTCACCATTGCATCAAAAAGAATAAAATACCTAGGAATAAACCTAACCAAGGAAGTGAAAGACTTATACTCTGAAAACTACAAGTCACTCTTAAGAGAAATTAAAGGGGACACTAATAAATGGAAACTCATCCCATGCTCATGGCTAGGAAGAATTAATATCGTCAAAATGGCCATCCTGCCGAAAGCAATATACAAATTTGATGCAATCCCTCTCAAATTACCAGCAACATTCTTCAATGAATTGGAACAAATAATTCAAAAATTCATATGGAAACACCAAAGACCCCGAATAGCCAAAGCAATCCTGAAAAAGAAGAATAAAGTAGGGGGGATCTCACTCCCCAACTTCAAGCTCTACTACAAAGCCATAGTAATCAAGACAATTTGGTACTGGCACAAGAACAGAGCCACAGACCAGTGGAACAGATTAGAGACCCCAGAAATTAACCCAAACATATATGGTCAATTAATAGTTGATAAAGGAGCCATGGACATACAATGGCAAAATGACAGTCTCTTCAACAGATGGTGCTGGCAAAACTGGACAGCTACATGTAGGAGAATGAAACTGGACCATTGTCTAACCCCATATACAAAGGTAAACTCAAAATGGATCAAAGACCTGAATGTAAGTCACGAAACCATTAAACTCTTGGAAAAAAACATAGGCAAAAACCTCTTAGACATAAACATGAGTGATCTCTTCTTGAACATATCTCCCCGGGCAAGGAAAACAACAGCAAAAATGAGCAAGTGGGACTACATTAAGCTGAAAAGCTTCTGTACAGCGAAAGACACCATCAATAGAACAAAAAGGAACCCTACAGTATGGGAGAATATATTTGAAAATGACAGATCTGATAAAGGCTTGACGTCCAGAATATATAAAGAGCTCACACGCCTCAACAAACAAAAAACAAATAACCCAATTAAAAAATGGGCAGAGGAACTGAACAGACAGTTCTCCAAAAAAGAAATACAGATGGCCAAGAGACACATGAAAAGATGCTCCACATCGCTAATTATCAGAGAAATGCAAATTAAAACTACAATGAGGTATCACCTCACACCAGTAAGGATAGCTGCCATCCAAAAGACAAACAACAACAAATGTTGGCGAGGCTGTGGAGAAAGGGGAACCCTCCTACACTGCTGGTGGGAATGTAAATTAGTTCAACCATTGTGGAAAGCAGTATGGAGGTGCATCAAAATGCTCAAAACAGACCTACCATTTGACCCAGGAATTCCACTCCTAGGAATTTACCCTAAGAACGCAGCAATCAAGTTTGAGAAAGACAGATGCACTCCTATGTTTATTGCAGCACTATTTACAATAGCCAAGAATTGGAAGCAACCTAAATGTCCATCTGTAGATGAATGGATAAAGAAGATGTGGTGCATATACACAATGGAATACTACTCAGCCATAAGAAGTGGAAAAATCCAACCATTTGCAGCAACATGGATGGAGCTGGAGAGTATTATGCTCAGTGAAATAAGCCAAGCGGAGAAAGAGAAATACCAAATGATTTCACTCATCTGAGGAGTATAGGAACAAAGGAAAAACTGAAGGAACAAAACAGCAGCAGAATTACAGAACCCAAAAATGGACTAACAGGTACCAAAGGGAAAGGAACTGGGGAGGATGGGTGGGCAGGGAGGGATAAGGGGTGGGAAGAAGAAGGGGGGTATTAAGATTAGCATGCATGGGGGGGGGAGGAGAAAGGGGAGGGTGGGCTGCACAACACAGAGAGGACAAGTAGGGATTCTACAACATTTTGCTAAGCTGATGGACAGTAACCGTAATGTGGTTGTTAGGGGGGACCTGATATAGGGGAGAGCATAGTAAACATAGTACTCTTCATGTAAGTGTAGATTAAAGATTAAAAAAAAAAAAAAGAAAGAAAGAAAGAAAGAAAAGGGGGATTACTCCTTGATAGGATAAAACTATTGGTAAACAAAGATCGCATGCTTTAAATATCCTTAATGTTGATCACTTAAAGGGTATCAGATGATCAGCTATGGAGGTACTCTTTTCTGATAATATTCCTTTCTCTTAATAAAAAAAAAAAAAAAAAGCAGTCCCTGTGTGCTGACCTCCAATGAGTTCTGCACAGTGGTATAGAGGGCATGTCTAAGTGTGGGCAAAGGGTCTGTTTGTTTCTATGCAGAAGATCAAGGCCTAGCTTGGATACCCAGAAAATAAACTAAGATACGATATGAGGAGGAGCTTCCGGCATCAGCACTCTCTGGAGGACTCGTGCCAGGGGATGATCATCAAAAAGCCTCCACAGGGATCCGGGCGATGCTGCGGTCATGGCTGCGTCGACCCCACCGTTTCCTGGACTTGCCATTGAAATGAGGAGGGAGATGTCTAGGCTGGCATGTGCATACAGTGAGACAACGAATTTGACCGGATCTGTACTGTTGGAACTCAACCAGGAGTTGGGAGGGGTGCAAGGTGTAGCACTCCAAAATCTTATGACTATAGACTATTTACAGTTTAAAGGACATATGGGAGGTGAACAGAACCCAGAAACGGGCTGCTTTAATTTGTCTGATTTCTCTCAGACTGTTCAAGTACAGTTGACAATATCCATCATATCATAGACAAATTTTCACAAATGCCTAGGGTGCCTAAATGGTTTTCTTGGCTTCACTGGAGATGGATGGTAATTATAGATGCTTTGTTTATGTCACCGTATTCCTATTATGTTAATATGTGTGTAGAAATTAGTAGTTTAAAACCTATACATACTTAAGGTACTCTACAAGAAGATATGTCAAAGAAATAATCAATCCTCCCATGTTTTCTTCCATATGCTACCTCAATAGCTTTTCTTCTTCCTTCCTAATTACAACCCTTAAATAGAATTCGTGCCTCAGATCGAATTTACCGAGTATCATAATTCCTCCACGTGGTAAAGATACCTCGAGACAAGTGCTGGGCATAGAAGCCACAGGGCATAAATCTTCAAAGAAGTAAAAAGCTAACCTTTTCAAACAATATGGCTTCTCTCTCACTTACCAACTTTACATTTCCCTGTATGGCCCCGGAAGATGACTGGCTGGCCAGAGAAGGGTAAGATTCCTCAAGGGAGGAACAACCTAAGACAGGCACAGTCGCAGGGGGGCTATCAGGTGAGAAATTGGGGATCAACCGAGGTGAGGCTCAGAACCTCATCCCCCCTGCTTTGAGAGAAATCTTCTGCATCCATGGATGGTTTATTGCCCTTGTCTAGCTTGGATTAACACATAGTCTACAGGCACACACCTGATCATCTACAATTGCTCTCCTACAACACTAAACTATGTTTTCTACCTTTATCTTGCATCTACCTACCACTTCAGCATTTTATTAAAAATAAAAATAATAATAATAATAAAGGGAGAAATGTGGGATCAACATATAAATCAAGTATAAAAATCAAATGAATATTCATATTTGACCTGATTGTTTATAGTTCATAATGCGTGATCAAAACTGAAAGTTTCTGTGATGAATGCCCTTGTACTGTTCACATTGTAAGAATTTATTCACTATGTAAGAATTCGTTCACCATGTAAGAACTTGTTCGTTATGCTTCAGAAGATTGGAGACTGACAAGAGTTAGGCTTGAGATGGATTAATGATTGTACATTGAGCATTGACTCCCCTATACTGAATTTTATTGTTGTTAACAACCATTTGATCAATAAATATGAGAGATGCCCTCTCAAAAAAAAAAATACATTTCAGTGTTAACCAACTGAGGTAATGGGTAGAGCAGAATGGATAGACACACATAGTCTCTGTCTTTGTGGATCAGAGGACACTGTACTTAAGTTCACACTGAAGGACATGGTGGTAGTGCAGACACTTCCTAGTCTCTCAGCTCTTGGTTATCTGTTATGGCCACGAGAGGCTAGGACGTGGCCTATAAGGACTGACCATGGTTGGGGAGTCGAGCTTATGATTGTCAGTGGTACATACTAGTATGACGAGGCCTTGCTAGCTCTTTCAGACAAGCACTCACTTGATTGTTCTGTGTCTGACACGTGCCGGTTGTCAGTGTTTGAACTGTCACCCTTGGACTCTGATTGTTAGTGGGAAGTAGTTCAGTGTGTACTCACCTGGTTTGCCAGCACTGTTCTTGGTCCTGGTGGACAACACACTGCCCTGGCCACTGTTTTGGACTGGTTCTTCAGCAGCCCCAGAAGCCCACAATATCAGGAGAGATGCCATTCTCTGAGTGACCAATGGCACAACTATTCCTGAGGGTGGGTAGGGAGTTATTGGAGACAGAAGGCTAGATTGCTGCGTCTCCTGTGTCTGCCATAGCCAGAACCTTCTTGACATGAGGATCTCCAGGAAACAGTGTTGATAGGCTTGGGTTTAGTAAGTAGCCCTGGAAAGGGAGGTAGATCCCCTTCAGACTTGCTTGGTGTATCCTGTGAAGAAACTCCGACATGGCAGCCTGCCCACCTAGCTTCCACCTGCACAGAGTGGACATGGGGCTGCTGGTGATCAGGGAGGACTAGGAGACGGGGGCTTGCTGCCTCAGGGACTGAGCGCTTCTCTGCCTTGTGTGAGGGATTAGCACAGCCTCTGCTCCACACAGGCTACCTGTAAGTCTGCAGTCAGACTGGAACCCTGATAATCATTTCTCTTAATGGGGAAACTGCCTATTTTCATTCACTTTTAAACTACTGGAATTTGAAGTCAGTGACATTTCATTTTCTTTCTTAATCCTTGCCCTGTACTTGGAAAATAAACAGTAAATAAAGCCATTCATTTTTTAAACCCATTTATTTGTATGTGGGCAGAGTTTAGTTAAAAAGAGGAAACCCTTCTAATACCAAAACCAGGCAAAGACACCACAAAAAAAGAAAATTACAGAAAAAAAAAATATCCCTGATGAACATAGAAGCAAAAATACTCAGCAAAATGTTAGCAAACCGAATTCAAAAATACACCAAAAAGATCATCCATCAGGATCAAGTAGGATTTACTCCAGGGATGCAAGGATGGTACAACATTCAAAAATCCATCAACATCATCCACCACATCAACAAAAAGAAGGACAAAAACCACACGATCATCTCCATAGATGCTGAAAAAGCATTTGACAAAATTCAACATCCAGTCATGATAAAAACTCTCAACAAAATGGGCATAGAGGGCAAGTACCTCAACATAATAAAGGCCATATATGATAAACCCACAGCCAACATCATACTGAACAGCGAGAAGCTGAAAGCTATTCCTTTAAGATCGGGAACAAGACAAGGATGCCCACTCTCCCCCCTTTTATTCAACATAGTTCTGGAGGTCCTAGCCACAGCAATCAGACAACACAAAGATATAAAAGGCATCCAGACTGGCAAGGAAGAAGTTAAACTCCCTGTTTGCAGATGACATGATAGTGTACATAAAAAACCCTAAAGAATCCACTCCAAAACTACTAGATCTAATATCTGAATTCAGCAAAGCTACAGAATACAAAATTAATACGCAGGAATCTGTTGCATTCCTATACGCTAACAATGAACTAGCAGAAAGAGAAATCAGGACAACAATTCCATTCACAATTGCATCAAAAAGAATAAAATACCTAGGAATAAACCTACCCAAAGAAATGAAAGACCTGTACCCTGAAAACTACAAGACACTCATGAGAAAAATTAAAGAAGATACCAATAAATGGAAACACATCCCATGCTCAGGATAGGAAGAATAATATTATCAAAATAGCCATCCTGCCTAAAGCAATCTACAGATTCAATGCAATCCCTATCAAAATACCAACAGCATTCTTCAACAAACTAGAGAAAATCATTCTAAAATTCATATGGAACCACAAAAGACCTCAAATACCCAAAGCAATCCTGAGAAGGAAGAATAAAGCTGGGGGTATTATGCTCCCTGACTTCAAGATCTACTACAAAGCCACAGTAATCAAGACAATTTGGTACTGGCACAAGAACAGACCCATATACCAATGGAACAGACTAGAAAGCCCAGAAATAAACCCAAGCATATATAGTCAATTAATATATGCTAAAGGAGCCGTGGATATACAATGGGGAAATGACAGCCTCTTCAACAGCTGGTGTTGGCAAAACTGGACTGCTACATGCAGGAGAATGAAACTGGATTATTGTCTAACCCCATACACAAAAGTAAACACAAAATGGATCAAAGACCTGCATTTAAGTCATGAAACCGTAAAACTCTTAGAAGAAAACATAGGCAAAAATCTCTTGAATATAAACATGAGCAACTTTTTCCTTAATGCATCTCCTTGGACAAGGAAAACAAAATAAAAAATAAACAAATGGGACTACATCATGCTAAAATGCTTAGGTACAGCAAAGGACACCATCAGCAGAACAAAAAAGCATCCTACAGTATGGGAGAATATATTTGTAAATGACATATCTGACAAGGGGTTAACATCCAAAATATATAAAGAACTCACATGCCTCAACACCCAAAAACCAAATAATCCTATTAAAAAATGGGAAGAGGATAAGAACAGACAATTCTCCAAAGAAGAAATTCAGATGGCCAACGGGCACATGAAAAGATGCTCCACATCACTAATTATCAGGGACATGCAAATTAAAACCACATTGAGATATCACCTCACACCAGTAAGGATGGCCAACACAGAAAAGACCAGGAACAACAAATCCTGGCGAGGATGCGGATAAAGGGGCACCTTCCTACACTGCTGGTTGGAATGTAAACTAGTTTAACCATTGTGGAAAGCAGTATGGAGGTTCCTCAAAAAACCAAAAGTAGAAATACCATTTGACCCAGGAATTCCACTTCTAGAAATTTACCCTAAGAATACAGCAGCCCAGTTTGAAAAAGACAGATGCACTCCTATGTTTATTGCAGCAGTATTTACAATAGCCAGGAAATGGCAGCAACCTAAGTGTCCATCAGTAGATGAATGGGTAAAGAAGATGTGGTACATATACACAATGGAATATTATTCAGCCATAAGAAGAAAACAAATCCTACCATTTGCAACAACATGGATGGTGCTAGAGGGTATTATGCTCAGTGAAATAAGCCAAGCGGAGAAAAACAAATACCAAATGATTTCACTCATCTGTGGAGTATAAGAACAAAGCAAAAACTGAAGGAGCAAAACAGCAGCAGACTCACAGAACCCAAGAATGGACTAACAGTTACCAAAGGGAAAGGGACTGGGGAGGATGGGTGGGAAGAGAGGGATAAGGGGGAAAAGGGGCATCATGATTAGCACACATAATGTAGGGGGGCACAGGGAAGGCAGTATAGCACAGAGAAGACAAATAGTGATTCTATGGCATCTTATTATGCTGATGAACAGTGACTGTAACTGGATATGTAGGGGGGACTTGATAATGGGGGGAATCTAGTAACCACAGTATTGCTCATGTGATTGTATATCAATGACACCAAAATTTAAAAACAAGAAGAGGAAACCCTTTTCTCTAGTTTCCAAATGGCTCCCCAGGTACTGTACTTCTCTGGTCTTGGTGGTCACTTGGTTTCCCAGACAGGGTCATGTTTTGTCGCCAGTTTGTCTGTCTCTATCACAGTTCCTAATGGAAACACAGACTTGAAAAATCAAAGCTTGGCATTTATGGTGAAAGGTCATGGCATGGACAGTTGATTTTTCGGCTCTGTCTTCAAGGGGAAAAATTACTGTGTCTACTTTGAGAAAGAAGTATATTTTAGGAGATGGCTGATGTCAGCAGGCAGGAAGATCTATGAGTCTGCCCTGTCCTCAGTTCATAGAATTTGCAGCATTTCTAAGTCAGTGGCACATGATTTTTTATTTTCACCTCTTATGCATCTTGCTCTAATGATTGCTGATTGTCTTCAAACAGCTGCATTAGTTGATGGTGTTTTAACAACTCAATGTACAGTAAATAATTGCTCAGCTGAGCACAATGCATTCCTTTTACTTGCTTTGAGCATAAGGATTGTGTGCTCTGTGTGCCAAATGGCAGAAGGGGAGTAGGGAACTCTGCTTCAGTGCCTGCCCAGTGCTCCCATTCCCCTGGGATATTGTGTGCCCACTGTAGTCCTATTGTCTGCTCATGGGCCTGTCTCCCCAGCTTGACTGGGAGCTCTGGGAGAGCAGAGGCCCCACCTAGCTCATCTCTGAATCTTGAGCCCTTATCACAAGTACTGGCATGAAACAAGCCTCAGTAAAGTTTGGGTAAAGGAATGACTGAGTGGTTGCAAAGTAGTTTGGGTTGTCTTTGGCTGCAAGTAACAGAAAGCCCTATCTTAGTGGCTTAAATAAGTAATGGCATATTCTTCTCATGTAACAAGATGTCTGAAGGTAGATGGTTGTTGGTCTAAACAGCTGATGGCTGGTCCTGACTGACACTTCTGTTGTTTTGGTGGCCATTCCTTGATGATGTCAGAATGGCTGCTCAGAAAGGAGGAGCCAACCTCACTGGTACCTTTTATCAGGAAAGCAGACATTTTCCTCCGAATACCTAGAAGACTTCCCTTGACATTTCACAGCCAGACTGTGTCATATGACAACTCCCAGTTAAAAGGACCATGTGAGTATTTAGCAGGGCACATTGCTGCCTAGAATAGTTGGGTGAGTTCTCTGCTAAGCAAACAAACCAAATATGTTTAATAACTCAAATAAAATAGACATTTACTTTTTGTTCATACAAAGTCCAAAGTGACTGTTCCTTATTAGTGGGGGACTATCGTCCAAGAGATGATTCAGGGACCCAGGCTCTTAAGGCTTCCATGCTTATTTACATCAACCAGCAGAAGAGGAGGAACATAGAGAATGGTGTGTGGGAAGATTTTATGGGCCAGGCTTGGAGGTGGTGAATTGCTTCCGCTGACATTCTACTGGCCAGGGCTCAGTCACAGGGCCACACGCCCTGCATGGGAGGCCAGGACATGTGCTCCAGCTCAGTGCCTCGGAGGGAGTGGAGATGGCTTTCATGATTTAGCTGGCAATCTCTGCCACACTGCCCCTCCCAAGTCAGGATTCTCTTCGCCAGGAAGGAAGAAGGAGTGAATATTTGGGGGCAGGTGGGGGGTGTCTCTATCTTAGAAGGAAATACTGTGCTAAGGAGGCTCCAGCCACAAATAGTCTTTATTCCCAGATCCTCTGTCTTAAATCCCAGTTCTGTTCCCACCTTTGAGAACTGGCCCAGCAGGACAATGGAATGTCCTCGTTATCCCTCTTTCTTGACCAAGGGTGGTTCTTAACAGCTGTATGGGAATGTCCCCCTCAGCAGCTGGCGATTACTCAAGAAGCAATAGCCTTCAGCCCCCCAAGGCCAGAGGAGCCTAAGAGAGCTCCAAGCCTATACGAGCTCCTTGCCCATGAGCTTTTCAAGGGCTCCCACTCACCCGGCCTCCCAAAGTCTCTCTTCCTCCTCAGCCCCCACCCCAGCCCACATCCAGAGGGCAGGAGAGGAGAGGAGAGCATTCAGCAGAGAGTGACCGCACCTCCCCATTAGAATTCATTCAGAAATACTTTCTTGGCCACTTCCTGCTGTTTTTTTCTCAGTAAACATTGATGAATGATCCATTTATACACAGGGTGTATGTGCTTTGTTCTTGTTCGGTTTGTGATAGGTTTCCGTGGTAGGTGCTTCTCCATCACAGCGTCCTTCTTGATGCCCTTCTTCCCTCCCTCCTTCCCTCCCTTCCCACTGAGCACCTGCTACTAATTCAGCTCTGTGTCCACCCAACCTCTGGGGGTAGGCAGGGCACAGACCTGAGCCTGTGAGATCCACGAGTATCGTGGGAGGGCTGTGGTGGCCCAGTACTGGGGACTTCACCCAGCCTCGGGGTCACGGTAGGCTTCCAGGGGGAGGTAACATTTGAGCTGAGTGAGGATATACAGGAGTTAACTAGGTCAGGAAAGCATCTGGCCAAGAGAGCGAATGGGCACAGAAAGTGAATTATGAGAAGGGGCACGTGGGGTTTCAGGCAGGAAACAGCGAGTCCTCCAGTGGGGCTGAGTTGGGGTGGGGCAATGTGGTCATTCACCCATTTAACACAGCCTGAGTGGGCAGATAGAGTCCCAGATAACGGAGCTCGGGGCTGGGGCTGCGAGAGGGGCTGAGGCTGCAGGGAGCAGCTGCTGTCATAGATGGAGATGGGCCCCACTGCTGTGCCATCACCTCTGTGCCCAGGGCCTCTGGTTCTGATTCTCATCTGGTCCTTTGCCCGGGCATTACTCAGGCTATAAAAATAGAGGCTGGCACTAGAACACCAGCATGAAGTTGGTGAGGAAAGCTGAAACTATCATTACATGTCAGGATATGTGCCAGCTAGGTTTTTGATGAAGTGCTTCCTTAGAAGCCCAAGGATGAGGTTCTTAAAGTTGGCCTGCAATTTTTTTTTCTCCTTTCAACTCATTTCTGGCCACTTGGCTCAGAATAAGCCCCAGTTGTGCCTATTATCCACTCTGTGAACACACTGAAGTGATTATTTAACTCTGAGGTCCACCTAGTGAGGGCTTTGCCGTGGCCGGCCTGATTGGAGGGTCGGGTCATCTCCATGGGTCCATGCAGCGCTGCCTTGCGGGCCGTCGGGTGTTTGGCCTGTGAGGACAGAGGTCAGTGCTGCTTGGCCCTCACCGGCCCGTTCTGCTCATCTCCCCAAGGAGACCAGGCTGAGCCAGGGTTTAGCAGAGCTGTCAGCTGCCTTCATTGTGATGAACGGCTCCAGAATGGTTTCCTTCTCTCTACCTACACAATCCTGTTTATGAAGGTGGAATTGACAGTGCTGAGGGGCGGGAGCAGAGAGGAACCTTCATGCTAGCTAAGCCCAGGGCTGCAGATAGGACACTGTGTTTCCTGGTAGGGAAATTTTAATCCACAGATGGAAACTCAGACCATTCCTATGGTATTTATAGGGTGCCTTCTTGGTGCTGAGGGCTGTAGGGAATGTGTCTGATAATAAACTGAGGAGGAGGACAACCATCAGTACTACCTGTGATCATATTACTGTCATTTACAATAAGAAATATTTGTTATTTATCCTCATTTCTGGCACAGAGCCCCTGAAGTGCTTGGAATTTCCTGTGATGCGACCAATATGGGTGTCTTTTGTGACGTGAATGAGGTGGCTTTTGGAGAGTCCCCAGGTAACCTAAGAATGGGTGCTGGTTGCTTGGAGAGCCCACCTGGAGATTTGAGGTGTGGAACTTTTTCAGACCTCTGGGGAGAGGAGAGGGGCTGGAGGTTGAATCAATTGCTAATGACTAAGGATTTATCGATCATGCTTGTATAGTGAAACCTCCATAAAACCCCAAGAGATGGGGTTCAGAGAGCTTCCTTGGTGAATACGCAGAGATCTGGGGGAGTGGCACCATGAGGAAGGGCGTGAAATCTACCTTCCCCACAGACCTTGCCCATGCACCTCTTCCTTTTGGCTGTTCCTGAGTTACATGCTTTATAATAAATCGGTAATCTAGTAAGTAAAATGTTCTGAGTTCTGTGAGCCACTCTAAGAAAGGTCACTGGACCCAAGAGGGGTGACAGGAACCTCCTATCTATAGGCAGTCGGTCAGAAGCACAGGTGACAACCTGGCGGTCCAGTTGGAGTCTGAAATGATGAAGGAACTGAGCCCTTACCCTGTGGAATCTGATGATAATTGGTGTCAGAACCGAGCTGAAGTATAGGACACTCAGCTGCTGTCAGAGGATTGCTTGGCGGTGTGGGGGAAAAAAACCCCACACACATTGGAATGGGGTGCAGAATTACTACCCTGATTTCCAAGAAATGTCGAATCCCTTCCACAACCCTGTGAAGTAAGTGATTGAACATTCATTAGAATAGAATATAAACTCGGTAAGGGCAGGCATTTTAGACTGATCTGGTCACCACTAATCCCCAGCTTTGGTAACTGTACTTGGCACAGAGCAGATGCTCGATGGTGAATATTTGTTGAATGAAATTACAGGTAGGAAACTGTAGCTGGCAGAGATTATGTAGCTTGCCTGAGGTGCCTCAGCTGGTAAATGGGAGAGTGAAAGGCCTGGATCTCAGTCCCCAGGAGGGACCATGAGCTGTGACTTGATGCCCCCATCCTCAGTGTCCTTGGAATGCGGAGAGTTCTGGATAGCCCCAGAGGAAGGCACTCAGCCCGCCTGGCCTGACATTCTGACCAATGCACATGGCTTTGGTCAAACCTAGCAGTGGTTAACCATGAGCTGCAAGCCCCCAGAGGTCAAGGCCCAGAAGTTTGTCTGCTTGCTGCTAGGGCCATGCCATAGCTCTAGCGTGGGCTGACTGTGCAGGCAAGTATCCATCAGCAACTCATGAGCGATGTTGCTGTGGTGCCGCCTTCCTCCCGTCATGCATGTGTTCAGGAACCTTCTGTGGCTCCCTACTCCTACTGAAACCTAGTCTGGCCCCAGCCTTCTCCACTCCATTCACTGATGAGTAACTGCATAAAGCCTGTCAACAGTACAGAGATGGGTAGCTTTGGTCCCTGCACCACGGTATGCATTGCTTATCCTTGAAATGCCTGCTCACTTCAGGCATGTCCACTGCCACCCTCCTGCCCTTCCAGTTTTAATGTAGTTTCTGCCTCTTCCCTGAAGCCTTCCGGGACCATCTCAGCACGAAGAGCCTCCTGCACCCGCCCCAGCAGCCTCAGCCTGTCCATGCGCTGCATTTTCTAGTGCTTTTCCTGGTCCCCTGGGTTCTGTGGGTGTGATGGGCTTCTGCTCACTGGGGCACTAAGCCCCTCCCAGTAGACTCTGCTTTTATCTTTCTTACACATCAGGTTCTGTGTTGCACTGAGTTTTGAAAGGGAGGTACTCTTTCAAAACCACTAGTCTCTTTACAATTTATCATGTACCCACCTTGTGACTTCTTGCTTAACTACAGTGTTCAAAAACAATTTAAATATATTTTACAACATGCTTTTTTTCTGATTTTAAAAGTAATACGTCTTTGCTTAAGAAGATTTGGAAAATGCAGAAAGCCATGAGGGAGAAAAGAAGTCTTCCAGGATTCCACCACCTGCTTAAAGAGTTGTAAGCCAATCTTCTGTCTTGTAATTTGTTTTAAAAAAAATTAAGATTACTTGTAATCCTAGCCATAATCACTATAACATTAAGGGTATAAATTCTCTTTCCAGTATTTTTTTTTAATTGTTACTTTCATTGGTTTTTCAAAATAGCAATAAAAATTCTAAAGTGTATACAGTAAAAAGTCCCACTCCCCGCAGTTTCAAACCACTCAGTCCCACCTTATGACATGTCTTTATAACATAATTGATCTCAAATGGTATGTGCTGTACTAGAGCTTGCTTTTGAAAAGTCCATGATACGGATGACCACTGTTAATTTTGGAGCTGTCTCCTTCCAGACCTTTTTCTTTTTTTATGTAAGTTTACATGTTTTCTTAAAATTTCCGTACATACGTTGAGATATGCAAGTGTGTTTTACATACATGAGATTAGACTGAATCTGACATGCTGCTACTTGTACACATACACTCTGTCATTTATTTTTAAATAGGCAGTGTCTCCTGGAGGTTTGTCCACATCCACACCTACGGCCACCTCTTTCTTTTTTAAGGCTAAGTCATGTTCCCATTGTAAGGACAAACTAATTTTTCCAGCCATTTCCCTATGGATGAACATTTTGGTTTTTTGCAGATATTTATAATTATTCCTATTGCTGCATTGTACATACTAGTGAGCATTATCTGAGACTAGATAACCAGTATATGAATTCTTGGGGCATAGGGTGTGTATTATTTTTTAACCAGATCACCAGCTGTTCACAAATTCCATTCCAGTTAACCCTCTTACCAACAGTGTGTGAAAGAATTCATCCCCATTGAGACTAACATTCACTAGAGATGAATATTCTTTTTAATTTTTGCCAATCTGCAGCATGAGACATGCCATGTCATTTTTAAATTTGTATTTCTTTCCGTCCTAGTTTTCCAACCATATACATATGCACATTTAAAAATTTTTTTCTTTTTCACATTAAGTCATATTAATATGTTCACACACTCTTTTCCAGGTCATTGCATTTTCTTCGAAAGCTCAGTTGTTCAGGGGTGTTGTCTTACTGAACTACTGCAGATCACCTGGAGTGTTCTTTATCTTACTTTATTTATGCCCTTAATCTCCAAAGACCCTGGGTCTGACAAGTAATAGGACAGAAAGGAAAGCAGAAAGAAAGGACACCCTCTGTACGGGATTGACTGGAGGTCTGTCTGTTCAGTAAACAAGACTCAAATTAAAGTCTGAATTAGATGTTTGCTCAGGAGCTTATTTCTTTGGAATTTGGTAGGGAGATAGGTGCCTGAAATACCAGCAAGAGCTCCTGGTTTATGTAGACACTGACTGCTATATGTTAAATATTAAGATGCTTTGACTGTCTCATATGTTCCATTATGAAAAGTATACAGCTTTGTTTGTTGCTGTTTGCATGGAGGGGTTATGATGCTTCCAGAGTGTTTAACGTCAGTGAAAACATCCAGGAGGCAGTGTGGCATAATGGAAGGAGCATGGAACAGGCAGGTCAGGAGAACTACCTTCAGATTCTAGCTCTTCCCCTGACTGCTGTGTAAACCTGAAGGCATTCAACCTCCTGGGCTCCCTGCCTGGGGTGAGGATGACCAGGATGTGAGTGGGTTTTTTGAGAGCTTGGTAGTAGACAGGCTAGTAGTTAGAGGACATTTCTAGCCCAGGATTAATGAGAACTCTAAGAATTAGCACCTTCTTGTATTGGGATTGGCTATCATATCATAAAAAATAAATATTTGGTCTTTGTCCCCTGTTCCTGGCACACAGCTCCTAAAACCTTGGCCTCTCCAGAGGAATAAGTGTGTTATTTTATATGCTAGTGAATAACTGCTGGCTGGGGGCCCCTTCAGGATGCGGGCTGGTGCCAGAAAGGCTAAGGATTGATTGAAGAGTTGACACTTCCCAGGAGGAGAGAGGGGCTGGAAGTTATGATTTAATCAATCATGCCTCTGTAATGAAACCTCTCTAAAAACCTGTGAACTGGGGGCGGTGAGGGGTGGGCGGTAGGTTTAGAGAGTTTCCAGATTGGTGAACACACACTGAAGTACTAGGGTGGCATGCCTGGAGGGAACATGGAATCTCTGTGCCCTTTCCCCACACCTTGCTCTATGCATTTCTTCCATTTGGCTGTTCCTTTATATTTATATCCTTTAAAGTTGTATGCTTTATAATAAATCTATGGTAACAGTTAGTAGAGTGTTTTCCAGAGTTTTGTGAGCTGTTCTAGCAAATCATCAGACCTGAAAGGGGAGGGAACCCTTTTAACCCCCAACTTTGTAGCCAGGTTGGACAGAAATGAGTACCTGGGGACCGTATACTTGCAACTGGCACTTAATTTAAAGTGGGGCAGTCTTTGGGACTGAGCCCTTAAACCTGTGGAGTCTGATGCTAGCTGGGGGTAACCAGTGTCAGAATTGAATTGAGTTGTAGGACACACAGCTGGTGTCCAGAGAGTTGGAAAGTTGGTTGGTGTGAGGAAAAGGCCACACACTTGATGTCAGAAGTGTAGTGAGTAAAAACAGCTGAGCTGTATGTTGCCCGTCTCCAGAAATGTTCCAGCATGCCATTATCCAGCTCTGTGCCAGGCTTTGTCCGACACTGGAGTAACGTTTGTGAACAGAGACACCATGCCTGCTCTGTGGTAGCTTCCAGTCAATCACAGCAAACAGCCGGGCAGCCAGGAGTGTCAGTGTAGGTATTTGACTATATAATGATAGTCCCGAGAAGTGTCATGCAAGAGAAGTACAAGCTGACTTCAGAGTGTCAGTCAGGCTACTGATCTAGACAGGTGAGTTTAAGGGCAACTTGCCTGAGAAAATGATTTTCAAGCTGGGACTTGGTGGCTGATCAGGAGTCAGCCAGGTGGGGAGGTGGAGGGACAGAGGAGAGGCAGTATGCTAGCCAGGGGAAGGCAGAGAGGACAGGCTACTGGCAGCTATGGTGGGCCTCTCCTCTGTTCATTCATCCATTCACCCAACAAGTGCTGATTGAGTACCTGCTCTGGGTCAGGCACTGTTCTTGACACTGGGGATACAAGAGTAGGGAGCAAGACTGACAAAGTTCCTACCTCATGGAGCTCACTATTGCTCCATAACACATCATCCCCAAACTTGGTGGCATCCCCAAACAGCCATCATGTTACTGATATCCCCGTGGTCAGGAGGTGGATGGGCCCAGCTCGTGTTTCTTGCTCAGCTCAGTCAGTTATTCAGGCAGCGACTGGTCTCGAATAGTCTGAGTGATCCTCCTCACATGTCTGATGCCTGGGCTGGGAGGACTCGAGCAGTTGGGCTGCTTGGGCATCCCTGTCCCCAGGGGACCTCTCCCATTGTGTCTCCACCATGATAGCTTCAGGGCTCCAAAGCAAGTAGCCTGGGAGAGAGCAGTCCAGGTAGAATTTGCATGGACTTTTCAGCCTTGGCTTCAAACCATCCTACCTGCCTGAGCTCACCAGAGTCCTCTCAAGAAGGCAGTTTTATGGACGTGTGTCCTGGCTCCAGTAAGTAATGCTGAAATGAACCTGGAGGTGCAGATATCTCTTCAAGGTAGTGACTTAATTTCCTTCAGGTGTATACCCAAATGTGGAACTGCTGGATCGTATGGTAGGTCTATTTTTAATTTTTTGAGGAACCTTCATACTGCTTTCCATAATGGCTACACCAATTTACACTCCTGCCAACAGTGCACAAGGGTTCCCTTTTCTCCACATCCTCACCAACACTTGTTATTTCTTGTCTTGTTGATACTAGCCATCCTAATAGGTATGAGGTGACATCTCATTGTGGTTTTGACTTACATTTCCCTGACGATTAGTGGTGTTGAGCATCTTTTCATATGTCTATTGTCCACCTGTATGGTTTCTTTGGAGAAAACGTCTATTTGGTTCCCCTGTCAGTTTTTTAATCTGATTGTTTGTTGCTACGGAGTTGTGTGAATTCTTTATATATTTTAGATATTAGCCCCTCATCAGATACATCATTTGCAAATATCTTCTCTAATTCACTAAGTTGCTTTTCATTTTGTTGATGGTTTCCTTTGCTGTGCAGAAGCTTTTTAGCATGATGCCATCTCACTTGCTTATTTTTGCTTTCATTGCTTTTGCTTTTGGTTTCAGGTTAAAAAAAATCATCACCAAGACCTATGTTCAGGAGCTTACTGCCTATATTTTCTTCTAGGAGGTTATATATAATTTCCAGTCTTACATTCAAGTCTTTATCCACTTTGAATTAATTTTTGTGTGTGGAGTAAGATAGGGGTTCAGTTTCATTCTTTTGCATGTGGGTGTCCGGTTTTCCAACAACATTTACTGAAGAGACTATCCTTTCCCCATTGTATATTTTAGCTTCTTTGTTGTGTATTAATTGACCATATATGTATGGGTTTACTTCTGGGCTCTCTGTTCAGTTCCACTGATCTATGTGTCCGTTTGTATGCCAATACCATTCTGTTTTGATTACTGTAGCTTTATAATATACGTTGAAGTCAGGAGGTGTGGTATCTTCAGTTTTGTTCCTTCTCAAGATTACTTTTGCTATTCAGGGTCTTTTGTGGTTCCATACAAATTTTAGGGTTGTTTTCTCTATTTCTTTGAAAAATAGAGCAGAAGATAGAACAAAATTGCCACTGGAATTTTGGTAGAATTTGTAGATTATTTTGGTAGTATGAACACTTTAACAATACTAATTCTCCCACTCCATGAGCACATCTTTCCATTTATTCGTATCTTCAAATTCTTTCACCAATATCTTACAGTTTTCAGTGAACACATCTTTCACCTCGATTAAATTTATTCTTAGGTATTTTATTCTTTTTGATGCAATTGTAGATGGGATTGTTTTCTTAATTTCTCTTTCCAATAGTTGCTTGTTAGTATATAGAAAATGCAACTGATTTTTGTATATTGATTTTGTATCCTGCAACTTCACTGAATTCTTTGAGTAGGTCTAACAGTTTTTTGGTGGAGTCTTCAGGGTTTTCTATATGTAATAACATGCCACCTGAAAATAGAGACAGTTTTACTTTTACCATTCTGATGTAGATGCCTTTTATTTGTTCTACTTCATTGCTATGGCTAGGACTTCCAGTACTGTGTTGAATAAAAGTGGTGAGAGTGGACATCTTTGTCTTGTTTCTGATCTTAGGGGAAAAGCTTTCAACTTTTCACTGTTGTATGTGATGAGTACATTGAATAGTAGGTGTGTGTTTCATTACTTTAACATAAGCAGCATCAAAGTTTGGGAGCTTATAACAACATTACTCCCTACTTTTTGGGAATTAATCTGGGACTAGATAGCAATTCAGATTCCTTCCCAAGCCAGATGTTTGTGATTCTGTGTGACCGTGCTCTTAGTTCTGTTAAGCTCTGCTTGTTTCTTTCTTATGAGCAAAGGGGCCAAAAAAAATTGTTTGGGGAGCTTATTTTGGGATCTGAATCAGAGAATTCTTAGATCCCATCACTTGGAGCCCCTAGAGGTCCCCATGTCAGCCCCCCACTGCATCCACAGCAGGTAGCTGCCCACACTTGACCACCTCCTTGGGTAGATGGGCTTGTTCTGTACTGATACTTATGCTGCCAGCCTTCCAGTGAACCAGCCAGCAGTTCGCAAAATATATTTTCAGGGCGTGGAGTTCCTGTTCACCTGTGCTAAGTGTGATAACTATCCGCAGAAGACCTGGTGCCTGGCTTCATCGTGATCAGGGCATGCAATGAGCTGGCAGTGAGCACAGGGTTTTGCAAAGTTCTGTGGCTGAGTGTGCTCCCAGCCTGAAAAAGCCCTCATCAGGCGAAATGCCTTGATCTGTGGCATGCATAAGTGCTCAGTTTATATATCCATCCAGAGCAAAATCCCATTTCTATGCAGTATTGTTAACATAGAAAATGCAGCTTTCAGAAGGCATATACGTTACCTTGGCAACCTGCACTTTCCAGGAGTGTTTGATTCACATTGTGCAGCTCTGGTTCTCAGGCCCTTGTAAGCTCTTTATTTTTTTTCTTTTGCCTTGAAAATTTTGACTTTCACCAGGCAAACCTTCACTGTGTACCACTTGTATTTCTAGTTTTACAGCCCTGCCTATTTGAGCTTGTGCTTTCCTTGACATTTTAAGAAAGTTTTAATTGACAGTTTGCTTGCAAAATAAAAAGAATCCGCTATATTTTTTAAGTGGCTTTGTGGTAAGTACATCATGCCAACTGCGTGTTCACCTCCTTTTTGTTGAAGTGCTTATAGTTACTCTTGACATTCTAAAATAAGACTGCCAAGATCAGATGTAGCTACTTCTAAAACTTAAGAAAGAGCAAAGCAGCGAAGTTAGATGGAACACAGACTTCTCCCAAAATGTCAGAAAAAAAAATCACTGAAGAGTATACAAAAGTGAAAATCTGGCTTGATGAGTTAATTATTTCTTCTTTTCTGGTCCTGAGAAATGATCAGCCACCTTGACAAGTTTACCCTTTGTAGAGCTGGAAAAAACCTTAAAGGAGAGGGTGGTAAGAACATGGAGCTCACAAATGAAGTTGGGGGGGGGGGGGATCTTTACTATTTTAGGTACTTAAATACTAAATCTGCAGATTATCTGCCTCAAATCCTTTTTGGAAAGACATGGTGGATAAATAATTCATGCTGCATGTTCAAGTGCATGTAAAACACGGCATGCAAGCTTTTATCGGTAGAACATGTGCAGTTGGTGGTTTGAGGGATGATGCTCTGCCCTTGGTCACTGCTGAATTATACCTGACCAGACCAGCACTGGTGTTTCTTAAACAGGCAGCTGTGACTGGACGTGCTTTGATTCCTCCATCTGAAAAATACTGGTACTGTCCTCAGGTGACTGGGTGTGAGAATAATTTTTTAGAATAGTTGTGTTGCCGCCTCTCCAGTCGCGGGTTGTTGCAGACACCCCCTTGCGCCTTTGCTCCTCGCAGACCTCCAGTTCTGCTCTGGCCTCCACCCTCTCCCTCCTTGCGTGGGCCTCCGCCAGCAGGTGAATACCAGTTGCTGTGGCCCATGCCTGGTGCCAGAGGTTGGTTTGCGCACAGGCACGTGACATGCTTCTGGCAGTTAGACGTAAGGGGAATTCCTCTGGAGAGTTTCTGGGAAAGGTTTTCTTGCTTCCAATAGAAATGATGTTCAGGACTGCCCCTTTTGCCTCTAACATGTGACTGTGATGCCAGCGAGTGTGGCCACCATCTTAAGACCCTCGAGGGGAGTCATCCCAGGGATGGATGGGACAAGAGCAGAGGATAGCAGAGAGCCCAGAGATGGAAAGGTGGCTCCTGATCATGCCTGTGAGTTGCTGAATTAGCTAACCCCATGGCTGCTGTTCCTAACAGCATATGCCTCGGTATGGGAGAGTGTTAATGACTCCTTTGCATTAGCTTGGGTTTTCTGTTACCTGCAACCAAGCCATCTTCACAGATCCATAAATTATTTAATATAAAACAAAAAATAAAGCACCAAAAGAACAAAGGTTACTATAACCATGTCTCATTTATATCATATCTAAGAGCGACGTCCAGCCTGGTCAGTGATGACATTTTTCCACCTAATGCACTTATGAGTGTGTGTGTGCTCATTCATCACTACCTATAGGTGCTAGTGGCAAGTTCTGGTTAGGATTTTGGTTTGCTACTTTAACAGAATTGGAATAACAATGACTTTTAAAGGTTGTGGAATTGATTTTTCTCACCCAAAACTATTTAAGCTGGTAGGCAGTCCAGGAGATGGGTGACCTACCCCATGGGGTCACCCAGGGTTCTTCTTTGTCATCTACTAGGGTGTTGTCTCCATGGGCATCAAGAAAGGTGGCTCCCCACCATGCCAGTGATTCAGAGCTTGGGAAGGGGAAAGAAGGAATGTCAGAGTGGATAGGGTAAGCAGCCTCCTTTTGACCCCAAATTGCATATATTACTTCCAGTTACAGCTCCTGGCCAGAACGTGATCATATGGCAACTAGTTGCAAAGGAGTTTGGGAAATATTATCTCCAGTTGGGAAGCCATATATCCAAGTGAAACCTAGAGTATTCTGTTAGTAAGGAGGAGAGAATAGACTTCGGGGGACAGTTAGAAGTGCCTGTCACATGGTGTTTATAGTGAAGAGGAAGAATGTGACAAGGACAGAGTACTGAGGGCCTCTCTATGTGAAGCAAGGCTGTAAGCCACAGGGGCCAGGGGCCCTGAGCTGCCTGGAGTCTTGTGCCAGTTCTGACCTGGACTGGCCTGACTTCCGGTCAGCCAAAGGACGGGAACCAGGTGGTGTTTAAAACCTCTTCAAACTCTGACCTTCTTGGACATGGTCCTGCAGGTATTCTATTTCTGCACTGGAGGCAGAGACAAGGGGAAGCAGGGTGAGTACTTCACATGTGGGTGGTGGGTCTGAAAACCATAACAGAAGTCACTGCTGACTTTTACTGAGCATTCATTAGGAGCCAGGTACTATGCTGTGTCCCTGACACATGTTAACCCTCTTAGCCATTAATCTGTGAGGTGGACCCTATGATTGTTCCCAATTCATAGCTGGGGAAACCATGGCTCAGGAAGGGTTGCAGAAGGGCTCAAGCTAACCAACCCTGGAGCCCACATGCATAACTGTGTGCTGTGAGAAGGACTGGGCTGTGGGCTGGGATTTGTGGGGTGTGGCTATGTCACAGTCAGCCCTGACGGTGGGGCAGAGGAGTGTTGGGCTAGATGCTCCCTTTTGGCCAGGCCCAGCTTTGGGGTCCATCTGCAGCACTGACTGGCCCCCTGCTGGTTACTCCAGAGCCAGGAGTGGCTGTTGCCACTGCTGACATGTCTGGGCACGACGTTGTGGTTATGTTACCCCTCATTACCCCGGAGGGAGGACAGGCCATACTTCAGGAGGAGAGTACCTCGCTGAGAGGTGGCCTGGGAGGGTCAGCTGTGAGGCAAAGTGCAGATGTTCAGGGAAGGCGTCCCACATGCCTGGTAGGATCCTTTATGGTGTGGCCCCTGCTGACAGGAGCAGGGAGGCCTCTGGACCTGCTCCTGTCCTGTATTCCCAAGGGAGGCTGGTACTGGGAAGAGGTAGAACCCTGGCCCTAGAGTGAGTGTCCATCCGTGAGGTTGGCCTGTCCCTTGTCACTGCTCAGTGGCGTGGACTCTGTGATCAGACCCCTCCTCCTGCTCTGACCTGGAGGTCAGTGGCTTTGTGCCCAGAGGGGCTCCAGGGAGAGTGTGGGTATCAGTGCATGGGTTGCCTGGTCCCCTTAGTGGTGAGACTCCTAGGGTCAACAGGAAGGCTAGCCTGCATGGGGGGAGTGAGACCCTTGCAGCCCATCTGCCAGTGGTGCCAGGCCACAGGCCACCCCTCCCCATGCAGGGCTGCTGGCTGTCCCCACACAGCAGACTTGCACACACACAGCTGTTGGGAGGTACCTGGACTCACCCACAGCCCCTCTCTGGCTCTTCGTCCTCACAGACAACCCCAGCCCTCCCACGACTCCTTAACAGTCAGTGCTGGCTCACTTCATGCTCTTTATTCAGTTCTTTTCTGATTTCCTAAAATGTCATTACAAATGCACCAGCTCTAATCTGCTCATCACTGAGCTCTGGCTGGGCCTCCTCCAGGAAACCTACCCACCTTCCCAGGGCCTAGGTGGGTCTCCTCCCCTCCCCCATCCCACTTCTCCCTGATGCCACTGGGTTTCTTATGGCCTAACAAACTATCTACTCATTTATCTGGTGACCAGACTGTGAGCTTCCTTTTTTTTTTAACATTTAATTTCAAACATACACAAGAACAGAGGGCATCATATGATGCGCCTTTGAGGACACATCGCCCAACTTCAACAATTGTCAATATTTTGCCAATCTTGTTTCATTAACTCCTCCTTAACATGTGCCCCTCCCCACCAGAATATTTTAAAGCAGTTCCTAAATCTGGTAACATTTCTCCTATAAATACTATTGTGCATTTCAGCTGTGATCTTCAAGATGGCAGAAACTGTGTCCTGTATCCTCTGTCCTCAGTCTGTGTCCTCTGGATGGTGCCTGACACATAACAGCTTTTGAGAAAGATGTTGTTTTGAGTTGACTGACAGACTGGATGAACGAACTGCTTTCAACCTTTAGAGGGAAGCCTGAAAATTAGCTGGAATTTGAACAACTGGAATGTGAATAACTTGGGAGCCCAGTCTCCTCGCTGCTGTCCCACTGCATGGGGTTTCCAGGAGGTTCTGGAATCTGTTCACCTGTCATTCATCAGACTTTAAGGTTGGTTTACTCTAGCCAAGCAGTTTTGATTTTGCAATTAAACTCTACTTTGAGGTGACCTTGGACAGAGAGGTAAAAGCTCTTAAGATGCAGCTTTTACCTTTGCTTGACTCATATTTAGTTTACAACCATAGATTAGAGATATTTTTTAATTATAATACTGAATTTACTTAGGCCAAAATGTTAGGACCAAAAAAATCTAAAGTATAAAATATATCTAAGGCATTTTCTTTAATAACATTTTTCTATTCCTGGTAATGGTATTTTAACTCCACAAATGAAAGATAATTGAATGCACATTGTCCTTTCAAGCAGTCATGTTAATGTTTAAAACGCTAAATTCTATACTCTTCTGGACCTTGAGACCAGAGTCACTAAAGGTGGCATTTCCAGCTCTTCCAAGATAAAAATCAGGCCAGCGCTTGAGCTTTGGAAATCTCTACTGGTAAAATGGTAGCTTATAAAAATGCCCTTGACATGTTCCTTTTTCCTCTTGATTCAGAAATGCTATTTACCAGAATATAATGGGAAGTGCCTATTAACTAGTACTTTTTCAAAACTATATTTTAAAGTATTTTCCTGCCCTGTTCAAATCTGTTGTAAAGCTGAATTAAAATTGGCAGGTTTTCCATTTTATTTTTTGCTGTTCCCTCAGGAATTCAGAGTCACTTTTCTATTTCTGGATTTAAGATGTTTTTACTGTGTGGGTTTAGCTCAGAGGACTAAGGCTGGTAGCTGTTGTATGTTCAGCTTGGAACATAAAGCAATTATTTCCACTGAAGTATTTATAGGGATTGGATTTGGTCACGATGCCATATTGAGCAAAGACCATCTTTAACATAGAAGCTGATGGGCTGGAGGGCTGTTTGAGGATCGGAAGATGTGGGCATGTACTGAAGCAGGTGGTACTCCCCCAGCATCCCACCCTCCTAATGAGGCACTGCCACTCCCTGTGGACTTGATTGTCTGGGCTGTGAGTGAGCAGGCTGTGGTTCCACTGTGGGTCCAGGGACCTGGCTGTCACTTGGCCTGACCCGGGCAGGCATGACGGAGTGTGTGAAAGAGCTGCAGTAGACCCCAAGGGTGTGCACGCAGAGCCCCTGGGGATGGAGTTTGAGGGAGGATGGCCAGAAGGGACCCCATAGATTGCAGGGCTTGAGTAGCTGCATAAGCCTCCTCCCCAGGGGAGGAAAAAGAGAAAGGGATCTCTGGAGAATGGGCCACAGAGATGGAGAGAGCCCATTGGCTGGTAATCCTCATCTGTTCAATGGGGCCCAGCAGAAGCTGACGTGGATCTTCCAGGCTGGAGAACCTGCAGTGAGGTGGGGACACCACAAGTGAGTCAGCCCCAAGGAAGGCTCGCCATGGGGGAGGAGAGAGGAACGGGCTGCGAGCGTGGCTGCCTGCCCTGCCAGATGGGGCTGAGGCTGGTGAGTAGGCAGGTGGCCAGCGGCTAGCATTTGGAAAAGGAAGCCCAACATGGAGCAGAAGCTGCAGCTCAAGGGAAAGGGCGACTCTGTATTTAGATAGTGGTTCCCGGGTCCCTATGAGGCCCCCAGAGCCAGGGGTCAGACAGCACATACCGATGCTGCCGCTGCTCTGCGTATCACGACATTTGCTGCCCACTGCCCTCCTGATCTTCCTTACTCTTCCCCCAGCTTTATTTAAAAATCAACCTCCATACTCAGGGAGGTGGAGTCATTAGTTGTCAGGAGCCCACACAGAAAGGAGCAGCAGAGCACAGCCCTGACACAGGCTGGCTGTTCCCTGGGACCCCAGCCTTCCTCCACGGCACGCTCCACTGTCTGCGACTGGGAAGTGGCCCCAGCGAAGCAACACCTCAAGCAGAACCATGCACCCTGGTCCCCATGTTGGACGTGTGTGTGTACACACATGCACACATTGGGGTCCTCGCCTCAGCTGGAAACACACATATTTTCAAATCCATGTGAATTTTGAATTCTATCATCACTTTTTAACCACTAAAAAATAAGAAGAAAACTTGACATTCCAAGTTTTTTAGGGAAATAGACCCCAGAAAAAGGCATGTGTTTATCCTGGGGCTCAGTGTCACCCCGTCATCTAACCTCCCCAGTCTGTGTGCACACCCCAGGGCTGGGATCACACTAAGCTGGCCCCTAGCCCACGTGGAAGTACTGAGACTCTGACCATTTACTTGGCATTTGGCATTTTGGTGACTGCCAAAATAGAGCCATAGGGGGAGGGTGAAGAAATCCAGAGTATTAAGTGGAAAGGGTAGTTGTTCCCAGACTGAGGCCTTTGTCATCGAGTGAAAAGCCACAGATAGGCAGACATGCCAGTAGCCTGAAAACAAAAAGCAGTGAGCGCATGCTCCCAGCCATCTGGTGAGCCCATTGTGTCCTCAGTATTTTAAAACTAGAACTAAATGTAGGCCCTTCCCCCAAAAGCTCTCAGCATACTGAAGAGTGTAGGCAGGATGGAGCTTTGCATGTGGTGCCTGGAGATGAGGACATGGGGCTCTAGACCCTGGCTTAGAAATTCCTAGTAAAGAGGCAGGGTGTTCCCTCTTTATTACATCACTGAGCTTTTGCTTTGAGTCAAGCTCCCAAAACTTAGGGGCTTAAAACAGCAACCACACTATTTGCTTGTGATCTGTGGGTTGGCCGTGTAGTGCTTTGCGTGTGGGCTGACTCCTGATGTCCACCTGCTGGGGCATGACTAGGTAAGATGGTCTGGGGTGGCCTCACTCACATGTGTGGTGATTGGCAAGCTGGTTGTTTGACGAGACCTCAGCTGGGCCTGCTTGCTGTGGCTCCTGTGCTCTCCCAGCCTTCAGCAGCCAGGCTGGGCATCTTCACATGGTGGTCTCAGTGGTCCAGAAGCAGCAAAGTAGGACAAGCCCCGATGTATAAGTACTTTTTACGCCTCTGCTTGTAGCTCATTTGCTGTCATCCCATTTGCCAACCTTAGAGTCAGTGTGGAAGGAAACACAGGGTGATGGATACAGGAAGGCCTGAGGAGGTTGTGGGCCATCACTGCAATGCATCTACCACACTGTGCACCTGAGATTTAACTCCGCAGGAGCAATTGTTTCCACCTAGTGCCCACCTGAAGGCCACTGAACCATCCTGCGGTTAGTCCTCACGTGAAAAGGCAGCATCAAATGCAACTCTAGGCAGCACGCTTACTAGTTCTGGTGGCCTCCCCCATCAGTATGCATGGTGGAAAATTCCCCAGAGGCTGGTGGCAGGAAGTAGATGAAGGGCCAGACCTGGCCCAGCCCTGGGAGAGAGACTGTCACCTCCCATACCCCAACAACCCAGAGCAACCAAGAGGCAGGTCTGGTGTCTGAGGTGCTGAAGCCAGACACCACTGTGCCGAGAAACCAGAGCTGGGTGATTTCCCAGGGCCAGCAAGGTTGTTTCCCAGGCCTGCTGGGAGAAGCTGAATACAACATTTGAGTTAGAGCTACAGAGGGAGGGATGTGCACAAGAAAGTGAACATGCATTACTCACGTACCTAGAGGAACCAGTGAACAGGTTAAGAAACTATACCTATTTCACTGGAGGGAAGAAGCAGCAAAGTGAACTGATAAAAAATGAGGAGGTAACAAAGCTAGTAACAACCATTTTCTTTTGAATGTCTACCATCTGCTGGGGGTTGTCCTTAGCCTTTATTTTAGTCCCCACAGTATGCTAAGGTAACTAGTCCCAATTTACAGCTGAGGAAACTGAGTGTCAGGGAGGTTAAGTGACTTGGCCTGTGTCACTGGGCTCAGCTTGCTGCCCCAGGTCTGCCTGACTCCGTAGCACTGTCCTTCCTGCTCTGCATCATGTGGCCCACATCTCCCGGTGGCACAGGCAACAGAAGCCCTGACTGACAAACTCTGCAAGGCCCCGAAGGCCACCTCCTGTCAAGGAAAAGGACACCTTCCAAAGGTGGCATTAGCCTGAAAAGGATGTGGTAGAGAAACAGATGGGTGAGGAGGTCATGAAGAAAAGCCCCAGCATATTGATGGGCATACAGGGACACCCCAAAGGAGACGTTTGCTCTGAACCTCCTCTGCATTCTGTGATCTAATCTCCACCCACACCCCACTCACCTTCCCAAATTAAAAGGCTCACCTTAAGTTCAATCAGGAATGACTAGAATCCGTGTGTGGACCTGCAGGGAAGACACTCTAATGCATTAAGGCACAGAGATCTTGTTTGTGTCTTCTTATCACCACCTAATAACCTTGTAGCCTTGAGTTTGGTTTTCTGCCTGCATATTAGAAACACTCATGCCTGCCCTGCAGAGTGTAAACAAAACGATGTCAAGGCTCCACGTGGCGGCTAACTCACACTGTGCTCAGTGAGCGGAAGCCTTGGGAATGGATGGTTTCCAGCAGTTAGAAGTTCCTGGTACCTGGAAAAGCAGAGCAAAGGGTGGAGGCTGCCTGGCAGGAGGCTGCCAAGGGACTCCCACCCTGCATGCTAGGGTGGCCAAGGGAGCGCTGATATTCTGCCCAAGTTGGGTTTGTTTTGAAAATAGTGTGGCCAGTGTTTGCAGGTGAATGTTCTCACCTTCCATGCTTGTACCATGGGGAGCTCAGCCAGGCAGTGGAGCTTGTCTAGGGTAGAGGGCAGAGACTGTGACTTGGATTTGACTTAGGTTGTTTTCCTATGGGGAGGTTTGCGGTTGAACCCCCAGGTGAGCATTACCGAGGACACCCCCAAGATCAAGGGTACAAGAGAGTGGATTATGCTGACTCCTAGAAGCACCAGGCAAGGAGCTCACCAGGCTCAATTAGGGGCCCAGAGCCAGCAGGCTTAGCACTTTATATCTGAGATTGGTGTTCACCAGCATCAAGGGTTCACCCTTTTTGTTGCCACCAGAGGGAACACCTGCAGCACCACAGTCAGATGGGCCCACGTTCCGTCTCTTACTGTGACCTCAGGCCCTGGTGGTTCAGTGCAGAAGTCCTGGCCATCGCCCCTCACCAAGCACAGATTCTGTCACACTGCCTTCACGTTTGTGCGTGGCCTCTCAGACACCCTCAGGGGACAGCGTCGGCAGCATAGCTGCCTTCCAGACACTCTGGTGGAGGCTGTGAAGAGTTTGAATTTTGGAAACAGTAAACATTTATTTGGGGTCCCAAACACATTCAGTCCTGGGTGGGATCAGCCAGGGTAGTATACTGGTTTAGCCAGGAAGGCTCGTGAGTCCTCTCCAGGGCAAGGAGAAGTTGCAGATCATCTTGGGGTACTAGGCACAGGCCCTTGGCTAGGGGCAGTTATTAAAGGGAAAGAAGCAGAGCCTATTTGAAGGTGTAAAAATTGGGATCTGTTAGCACAGCACTGGTTGCCAATGTGTAAGCTCAATTGTGAGGTGCAAGTGTATTTTCATCAATCTTCTACCAGTGTTCTCATTTGGTAGGATGTCTGACAAATCCCTTGAGGGAGTGGTTCTCAAAGTCCCCTGCAGAGCCCTTGTTGGGGTTGAGGCCTGGGAAGCAAGGTTCTGCTTCATTCCCTGCAAATACACTTTTTAAAAAAGCAGCTGTATTGATATATAATTCACATACCATAACATTCACGCCAAGCGTATGATTCGGTAGCTTATATATATACAAAGTTGTGCAACCATCATCTGATTTATGCCGATGAGCTTTTATCTGATCATGTCTTTTGGGATCCTGAAAAAGATTGTGTTTGTAGGAAGACTATTCTGCTGCTTAAATCAGGTTTGAAATTACTGTTATAATCTTACTGTAGTTGAAGAACCTTTTCCAAAGAGAGGGTGGTTTTCAAGTTCTATTTCAAACCCAGTGAGAACCAGGAAGTAAACTTGATATCTGAGGCTGATGGATGGGGTAAAGCCTGAAGCAACCATTCACCTTTTCCACAGAAGGGTCATTTTAAACCTCATTCAGCATTTTTTTTTAAATCCTTTGTACAGTTCGAATGTGATTAGAGGAAATGAGATTGGGTGGAGTGGAGCTGCAGGAAAACCCATGGATGCAGCTGAAATAGGCTTAACATCCAGGATGAGGGGAGGTCTCTAGGTAGCACCTGGGACCACCTAGTGGAGGAGCAGATCCTCTGGCAGACCCCAGCTGTCCCTAATGGCATTACCATGGGACGTGTGGCAGTGATTGACATCCAGGCTAATGATTAAAATTAAGACCAGAGTCATTTCAATAAAATCTTCATCAGCAAAGGTTGAAGGTTTAACAAGCTAGGGGTCAGGATGGGGTGAGCACAGGCTGGCCCCTGAAAAGACTTCATTGTCTGGCACCCTGTAAGTGCTCAATAAACTTCCTTTACTTTTTCCTTTGGAAATGTCATGCTGTAAAGATTCTCATTCCCTGTTGATGTCAGATAAACAAAGCATTCATGAACTGATTTCCTCTTATTAATTTGAAGGGTGCATTCTTGGCTCATGTGGGAGCAGAGACATAACCAACAGCGCGCTATTGTCCTCTCACAAGGATTCACGCTTCCCTGCCAGAGGACTGGGCTAATCGGATTATTTTCAGTTGACAAACTTAGTTTTTCACTGAGGAATTCATGCTTATTGCCTCCGTTTCATTCACAGGACTGTTCCCGATTTGAGGTGAGACCATGAAGAGAAAATAGCACGAATAATAATGCTTTTCCGCAACCGCTTCTTGCTGCTGCTGGCCCTGGCTGTGCTGCTGGCCTTCGTGAGCCTCAGCCTGCAGTTCTGTGAGTATTGCCGCGTGTTCCAGGTTGTGGGAGGGCAGGGAGCTTCGTTCTGAAATACGGGGCCCTAGTGGGTAAGAAACAAGTCTTTTTTTCTTTGTTTTCTTTGTTTGAAACAATGGAGCCTTTTTATCATTGGTGCTAATGATGAATGGTGTTGAGTAGGAACCCTAAACCTCTCTGTCATTGTTCTGGGGTGCCTTGTTTGGTCATGAGAAATAAGAATGTTTACTAGGCCTTGGGATATGTTTTTGGCTTCTGCACAGATTCCAGAATGGCCTAGTTTTTCCCAGATTCTTAGATTCACAAGGCAGAGAGACTGAGTGGCCCAGCTTGTCTTCTCATGTGCTGAGCCACGCAGAGCAGAGGTGTTTGGCCTGCTGGTTGGTTGTGAGGGTTTGGTGTCCATTTTACGTTCCGTGAGCTGTGAGGCTGGAGTTGTCGGGGAGGACAAGGTGATTAGGTCACCGGTACCAAACTCAGACCCCTGGGCAGCGGGGACTGTGCATAGGTGGGAAGGGTAAGAGCATGGCCAGTGGAGCCAGTCCTTGGACCCCACAGCCCAGCACTTTCCCCTTACCCGGAGCCTGTATTCAGGCTGGACTCCAGGTCCTTGCACCCTGCCACTCCCACACGAGTGGCCACCCTGAGGCCCAGATTCACCCTGACACCGACTTGGCTTTGACCCTTCAGTGTGGCCGGTGGTCCCTTTGCCCCTGTGGCCCCCTCTCACCTTGGACTCTATTCGGTAGCATTGCCGAGTTGCTTGACATTCCCTACACGTCCAACCTGTTCTCTATGCCCAGGTCCTGCCAGCCCCACTGCATGGAGCACTGTCCTCTGCACTTCCTTCCCATCCTCTCCTCCACGTGTTTCACTCAGCCCATTTCTCCTTCAGGAACCTTCCATGACCCCCTAGCTGGGTCTCGTGCTGCTTTGATGTACATCCAGGATTCCCTGAAGCTGTTCTCCTACATGTACCATGTATCATAACCTTCAGTTCTTGTGTCTTTTCCTCCTACGAGACTGTGAGAGCAGGGACCACGTCCTGTTTCCCTCAGTACTCTAGGAACTGCACTGCCGTTCGCACAGTAGGTGTTTCATGAATGCTTGTTAAATGTTTGGGCATTTTCCTACTCTGTCAGGGTAGATGTGGTAGGAAAAGGGTATGAAAGAGATTGCAATACAGTTCATATTTCTCAAAATATGTTTATTTTAAATGGTACTAATGAACTAATGACTTGCTGTGAATGAATGTACTCTTGCTTTGAAAAGCAGGCTGACCCTACTTCCCTTTCCTTCTGGTGCTGTATATTTGAAGCCGAGGAAATGTCTGTATGATGCCAGGAATTGTGTCTTTGCTGTTGCCTGCCTTCCCTCCATCTTACCACCTCACCCTGATGGGTGGGAGACAAGTGGTTGGCACCCATCACCAGTTAGGATGGTTCTGTGAAGAGGTGGCATTTCTCTTGCAGTTTGAATGATGGAAAGAAGAGAAGGTGGCTCAGCAAGTGGGATGTTCTGAGTGCACTGAGGAGTGTGGGATCAACTTGGCATTTGGTGTAAGTGGTTTGGAGTGGTTTGGAGGGAGCAAGTTTCCCTGATTCACCCCCAAATGAATATTTGTGACATATTCCATGCACACACGTGGTGCCACACGACAGGCTATTTCTGATACTGTAGAGAATTAGAAATACTCATTTTATCCTTCTAGAATAGGAGAAGAGGTTAAGAGAAGATGGACATAGGAAGTTTAAAGCTACTCCAGATGGTTAATGAGCCATAAAATATGAATCCTTTCCAAAAAAGTAAGTTAGGAGTGTCAATAGTTTAATTGTTTATAAGTTTTCATTAAAAAGTTTCCATCCTTTGGTTGGAGAGGTAGGAGGTTATAATCAGCCTTGATTTTTATTCTGAGAAGCGACTGGTTCTGAGATGTGGATGTGGGTTACTTGTGTCTGCTGTGTTTTTCTTGCATGAGGTGGTTTCCACATTACTGAATTGGCCTGTGTGTGTTGCTTATGTAACTCTTCTGAAAGTACCTTCTATTTTAGGAGAGCCAATTTTCAGTCATACTTTTTAAAGGAAAATTTTGCAGGGTAAATGAGTCTGCCTCGATCTGAGTTCCTTATTCTTGGATACTTTGGACTTCGGAAAGATACTAAGATATGGACGTTCTTACTGCTCTTCTACTTCTAGGTAAATGATAACTTTAGAATCTACCTATTTCTATGAAAGTGGAGTGGAATTGCTTTATTTATTTAATTGCTTTATTCGTTGCTAGTTACTGGAGTATAAGAAGCTGCACCAATTCATAAGATAAAAGGTATACACTTAAGTAACACATTTTAATCTTTACCTTAAAATGTATGGATTTTTCTCTACCATTTCTTTGCTAATTTTTAAATACTAAATTTTTAAATATAAGTTAGCACATATAATTACTTTAGGTAATATACTTGAAGCAATCAAATATAACTTGGTTTTCTTATACTTTACGTGAACACTGTAGTTTTATTTGTTCTCTGCAATGATTATGTATTTTATTTTGTTTTGTTGGTAGCTTTCTTTGTCTGAGGTTTTGAATGTGAGAAAGTTATGACCTGGGTTACAGTCAGAAAACCAGGTTGTTTAAATTAACATTTCTTCCTCTTGGTACAGAAAGCTGTGTCCATGAACCCACATACATTTATTAATTGCTAATGTGTGTTGGGCATTTTTTTTACACTGCTGGAGTAGACGCAGTAGGGAAAGGATACAAAAAAGATTAAGAAACAGTTCCTAGTTTCTCAAAATATGTTTACTTTAAATGGTACTACTTACTTGCTATATGCCGATAGCCTTTTATGAAAATCATTCATTTTGTATTTTCAAGTCCTTGATGTTTTTGAATTTGAAAATAGGGAACGTCTGAAATTCCCGATATTCGAACTGTAGAAGAGAACAAGGCATACATGTCCAGTCCTTCTAGTTAAAATGTGTACACATGGAAAAATAACTTCTCACACTGAGGGGCTCCTTTAATGCAACAGGATGAAAACCGTCAGGATGTGCGCATTTGTGAATGATTTGTCATGTTTCTGCTTTTTCTGCTTGTTTGCAATCACCCATTTTCCTTCTTCAACCCACTCTTTGCTTAATGCTTATTTTATGCTCATTTCACCATGTTGCAACCAGCATTCCTAAAATGGCAGTGTGACAGGGGTGCGCAGGCACGGGAATCATAGCCTTGCATTTGAATACAGCTCTGCCACTTAGTAGCCAAGTGCTTCTGGGCATGTTCAACCTCCTACAGCCTGTTTCTTCTTTGTCAAGTGGAGTTTATTATTGTTGTTTTGCAATGTTGGTGTGAGAACAGAAACCTTGTGGGAAAACCCTTGGCTCATGGAGGTATAGTCAGTGTTAACCTTTAGCAACAGTACAAAGCCCAATCTCAAGGCACCATCCTCAGAAACCAGGGCTCTTGGTGTCGCAGAAGGTCCAAGCCTTACGTTACTTCAGCTACATGTATGTGGGTGTGTGGAAGGGGAAGGGGGATGCTTTGGAAGTGTATCGTGCATTTATTTGTTTTTGATCAGAGTATGTTGGCCTTGACATGGGTTAGTCTTCACTAGGCACACACACCTATATACGGGGTCACCGTCTTGGGTAGGGCTCCATTTGCCCAGAGCTGCTTCTGAGGGAACTGTCAGAGACTAGAAATTCAGATCCCCAGGCAGAAGAGTAGAGGGTTCCCCTGCAGAAGTGAAAGCTAGGGTTGTCTTCCATGTCCAAAGAGCCCTTTCTGCAGGAGGTGTCGTCCCTGTTCTGTGTGATCCAGGTGACCTTGGAGACCCACTTCAGTTAAGCATAAAGTGGAGCTTCCTATAAGACAGCTTCCTGAAAGATGTGCAGAAGGCAATGGGTGGCGTAAACTCTGGGGTGTCGCTCTATGAGGAGTAGGATATCAGGCAGGTTGTTGGACCTGATCCCATTTAAAGTCCCTTCAAACTTGGAGGTTTTATGAATTCAGTCTTTCCTTGTTGATCCAGTGTCATGAGTGTGTACAGCCTTGTCCTTTAGCAAACATTCCTTGAGTTTCCACCATGGGTTAGGCCCTGGGCTGGGAGCTCTCTCTGCCAAGGTCCGCAGGAGCTCTCTGTGTAGTGGAGGAGATCTAGCAGCAGACACTCAGAATGCTGCGCAGTGCGGTAGCATGGGGAAGAGGCAGCGGCATTAGGCTGAGGGGGGACAGAATGGACTCTGGGGCCAGACTATCTGATCGATCCCTGGCTTGCCCCTTTCCCGGCTCTTTGACCTCCAGCACGTTCCTTAACCCTCTCCACACCTTGGTCTCCTCATCTGTAAAATGGGGATAATGATAGTTCCTATTTCGTAGGGTTGGTAATTGATTAAGTTGGCTAAATTCATAAAACACCCAGAATAGTACCTGGCACATAGTAATCACTGTATGCTTGTTTGTTAAATAAAGGGAGTTGGAGATCATTTATGCAGGGTGATATGGAATCATAGAGGCTGAGAAGCTAATCCAGCCTGGGAGGTGAGGAAAAAGGCTCCCCAGAAGAGCCAGTATCTGAGCTTCATCCTTAAGGGATGAGTAGGAGCTGGCCAAGGAGGAAGCAGGGACGGGTATTCCTAGCAGATGGAGGTAGGCACGCAAAGGCAGAGAGAGAGAGAGCAGGACCAGGTTAGTCACCTGAATGTAGCTATGAAGTTGGACAAAGGCCAGGGCCATCTCCATCACCACATCATATCCTGAACGGTGTGCGGAGAGTCACTGAGGCAGGGGAGACAGCACCAAATTTACGTCTTGGAGAGACCAGAGTCCACTATAGTGTTTCCCAGAGTATGGTCTCCTGAGAACCTTCATCAGACTGGCTCTGAGACCTTGTTGAGAATGCATGTTCTGAAAACAAACAAAAGCACATTTTTGTGGGCCCCCCCTACAGAATCAGAACCTTGGTGGAGTCAGGCCCAGAAATCTGCATTTTTAACAAGCTTCCTGGGTGAGTCTAATGAACACAAATTCTGGGCATTACGTGTTCAGAGGCTTATTGGAGGGCAAAGCTGTTGCTCATCCATGAAAGGCTAAAGGCATTGGCCTCAAGCAGAAGAGGCAAAGCCAGAAGCGTCCTTGTAGCTAACGGGGTGGTGGGGTAGGTTGGGGCAATGAGAGGAAGGAGGAAGACGCCACCTTAACAGGAGACTGTGCTGCTCCTCCTCCATGCAGGGGCTGCCTCAGGCCGCTCAGGAGATGCTTCCTTCATTCATCCGCTCAGGCATATTCACATAAAGGTCTCATGTCCACCTGGGATAAGCATGCTGAAGGCTGACTCAGGAAATGCCCAGCACATAGACTGGGAGGGAACCACGTGGGGAGGATGGCTCCCTGCGACTGATAGGGAGGCCCAGGGAGCGTGCTCAGAGCCAGAGGAGAAGCAGGACTCGGCCCAAGCAACTGGACAGGCTGGGGGCAGAGCAGGAAGAAGGAGGGGGCCCGTGAGTACAGAGAGGTCATTGGAGGTGCCCGAGGGCTGGGTGGGTGTGGTGGATTTCAGCTCTGAACCTCAGAGAGCCTGTCTGGGGCCCCTGTTGGAGGACTTTGTGTTTACCGTTTGTCAAGCCCTGGCTTGGGGAGACCAGATCTCCCAGGAACATGTGGAAGCCACTCCAGACCAACAATTTTCTTTGGCCCAACCGGTGTTTTCACATTTTTTTAATTTATTTATCAATGTTTTAAAACTAGGCCATTTCACGTAAACTTCCAGCCCTTCTTTGAAAAACCAGGATGTCTAGCAAGCCAAAGCCCACAGTCCCTTGTGGGGACAGTGGCTGGAGCAGGTGGGTGGGAGCCGCCTGCTTTATGGGAATTGTGGGCTCTCCCTGTTGAGCCCTGTCTGCCTCCTTGCTGAGCCCTGTCTACCTGGGAGTTTGTGCCCTGCGGTGCAGGTAGAGGGCAGAGAGGACAGGGCAAAGAAGAATTCTGGGCAGCCAGAGGAAGGGGGGCCATGAAGGAGACCGAACAGCAGCAGAGAGATGGGGCCATGAAGACCACAGAGGCGGCCGGCCGGCCCCAAGTCCTCAGGAGGGCCGCCGAGGCTCCTCAGCTTACTCAGCTGTGTATGTGGTGTGTGTGTTGAGAAGTTTGCTTGGTGCCTTTCTTCTCTGAAGAGCATCATTTCCCTGTAGCCTCCAGCCCCCACACCCCCTCCTTTTTACAGGCTGCTTTGGATCTCTTGTCCGCTAGGAAAGAGAATAATCAAGCTTGGTAGGGCAGTGTACAAATGAAAAAAAATGGCTTCTGAGAAGGAGAGTGAGGCTCCCCTGAGAGGTGTCTGGGCGTTGTGACCCAGAGTGTGCTTGTTCAGACCTGGCTCCCTCGGCCTCTCCAGCTCTTTGCAGTGGGCTGAAGCATTTACAGATCTGACTCCAAGGTTCAGGTAGATGAGCAATGGGGGACTTTGCTGAGGCACCATTCAGACAGTACTAGCTGGAGGGGAGCTCCTGAGCTGCGGAGCAGGCCGTCCTGCTGTCCAGCTAGGGGGCTTCGCCATTCTCTGCTCTTCATTCTGTGTGCATTTTATGGAGAAAAGTAGGGGCCCCAGAGGTGTGTGTGAATGTGGGGATTCATGAGAATCTTAATGTTTTTATGGCAAAGGTTTGGGGTTGCAACCCTTAGAATGCCAAGGGTGTTAAGTATTGTTTACTCTATTTTAAAAGCCACAGTAACCCAGGTTTTTCTTTTGGTCATTTGGAGTTAAAAAAAATAATGAATTAAAGATGGGGGCTTGTATTTTAACCTAAGAACCTGTCTCATCATTATCACTAAAATTTTACATTTTATATTTTTGAAGTTAATTTCAGTCCTTTTCTTGGAGATGTATTTTGTTTGATGTCTGAGAGTTTTAACTTTGCTTTTTCTCTGAATGCTTCATGTCCAGATACCACATAGAGTTAAATTCTGTGGGTAAGTGACAAAATTAAGTGTGACCAATCAGCCTCCATCACAACCTCTTAAGCTCACGTTGTAGTGACACTGGAGTGAGGAGACAGAGTGCACAGCAGGTTCTTGCATGAGCTAAAAATGGGCACGTTTATGTCTGTGGATCATTCTTTGTTTTCTTTCAGGGTGGGGACATTATTTCTTGCTCTCTCTCGCTCTCTCTCTCCCCTTCTTCCCTCCCTTCTTCTTTCTTTCCTTCCTAGTTCTGTTAAAGAATTTCTCTAGGAATATTCTCTAAGAATAATTAGACACGAGGACAGAGATGTGCATTCAAAGATGTTTATTGCAGCACTGCATATACTAGAAAGGAGGGGGAATGTCAACAGTAAATACTTCTGCAGCCACTTGGAAAGCTGTCCATCTTATGTTAACTGAATATACATGTGATGCTTTATATAGGAATGTGTGTGTGTGTGTGTGTGTGTGTGTGTGTGTGTGTGTGTGTGTGTGTGTGTGTGTGTGTGTGTGTGTGTTGAATCAGCAGTCTTGATAAGAATTGGGGGATCTCCCATTTTAGAGGAGGGGAGAGTTACTGTCAAGGCTGGTTAGTTAAACTAGCAGATGTGAGTAGAGATAGCGAGTGAATTCCGGAGAGTATCTGCAGATGCTGATTGTGTGAAGAGATAGACAAAATAGGAGAGAAAGCTGCTGAGTGTTTACACTGCAGTGACCCCTGAAAGGAGGTGAGCCAAGTGCACAGTGGGAAGTTGCCCAGGTGGACTTTGCAACAGCTGCACTGGCTGTGGGGCCCCACACCCTATTCTCTTGGCAATAGGGCTCCTACCCTAAGCTGACAACATGGGGAGAAAGGAAAAAAAAAAAAAAAACACCAGAAAGTCTATCTTGAAATGAAATATGGCAATCAGAGGTGAAGCCCTGTGATCTTGATAATCATCTTGGGGGAAGGCTTTGGAGGGGGCAGTTTGTAAAGCCAATCAGGAATGAGATAGACTCTGAATCCTAAATAGAGGGTGAATTTGGGTGTGTACACAGAGAGAGAGAGAGAGAGAGAGAGAGAGAGAGAGAGAGAGAGAGAGAGAGAGAGTGCACGCGCGGCTCGCTGGTCTCCCAGCCACTGTGGCCAGTGCACAGTAACTGACTGGGACCCTGCAGAGCCAGGCTGCCCCATGTGGGACGGACAGGAGTCAGCCACAATGCATGAGCCTTGTCTGATTTCTCTGGCCCAGGCTCCAGCATCACCTCTTGCCTCTCCCTGCCCCTCTCCTTCTTCCTGTGTTATCTAAGGGGCTGGACTCCACTGCGCAGGGTCTGCCTCCTGGGGAACCAGGAACCAGCCAGAGCTGTGCCCTCCCCGGCCCCAGGTGTCACCAGAGCATCTGACTGCTGACATGGAGATGGCCTGAGGGCACAGCCCCTTCCTCAGCAGCACTGTCTCTTTTGCTGAGGTGGCCTCCCAAAGCCCTCTTGCACCTGGCTGACTTTTGACCCTTTCCAAGTACGGCAGATGACCAGCCCACCTTCCCAGGTGCTTGGATTGGTGGCCTCAAAAGGCAGACCTTTGAGACACATAAAACATATTTGTTCCTTTCAGGGGAGGAGGCACAAAGTCCCTGGGCCATAATGAGTCTCACCCTTCCCACCAGAGCAGGGACAGAAACACAGGTGTGACCTCTGTCAGGATGTCCAGCCACATATACACACTAAAATGTTGACTCTGGTTTTTTCTGGGTGGTGATATTATGGTTTTTTTTCATTTCTTTTTACACCTAAGTGTGGAATGGCTATTTTAGGAGGAGCATGTGTTTATATGAGTTGTAAAGATCCCTCTTCATTTTGAAAAAAGAAAAATCTCTTCTTCAGGGTGTTGAAATTGGAAACCTGTTTCCAGGCACATTGGGTTCTTAACCTGAGTCCACGGACAGCTGCATTGTCTCATGTGGTTTCAGGGGACCTGTGACCCCCACAGAATCAACTTCAAAAGCTTGTGTATGTAGCACTTTCTCAGGGGTGCTGAGAAATTCCCAGATTGTCAGTGGTGAGGCAGAGAGGACCAGGCCCTGAGGAGGCTGAGGATGGCTGAGGCTCTTCTCACAGTTCCTCCTGTGGCCTCTCCTGCATGTCTCTGATTTCTAGTTTCTGTCATGATTTGGAGTCTTTGGTGCTTCCATGTTCTAATCCAAAGGACTGTGTGAGGCTGAGGCCTTTTATCAGTGGCCCTAGAGGAGTGTGAGGTTTCCAGGCCCTCCTGGGAGGCCACAGCTGGGCTTGGATCTCAGTGGCAGACGTAAGAGGAAGGGTCAGGCAGGGAGGAGATAAGAGCTTGGGAACAGGCTAGGGCAAGAGGTCCAGCCTGATGGGAGGTGCTGAGCCCCCCACTGCCGCCGTGAGACACCCCAGCTGTGCTCACTGCTGTGCAGGCGGGACCAGGCTTATCACTGTCACCGAGAGCGCGTACTAGGTTCCTACCTAACAGCGGTGCACCATGCAGCAACCAGAATGAGGAATGAAGAATGATTAAGAATGAGGAAAACAAGGAAGGTTGGTATTATATTGTGGCCCAAAGTGGATGGATCAAAAAGGATAGATTCAACAATGTGATCAAGCTTGCATACATAAAACCAGTCTCTCAATATATACAAATGTGGACTTGATTTTTCAGATTGCCCTTGTAAACATGGTTTCCACTCCTGCCTTGAAAATCAAATGACCAGAGACAAGTAACAGAACAGAGCTCTGGTGCTGCGGTTCTGGTTTATAGTTGAGAATTACACACATGCACTTTTATACTCAGTGCGGGGTAGAGGCAGAATGGGCGTTTTAAGACAACTGAGTGGATTGAGGATCACTAAGGGAATTGTGGGACTTGCCTGTTAGAGCAAACCATCCTTCAGCAGACCAGCGAAGGGGAGAGAATCTGACAGCCTTTCGGATTCTTGGGAGGAGGAAATCAAAGTCCAGTGACAGGACCAGGGGTGTTTTAGCGAATGAGAAGGTGCAGCTTGGATGAGCTGAATGTAATTGAAGGAGTCAGAAAAGCTGCTAAAACTGGGGTGGTCAATGGGAAAGGGAGACTGGCTCATTGTGAAAGGTGTGGGCAGAGAGGGTCAGCATTCCATCCAGATCCCTAGTGAGAAGGAAAACCTTTAAAGAGCCTGTAAGTGATCAGAACAATCATCAAGGGGCAGATGTGGAATGGCACTTCTCTATCCCATACCACAGTTCAGACACCACCCAGTGTTTCACAGGGAGCGTCTCTGTCATCCTCACCACCCCCCGGAGTATGGAACGCATTATCTTCGTTTTACAGGTGAAGGAAATGAGGCGCAGTCGGGCAGGAATACTTGCCCAAGGCCACACAGCTAGGAAGTGATAGTGTCAGGACTTGAACTCAGGTCTCTGTGACTCAGTGGCCCTCAGCCCCAGGCCACCTCCCTGCATTCAGAAGCACGGACAGCCACAGCAACAGGGGTGACTGAGAACAGACTTAAGTGGCTCTGGGAAAGAGGAGACCCAAGGAAGAGATGACAACAGACCCCTAGGGAGGTGACCAGCTGAGACTACAAGGGTGAGGCAGGCCCTGGAACTTTTCACCATATGAAGGTGAAAAGCAGTTGGTGGGGCCACACGTTGGCCCATGAGGTTCTTTGCTGGTGCAGTCGGTGGTGTGACCTGTGGGGCGGCTGAGCCCCAAGGGGTAGAGACAGAGTTGAGCCAACTCGCTGACCTCATCATGCTTGCCGTCACCAGGACATCCGTGGACCCAACACCTAACTTGAATGTGCCAGGATGCAGTGCAGTCAGAGGAGTGAACGATTACATCACACACCTCAGGCACCGGAGGCAGCCTAGAGACTGGCATTGGGACAGCAGGAGGCTCCCTGGCTCCCTGTAAAACCACTTCTTCCATGGGGTGAAGCCTCCCTTTCTTGGAAAGGGCCCTCATTGGCACAGTTGTTTCTAGTTGGGTCCTGATCCCCAATCAGCATGGCAGGGACAAGGGCTGGAGGAGGAGCAGGCCATGGTGGGGAGGAGCCACTCCACAGAAGGAAGAGGGGGTGGTTGACCTGGCAATGGGGCCCCCGCAGTGCTCTATCAAAGTCAGTTTTGAGGCACCTGTAAAGGGCTTGCCCTACAGCAGGTTATTAAGACTAGAAGAAGGCCAGGTATGCAGGTAGATTTTTGTCCTCTGCCCGGGGCTAAGTGACTAGAGGGTTGATTGGGCTAATGAACTACAGACTGTGAGCATTGGCTTGGTGCCCGGGAGGAACTGGCCTGTCTTTGTGCAGATCAAAGTAACACCCAGGTAATGAGCTCGCTGCACACACCTGGCTGTAACATTACCCACTAATCCTGTGGATCCCGAATTTGTGGAAATAACTACAGTGGTCTGAAGCCCAAGGCCAGCTGGGCCTGTGCTAGATGGTTGCCATCTGACCCTGACCCTGGGCCCTGTCTCTCCTTTCCTCTAATCATGAGTTATTTCATCCAAACTAGTGCCTGGCTCAGAGCAGGCCTTCAGTTCAATGAGCTTTTACAGAGGGCCTGTCCTGTGCTGGTTGGTGGGGGAATATAAATACACAACAGATGTAGTCCCAGTCCTCCAGACATTTGGGGTGGCAGGCTGACAAACTGTGGACACCCCTGCTTAATGTTCTGTGGTGCGACCCAAGGTGGCAGCAAGAACCAGGTGGGCTCATAAAGGAGGGTGGAAGCAGCTTGGGGATTGGAGGTGGGCCTCCCTGAGGGGTGACCCATGGGATCAAGTATGGAGTTGGCCAGATTTGGGGAACAGGGAGGCGTAAGGGTGAAGTTGCAAGGCTTCAGAGGGAGTGGGGGCGGCTCTGAGCAGTGCAGGACAATGAGAACCAAGGCGGGAGGGGACGCAGGAAGACGGGTCTGGGGGAGTCGGCTCACCCTATGGCTTCTGCGCATCAGGACTTGCCCTGAATATCTAGAATCCTGAGGACCTCTCAAAGGGCCCCACATGGATTGACCCAGCATCCTGGTGACCCGGGAAGGTGCAAACGCAGGGTAATCTCAAAAGCTAGTGGGTGAGGCCAACAGGCCTATATGCTGGAGGAAGCAGCAGATAGACTCTATCTGGATGGTAGGTCTCAAATTATCACCTAGTTTTTATCTGTGGCTTTCAAACCACTGCTTCCTTGGGTCATGGGTGGGTCATTTGGGCCCAACTATCATGGTTCCTTTTCAATTCACTGGGCTGCTTAACAAAAATATCATAAACTGGGTGACTTACAAACAATAAAACTTATTTCTCTCAGTTCTGGAGGCTGAGACGTCCAAGATCCAAGCACTGGCACATTTGGTGTCTTGTGGAGACCTGCTTCCCAGAAGGCATCTTTTCTCTGTAACCTCAGGAAGCACCAGGAGAAGGGGGCAGACAGACTCTCTGAGGTCTTTTTATAAGGGCACAATCTCATTTGACCTAATCACCTCCCAAAGGCCCCCTCATGCAAATACCATCATAATAGAGGTTGGGATTTCAACATGTGAATTTTGAGAGGACACTAACCTTCAGTCTATAGCAGTTCTCCAGTGGCATGCTGCCTGTGGATAAAATGAGAGTTCCTGTGGCCAGGATTCTCACCTGGCCCTGGTTGACTGGCTTACTGCACACCTGTGGGCAATACATGGCTGTTGACTCTATATAAAGAGCTCCGCCCAGTGGTCTGGATGCGACATGGTGGCAGGGCTGCAAGGCTGTAGGAGAACAGAGCAGAGGCTGGAGTGGTGATCAAATGAGATAAAACCAGTGGCTTGGTTTATTCACTTCATTTATCTTTGATTCTTCTCCATTCTTTTTGACTGTGGCAGAATATTCCACAGTATGGATATACCATTCTGCTCTGCTAAGGATGGATGTTTAGGGCTGTTGCCCATCTTTGTTACTACAAACAACACCACAGCAAATCTCTTCAGCTGTATGTCTTTGGGCTGGGAGCTGTTAGGCAGATTCCCAGGTGTAGAGTACTGGGATCAGGGATAAAGCATATGTAACATTCTGCTGGCTCCTGCCAAATACTGCTTCCAAAAGATCGTTCCAGTTTCCACTCTCACCTGCGGCACATGGAAGTTTAAGTTTCGGGCCCTTGCCAGTACTGATGTTAGTACTCAGACATGATCTTCTCGTCTAATGAGATGGGGGAATCGTATCCTGGTGTTGTTTTATTTTGTAATGACTTAAGTATGAACGATGTTAAACATCTTTGCATATGTTCATTATTAGTGTTTATTTTTCTGTAATTAGCTTGATCATATCCTTTATAGAATTTTTTCAGTTGTAGGAGCTGTATGCACACTGGATATTAATAATTTGTCTGTGATGTATGTTGCAGATGCTTTCCTCTTAGTGGATTGCTTGTCTTTTACCTGTGTTTGTATTTGTTTGCCAAAAGGAAATTTTAAATATGTATTGAGAAGAATTTGTAGAAGAAATTAGGGACTTTAAATGGGTTTAGACTGGTGATTGGCACTGTTTTGGCTACTGTTCAAATGTATGTATGTATATACTATGGTGCTGAATAAATCTTAGAAATTAAGTGTTCACAGGCACACCTATCTCTGTATATTTCCTCAGCTGGTAGAAGCTAAAAATACAACTATTACTGTGCAGGGAGTTGCAGACCTGTGCTGCTACAGAGCTTCCCTGTACATGGGAAGACTGACCCAGAATATGGACTTACATCTGCTTGCAAATAATTTAAAATATATTAATCAGGACTCTTTTGGTTGAAAGTAACAAAACCCAATTCAAACTAGCTTAAGCAAGAAGGAGACTTTCTTGACTTATAAAACAGGGACATCTAAAAGAGGTTGTGGCTTTGGCCATATCTAGACCCAGGGACTCAAAGGATGGTTGTTCTCAGCCCTTTTTTTCTCCCTCTGATTAAGGCTGTCCATTTGTTGGTCTAGCTTGTCTCTGCTTCTTAATATTCTCTTCCACTGCAGATGGAGGCTGTCCAAGGAGGGACAGTTGGCTGGGGCAGATCTCAGAGATCAGCATTCTTAGAGATGAGCGTACAGAAGAAAAGGAGACCCTCTTTAAGTGTCTGTAGAGCACTTCTCCCAAGGACATGGAGTCCCGTTGCCCATCCCTGCCCTCACTGACTCCAGTCGTGTCATCTCCAACCGGAGGCAGAGATGTTTTGATTAACAGTGCAGCCAGAACCCTGTCGGGAGGGGGGGGTTCCCCAACAGGAAGGGGGTGCCAGATGGACAGACATAGCAGATTGCAGAGCCCATGCATGACATCCTGAAGAGTCCAGAGCGTGGGGGAAAAATCTTCCCTGGAGTCAGAAGAGTGAGCTTGAGATGGGCATCCATCCACCACATCCACCTCTAGCAGCTGCCTCAACCTCCCCCGGGTCCTTTGATCTCTTCTCCCTAAAGTAATCCTGGAAGGATTAATGAGTAATACCTGTGATCAGGCTCCAGGGGCCACGAAGTAGGAAGCCAATGGTATCAGATGAGATACATCAGGCACTTCATCTAGCATCATGGATACTCATAGGTGATTGTTTTCCTCCTTGGTATTTACTAGAATTCAAAGGCTATTAGTCACAAGGTAGTTAGGTTGCATGAAGTTAGTGTTTAAGTTCTTCCTTTACCACCATGAGTGAGCCCCTTGCTCTGGGGTGACCCACCCGGTGTTGGATAGCCAAGTATGGTGAGGAGAGAGGGTAATGGCATTGAGAAAGAGGCAGGGCACAGTGGGGGCTCAAGAAGCAGTTCTTGAATGGGAAAGTGACCTCTTGCTATAACAAAGCCCACTCTAAGTACTCCAAGGGAAGACTCTGGGCCCCCAGCTGGCCTAGGGCTCCCACAACTGCAGGTGTGAACAGCCTTGCTTTCCTTGCAGTCCACCTGACCCCGGGCTCGGCAGCTAAAGACGGTGTGAGCAGCAAGAGTCGAAAGAGAATCATGCCCGGCCCGGTGACGGAGCCCCCTGTGACGGACCCTGTTTATGAAGCTCTTTTGTACTGCAACATCCCCAGTGTGGCTGAGCGCAGCATGGAAGGTAGGCCTGCCGCGCTGCCCAACCTGGTACCCAGACGGACCCCCTCAGGGGACTAGTTCTTCTAGCAGCACAGCTCACTGGTGAAGCGCTAGACAGCCTGGACTCAAATCCTGCAGTTGCCGCCATGCTGTGCCCTCGAATGAGTCCCCAAGGCTTAGCATCCTCATCTGTAAAATGGGAGTAGCTAGCAGTTCCTACTCACAGGGCTGCTGGGAGGATTAAGCAGCTGTTCTGAACAGCACATGGCTCACCATGACCTCTCCACAGGTGTTTGCCATTACAATGATTACAGTGTGACGGCGGTGGGCTCCAGGGCATCACCCTCAGCAACCCCCTTTTCTGGGGGGTCCCCCTCAGGGCTTAGGGCACCCACAGGATGCTCTGCAAATAATTTAAAATATATTAATCAGGACTCTTTTGGCTGAAAGTTACAAAACCCAATTCAAACTAGCTTAAGCAAGAAGGGGACTTTCTTGACTTATAAAACGGGGACATCTAAAAGAGGTGTCTTGCAGTAAAGATGTGGGAAAATATTATTTCTACATTGGGTTTTGCTTTTCTGAAAGTGTATCAAAGAATGATGCTGAGTATTTATCAATTTTTGCTCTGCCTTGTTCCATGAGAACTTTAAAGTAGAAGTCAGTGTTGCCAGATTTCTGTGGGCCACCCCTATCTGTGGATGTGAGCAAGGCCACATAAATAGTCTTGCCCACGTTCCACTGGCCTCCAGCTCTCTAGCCACACCCTGGAGCCTCCCCATTCCTTCTGCGGGCCTGAGGCAGACCCAGCCCTCTCATGCTCCTCTTCCCTGCCCTGCGAGGCCCCCACCCAGCACTGCTTCCTTCCTCCCTGGTCCCTGGACCCTTCAGAAGGGAAGGGAGCTGAACACTTCCTGAGTGACCTGAGCAATGACCGACGGTGTGTCTCTCCCACAGGTCACGCCCCGCACCATTTTAAGCTGGTCTCAGTGCATGTGTTCATTCGACACGGGGACAGGTACCCACTGTATGTCATTCCCAAAACGAAGCGACCAGAAATTGACTGCACTCTGGTGGCTAACAGGTAAACTGCGCTTTTTCTGAAAGTCATTTTCACAAATCTGTTCTCTGTTTGAATCAAAATACTGTCTGGAGATTAACCAGGGGAGCGGGGTGGGGATGGGAGGGGAGTGACCTGAATTGTTGAGCAACTACTGTTTGCCAGTACCTGATCTACAAAACAATCTTGCATGTTCATTTCACAGTTGAGAGGAAGATGGGGGCCCAGAGAGGTGAGGGCACCTGTGAAAGTGCCCTCAAATAAACTGAGATTTGAGCCCAGGCCAGTCTGAGGCCCACTCTGCCACCCTGCTATTGTTCCAATTGAGAAACAGCTGGGATAGGGTACAGCGAACACTGGGATAGAAGTCTTTGGTCCCTGGTTCTGCTGCTCTGTTGAGGCAGTGGGTGAGTCCCCTAGTCTCTCAGAGCCTTGATTTCCTATCTCTAAAATGGGGGTGATGCTGCCTGACCAGACAGGGTTGGGGTGAGGACTAAGTGAGATGATGGGGGGGGGAATGTGCCACCAATTGCAAAGCCGTGTCAGTGTGTGGTGATGCTTCAGTGTTTATGTGTTTCACAGCAGTAGGCAGCATGTTCTTGGTGGAAAGCCCTGGAGATGAAAAGTAATTAAACAAAGAGTGGAAATTCTGTGTGTGGAAATGATGTGGCCCTAACGTGAGAGGCAGAGTGACCAATGAAATGATGGGCCAGTTCTCAGCCAGTGTGTGTGGGGACACATAACATCGTAGAGAGTTTACTGGATGAGCAGAGGAGACAGAGGTGCCCAGTGGGGAAGACGTTATTTTAGTGGAATGTTTCTGGGTGCCAGCCTGCTGGGACCGTGGATTGCCTCCCTGAAGCCAGGGCTGTTCTTTCAAGTGGACTGCAGTGCAAACCCAGGAATTCCAGGCTACCTCTTTGCAACTCAAGCCTTCTCACTATCTGAGCTTATGGGGAAGAATATTCCATTTTATGTAAAATATGGAATTCGTGTGACTAAGTCGCCATAAAATTTCCTGCTAGAGGACAGAAAGCTCACAGCCTGGGTATTTGTGTCTTCTCTCCCATGTTCAGCAAGAATGGATGGGTGTCCTGTGTCCCATGGGTTGAGTCCAGCCCGTGTCCGAGGGCCATGCGGACACTGGCGTCCTTCCTCCAGCCGCGGGCCTTCTGTGCCAGCCTTCCCGTAGGACCCTCTGCCCCAGCAATACCCACTTCTTGCTGGCCCCACAGCCCTCTAGGCCTTTGCATCTGCCACTTGGCTTGCTCGCCCCCTGTCCCTGCCTGGTCCACCCCTACAGCTTCTTCGAGTCTTCCTTGAAATGCTGCCTCCTCCAGGGAACCTCTCCCGGTGTGAGCAGGGGCTTTTGATTGTATCAGGCTCTGCTACTGCCTCACTCAAACTGGGATGGGGGATGTACAGGAAGGGTCTCCAAACAAAATACTAAGTGGCCAGACCTTAACTGGCCTTAGGACAAGGACTAGGGTGAGGATGGAGGGCACTTGCTGTGCTAGGTATTAACCCTTTAGCTTCTGGGTCAGGGGGATGAGCTGGAGCACCCGGAGTGTTGGGATGAGGGGTGGGGTGTGCAGGCAGGGCAGCTTGGGGGAGTGGCTTTGCTGCATTGGGCACAGGGGTTTCAGTGTGTTAACAACTAGCTCAGTCCTGCCATTGAACACTGGCTGAATATGTGCCCTTGAGCAGCCTGGGACGGATGGCCACTAAGGCCTCTTAGCTGGCCAGACCCAGGGCAGCCTCAAGGACTTTGTGGATAATACCGTGCTTCAACCCTGGCAACTCACAGCTTCTGCACCCCTTTGTCTCACTGGGCTTCCAATTCCCAGACGTGAGAAGTTGAGTGGCTTGGCTCAGACCAGGGGTCTGCCCCATCACGCTCAGCTGCTGCTGGAGGGCCCCTGGGTACCTCGAGGCCTCTGGGCGCCACCGTGGCTTCCCAGAAGGGGGAGGCATTGGGCAGGGCTACGTGGCAGCCTGCAGGGCTTCCACTGTACCCCCTGCTGCTTTGCAGCCTGTTTGCCCAGCATGGTTGTCTCTGCCCGCCCTGCAGTGGGGGTGCTGCGTGCACAGTTGGTCTTCCTCCTACCTGGTATCACCCGTGTCCAGCCCAAGCCTGTCGTGTGACAGTTGGTGGACTGGGTTTTTTGCAGAATGAATCTAGGATCTCAGTGAGCAGCTCAAGTCATAACTGCCTGTCAGCTGCCTCATAACAGATTAAAGCCTTGGCTATGGAATCCTCGGAGGTCTTTGTAACCTTTTGATGCAGAGCAAGTCCCTGCACCTCCTGAGCCTCAGTACTCTGTTCTGGAGTGTGGGGGCAGCAGTGTCTCCCTTCTGACATCCTCGTGCAGGCCAACTAAGGTCGTGGTGTACAGCACTGAGCCGGGTTCATGCCGAGAGGTGATAAGGGTGATATTTCATCTACCACGTAGGCTGCAGGCCTTCAGAGGCCCAGCCTCTTTTCCTCTCTGAGGTCGTGGTAACAAGGCTAGGCTAGGTTCCAGGGCCCCTCCTTCCGTCACAGCAATGGCAGGTCCCTTGATGGGCCATTTCTGGAGCTCCCATTTGAGAGGCACAGTTTCTGGGGACCTGCTGCCCTGGCAGCCTCTGCCCTCATTTTCCCTGGCCTTCATCTTTTAGCCTGATTCTATTGAACATTCTGTATCTTTAGGAGTTTTGTAACTTGAAGTCCTCTGTGGAAAGAGGGTGGTGTATGCATGTTTAATTAATTCTATCTTCAAAAACAAAAGTTGGCATGTCATTATAAACACACACTTAAGAGTATAAGTGAGCAGGACCCCCAGCAAAGTGGGCCCACTCTGGGCCTCTGAATCCCCTGGGACTGTGGGAGCCAGGTCCCCAGCTGTGCCTACTGCCTTCCCAGGGGCTAGTTCAGCTTCATAAACTATTAATTGTTATGGCCTCCCAAAGCACAGTGAGTCTTGGGAATGTGTCCATTTCTCCAGCCCAGTGAGAGGATACCTGGGCCAGCAGGCAGAGTGCAGAAAGCTGAAGAAGGAGGAGCTGGAAGTCGGTACAGATCAGTTGCTCCAGTGCCTCCCTTTACAGTGACATGTTCTGGGGCTTTCAAGGTCTTTGTAATGGAAGCTGCCTCTTTGTGAATGCCACGTGCCTCATGACAAATGTGCTATTTGAACCCTCATAGGACTACCCAGCAGTAAGGTTTTTAGCTGTTGATAATACTGTGCTTAGTAAATGTCTTTTTTATATTCATGAATTCAAATTAGATACTCTGTACTATATCCAAAAAGGAAAAGTATATTCACTTCAGTCAGTATTTATTTAATAGATTTTTTTTAATGCCTATCCTGTGCCAGGTATTTCACATGTGCCTTGCTCATGTACTAAGAAGCAGTATGTGAGCAGGTTCCTAAATGAAGGAGCAGCCCTGTGAAAATCTGGGGAAGAGTGTTCCAGATGGAGGGAACAGCAGGTGCAAAGGGCCTGGGGCTGGAAGTGCTGGGTATTTAGGAGTAGCTCTTAGACCAGTATTTGGCTGGCCTGGAGGAGCTGGGGAAGGGGAAATAGGCTTCCAAGGATTCACAGAAGAAAGGCTGTTCCTGCCCTCAGGGGACTCACTCACCTCTGGAGACAGATCTGGCGCCTGGCCTGCGGTAAGCCCTCAGTGAATGGTAGCCAGAATGACCAATGGCAGTGGCAGCATTTCAGAATAAGTGGAAGAAGTAGAAGTGGAAATAATTTTACCATATTTGGGAGCATGAGCCACAAGAAGGGCAGCCTGACTCAGCTTGGGGCAGGGATGGGAGGGTGGATGGTAGATTAGGGAAGGCCACCAAGATGGGAGGCTGGTGGCGTGTTTATATTATGGGGATAGCACTTCACACAGTCAGAGCCCATGTCCTTGAAAAGGCCTGCAAGGGCTCCTGAGCTGGTCCCCCGCCCTTACCTGTGTGGCCCCACTGAGGCCCTCCTCACCCTCACTGTTCTGTGTCAGCCACACCACTCCTAGCTCACCTCCCACACACAGCATGGTGCCACCTTGGGGCGTTTGCACCTACCGGGCCTCCCCCCAGGTGGCTGTTCCCCAGGTAGCTTTAAGGCCAGTTCTCTCAGCTCCTTCAGGTCTTTGCTCCAAAGCCACCTTTGCAGTAAGACTATTCAGAACACTCCAGTAAAAAATTGGAGTGCACTTATCCACTCATCTCCCAGGTACCCCTTACCAGGCTCTTCTTTTTGATAAATGCATTAGCATTTCATAGCATCTGTTACTACACACACACACACACACACACACACACACATTTATAGTGCTCATTGTATGTTGTCTTTTTCCCCACACAGAATGTAAGATCCTCGAGGACAGGAATTTTAATTTGTTTTGTTCAGTGCTTCTATATTCCAAGTCCCTAGGACAGTGCCTGGCACATGGGAAGAGCACAGTTATACTGGTTGAATGAATAAATGTTGGAACTCAGAGAGTGTCAGCAGAGATGGAAAGGGGGTGGATCTGAGAGAAGGTTACGAGGTGGGGTTGATGGGACTTGGTGGCAGATTGGTGGGAGTTGGTGGGGGTAAGGCCTAAGTTCCCAACTGGGAGTCTCTGGCTGGTGGTGGTGCCCCTCCCCAGTACAGAGAGCATGGCAGGAAGGTGTGGAGGGGAGTTATGGGGACAGGTCTCAGCGCTAAGTTTGAGCTATCATCAGACACCCAGGTGATAATTTCTAGAAGATAATATAGGCAAGTAGTTGGATCTCAGAAGAATTGTCTTGCTGGGAGATAGAGATTGATTTGAGAGGTCAGTGTGCAGATGGCACCTCAAGCGGTAGCTTCATCGGTCTCAGAAACAGAGCCTGTGTAGTGAGGGAAGGGTCAGAACCAGAGTCCCGGGGAAACAGGAACCTGCAATGACAGCACCCAGAACAAGAGGATCGTAGGCGGAGACGGTGAAGTGCAAACAAGAAGAAGGCAGTAGAGTGGTGTGATGAGCTGAGAAAGGAGCTTCTGGAAGGGGGAGGGGCGGTTAATCCTGGCAGATGAAACACAAAGATTCAGAAAGCTGAAGATTGAGGAAAGTATACTTAATCTTTTTAGCATTTTGTTTTATTAATGATATAAAATAGCAAATTCTTTAATTAGCATAAATTATAAAAATCTGTGGTATGAACTCATTCCACTTTTCAGCCATGTAAACTTTTTAAAATTGTATTTTCTGACAACGGTGTCACTGGTCTTATACCTCTTCTCTGTTTGTCTTAATGTTTTGTGCAGAACTCAGTAATTGCTCAGATCATAGGAAAACAATACATTTTCTCATGGGTGTGTAGATTGGCCTTTGGGTTCTGTCTTGAGCCTTGGAGCATAAATAGGTGTGAATAATGTGTATAAAATGTAAATAAGTACTCTGAAGTGAATGGTTTGAAGGCTTAAGATAGTAGCACCTGGAATTCTTTCAATTTTCAGTGTGAAAGCAGATTTCCAATGAGGTTACAGTAACATGAGTTTTTCTTTGAAGGAAAATTCATCATCACAGACAGAATCGTTTCTATTAGTCAGGGTAAGACTCGGCTGTGGTAACAAAGATCACCCAGGAACCGTTGCCTTAGTGACAGAGAAGTTTCTTCCTTTGTGACAGCCTGAGGGGGAGGCTCCAGGCCACAGGACTTGGGCCCCAGGTGGTTTCCAGGTGTCGCTCCCACTGGGTTGCTGCCACGCCTGAACTGTGACCAGAGGGAAGAAGTACAAAGGGGCACACCCGTGATCTGAAAGCCTAAACCAGGAGCAGCGTTCCTCCATTCTACTGGCAAATACTCAGTTACCTAACCACTTGGACCTTGGAAATGGCATCTAATCAAGTTCCCAAGAAGAGGAGAATAGATTTTAGTGTAGAACTGTTAAAGAAAAACCAGAGCTAGACAGTAATTAAAGCAGTAAAAACAGATTTTATTCAGGAACTAATGCAGCAAGGGAAGAGGCCTCAGTATAGAACTGGGCTCAGTTCCCACACAGCAAGGCCAAGAGTTATAGCCAAGGAGCAGGGTGCGCTTAAGTGAGGGAAAATTACTGAAAGGGGACATTGCAGGTCCCTTTGATGCAGGGATTCTAACTAAACCAATATGACAAGATTCTTGCTGAAAGCAGGCCAGGACCCTCAGATACCGTCTGGGGGATGGAATTTGATCAGTTATTGAGCATGATCAGATATCAACAGTGGAAGATTCTGACTAAACCAACTTAGCATGATTTTTGTTAAAACTGGGCGATGCACAGATGGACATAAATCCAAAGGACATTTAAGTCCAAACATGGCGCCCTAGTTGGCAAGAAGGTTCAGAAAAGCCTAACTAATGTTTGGTCAAAGAGAATCTGTCACATTTAGCAGTCTCACTCACAATAGCCTTTATTTTTAGTATCTCCATCAAAATCTGAATATTTTGATAAACACTAGGAACTTGTCCTATTCATTGCTACAGATTATGGAAGGCTTGGACTTTTATGAAGCACCAGAGAATGGGGCACCTCCCAGGTGAATTCATTCACATGTTTTTGGAGTATCTGGCATGTACTAGGCCCCCTCTTGGCTCCAGGGATGAGTAGGGGACAAAGCAAGAAGGACCTAGTCGTTCAGATCCAGGACAGGCCCGTGGACTTAGGTTACCTGGTCTCTTTCTATTAAAAAGATCCAGCCATTTGCTATCTGTTCTGTAAGTGAAGGGTTTTTCCATGAATCTTCATCTTTCCATGCCAAAAACAAGTTTTCAGTAGTACAGTTACATGTTAATGTATCATCAAGCAGTTAGGTACCCTGAAAATCTGGGATATCTCAGCAACCCTTTCAGTAGTCAAAATTTCATTTCTAAAATTGGCAGCTAAGCTTTCTCAGATCCTCAAAAATTACCAGCCTGAAATTATGGCCTGGTGTGGAACATGTGAGTCCTGGTGATGGATAGCCTTTGTTTATGTGGATTCACATTGGCAATCTTATTATCGATCTGGAAATTTTATTTCCCAGTTTACAAATATTTATGTGCTTTAGCCTCAGGAAAAATAACATGCCCTCTGTTTTTATGGAAAGACCTAATGCTCTGCAGCAAACCCTAGTGATTTTTTAGACTATACTGTATGTCAGGATTAATATTCTCCAATTTTAAAAAATATTTTTTAAAAGATGGACTTTTTTTTCTAGCTTTATGTTTTTGAAAGATAATAAGCCCATTTTAGCAGCCATTTTAAAAGCATTGCCAAAGTTAATTGGGCTTTCAGACAGCAGGGGTCTGCCATTTAGAATAATTTATCTTAGCTTCTATCCATACTGATTTAGTTTAGTGGGGAAGTAATCTATCTGTCCATTTCTGTTCAGCTAGAAAGTGTATATGCATTCATAGGCCATTTCATGATTCAAAGAAAAGGTGTATATATTCATAGGTCATCTCATTATTCAGAGAAAATGTGTATATATTCATAGGTTATTTCATTATGCAGGAAATGTATATTAGTGACTAGAAAGATAAATCTTGATTTACCACATGTATTTCATGGCAGAAATATGTCAGTTCTCATAAATAAGCTGTTTTTAGCTATTCATTATCACCCCACATGAAAGGAGATACTGTATGTGCAACATGCATAGTGAACGGTAAAGAGCTATAGAGATCTTGGTTATCTTAATATTCTTCAAAGGAGATTTTCCAGAGGTCAGTTAAGGATTAAGGATTGCCCAGGTGAAGGTTGGTGAAGGTTTGCCAGGAGGAAGGGGCTGCATGTGACCAGAGCCCAGCAGGCCGGAGCCCCAAGCCACAGTGAGGTGGGGCCCGAATAGAGCGATGGCATGCAGAGCTCCTTCAGGAAGGTGGTGGTAGTGTGGAGGAGCAGGAACAAGTTGGGGCTGCCTTTTAGGCAAGGTTACAGGGGCAAGATGAGACTGCTGGCAGGCCAAAACAGGGCCATGCCCTCCAGACCAAAGGTGCCTGAGCCAGAACCCGGGCGGTGGCTGCAGAAATGCAGGACAGGAGTGAAGAACCCCCAAGCACCGGCGCCTGCAGGATTGGGACACAGGTGGCATGGGTAGGGGCAGAGGAGGGAGGAATCGAGGAGCACTCACAGCCTGGCCGCAACTGCCATTGTGGCCTCCTGAACAGGGACACCGGAAGGGTGCCGAACTAAGTGGTGGAAGGCAAAGCTGGCTCCCAAGAATGAGCACTGCAGCAGATTCCAGGGGCTCAGGCTGGCCTGCAGACTGGGATTGCATGTGCAGGAGTCAGTGGTTGAGGAATCATGAAACTGGCATTCTAAAGGGATTGAGCCAGGACCTGCTGTTGGGGGTGAGAAAGGGCAGAGGTTTTACTTGCAGAAGTTGAAGCCACGGGACTGTTTTGGGGCACTCGGACTGCTAATTCTCTGTGTTGTCTCTTCAGGAAACCATATCACCCTAAACTGGAAGCTTTCGTTAGTCACATGTCAAAAGGACCTGGAGCCTCTTTTGAAAGCCCTTTACACTCTCTGCCTCTTTACCCCAATCACCCACTGTGCGAGATGGGAGAGCTCACACAGACAGGTATGTGTGGCAGCTGTTCGCTCCCCTGGTCTCGCACCCCCTCCCTCTTCGGTGGACATTTGGAATGAGTACTCCTGGGTGAGGTGCTGCGGGCTCCTGGGGAAGGAAGGACTGGTACCTCAAGCAGCTGAGTCCTCCAGGGTACCTAGCATCTGATTTCTAAAAATCAAAAATAACCTTCTTTTTTTATTTACACAAGCAATGTATGTTCATGGAAGAGAAATTAGGAAGGATGGTTAGGCAAAATGAAGAAAATTTAAAAAATTTAAAACACCCATAATCCCACCAAAGAAATTCGTACTCTTCCTTCCTGTGTGTTCATTTGCACACCCACACACATGCAATGGTATCTTACTAAACATGCTATTTTGTAACCCACTTCTTCACTGAACAATACATTGTGATAATCTTTATCATTAAATACTCATCAACATTATTTCTAATTGCTACATATTATTCCACTATAGATGGGCCACAGTTTATGTAACCAATACTGTGTTCTTAGATACCACAGATGAAATACCTGATAGGTTTTAATGTGAAAGATCTTAGGGAAAAACACTTTCGGCAGGTCCCCACTGAGCATGGAGTTTGTTCCTCACGGAAGCGCATCCTTCCCTCTGCAGCCCTATCCATGCCATTGTGTAGCCATTTCACGTCAGGGGAGGTTGTTGTTGACTGTGGGCTCACCTTTGTTGGGAAGAGAAGGAACTGGTGGTCCTCCTAAGAGGTTCTGATTCCCTATTTCTTCAGTCTGGGGCCTCAAAGGACCTTGGTTTGGTCATTGGCTTTTTTGGAAGAATCAGGAGGACCGAATGGCTGTGTTCAGTTTTCTTGTTCCATCAGCATTTAGAACCTCAGCTTTGATGGAAGGAAGGTCTCTGTCTTATCATTGGCCCTGTTGGGTTTTGCCATGTTTTGAAAGCCATTATTATTGGGGAGAATGATATTGAGGGACAGAGCGAGGCAAGCTCTAACCTGCAAGAAGTTTAGTCAAAAGCTTTTGCTAATTAGTTTACATGCACACACTCCACATTAGTTTAAAACAGTTCTTATCCTACCAGATCCAGCACCCCCTTTTATCAACAGGTATTTTGTGATGCTCCTTTAACTGTCCCAAAGTGAAATAAAAGTATAACCTTTCTATATACAAATTTTCAGATACAGTTATATCAGGCACCCTAACTGTAATATAAAGGAGAAACAAAAGGAAACTCATTTATTATATAATTCTGTGTGTCTCAGTATGAATGCTTGAGCCCGCCTGCACTAAGTACTAGCAAAGGGAATAAAGTGATCGATGGCCTACACTCAGATGTAGTGGGTGGCTTTGACAGGTACAAGGGCAGACTGCCTGAAGGATGTTGTGTTGGTAACTCTGATACTACATGTTGGGACATAGTTTTTTGACAAGTTCTGATCAAAACACAGATATCCCCCAATTTATATTGCATTTTTGGAAAATTCAGTGGATGTTAAAGTGATGCAAAAATGGTTTTGTGTTTATGATACATGCAAAAAAAAGGTTCTAGGCTGAAGTATTTACACAGGCTTTTCACATGTGGGAAGGTCTTGTGGTTCATTCAAAAGTTATGTGGGACAGAAAACAGTCCCTTATGGAGACTATCTAGCCCCCAGGGCTGCACCCATGAGTTGTCTGAGACATTCCTCCCCATATTATTGTGACAACCCAACCCCCAAACTGTCCCTGAGGGCAGAACCATGCTTGCTGAGAACCACAGGTCAGACTGTCCGGCTGAATGATAAGGATTCAGGGTGACTCACAGACTCTTAAGGGCAAGAATATGACCAGCCTCTATAGACTGACAGTCCCAGCCACACCCAGAGGTGAACTTGCATGTCCAGATACATGAGAGAGAGAATCTTACGGGTCAGTCTTGAGGGTCAGCTGGCCAGGAGGTCGGGGTGACCGGGCATTGAGCAGGGGGCACCCAGCCTCTAGCCTCTGGATCCAGGGGCTGTTCCCTGAGAAGTGGTGGGGGGAGGGACCCTCACACACTTAGAGATTATCATTTATTCTGAGGTTTCTTCTCAATTGCTCTATTATCATTTTCTAAATTAATATTACTCTAGAAATCATTTTTGCAGTGGTTTGCTCCTGTTCCCTATTCTCTTTTAATGATCACTTTTATCTTCTATTTTAAATTTCATTAAAAATGCATAACTGTTATAACAGTCATTTATAACTGGCACACTTTTGGCATCCCACAGTAACTATATAAGATGGGTCATTAGTGCCTATTCTGTTCAAGATGCTTTGGCAGCTGCTGAGTGTAGAGGAGGAGACAGCGGAATGAGCAAGGTGCTCCCCTGCCTGTCCTGAAAGAGCCTGGAGCTGCAGTGGGTCACTGTGCACAGAGACAGCTAACTGTACTGCTGCAAGCTGCTCGGTCTTACAGGACAAACACAGGCCTTGGAGCAGACAGACCTATAAAACAGGGCTAGTGATACCTTCCCAACAGGGCCGGCAGCGATTTACAGTAGGTAGCTTGTGCACAGTGCTAGCATGAGCTATGCTCAGTGAATGCAGCTAATGTCCTAGAGGTCCAGCATGTGGGGGCAGAAAGGAATAATTCATTCAACCAGGGGGAGAAAGAAAGATGACTACAGAGGAGGTAGTACTGAAGCCAGGGCTTGGATGAGGATTCCTCTGGATAGAGAAAGGGGAAGGGCATGAGCAAAAGTCACAAAGATGCAGGCTGTGTTTGGAGAGTGAGAAACTCTCATTGGCTAGAACTGTATTTCTGCTTGAATGTGTAGGGAGAAGGTGCTGTGAGCAGGGGGAAAGAGCACAAATTGGGGCCAGATGGGAGCTTAAATTCTGCCTGTGCCACTTCATAGCTGTGACTAGCTCAAAGCCTCAGTTTCCTCATCTGTAAAATAAGGAAAATGGGGGTAATAATAACATGCCTTCTTTTGTGGGTTTTGGGAGGATTGAAGGAGAAAGGTCTGGCTCACAGTAAGCACTACAACTTTAATATATGTAGCCTAAGGATGTAAGGTAGGTAGATCCAGAGGTAAATTGGGGCCGGACATAGATTCTTAATGTTTGTCATTCGCTGTTTGCCTCTTTTTGCAAATCACTTTGGAAATGCTAAGACCCTGTTTGGGCCCAGATGATACCTGCCCTCAGTATTCTTCATTCAGAGCAGGACCCATTCCCCTTCCTGGGCCAACACAGGTGTGTCTGTCTCACACATTTTGGCCTTAAGTTGTCCCAGCTTTTCAAACTGTTTGGGCATCTGCATAAATGACAGTACTGGTCATAGGGCCTGCATGTAGTTTACATTCTCAGAGAATTCCTATCTATTAGTGAAATTCCATCCCCTTACATCCTGTTGGCTGGAGGGTGAACTCGCTCTTATCTTCAATTGCCTTTTCCTGCTTGAAGATAGACTTTTTCACTTTTTTTCAAGATAATTTATTCCTGACTGTGGTAGTTCAAAATGAAAACAACTAAAAGGTACACTTAAAATTCTTGCTCCTACCATGATCCATCCACCCATTTCTGTGTCCCTGTCACCCTCAGTTAACCATCAATAGTTCCTTACAAAATGTCTTTATGCAAAACACAGGCCTTATGCAAATATACATCCTTGTTTTTCTCTCATTTTTGTTTAAAAGAAGCATAATGAAAATACTGTTCTGTCCTTTCCTTTTTTTAAAATATATTATCTGGGTATCTGGGAGATCACTCCATATCCATACAAAGAGTGTATCCTTGTTGATGAGCCAGCAAAGCCCCAGAAGGAGTAGACAGAACTTACCTGGAAGGATAGCAGAAAGCCTTTGTCTGGGAGAGTAGGGAGGAGGGGACGCAGGAGGGAACTTCCAGCACTGAGGGGTCTAAGTACCAGCAAGCAACTTCTCTCTTTCCCGGACTGATTTCTGTGAGGTCTCCCTGTACACTGAGGAGGGCTGTGCCCTGAGCAGGAGAGGGAAGCTCTCCTTAGACCCATACCAATTACAGCCTAGACATCCACCAGCAGGGAGGTTCCTACCCTGAGGCCACCAGTCACCACACCTCACCCAGGGAAGGGGCTGGTCAAGAGGGAGGGATAGAGGCAAATGGTCCTTGTGTTCCCGAGAGAGGTCATGGGTCCAGAGGACAGGGCTGCACTCTGCTTATCCCTTCATGGGTAATTTGAGGGGCTCCCTTCACAAGTTGACATGAACTCATTCTTGTGGCTTCCACACAGTGGAGAACGGACTCGATTATATTATCTTACCTTGACCTAAAAGCATTCCAAAGTTGGACACTGTGATGGTGCAGTCTTGCCCTCCTACATATATAAATAACAATATTATACACAGCAGTAATAGTAGTATAACTCCATGCAGGTTCCTGGACCCAATTTCAATGTGTAAGTATGTGGGAGGGGGTCTTCCCACACATAACACAAAGCAATTCTCAAGCACCAGCAGGGTGTTGGAGAACTCAATCCTGATGCTATCTGTCTGGAGACGCAACAGATTCCCCAGGTTAAGGGCTCCATTCTACAAGGCTGCCCCCCACCCCCTACTCAAGGCTCCAGTTGCAAGCTCCAGGCAGCCAACCTGTGCTTCTTCTGACCTACTGGCTACAGATTGGAGGTTCCCACAACCTCCCCATTAGGTTCAATTAATTTGCTAGAGTGCCTCACAAAACTCAGGAAAACAACATTTACCAGTTTAATAAAGGATACTGAAAAGGATACAAGTAAACAGCCAGATGAAGAGATTCACAGGGCAAAGTCCCAAATAAAGGAGCTTCTATCCTTGTGGAGCCTGGGGCCTGGCTCAGTGGCATGTGGAAGTGTTCTGGTTCCCCACACATAGAGGCTCTCCCTCTGGGGAGGAGCAGGATCCCCGAGAGCAGAGTGATAAGCTCTTCTCAGGGGTTTTTGTAATGGCTTCATTGCGTAGTATTCATTGACTAAATTATTGGCCATTGGCTGGTTCAGCTCCCAGCCCCTGCCCTTGGGTGGGGATCCAAACGTCTCTCATTAACATGACAAAACACCATGTCACCTTTAAGACAGCAATGTTTTCAGTAACTATGGATGAAGTCCAAATATACCTGAGAAATATATATATTTGGTCATATGAATGACCAAATGTGTCCTTATGACTCTATATCACAGACACTGACTCAACTTGACTTTGCTGTTCTTTCTGTTAAATAAGCTGGTAGTAAGGGAAGTTTGTGTCACTCTGTTTTAGGAGTCGTGCAGCATCTGCAGAACGGTCAGCTGCTGAGGGACATTTATCTAAAGAAACACAAACTCCTGCCGAATGACTGGTCCGCAGACCAGCTTTACTTGGAGACCACTGGGAAAAGCCGGACGCTGCAAAGTGGGCTGTCCTTGCTTTATGGCTTCCTCCCCGATTTTGACTGGAAGAAGATTTATTTCAGGCACCAGCCAAGTGCTCTGTTCTGCTCTGGGAACTGCTTTTGTCCAGTGAGAAACCAGTACCTGGAAAAAGAGCAGCGTCGGCAATACCTCTTGCGTTTGAAAAACAGCCAGCTGGAGAGGACCTACGGGGAGATGGCCAAGATCGTGGATGTGCCCACCAAGCAGCTCCGAGCTGCCAACCCCATCGACTCCATGCTCTGCCACTTCTGCCACAATGTCAGCTTCCCTTGTACCAGGAATGGCTGCATTGACATGGAGCACTTCAAAGTGATCAAGACACATCAGATAGAGGATGAGAGAGAGAGGCGGGAGAAGAAACTCTATCAGGGGTATGCGCTCCTGGGCGCCCACCCCCTCCTGAACCAAACCATCGGCCGGATGCAGCGTGCTGCAGAGGGCAGGAAAGAAGAGGTCTTTGCCCTCTACTCAGCTCACGATGTCACTTTGTCACCAGTTCTCAGTGCCTTGGGCCTTACAGAAGCCAGATTCCCAAGGTTTGCAGCCCGGTTGATCTTTGAGCTCTGGCAAGACAGAGAAAAGCCCAGTGAGCATTCTGTCCGGATTCTTTACAACGGTGCCGATGTCACATTCCACACCTCGTTCTGCCAGGACCACCACAGGCATTCTCCCAAGCCCATGTGTCCTCTCGAAAATTTAGTCCGCTTCATCAAAAGGGACATGTTTGTGGCCCTGGGTAGTAGTAGTACTAATTATTACGAAGCATGTCACAAGGAAGGATTCTAAAAGGTACATGGTGTAGTACTTTAAAAAATCGATGCCAATACAGATGGATGGGAAGGTCCACTTCTAGTTCTCTCCATTGCTAAGGGTACAAGATTATTGATTTTTAAAGGCTAGAAATTGTGTTTGGAGCCATATAGATGGTTTGGGTTGAGTAAGTATGTTGCTGTAGTTGGGTACATGAGTTACTTAGTACATGATGGCCCGTGCACAGACAAGAAGGTACTTTATCATAGCCAGACTTTGCTTACAATGCCAGAGTATTTCTATACCCAAAGTTGCCAATCGAGATATATATTCTTTTGATCCTCCATGGTACTGTACGATGGAACCAGCAAACCTCAGACAAAATTTTCTTAATCTGGGAGCTTTACCTTGTCCTTATTTAGTGAAAAATTTCCCAAAGTGATTTATCAAAAAGAGGGGTTGGTAAACTTTTTTGGTAAAGGGCCAGATAGTAAATATTTAGACTTTGTGGGCCAAAAGGCCACATACATTTTCTGTCACAATCTTAGACTCTGTTCTTGTAACTTGAAAGCAACCACAGATACTACATTAATGAATGAGTGTTGCTGTGTTCACAGCTGTTCAAAACAGGTGGTAGGCCAGTTTGGCCCGTGGGCTATAGTTTGCTGACCCCGGATCTAAAAAAACAGGCTCTCTTTTACAATTGCACTTTCAGCACTTTGAAAACCGGTTGGATGCTAAGAATTATTCACTGGTGCCTCCAGTAACTTCTAGAAACACAGAATTTGGTCTGTATCTGACATAACAAAACTTGAGGGGAAATTGAATCAGAATGAATCATAGAAAACTTAGTATAATACTTTATGTCCATGACGATTGTGGTATAAGATGCTGTAGTCTATTTGCTGTATAGGTTGATTTTTGTATTCCATTTAGTATTTTTATAGTCTAGGAAAATATTTTCTAGAACCAGTTTTAGATGGGCTCTTATTCCTATGTAATACTCAATTTACTATACCTGCTTGGTGGTTCAAAGGGAGCCAGAAGCTGAATGCAGGCACTTTCTTCTGATAAAACTAATTATGACCTGTTCCCTTTGACAGGCCGCAGAATTGGATCAATTTTTAAATCACTTTCATCAGTTTCAAGTGGCAAATAGTGATTGGTTTTTAAATAAGTTTTTGGAATGACTTTGTTACTAGATAGTTAAATAATCTTTATAAGGTATTTTATATATTAGAAGCAATTCTAATTAAATCTGTGATTTTGAATTAAAATGGTGCTAGTTCTGTGCAGAGAAATGTGAAGTTCAGCATCATTTGCATTCCAAACTTTTTGTTTCTCTTGCGTGTTACATTTGAATACGTCTGTTTCTATTAATAAATTTTTGAAGAATATCCATACTAAAACTAATACTTTGTAACCCACAAGTCACTTGGCTTCTTTTGAAGTGAGTGCTAATATTTTTGAATTTTATCTTGTGTGTGTGTGTGTGTGTGTGTGTGTGTGTGTGTGTGTGTGTGTATAAATAAAAGCATTTTAAATTAGGTACCTCTAGCACATGTGGGGAAGGCAGGCCAAACCACCTGGCCCAGTGTGGCCAGTGTCTGGCTGCACCGCACCCAGAGGGACGACGGAAAAGGACAGCAGTCCTGTGCTGGGCCAGGCTGCAGCTTCCTTCCTTGTCTGCAGCATCTGGCTGGTGAGCCTGGAGGATCTGTCACAGCTGGTGGCCTTGGACTGAGTTAAAATTTAACTGCTTCTTTTATTGCTGAAAATTGTGTGTTATCTCTTGAGTATTTAAAGCCAAATCAGTCTTCTATCTCACAATATATCTGAATTAGAACTACTCAACACAGCTTGAAGATTTAAAAATAAAAGTGAATCAGAAGACGTTTTAAAAGTGAATTTGCAATATCTGTTGGTAAAGGTACATGCTTTGGATAAGAGCCAACATTAAAAGTGTAGCTACAGGTTTGGCCTCCCAAGACTTCAGGTATGCACAGCATTAAATATCTTCCTCAGTATCAAGTTCTGAGACATTTCATTCCATAAACAAACACTGAGCACTGAGCTGAGATTAATGGATTTAGTCCTTGGTTTCTAGCAATGGTCTTAATGGCTGAGCTCATGGCAGGTATGGGTATATACATGTGCATAATCAGCTTTCTTGTTTTTATAATTAAAATTAAATATGCACACTTAATACTGAAAACAACTTCAAAAGTGAAGTTCTCTAATTTCATCTCCAGAGAGAACACTGTGAGTTGTTCAGCAGACATTCCAGAAATTTTCCATAAGTATGCAGAAATGTATGTAATTTTGTAATGGGAACAAGATCATGTTATATATAGTGTACTGTGGCTTGCTTCCTTAAGATACATTTTTTCCACTTGTTTCCTTTAGCAATATGTCGTAGACCTACTTCTCATTAACTTTCTTCCGTTAACAGTTATGTCTTGGAGAAATTTCCACACTGAGAGGGATGGGGAGAGAGAGAGATGATAGACAGGTAGATAATACATAGATAGAGCTCTTTTTATAGCTACTGCATAGTATTTCATGATATAGATGAGGTCTATTTTTAAAGTCTTGTTGAAAATTAGTGAAATTGAAATTGAAACTTAAAACCAAGGCACTAAAATGGGACCACAAGGCTTTTGTGGTACCCAGAACAAAGCAGAAGGCAAGCAATTGCATGTGTTGATCTTCTAGCCCAACTGAGTGGTTAACCATTTTTCAGTGGAACTGAAGGTATTTATATGAGAGGAATATTCTTTCTTTACTTTCACTTATAAACAAACAGTATAGAAGAACTTTATGTAATACTGCTATTGCACTGCTTGAGGGTCTGCGTAGCTACAGCAGATTTAGACTTTTGGAAGATGTGATTCCTTTTTCTAGAAGACTCTCATAAAAACTGAAGCAGGGGATGCAGGGTTGCATGCTTCTGTTCCTGAGAGTTCAAGGAGCCTTCTGAACAGATTTAGCAGCCCAGGCTAGTGGAGGTGTACCCCGGCGTGCCTGAACACAATCGCAAGTAGAAAGCAGAACAGTGGGGTTTGCTTACACGGCAGTCTGGCTTTGATAATGCCTAGCACGGAGTTCTGGCCTGGGCACCAGTTGGCTCCCATTGCTCAAGGCCACTGAATTAGATGTTGGGGTTGGACTACTCTACAGTGCCTGCCCAGTGGCCAGCTCCGATGAGTAATAATAGCTGCTGCTTAAGAGAAACCAGCTGAATTCATCAGTGTCCAGTCAGGCCTTCCTGGCCTCTGAAGCCCAACTGCCTCTGAGAATGGCCTTGATGAAGAGCCGGTATCCCTGAGGGGCCAGCAGGGCTCCTCCAGAGCTGCAGAGCCCCTCAGAGGGGGACACCCTGAGGCCTGGCTTCTGGATGCCTGTCCATAGTAAAGGTAACTAGTAAACACCACCATTTTGGGACCATGCCTCAGGGGCCCCACGTCTTTATCACTCTCAACTGAGGAGGTTGAGGAGGTTCCTGTTACCCTTCATACAAATGAGGAAACAGGTTCGCCTGGGTGAAAAAGCTTAGAGGCTAACCTGATTTATGTTGCACAGTGAACTTTACAGCGCATGTACTGCGTGACACACCACAGGAAAAGCTTTTCCTGTGGTAACTGAATCCTCCCAGTAGCCATACAAGATACCACATTTGCTGGCAAATATCAGTGAGTATGAAAACATAGTGGGGTTACAACAGTTAAAAATTTAAATCCTGAGAATATCCCAACTCTGCCTCTGACCATCTGTGGTTGCTGATTTTGTTAAGAAAAATCTACTTACATGATGTGTATCTAATCTTCACAGTGATGTTAATTACACTCAGCCAATAGGGGACATCATCAAATATAATTTTCAGTGTCAGGCAGACTGGGACCAGTTGGTTGCCCTAGTTTTATATGAGACATGGACCCAGCTACCTCCAGTAGTACAGATGACAGGGACATTAAACCCATGTACAGTCAAAAACTTAACTTTTGACTCCTGAAAACTTGACAACTAATAACCTACTGTTGACCAGAAGCCTACCAGTAAGAGTCATCAACACATACTTGGTATGTTATATGTATTATATACTGTATTCTTACAATAAAGTAAGCTAGAGGACATATTTTTTTAATTGTCTCAAATCTCTGAAAAATTTTCCAGTATATTGAAAAAAATCCATGTAACCCCACAGTTCAAAAACCAAAGTGTTCAAGGGTCAACTGTACTGTCATTCCCACTACAGAAGGAGGGAAGCCTGACAGAGTGACTCATCTGAGGTTTCACACAGCTAGCTAGTATGCAGAGCCGAGACTCAAAGCTATTATCCATTTAACTTGAAGGACAATGTTCTTAAGATATGATAATGCCTCTTTGAACCATGTAGGACTGGTTGGTTACATGCAACAGAAACCTGATTACAGTGGTTAAGCAAATAACAGTTTTTAATTTTCTCCAGTGGCTCCACCATGTCATCAGGAACCCAGCCTGCTATTTACATCGTACTGGATAGAATGGGGTCCCTTGGCCCAACTCCATTGCAAAGGAGTCTAGGAAAGTGCTTTTATTGGGCACATTGCTGTCTCAAGCAAATCAGACCCCTCTAAGTAAGGAAGAAGGGGAAAGTGGATGCTGGGTAGAGAAGTAGCCAAGCTGCCATCTCCAAAGCCACCACATGAAGCTGAAGGGGTGGTGGATGCTGCACCACCCAGACGCCCCACTTCAGGACTCCTCCCAGTGGCAAGGAGTATGCAGGCTGGCAGTGCCCCCTTCCAGGGCAATCACATCAGATGACTGGGCAGGGCGCACTAGCTTCAGTGCTGCCACAGGGTCAGTTGAGGACAGGTGGGTGCGCTGCTCCCCATGTCAACCCCATCCTGCTTCCTTCCCTTCCTCCGCAGTGTTGACTCCAAGAACACTCCAATAAACGTCCTGCATGCATATGTCTCAGCGTGTGCTTCCTGGGTACAAACTTGCAAACCCTAGGAGATGAGGCCTCTGCTAGTCTGGGCAGTAAAGCCAGAGTCACTATTTGAAAGGGTTAATGTATCTCTTTATCACAAATGTCTTCTATCACTGCCTTTGAGAGGCTTAGCATTTTATTGTGGAAGCTGAGTAAGCCACATGAAACAACAGGAGAAATCTGATCCTGCCCGGTCCAAAGCCAGTTAGAGAGGGCTGTTAAACCAAGACTTCCCATTTAGTGAACACATACCAGGGGCTGGGCACTGGGCTCAGCACTCAACTGACATAGTCTCACTTTATGAGAAGGCAGTTATTATCTCCATTTACAGGTAAGGAAACTGGCTCAGAGGGAGGCATCTGTCCGGGATCAGGAAGAGGTAGACTCAGGACTGGAGCATGCATCACCCTGGACTAGAAGGCTCCTCCAGCTCCCTCCACACCTACCACTTCCTCTACCCCCTTACTCCGTGAACCTCATACAAATGAGCAAGCAAAACCTGAAACCTGGACTGTGGCCAAGAGTCTGCCCTACTCCAGGAGATGATCTCTTATTCCTTTCTTTTCTCTTTCCCCATTTTTTCCTAATGCATCATTTCCAAGAAAGTAGGATCATTTTATAAGGGATTATTTTAGCTTAGATCCCTCTGAAAGCAGGGTCTGAGAAAAAAAAAAAAACTTAAAGAGTGGGTGTTTCTTAGGGAACATGGTCCCAAGGAGCAGATGTGAGGGCTGGGGAGGAGAAAGTGGGAAGAGGGAAGGTCAAGGTGAGGCTGCCCACGGCTGCTTTAGCAGGGGAACCCCTGCGAAGCCTTACAAACTGCGTCTCTGAACTGTTCACCTGGGGGAAGAGAGGGTGAACATTTACCCCAAGGCTCCCATCCACAGCTGTCTCCCAGCACTTCTGGGTAGAGCACACATGGGTGCCCAGCGGGTCCACCTGAGCACTCTGGCATCCAAGAAGCCCTAGGGCAGGAAGCGAGAGGAGGAGAATCTGTCAGGTCAAAGCCTGCCTCACCCTGGCCACCACAACAGTGGCAGGGAAAAGATATGAGGCTGAGAAAATTGGAAGTAGAGCAGAGGTGTGTTTGATGGGAGGATGAGCCAGCATTTGCTAAGCACTCCCGTGTGCCAGGCACTGAGCTGTGGCTTGTAAGTTCCATCCTCATAGAAATCCTGTGGCTTAGAAATCTCATTATTATCTCCCATTTTTAAGATGCGAAGAAACTGAGAAGAAAGGTCTTTGCCAAGGCCTCTGCTGGGAAGTGGCGGAACTGGGATTCAAGTCAGCCTGATGCCTGAGCCCTTGCCCACAATCACTATCCCATCACATTAAACATTTCTCACCAAGTCCCGTGTGAAGTATGTGTGAGGCTTTACTGATACATACCAAATACATACTCAAGACCTCTCCCTGATGTATATGGATTGTACATTTGTGTCAGTGCAAATCAGATCATGCCACGCTGTGTTAAAAACCCTTGGCCCTCTACTGCCTTCCAGAGAAAATCCAAGCTCCCTAAGGGGACTCCCAAGTCTGGTTCCACTTATCTCTTCAGCTTTATTACTTGGAATAGTACAAGGCTGAAGGGGTTGTACAAGGACTGCAGCTGTTGACACACTTCTCACATGTCCGGGAGAGAGAAAGGGTCTTGGTGTCACATGTGGGATGTCTAGCTTGCAGAATCTCTGAAGGGTACAGTCCTGCCAAGAGTCACCAGCAAATCTTACTCAGAACCTAGCAACCTCCAGTCCTCCACCTTCTTCCCCTTCCCTGTTTGTGTCTAAAGCATGACATCCTAGAAAAGGAAAGAGCCTTGGAACCTCGAATCCAGTTCTGTGTCACTTCCCAGTTGTGAGACCTCAGACAAATTACCTAGTTCCTCTAGGCATAAGATTCCTCACCTGTAAAGCAGGGTGCTGCCTCCTGTGAGAGTGTACATAAAACGCCAGGCACATGGGGCACCTCCACCATGGCAGCATCATTATTGCCCCCAACTTAATCTTTCCTTTAAAAGCTCCAAATCACCCAAACCAGCTGGCATCAGAATACGTCCCAGAAAGCCCATCAGGAGGCATAGCTCATGCTGTAGGTGTCACTGGGAGGCACAACTCTCTGGGTTCATGGCTTCCCTTTGGGGTATCTTCTAACTCTTCCAATTCAGAACTTGAATCTTCTGAGTCCTGCCTTTGTGCCCAGTGCCCTCTTTAACACCTTACATAAACATCTCAATTAATTTGCCAGGGGAAATTAAGCTCATTGCTTGTCCATGTCCCATGTTTCCTTTATTGTCTGTATCTAACGTCTATCTCCTGCCTTAGAGTTGCTGTCCATTGCAGAAGCAGCAGCTCCCACAGAGGAATGGGAGTCTGGAGGCTTTACGCCTTTGGTGTGGCCCCTCCGTGGACCCTAGGAAAGCTGACAGAGCAGCCAGGGAAGTGACATAAGCATCAACAGAAGACAGATCCTGCCCTCAGTACTTCAGCTTGGGGAGCTGCTCTGTGCTCCTGGGGCAAGCAGGAAGGTGCTCCTCCTCCAGTCTCCCTCCTCCCCTACTGCCCAGTGCTTGTGTGTCCCTGGCACAGAGTCCAGGAAAGGCAAGTCTTGCTGGTAGCTAGCTTCCTCCCAGCTCCAAGCCTTGGTTCGGCAGTCTCTAGCTGAGAAATCTTTCCAGAAGCCTTCCTCAGAAGCTGGCCGGAGACCCAGGCTCCCGCAAGCCTGAAGCTGAACCCCTGGAGTGTTGAGGATGTGCATGTGAAAGGATGCCACACTGCCCTCTAGTGGCGACCCAGCCAGGCCCTTGCCCTGCAGCTTTTCCTCTTTTCCAGTTACCACACCGGATGAGGCCCCTTTCCCAGCAAACTGAGGCTCCCTCTGGCGGCGGAGTCGTCTTCTCTCCACCTTCCCACACACACACACCCTTATCCACACGGGCTCCATTCCAAGACCTCCAGTGGATGCCCGAAACCGCGACGGTATGGACCTCATATATACTATGTTTTTTCCTGTACATACATACCTACAATAAAATTTGATTTATAAATTAGGCAAGGCAAGAGATTAACAATGACTAATAATAAAATAGAAAAATGGTAATATACTGTAATGAAAGATTTGTGAATGCTTCTTCTCTCAAAATATTTTATTGTGCTCTGCTCACCCTTCTTGTGATGAAGTGAGATGAGAAAATGCCCACGTGAGACAGATTATAAGTAGAAATTTCACTAGGTGAGAATATCCACAGCTATGCCAGGCGTCCACACCAGAAATCTGGGAATCTCTTAATTCCTACCTCTTTCTGGAGCCTCAGGGCCCTGCTCTCTTCTGTAGAGCCATTTGAAGACTACAGTGAGGTTCTTAAAAAGTCTGGTGAAAGACACAGGTACTGTGATGTAACGTTTGGTGACTGTTGCCCTGATGACAGATCAAGAGGAGGCTCATCTGCTCCAGGAAGGGGAACTTCGGGGAAGTGAGACCTTGGATAAGGGGGCACTGCTGGACTGTCTTCAGGATGTAGCAAGGAGAAACACTCTGTATCCAAACGGTCTCACCCCAACTGCCCTTTTGTTCCAGTGATGAACCAGCTGTTCGGCACTCTCAACAACTGGCTCCCTGATGGCCAAATTGGCCTTTTAACTAATGGATCCTGATGGACTACTAACCATTTGAAAAATTAATCCTGAATGATTGCCTGGCTGGTTGGTTAAGTTTCTAAACTACTAACCATTTGATTGACCTACTGGCTTTCTAACTGACCTACTAACCCTAAATACTAAATATCTGATAAGCTTGAAATGCCTACCTAGCTGACTCTTCCACTCACCAGCTGAATGACTGACTGCCCAGCAGGAGACCTGCAAGAGCAACACCCTGGCTGTATAATTAAGGGTAACGGATGGGAGAAGAAACTGCCCCTTCCTCATGTCCTGACTCCTCTGGGGCCTCAGGGCCCTGCTCTCCTCTGAGGAGCCATTTGAAGACTGCAGAAGGAGCACCCAGGAAACTGACCTTCTGATCTACCCCAGGGAGGTTCTTAAAACAGGGTCCCACAGATGGCTTTCAATTTGGTTTTCAAAACAGTGTAGAATACAAGATGCTTGTTTATCTGGGAAAAGAGTTTGCAGCTTTCACTGGATTCTGTAAAGGGTCCCCAACACACAAGTATGTTCAGAACTACTGCTCTGGGAAGATGCTCAGCAAACACATTCAGATAAGCTAAGCCCTTACCTGAATTGGTGGCCCGCTTCTCCATCCCATCAGGTCAGAGTGGCAAGAAGGTAACTGGGAAGAGTACGTCATAGTGGACATGGATATAGTAGGAAGGATAAAGGCTGAATTGTGTGTGAAGTTTTCTGAGAGGCCCAAAGAAATCAACATGTGTTCTTTTGGCCTGGAGGCCACACTTAGCCCAGGATGGCAGGACAGCCTCAGATCTTTAATCTGAGATGGATACATGCATCAGGGCCTTTGTCTGGGGCGGGAGTATATGTGTGTGCTCATGAGTAGCTATTTGGCAGAGTGTGTACTCGTGTGCTCATAGGGGTGAGTATAACAGAGCTGTGTGGCTATGTGCATGAATATCCTTTGGGTCAAAATGTGCGTGTGTGAATGGATTGGCATCCATGTGCTCACTCATCCACCCCTCATTTTGCGGGGTTTGAGACAGATTATAAGTAGAAATTTCACTAGGTGAGAATATCCGCAGCCATGCCAGCCGTCCACACCAGAAATCTGGGAATCTCTTAATTCCTACCTCTTTCTGAGCCCTTCTCATCCACACGGTCCATTCTACCACTGCCACCACTGGCCCTCATCACATCTCCTGGACTGCTGCTCCGTCCCCAGTGCCCTCTCCTCACGACCTTTCCCAGAAGCACACCGCAGTGACCTTGATAGAAAAAAGTTAGGGTCACAGCGCCTCCACTTGAAACGGAAACTTTACACTCTCAGGGGATAATGCCCATTTCTTCTGTCTGACCCGAGGACCCTTCCAAGGTTGTAGCCCCGCTCACGGGGGACCCGGCCCTTCAGGACCCAGAATTTGGACGCTCCACCCCTCAGCCTGGTCCTGTGCCATACACCAAGGTTTCGGCTCTAGTGCCTCTGGGCCCTAATGTGCTGCCCCTACGTTCCGTTTATGGTGGATTATCAGGTGTGGCTATAATTGTCTGATAACGCTTGGCGATTGTGATGGGCTGAGGACCCAAGTCCGTGTGCTGCAACCCACCCCGAGACCCCTCCCCACCGGACACACAGGCTGCAAGTCAAGGTCAGGCCTTGCACAGCGGTACATGTCTGTTTCCCACGCGGTGGAGCCATAGAAGACGCGGGGTGAAAACGGATGCGCGTGCGCAAAGGAAATAGTAGGAACTACGACTCCCAGAATCCTTCCGACCAAGACTCCATTTCCCAGAAAGCTTCTCGGTAAGGGTACCACCCCGGAACTGCGCTCTATTTTCGAAAGCGGAAGGTGGGGGAACTTGGTAGTAGAGACTGTTTCTGAAGGGATAGAACGGTGCGAGGTTTAGCCGAGCGCTCACCTCCAGGGGTCGTTAGTGAGCGTGTGTGCAAATCACTCAGTCCATTTCTTTGGAGGGAAAGGACCTGGCCACAGCCCTTCCGTGCTTGATGCGCAATGCCGCCTCAGCCTGGCACTCCTGCCTGCTCCCGCATTGTCGGCCAGCCGCCTGTCATCTCTCTAGATGGAGGCCCATAGCTCAATGGTCCCGGGTATCCCTTGTTCCCAAGGCTGCACTGCCCGCCTTCCAGGGGATGAAGACCTTGGTCCTTAGGGCATAACCCAGAGGGCTCCACGTGTGGATCCTACGGCTCTTCCGCTACTGCCAGCAGTGGCCACAGAGGTCAAAGCTGGTGGACAGTAAGCAGGGAGAGGGAAGATAACATGGTTCCCGGCGGGCCGCCTCAGTCCCCAAACAGATAACTTTCCAGATAGCGCTGGCCCTATGGCTATATATGGCCCGTCCACCACATGTTCTCAAATGCCAAGATTCTGGAGAAAGCAATCCTCTTCTCTCAGATCCTCCACTCCCAGCCTCATCCCTCAGACTCCAGCAACACCTGTCAGTCCCAGTGCCTACTTCACCTTTCCCATGGGGGCCATTTAGAGCACCTGGCTAGAAATGGGAGCAGCTTCTGGGAATGGGATTGAGATACGGAGTCTAGAGCATTTGGAGGAAAGGAGTGGACTAAGAACTGCAGGAAATTGGAGGGATTGAAAGTTAACTGGAACAAAATGGGAGGGTTAGGGTGCAGGGGTAAGGGAGTGAGAGGGAATGAGACCAATTTTCACTGTATGTTTCAAAAGAAAGAAATAGATCTATGTCTAAGCAGGCAGATGAAGAACACATTTACAGAGCTGTGTTTCTCTATGAGAGACACAACCCATAGTAATTTGCTTTTGCTGTGAACATTTTGAGTATAGTGCACACTTCCCCATCTGCTCCTAGGGGGCTACAACCACTGGTAACAGTTTGTCCTACAAGGCAGGTGCAAGAACTACAGACTTGCCAGCCTCCCCACTCTCTCCCTCTTTCTTTCCACCTACTACTAGTAATTTCATATTGCTGAATGTTGCCGCATTATTGCATGCCAGCTGTGGAGGTCTCTTAAAAAACCTGCAAGGTTAAAACTGTTCCACAATAATACTAAGATTTGCATTTTTCACTGTATTGACTTTTAAATTCTAAGTGGTGCATAAAACTGCTACCACCTTGGCATGAATCAAGGCAGTGGCATCAAACTCTATTTGCCGTTATTGTATTTTTCACTAACGGTCTTGTGGGGAGGCATGGAGCCAGTTTCATTTAAATTTGTCCATCATGAAGCTGTAAAAGTATTCATTTTACTCAATTTTGAAACTTGGGTACATACCCTTTTGATATGCTGTGTGACAGAATGGGAAGTATGCATAAAGCAAGTTGGCTGCATACCAAGGTACTGTTTGTGTGGAGGAAAAGTGTTGGGAAAGGCAGTCACATGCGCTCAGTCTTTCAACCCCTGTTGAGTCATGTAAGAATGTGCCTTGGGCCTGGGACATTTCCTTATAAGAGGATAAAAGAGCTCTCACAGTCTGTGCTGGGCATATCTCTTTGTTTGGGTCTATCATTCCCTGTTCCAGACTTGAGGTGTACTTTGTTCAGTTAAAGCATGTGTGTCATGTGGCACCTGACCAACCCTACTGCTATATCTGTTCCTGCAGGGCAGGTAACAGGCCCATCACTTGCAGCACAAGCAGAGTGCCTGCAGACCATGCGTGCAACATGAAGGACACCCACCACTGAATCCCATCTTGCACTTTCTCTTCTCTCTGTGAGTAAAGGATTGTTGCATCCTGTGTGAGTCATGCCTATGTTGACACCTGAAAACCATGGAGCAGGTTGGCATTCAGGACTGCTGGCCCTCGTGGCAGGTGTTATACTACTTGCTATCCTCTGTACCATTGGACTACCTCCCCTGGAGGTAGTTACAGGTGTCACTTGCTGGACAAAAAGCAGTTCTGTGCTTGTTTGCTTTGCTAGCTGAACTAGACCCTTCCAAAAACCACCTCTTTACTTGAATGACAGTGTGATTATTTGGACTTGGGTGTTTGGTAGAAATTTTCTAGAAAATGAACAAAACTTGCCACTTCAAGGAAAACAACCAATATTGTTGCCAATGATAAGATTTGGTCTTTCAAGCAAAAATTAGAATTTCGAAAAACATACCTTCCATATAATCTTGTTAGCTTTCCAATGCTTAAAAGATTCTTCTGAGAATTTCAGTATTAATATTAGCAAATGTGATTTTTTATGTTGAATAATGAAATATGTCAACATTTGGAAGATCTGCATAGCTCAGAATATTAGATATCTTTTGTTGCATAACAAATTACTCTAAAACAGTGATTTAAAATAATAAACATTTATTATCTCAGGTTCTAGGGTCAAGAATTTGGAAGCGACTTATGTAGATGGTTCTGACTTAGGATTTGTCCTGCAGGTGCAGTCAAGATGTTTTTTGAGGCTACAGTCATCTGAAGGCTTGACTGGAGCAAGAGCATTTGCTTCTATGAGCTGTCCTCACATGGCTGTTGGCAGGAGGCCTCAGTTCCTCACTGCATGGACTCTCCACAGGACTCTGAGTATCCTCACAACATGGCAGCTAGCTTCCCCCACAGCAAGTGAGCCAAGAGAGAAAGATAGAAGCCTTAATGTCTTTTATGATCTACCCTCAGAAGGCATGCTGTGTAATTTCCATCACATTTTATTAATTAAAAGTGAGTCATGTTTACAGTCCACACTCAAGGAAAGAGAAATAAAGCTCTGCCTCTTAAAGGGAGGAGTACTAAATAACTTTTTATTAAAATATCATTGATATACAATCTTATGATGGTTTCACTTATATAACACAGTGGTTTCAACATTCACACATATTATCAAGTCTTCACCTCCTACTTTAATAACACTATACTTAGTGAACCAGTATCTTCCAAATGAACCATATGATGTTATAAAACCATGATGCATGGATAAAAAATCTATCCCAATTGCAAGATAGCCCAATAGATTTTTCAAGTAAGAGTATGAAAAGTTCATTGACGTAGTTTTAGATTACAAATTGCTACTAACATTTAACAAGCTGTGATATGTTGAATTTTGGTGTAGTATCAAAAAAAAGTATCCACAATTATCTAAAAGGCTTATTTCCAATGTACATATCCCTATGAGGCCATATTTTTTCATATAGTTCAACCAAAACAACATTAGAACAGACTGGAATGCAGAAGCAGATATGGAAATCCAGGTGTCTTCTATTAAGCCAGATACAGATTTACAAAAATGTAAAAGAGTGCAGCTCTTTTCACTAATTATTTTTTCTTTTGGAGCATATGTTTTTCTTTAAAAGGGTATATGTGTGCATATTAACATGTATTGGGTTTGTTATTGTAATTTAAAAATATTTTTCACTTTCTTAGTTTAAATTTCTAATATAATTATTGCTAGATATAACCCATGTAAACAAAAGCTCTTTAGGGACCTCAGTAATTTTTAAGAGTGTAACAGGGTTGAGACCAAAAAGTTTGAAAACTGTTTTTGGCTAGGCAATCATCATGGCCCTGACACCCTTGAAATGGTACGGGCATGTGATGCAGTTCTGGCCAGTGACACATGAGGTAAAGCTTTTATGTTCAGTTTTCAGTTTAGGGTATTAAATGTAAACATACAATGGGGTCTTCAAAGGAATTGGTAATATTCTGTTTCTTAAGCTAGATGATTGATATGTGACATTTATTAGCCTTCTTTATCTCTTACATATTCAGTTATCTGGGATGTGATGTATTTTATAACAGAAAACTAAAATTAAAAAAACACATGGAAGAAAAGATTCCCCGTCTCCACATAAGCATCATGTCTGTTTTGGCATATTGGCATCTGGCATATTGGGCCTCAGTGTGCTTCCTTTGGCTCTACAAAATTTTGTCTGCATATCATGGCTCTCTTGAGTCTGTGTCTGCAAAGTATTTGTAATACTTTACTTGTAATCTGAGAGTTCCCTGCTTCTGGCTCATTCCTCTCTGCGCTAGGATCAGTCAGGATACCACCATCATTGTGTTGCCAGGTTGTTTCACCTAAAGTCCTCGTAAGAGTAAATGTCTACTGGTGTTGTCAGCCTACAGTTCTGCAAACTACCATACCCTGAATCCACTTTAGACCCCTTCTAGGAACTTGTATGTTCTTAGTGGAACCCACAGCAGGTACAACGGCAGGCTCACCACACTGTTGCTGAATGAGTGGACCCTCCTCCCTCAGTGTGGTCACCTCTTGTGGTTCCAGGGTCCCTTGGTCTCACTGAAGGGTCTGGGGCTATGAAACAAGGTTTCTGGGTTTCTTCTATCCCCACTTTTAATGTGACTTTCTCAAAAATTCAAAAATTAAGTAGTAAAATTAGAGAATTAAATAGTCCACTTAACAAGTATGAGTGGCTACCTGAACAAAAGCTGGTCTTTACCATCATGGATGAAGGGGGAATAACTAGCCGATAGGTGTGAAAAATGTCTGCTACAATTACATGTGTATATATAGATATACATATGTAGTCTTTCCACAGTAAGATATATTGCCTGTGTGATTAGAAAAGGAAAGTAAATTGGTAATGAATACAAGGGAGAAATGGATACTTAAAACTAAGAAATGCAGTCATACTTTGGGGTACTTGAGACCATATTATATAGATATGCTGATAAAGGAAGCAGACCCATTTGCTGAAACCCAATTCACTGATCAGTGTACCATATTTACTTGCTTTCTTTTACCTATTTATCAAATTTACAGCAATTCATACTGGATGGAATCCTTCCAACAGCTTTGAACATTTCTGTAAAATCTTAGCCAGAATTCCATTATATCTACATAACGGCATTCAAAGGAATATTCAGCCTATCTCAGCCCAGTTAGAGGAGAAGAGAAAATATTTGGAAATATATAAAAGAGACTAATGATCCAAATATATAAATCAAGAAGAAAAAGTTGGCTCAGTTGAAAAATGGACAAATAATATGAACAATTCACAGAATCATAAATACAGTTAACCAAAAATAATAATAATAATATTTTCAGCATTACTAGTAATCAAGAAAATACAAAATACAACAGTCATTAAGACATTTATTTTCACAAAACATTCATTAGATAGTTAAAAAGAATAGTTAAAAAGAGTAATAGGCTTGGTGAAGGTGTTTCTGAGATCAAGCCAGGTCATAGAATTCAATGTTGATGTGAGTGTAAATGGCTACAGCATTTTTGGTGGGCAGATGGGCTGTATTTACCACCACTAAAATGCCTGCATTCCCTTTGAGGTGGGAGTGGCTGGGGACGGTTATGGGTATGTAGTGGGAAGGGCTAAACAACAAGTAAAGAGAGAGATCTGTGGGACTGGGAGTGATTTGGAAGGACTAGGATTGATAAAGGCAGGGAGAAAGGGACAAGAGTTTGGAGGAACCACGAGGTCCTTAAGAGTATTTGGGGACATGAGAACAAATGGCAGAGGGAGGATTCAGAGGAATTAGAAACAACTGGAGAAATCTGAGAGGGATAAGAAGGTAAGGGGTGGGATTGGCAGGCACTAGGAAAATGAAATGGAAACCACTGGCTTTCAGCTACTGGCATGCAGGACCAGTTAACATTGAGCAAGGGCCTGTGGAAGAATGAAGTTTATTAGCAAACAGGAAACACTAACTTTCAAAGTGCCACTAACTGTGGCTTGCAGAATTCTCTTTACTTCCTCTTCTCTTGGTTCTGATAATTACATTGTAGTTTGTTTCTGAAAGCAACCTGAGATCTTTAAACACTCAGTCTGAAGCATCTAATTATCAATGAAATGTATCTTTTCCATGTGAGCTAAATAGGCATTTCCGCTTCCTCTAGTAGAAATTTCCTTTGCCATTCTTAAAATTTAGGGCAATGCCCCAAATCCTGGGAAGGCATTAATGGAAATTCTTTCTGTAATAAATTGCGGATATGCAGAAGGGGGTACAGATCCCAAGACTTGTTTTGAGGCAAGCATTCTTTTAGGAAGTAGAGGGCCCTGTTGTCACTGGCTTTCTCTATGGTTCATGCTGGTTTCCACACAGTTCATCACAGGACAGCCGAACAGCAAGAATATACTGAAAGTAGGAGCTATTATAGACTAAAGTGTGTCCTCCAAAATTCATATATTGAAGCCCTAATACCCAATTTTTTAGAATGTGACTGCATTTGGATAGAGAGCCTTTAAAGAAGTGATTAAGTTAAAACAAGGCCATTAAGGTAGTCTGTAGTCAAATCTGACTGGTCTTAGTATAAGACGAGTAAATTGGAGACATGAGACACACCATGGTTGCGCATACCCTCCCTGTGAGGGCACAGCAAGAGGTCAGCCACCAAAGTCTGCAAGGCAAAGAGAAAGGCCTCAGAGGCCACCAGCCCTGCCGACACCTTAATCTTGGGTTTCTAGCCTCCAGAACTGTGAGAAAATTAATTTCTGTTGTTTAAGCCGGCCAGTGTGTGGTGTTTTGTTATGCTAGCCCTAGAAAACTAATCCAGGGCCTTCAGGACTATGGGCTGGCTTGGGGACCTGGGAAAATAGAAATTAATTCATGTTCTCCAGCTAACTAGTACTGGGAGCAATTTGGAAGTGCTTCCTTGCAGGAGCCCCTGCTGCATTCCCATATACAATATTTCCTTTTTGTTCAGGAAATGTAACATTTGTTCTTACATTGTCCTGAAAGTTGCCCAGATTGTGCCAGTTACCAATTATAAATTGGTAAGGACAAAATAGAATGTCTGGCCAATAAGGCTGGGTCTTTCAGTTACCTGAATGTCTTCAAACTATTCAAAAATTTAGTCTTTGGCTTTGTATATTCAAAAACTTTTTCAGTTCAGGATCAAGTGAATGATTTCTTTGGTGATTCTAAAAATTAACTGAAATTTTAGTTTAATTATGAGTTATATTTGCCAAGAAAACTAGAATATTCATGGTAGCCTAGTCCTAGACAATTTTTTCCCATTACATTAAGAAGAGCTAAGTAGAGACAAAAAGTAGTCCACCCTAGAAAGATCCCTGTCCTTGAGGACTCAATCAAAAAATCATTTCCTTGGGAATTATTGGATTGCCTCCATTCTGAGGTCCTAAGGAACCTTGCATCATAAACCCTAACTTGTAGAATTTAAATAGTTGCTTCTAAGCCTGCATTTCCCATTCAATTGTCAGCTCCAAGAGGAAAGAGATTGTGTCTTGTCTATTCATTTATCTTCAGCGGCATCTGGATCACAGTATGTGCTCAAACAAAAAACAGGGGGAATGAATTAATTAAATTATGATATGACATGTCTCTTCCATGGGATCTACTTTCCAAATGGTCAGTCATCTTCCTGCCTACACGGTATTGGAGACACAATGAAATAAACTTCCTCCTCAGCTTCTCCTCATCTCTTCAAGGATAGTCACCCTTCCACAAGTAGTTTCTACCCTAAACTCTTTTATTTTGTTTTAATTTAAAAATGGTCTTTTTCCTGATTTCATTCACAGACCCCTTACTCTTACCACTAAACTATCTCCAAACCACAAAAAGGATGCATTGTATAGACTATGATCTCAGTGGTCTCTGCTCCCTGACCAGGTCTCCAGACATTTAACCCGTCTCACTTTTGGGTTCACTCATCTCTGTCCACTGGCCGCACTCCCCAAGCACTCTGACCAGGCTTCCACAGTCCACACTCCATTTCTTCAGGGCTAGTTTAGGGATTTGGGTGGGACCATTAGATTAATGAGTATCAGTTCAATGGAGGACATTGAGTTAATATTGAGTCTGGGGAATCCAGGAACTTAAACTCAATTTTTAGAGGTCAAAACCAAGAATCATAAATTCAAGAAGCTAATTCTTAGCCAGGTGCAACAACCAAGGGTCTCATGTTTCCTGTTAGGACAGGACTGGAAGTCTGAGTATTGATGGACATGAGTCCAAAGAGGTGGGTGGTGACCTGGTACTGCTAAGCTGTGAGAATGAGACAAAGGGCAGATAAACTCAGACAAAGGAAAGGATGAGGAAGTAGATGATGGCTTGTTCTATTGGGAGGTTCTCCGGGCCCTGATATTACAAAGAAACTAGCCAAACTCAGCAGACTCATGTCTCAATATTGCCTTTTTCATTATATAATCCCCACCTAAATTCCAGTTGATTCTTCAACATGACTCCTGTATGCTACTGAATTTTAAGGTCCATGAGGGCATGCTCATTGCTGTATCTTTAACACCATCTAGAACAGTGGTACTCAATGTATTGGCTCAATGCATCAATAGATGTGTGTATGGAAGATAGGTGTACAAAGCCACATTGGTCTGGTATACAGTGCCTGCTCCTATTTCCCACAGCAATTTCTGATTCTTTCTGTGTCAGGTCCGTTTCTCCATCCACCTGCCCCCTGATAGCTCTTAGTCATTTGGTTCAAATGATCGAGCTTTGGAAACTAGCAACTTATTAACTAAACCATTGCACCATTCACTGTTAAGTCTTAAATTAATTTGGGTTAATTCTTAACTGTTTCCGTTCTCTACATGTGTCATTTAATGGTTTGCCTTTATCTGATTTTCCCCAATTTCCTGTGCATTTGTGGTTTTCTACAGGAGCTCTCTATCAGAGGCCTCAGGCAGCCACACCAAAGAAGTGTGGGCATCTAAGTTTTCTAGGAGGGCTCTCCTGCTGCTCTGGGTCTCATCTGTCTGGGGTCCATCCAGACTGTCCACCTAAGGTTATTTATGCTCAAGGAAGAATGCCCTCCCCAGAGCCAGTTCTTTGGGAAAAGAAGAATTGTTGATATAACCAGAGCCCCAAAAGAAGAAAGATTACTCAGCAACAGCTACAGGTTGGTGACTTACTTTTTTCTGAGTCCCTGAAAGCTATCCATGTTTGCTTTCTTTCCCTACAGTGTATTTTCACTAAAATGACCTTTGGAATAAACAGGAAAGAAAGATTTTAAATCAGTAGAATAATCTTCATGGGGGACTGAGAGTTTATCCATCATTGATTCCCCAACACCGAGCACAGTGCCTGATGTGTAGATGCTCACTGTTTGATAAAGGATGGAAAGAAAGGATGGAAGTAGAGAAAGAAGGGATTGGAGAAGGGGCATGAATGGAAAGAATGTTAATGTATTATTATCCAGAAATAATGTGATAATAAAATAGTAGAGATTTCAAGTGAATTAAGTACATTATCACTGACTCCGAGAATCAATAAAACAAATTAAGCCATTTTACAAAATGAAGGTGTGTTTATACAAATAAAATGATAGAAGACGGCCAGAATGAAAAGAAATGTACTCTTTGGAACTTAGACATAAGATAAACAGCAGTGATCGTAGTTTCAGATAAATTCAGAACTCTATAATGTAACAGCCATTTTGTTCTGTCTATGCCAATTCTTAAAAGCAGATAAAAACAACCAAGAACTTCATTAATGGATAAATACAAGCTGATCACGAAAGTGATAGTATTGACTGCCGCTGGTTGGTGTAATATATTTAGAAAAGGTCAACTATTTAGAAATGATGTGCCAAGGACATTTACAGATATCTAAGCTTTCTGCTGTTGAGGGATATTAACTATATATTAACTTAGCAACGCTCAGAAGTATTTAATCTTGTGTCAAGGAAAAACATCTCAGTGCAAGAAAAATAATACAGGAAATAAGCTTTTTTTTTTTTTAGTATCAATTGTTCATATATTTGTGCTCATACAAGACTATGCAGTTCAGGTCTAGCAAGCCAACTCTAAATGACACATGTACTGCAAAAGAATATGCCACCATGGTGGAGGTAGTAGGGGAATAATGACATGCAATTTATAAAATCAAGATCTCAAAACTAAGAATATAGGAAAGTTCTCAATCTTAGGAAACATCACCATCATTTTATGTTATTTTAATTTGGGGAAAATAAAGTGTAACCTAGGAGAAAATCTAAAACCATCCCCAAAACAAATTCAGAGAAACCTCCCTTTTGACAACGGCTTTGCAAAGATTGTGCTAATAAGATATGTAGTTTGGTTTGAAGGATGTGCCAGAGTGATTTAAACTATTGTGATCAGCACAGTTGTATTATAAAACTGTTGATAACGTGACTAACAACAACAAATTGATGCACCATCGTAGGTGCAGTGTTTTTCCCCAAAGTTACAATGAGATGATTCAGGCTCTCTCTGTGCCATCCAATCCACCTGTGAAATTAATGAATGCAAGAGTTCAGGGGGTCCCAAACTTCAGCCATTAATAATCTTTGCTGTATCTTTTACTACTTGTACTGCTGTTAATGTGTTTTTTTAAATCAAATTATGTTTTTTAACTTAAATATATTTAAAAGGAAACTTAATGAATATTGTCACCTAGAATCGTCTCAGGCATTCTTTGGAAAATATTTCAGTAATATAATAATAATAATGATATAGTAATAATGATGATAAGACTATTTCAAAACTAATTCTATGAAATACAGACATACTGGTAAAGAAGAAATCAGAATCCTCAGAGCTCAGGGAAAGTGTTGGGGCCAATCATATGCTCAGATTACAGTTTGCTCTCTGTGGTCTTATTTAAGAGGCAAGTTAATATTTACATGACATCAAACTTCAAAGTCTAGGCATTAAGGAGGAAAAGAGTGAGAGAGAAAAACAGTTTGTGTCACTCCCTAGCTCTTCCTTACCCTGTGGAGAGGTTCCAAGCGGGCAGCAGGCCACAGCCCCTGGAGGCAACCAAAGTGGGGGAGTAGGATCTTATCTTAACAGAGTTCAATAGTTTGTATTTAATCATAAAAATGTATCATGCTAAAATACAAGTGTCGTGTTTCCTAACTTACATAGCAATTATTCTTGTTGGTGTTGGTGTTTCATTATGTCTTTAAATAATAATCTTCTTTTCTTGATGTGAAATTCTTTACCTTACTTTTTGTAGCAATACAAGCTCTGATCCTTTCACCCTAATACTGTTGGTTTATACGAAGAGTGCTGTAATTGTAACAAAGTTGGACATTATTTATCTATATGATACAATGAGCATCATTATTCTTTCCAAGTGTTATAGCGGGTTTTTCACTTATTCCTGACTTTTAAGCTAAGCCAACTTCATACATGACACCAGCAGGGTGGACAAAGCATGAGGTCTTGCCAGATGGGCCCTGGACAAGACAGCCTTCCAGGCTTGCCTTGAAGGGAGCCTCCATACCTGCGGCAGTGGTAAACAAGCGCCCCCCTGGAGGGAAGCCCTACTTGCATTTTAAAATCTTGTCATGTGGTATTTTGAGGTGCGTGTATTTAGGTACAGAAATGTTTGTTCAGTCAGGCTCCATAGTTGACAGGTCTGTGTGTTCGTAAAGGGTATCTGAAAGACAGAAAAGGAGGCTGGAGAGAAGTTCCCCTCAAGTGAAAAGGCAGGATGAGAGTTTAAGTAGCTAACTGCCTGCTTCCTCAAGCAGCGGGAGCATAATTCTCACCCCTGTGGCGTGGGATGCCCATGGTGACTTCCTTCCCGAAGAACGGAAAGTATGGAAGGGGGGCAGGGAGCAACTGCAGTGGAGAAAGCTGACAGAAGTGACCTCAGCAAGGGCAGCATCAGCCATGATAACCTGTGTTGCCAGCCTGTAGGATGTACCTCAATGTGACGTGATGAAATTAGTCTGTGATCTTCCTCCCCAAAACCTAGAGCTCCAGTCTAAGCATGAGAAAAACATTAGACAAATCAAAATTAAAGGAAATTCTATAAATACTTGATCAGTGCTCCTCAAAATGTCAAGGACATCAAAAACAAGGGAAGTGTCAAAGCTACCACAACCCAGAGGAGCCTGAGGAGACGGGACAACTAAGTGTAATGAGGCATCCTGGAGGCCTTCCTGGAACAATAGAAGGATGTTACTTAAAAACTAAGTAAACCTGAATAACACATGGACTCTAGTTAAATATAATAGTGGTGATTCACTAATGATGACAAAAGTGCACAACACACTGAGGTAAGGTGTGAATGGGGGAGCTCGGGTGTTGGGTATGTAGGAACTCTCTGTACTGTCTTCTCAACTTTTCCATAAATTTAAAACTAAAAGAAAAAGTTTGTTTGAAAAAAGCTAACTTCCCAAGAACCACTCTTTGGAAAACTGCAGAGATTTTTTGTGACTTCCAATATTTTCTGAAAATCCTACAGAAGCTTTGTGACCACTCCCAGAACTAGGTTGTGCCTCTGGTCGTTGTTACCCCAAGATAAATGAGACAGATTCCAGGTGTAGAGTCCAGTGCTTGAAGTTACTTCAAGAGGAGAAAGCTGGAAGGAAAGCAGGGATAAATCATTTAATGCACACATTCATTCATTCGTTCATTCACACACCCCTGCACTAAAACAGTGACACCCTCTCTCACGGTTCCTCCCTCCAGTCGCCTTTCTGGACTTCTCTGTGTCTGTTCATCCTTAAAGGTAATGTTTTTCATACCCTTGCATCTGTCCTACATTTCTCCATCCTGGGCTTCACCTACCATTTATTTGCCAGTATTTCTCTGATCTATAAATAGGTCCACCTAGCTGAAGATGCCCCAGGCGGATGTCCCACGTGCACAGCGTGCCATGGTACGTGGTGCTCCTCTAAACTTGCTGAGCCCACTGCTCTCCTTTTAATCCTGCGTGTTGTGAATGACGCCACCACCCCCTCAGCCACTCAGATCAGGAGCTCGCCTGTGGTGAGCTATCCCACAAAGCCCCTCAGCTACCAAATTGTCCCGATTCTACCTCCTAAATGTTTCTCAAGCTGAGCTCTATCTCCTCCATCAGAGCCTCCTTTCACCTTCTTATCACGTCTCCCCCCAGAGACAGCCTCAGTCCCCACACCAGAGCCCCACCTCCAGCCCGCCTATCCCCACCCTGCCCGCACAGGGGTGTCTCCCAAACACAGACCTGACCACCGTTACTCCCCTGCTGACAGCGCTCCAAGATTCCCTGTCACCCCTGAGGCAGAGGCCAGGCATGTCAGCTGGCACACAGGTCCCTTCATGATTTGCCTCCTCTTGTCATTCTTATCTCATTTGCCGAGTTCCCAAACTCATCTTCCTCTTCCACCATAACTAGGAATTCCCTCCCCCAGATTCCTCCATGTCCTCCTCCTCCTTGGTCTTGGGTCTTCAGCCCAAAGCCTATTTGGGAACATTCTCTGAGCCTTCGGGCCTCAGCAGGAGCTCTGCAGGGCTCCTCCTCAGTGATTTCGTAGGTGTCCTCTCCCAGCCCCCTGTCCACCCCACACCACGCATAACTCAGGCATTGCACCACATTGCATTCATTCATTCATCCATTTATTGGCTAGTCTAAATACTAAAATACAGCAGTGAACAAAACAGAAAAAAATAAAAATTCTGCCTTCATGGAGTTTTCAGTCTTTGCACACTCTTTGATTTTCCTGTCTCTCCCTTGGGAGCTCTTTGAAGTCAGGAAATGTTCTTATATGCATCTTACATATTTAGCATAGTACATCACACATAACTGGTGCTCAAAATATACAGATCGATACATGAATAAAAGCTCTGGTTTTCATTCCTCCCGTCCTTCTTACCAACTCCATGACAGGATTAGGAGAAACGTCTTCAACACACTGATGAAAAATAACTGTACCACATCACTCCTTCCCTCCCCAAATCCTTCTCCCATATACATTCCTCCTATTTCCCTTTGAGTAGTACAAGTTTAGTGACTTGTCTACATGTTCTTCTCTGAGGGTCTCTACTTGCCTCTGGAGGGGGCAATGCTTATACAATCAGAATATCATTGGTGCTGGTGGTTTGTTTTTAATTTTAAGAGTCAAGCTCTAGATGGAGCACAAACTGTTTTATTTCTGGAACAGAACATAAAAGTTATAAACCTTGGTGCCATGCAGCAGTGATAATAAGGGGGCCAGAGGTTAGGGAGGGGGTGGAGGAGAGCAGAGGACAAAGTGGGTTGATTTCCTCATCTACAAAATGGAAATCACAAGAAGCTGCCTTACACCGATGTGTCAAGAACTAGAAAATTATACTTCAACCTCTCTGTTGCTCTTCTTTTTATTGGACAGCCTTTGGTACTGTTTGAATTTTTTTCAATCAGATGCACATTGTATTTATGAATTTTAGAAAACTAGTTGGACTAGGAAACCGGTGGAGGGTAGCTGGATGTTTCCTGTGGGTGGGGGGCAGCACAGTTGTCAGGAGGCTGCTGTGACCTCCCGCCCTGCGTGTGTGCCCCGGCGCCGGAGAGTGGACGAGTCCAGTGTTGGCCGCAGCCAGTGACCTCAGGGAGATCCGGCCTTCCTGTCAGCGCTGAGTCACCGGCTGACACACTCTCCTGATTGTAAGGCCACCGCGGGTGCCATCTCCCCTCAGGCCCCAGAGCTGCAGGAGCAGATGCCTGTGGAGATGCTGGGAAGTCCAGCACAACCTCCTGGAGAGCTGCTCTCCCCACGGGGGATGTGCGGTGGCTGTCCTCCTTCCTCTCTGTCGCTTTCTCTGTTGATGCCACCCCCATGCCTCCCATGGAGCTGTTAGACAAAACACAGCTTCAGGAACTCCAGGATGAGAGGGTGGCCACTCACTACCTTGTCCAGGGGCCTTGCACACAATACTAAGGCTCTTTACGCCTTATTCCCTTCAACGCTCTCCTGTAACAAGCCCTCCGCATGTCTCTGCATTCTTGATTATGTAGGGGACAGATGGACAGAAAGAGAAAGAGAGAGAGACAGAGAGCTGGCTAACCCAAATGTGTTACCATCAGTTTGTGTCTGGCGAGGGAATGCCTTATACGGCCTTGCCCGCGGAAGTTTGTAGCACTGGGGCTCTTTCTTCAGGGCGGGCCAGAGTGCAGCCTTACCTTTACAGTTCAGCTCCTGTGCTCATGCTCCGAGAATGACTGAGTGTGCATGTGCGTGCATATGTGTGTGTGGCACTGGATGATTTTGGAGAAATTTCACCGTAAGGCCATTCTCTGAATTTCTTGGCCCTAAGTGTGTTGTGGTAAGCTGAGGCTGAGGCTGGGAGAGAGTTTGGGGTTTCCCTTTCCTGGATTTGGGCAGAAGGAGAAAGGTCTGAAAAGCATGGAGCTAGTCAGAAACTGCTCTCACTGGCTGCTGAACAAGTGTCTGCTGATCATGTGTTCTTGCTGGAAAGGATTCTTCTGGGAAGGCTCGTGAGTCAGGACCCCCACCCCCCCGAGTCCTCAGCTGGGGGACTTCAGATGAGTCATGGTGCTTCTTAAAGCCTGATGAATCAGTGGAGGATAATGCAGCTTGCCTGCCCCGGTCTCCAAGGCCCTGACCCTTTTGCAGGGAAACTGAGCCTCGGGGAAGTTTGTCATTGACATTTCCCCGTGGCTGACCCTTTGCCTTTCCTGCGATCCATGTCCAACACCACATCTGAGCATCTTGATATCTGATTTTTGCTCTTACCGTGTTTTTCTTTTTCTAATGGTTTTTGTTCTCCTTAGTTGAATCATTCAGGGCTCTTGATGGTCTCTGAAATGAGTTGAATTTTCCTAGCCTGCCATTCAAATTCTGGCTCTTTCTTATTTTCCCACTTGAAACACCCTCTCATCCACCAAATTCATCAGCCAACCATTCCCTGAATACGCCATGGACATTTCCACCCTTGCTCCTGTTTCTCCTCTTGTCTGGATACACCCCACCCCTTGGATTTTCCTGTCTCTTATGTAAATCTATTATAATCCTGCCTAAGTCCCACTGGTTCTGTGGAGCCTGCCCCAACTGCTCAAGCCCTGGCCACTCCTCCATCTCTGAGCCCGTGGCCCTAACTGTACCTGCGACACCTGTGTACTGGGCCAGGCTCTGGGGGCTGGCTGTCAGCGTCTTACCTGCCCTGCCTCTCCTTTGTGCTGGGGACATGTCTTTCTCTCACTGTATCCCAGCACACTGCCAGAACACGGGGTGGGCTGTCGTATATCTATAATATGTAACAGGTACTCCTTGATGTTTGCCCGAGATAAGGATGAAAGGATCTGCCGCCATGAGCAGGGCGTGGAGTTCATCCCCTGAACCCTTGTGTTCTAGAAGAGCCTGCAGCTGAGAGTGGGAGGAGGGGTGCGGAGAAGAAACCCGGGGATGTCTCAGCTTGTATCTCTTCTGTTTTGAGGCTTCAAGTAAGAAAAATCTGTGCTGAAATTTTGAAAACTACTGGACCACACTGTTATTATATCCAGCCTTAAAGTGATAAATAGTAGGAGAAACTTATGCTCACCATTGAAAAGTGTGCCTGTAACACTGACAAACCATCAGAAAAGGAAGACTTTGATCCAAAGACTGGGCATTTTACATAGTGCCAAGAAAAAATATCTGTACTGTAGAAAGGGATTTTTTTAGACAAGTGAAGTTGCCAAGACCACCTAAGTTCTCAAAGTTTGCATTTTGGGTCACAAGGGGTCACAAGGATTGGAGCTCTGAAGTGAGTCATCTAAGTGAGTCTCCTCTACACAGGTCTTTATAGGCCTTTGGAGCCCCCAGGGGACGGTGTAAAGCCTGGGCCTCATAGTTTTGCTCCATTAAAGCCTTGTTCTGATGTGAGAGACAAAACTGAGTCTGACTAGCTCAGTAGAAAGGAGATGGGGTAGCGTAAAGTCACAGGCAAAGGAGCCCTAGGATAGTGAGTTGGGTGCAGCCAGGCACAGGAAATCTGAAGGGGCAAGGCATTCCCTGGCTGATTGCTCACCCAGGCCTACCACAGTCCTACCCCTCTCTGCGCATCTCTATTTGTCATCTAGCTCTGTGTGCTCAAGGTGGCCCCAAGCCCAGAGCCTATAGGGTCTCCTGCCAACAGACCCCAACTGGCTGCCCCATCACATTGGTGAGAGGGAGACCTGGGTGGACTGATGGGCCACTCCCTGCCTGATCAGTGGAGAGGGAGGGGTCACCACGGGGTCCACAAGCACCAGAGGGGGCAGGCTGACTGTGGGAGGTGAAGCTGGGGAGCCTAGGCTGCCCAGGGCAAGAGAAGTGTGGGTGGGATGAGCTTCTGGCCTTGCAGAGCCCCCTGCATGGCATTCAGGGATGCAGAGATACAGGCACCACAGCTGGCAGGGGTTTTGAGCACACACGTCCCCTGTGCAGGCACAGTGATGTAGCAATGGTTATTTTTACTGTCAGGTCATATCGAGAATTGTAGGCCCTTGCTTCCTCGAGAGGCTGCAGCCTCATCCCCTCCCCAAGGCGTGGGCTTTGCAGCATAAGACGGCATCTGGTTGGCCAGTTTCTCAGTTTTGGCACTAGAGGAAGTCAGAAACTCTGAAGCTTTCATTCCCAGAGCAGTTAAGTCTTACATGAAGGGTAGCATCTAAAGTCAGCATGTTAGATAAAAACACATAGAGTCAAAATGTCTCTTGAAAATCCTTTAAGTCACCCTTAAACTATGGGGCACATACATCTCAGTAAACCCAACACAGCCGGTTTTTCCTCTAGCACCACAGCAGACCATGTTTTTTTTTGGCTGACACCCAGAGAATTTGGTCGGTTTACATTGTTAGGGGCCATGTTTTATGAAAAATCTTTAAATATTAGATCCACCATTCCTAATTAGAGCCACATGCTAAAGAGGCCCATAGTAGCTGAGCACCCCTGGGACATGCAGGTTCCTTCTGTGGCATCTCCTCACAGGAATGTGGGGGTAATAGCCAAGAACATTATGTCTTGTCCCTGGCCTGCCTTACCCTGCCCCTCTCCTCCCCTGCCCCTCTGCCCCTCCCCTTCTTTCTCTTTCCCTTCCTCCCTCCCTCCCTTTCTCTCTTTCCCTCTCTCTTTCTATCTCTCCTTCCTTCCCTCCCTCTCTCTTTCTTTCTTTTCTCTTTCCTCTCTCTCTCTCTCTTTCTGCCAAGGATATATGGCTAAATTGATTTCAATAAATTGACATCTGAACTGATATGTCACTGTAAAAGCACAGTACCTCTGTCCCCCCACTTGGCACTGATGCGTCCTTCTCCACTCACAGATAGGTGCTCTTGCAGGGACAATGTCTTGTAGTTTGCATTGTCTACCCAGGACCAGCCCCAACCCCAGACACCACCGAGCCCAGCTCTTTGCACATGCTACCTCCTACTTAGATGTTCCCTGGTTAACTGGTTGATTCTAACCCTGTTATGTTTGGTTCCATCGCAAGACTAGTAAACCTTAACTGAGAGAAAAGGGTGCATGAATACAAAACATCTAACTGATTTTGAACAATTAGCTCACTGTAGAAGGCTCATTCTTCAGATCATCTCCCTAAAAATGAGAAAATTGACTGAATCAGTGGTCTTCAATTTGGCCATCGTAAGAATCTCCTGGAGAAATCAGGTTCAGAATTAGTGGCATGGGGAAGGTCAAGTATCTGCATTTCTGACACCGTGGCTGCTGCTGCCATGCCCCCCCACCCAATGTGGATGTTACCAGTGGGCAGGACCATACTGTACATCACAGGAAAGGGCTACAGTTGGAGAAACAGCCCAGCTTGTCACACATGATCTGAGGATAATAATACTCTCAGTGCCTGTTAGGTAGATTTGTTGTGAAGCTGAAAATGCTTAATATTTGTAAAGTGTTTAGGACAGTGCCATACAAAATAAGTGCCAAACAAGTATGTTTAAAGAACAATCATTTGTAAAATCCCATGCCAGTTATCTGCCAGTGTACTCTACTCCTGCATCTCTGAAACAAATGAAATCAACTTTCTCAGATGAGGGTGAAATCTTGGGCGGAGACAGCTGGAAAAGAAAGTAAGCTTGAATGTCTCGGGATAATTTTACCTGCCAGGAGCATCTAGACCACACCTCCTGTCCCTGGCTGGGCTAGAAGAGACAGGAGCAGTCCCCACAGGCATAAGCCTCCCCTGGCTGCCGCTGTGGCCACCTGCGGCGCATGAGCCCTCCCCTCCCCACGGCCCGGCTTGCCCCTTGGATCACCTCCCAGAGAGGTCTCTGCTGAACTCTCTCAGATGGTGACCCCCCCAGGCTCCATCAATCCCATTACTCTTTTTGTTTCATCATGACAGTTACCACTATTTAAAATGATCTGATTTATGACTATTATTACTACTTTATTTATGTGTCTTCCCCACTAGCATGTAAGCATACCTGTCTCATTCTCTGTCTACCCCAGTTATCTAGCACAATGCTGGACATATAGTAGAGGCTCCAAATATTTGTTGATGGCATGTACCACAACAGTCAGAGAGCATGGAATGGAATTGAAGGGGACAATGTAACATGTTGTGTCTGTACTGCCTACCATCACCTTTCTATCTCCTGTTACTGGGAGCCTGGAGCTGCTCCCAAGTGCTGGGGGCTGAAGGCAGACTGTCCTGTGTCACAGGAGTGGAGATCCTCCCAACCTTGCCCTGAAGACTCTTGGCCCTTGTCTGACTGCTGGCAGATGGAACATTTGTCTTAAAGTCTTAGCTAAGTGCAAAGGTGCTGGCTCGTGCCTATATAAACCCTCTTCCCAGAAGTGTTTGCATACTCTAGATGAGAGGCATAAAGCCCGAGCCACTTGGGCTCTGATGAGCTTTTCAGCTTACTTTCTTTCCTTGACCATTTATTGTAAAACTTACTATTTTATATATCCCAATGGAACATGGGCTGGGCATCTTGGTAGCTCAAATCAAAGACAGAAAATTCTTAATTGGGGATCACTGATATATTTATAAGCACAACCAACACAGGCTTTTGTGTAGTGTTTCTCCCAGGGACCCTGTTGGCATTTGGGCTGGGATACTACTTTGCGGTGTGGGACTTCCTCACACACTTGGACATTTAACAGCCCTCTTCCCTGGGGAACTAAATGCCAATAGCCCAGAAGTATTTGTGAGAACCGAAAAAGTGGCACTAAGCATTTTCAAACGCTCACTTGGGGTGAGACCGCCGCATTTGACAACTGCTAATGAGGGAAAAGTAAGTTGATTAATTTTACCTGAAATGTGACAGTTTAGCTTCAGGCTGTTTGGGCAGTTTTAAAAATTAATTTGTAATTACAGAAGTAATCCATTCTCTTTGTAAAAATATATTCTAGATAAAGCTGGTCTCCTTTGACACCACTTCCAGTTTTAGTCACCTCTTCAGCTCTCTGAGGAAATGCGGGCACTGAGAGTGTTCCTATCTGTCTAGTCCCCTTTCTGTATGTTTCCGTACATGTGCAGAAACCCACACACTAGAAGAGTGTTGTGGGTGTGTGTTTGTATATTCATCTGCAACCTGAAATTTGTCACTCGGCAATATGTGTTGAAGATCTTTGCATGTCAGAACACCTAGAGACGGCTCATCCTTTGTAGCGGCTGCACGCTATTTTGCCGTGCCGAGGGGCCTCTTAGCAGAGAGCTAAGGAAATCACTAGCCTGGATGAGGCATTGCCTGCGGTCTGGTCACAGGACCAGATTAGACAAAAGCTGAGGTCATTTTGAATCATTGCCTCCAACCCTGCTGCTGTTCACAGAACAATGCAGTGCCTTGACTTGAATTTGGAAGTAGACTCTGAACGCCTGGCTATTTTGGCGGGTGTATAAACCCAGCTCTCTGTGTCTCCAGCACGAACATGGATTCATTTCCTTCCTTAGCCTCTAGCATGCTAGTTTTTGTCTAGAAGTTCTGGTTCCAACAGAGCAGGTTTGAGGATTGCCTTTGTCTCTCAACCAACAAATGTTTAAAGAAGAATGTTTGCTTCTATGGGTAATTAGAGGTCTATAATGTAGTGCCTAATATCAGGCACTCACCCTTATCTCTAAGTCCTAGATATTATAGGGTCATTTTTATAGATAAGGAAACTGAGGCCTACAGAGATTAGGTGATTTGCCTAAGGCTGTTCAGTTAGTAAATTGTAGAGCCAAGACACAAATCTAGGGCTTGCTGTCAGATGATAAATTATAATACTACGAATGTATTTGTTTATTCAGTAATATTGATTAAATGTCTATAACATGCTGGAAGTGGTACCCAGCACTAGGAATATAGCAGTAAACAAAGCAACAAACAAAGACGAGATCTCTGCCCTCATAGAACTCACATTCTAGCTGGGGAGACAAATACATACTGTAACTTAAGGAATGTTAAGTACCATGAATGAATGTAACACAGGCAGTGAGTTGTAGAAGGGTCTTCTTTAAAAAGGGTCTTGTTGGATAAGGCCTCCTGGAGGAGGTGATGTTCAAGCAGAGACCTAAATGAAGCAGAAGAGCAAGCCATGCTGAAATCTCAGGTGAACCAGTGTTGTAGGCAGAGAACAGTAGATGCAAAGGCCCTGAGATGGAGCATACCAGACACATTCAGGGAGAGACAAGCAAGACAGAGAGAAAGATAGGAGACAAGATCAGAGAGGAAGCTGGACTCTGATCACTTGAGCTTTTTAGGCTTTGGTTAGGACTTTGGATTGATTCTGAGTATGATAAGAAGTCTCTGGAGAGTTTTGAACAGGACAGTGGTATCATCTGGTCAGATCTTAAAGAATCGTCCTGGATCCTGTGTGAAGAAAAGATTGTAGGTTGGGTAGAGTAGAATCAGGGACATAGGAGGAAGCAAATATAATGGCTTAGGCCAGATTGGTAAGTTTTTGAAAAGGGTCAAAACTGGTTGGATTTGGGGTATGTTTTGAAAGTAGAACTGATAAGATTTTTTAATGAACTGGATAACCTTTAAGGAAGAAGAAGAAGAGTTTAGAATGATGCCTAGTATTTAGCCTGAGCATCTCTTTGGAGGGGGTATACCATTTACTGAATTAAAAGACTGGGGTGGGGTGGGGAATCAGGGAGCAAGTTTCAGGAGGGTTGAAGAATCAAGAGTTTTGTCTTTTACACATTACAATTGTGATGACTGTTAGACCTGTAGATGGAAGTGTTGAATCAGCAAATGGATCTATTTGGAAAAGAGCACCAGCTAGAGATTCAAATTTGGGGGACAAAGTTGTGGGGCTTAATAGGCTTACTGGGGACTGAGTTAACTATTCACTTGGTTTATTGCTTACTATGTGTAGGTCATGGTGCTTTGTGCTTAGAGTAGAACAGTGAGCAAGACAGACCTGATGACTCTTCTAAGTGACTTGCTCTGAGTCCAGCATGGTCTTGACTTGTTATTAGTAAACTTATTAAATGTGTAGATAGAGGCCTGAAGGACCTATACTTAGTTCAGTAAATAGTTATTAAATACCTACTGTGCTAGAGACTAAGAAGCACCCTAAAGATGATTAAGAAGCATGTTAAACTTCAATAAAAATAAATAAGTAAAAATAAACTCTACTCCAATGCAGTTAATAAAGAAGAAGAAGAAGAAAGCACCCTAAGAGAGCCCACAGAATGGGAGAATGCTTGCAAATCATATTTCTGATAAGGGATTTGTATCTAGAGTATATAAAACCCTTACAACTTAATAAGAAGAAGAAGAAACTCCAAATTAAAAACTGGCAAAGGATCCAAATAGACATTTCTCCAAAGAAAATATGTAAGTGGCTAATAAGCACATTATAAGATGCTCCAATCATTCACCATCAGGGAAATGCAAATCAAAACCACAATGAGCTACCACTTCACACCTTCCAGGAGAGTTATGATCAAAAGGACAACAACAAATGTTGGCAAGGATGTGGAGAAATAGGAACCCTCATATATTGCTGTGGGATTGTAAAACTGTAAAGCCACTTTGGAAGACATTTTGGTAGTCTCCCAACATGTTAAACGTCTCCCCTATCTGACCCAGCAACTCCACTCCTGGGTATATACCCAAGAGAAATTAAAACATTTGTCCACACTAAAGCTTGTATACAAACACAAATTATTATATACACATGCTATTCATAGGAGCATTATTCATAATAGCCAAAAAGTGGAAACAACCCAAATGTCCATAAACTGAAAAATGATAAACGAAATGTGGTATAGCTGTACAATGGAATATCATTCAGTAGAATTGCCTGGGAAGTGAGTTTAAAATGAGAGTGGAGAGCCACCGACAGAATTCTGTGAAGTTCCAATACTGAAAAGGCAAGTAACAAAGGAAGGGTCTGTGAAGAAAACAGATGGTAGAGAGTAGAAAACAAAAAGAGAGTTGATATTAAGGAAAGTAAGGGAGGACTTAAAGAAAGAACCGCTTAATGGAGGCAAATGCGCAGTGAGGCCCTCGGCAAAAACCAAAGCACAGCCACCAAACACAGTGGACACCTGGCCTGAACACCCTCCCTGTAAGGACGTTTCTAGAACAACTGAGGAAATTGGAATGTGGAATGTACAATATGGTACAGACATATCGTTAATTTTATTAAGTGTAACATGATTTACAGGTGTATAGGAAAATGTTCTTGTTTTTAAGAAATGCATACAGAGTTATTTCAGGGTAAAACGTCAGAAAGTCTGTAACATTGTATAATAAAGTCAGCAAAAAAAAAGGATGAAACAATGATGGCAAAATGTTAATGGTTGTATCTAAGTAATGGGTATGTGTGAAAACTTCAGAAAATCTAAATTTATCAAAAAAACCAAAACCTTTTAGTAGAATTTGTGCCTCATATCGAAAATTACTGAATATCGTAATTCGTCCAAGTGGTAAAGATACCTCAAGACAAATGCTGGGCATAGAAGCCACAGGGCATAAATCTGCAAAGAAGTAAAAAGCTAACCTTTTCAAACAATATTGCTTCTCTCTCACTTACCAACTTTACATTTCCCTGTATGGCCCCGGAAGACGGCTGGTTAGCCAGAGACGGGTAAGATTCCTCAAGGGAGGAACAACCTAAGACAAGCACAGTCGCAGGGGGGCCATCAGGTGAGAAATTGGGGATCAACAGAGGTGAGGCTTAGAATCTCATCCCCCCTGTTTTGAGAGAAATCTTCTGCATCCGTGGATGTTTTGCTGCCCTTGTCTAGCTTGGATTAATACTTAGTCTATAGGCACAGACCTGATCATCTACATTTGCTCTCTTACAGCACTAAACTATGTTTTCTACCTTTATCTTGCATCTACCTACCACTTCAGCATTTTATTTAAATAAATAAATAAATAAATAAGGGGGAAATGTGGGATTCACATATAAATCAAGTATAAAAATCAAATGAATAATCATATTGATTGTTTATAGTTCATGATGCGTGATCAAAACCAAAAGTTTATGTGATATGACTGCCCTTGCACTGTTCACCATGTAAGAACTTATTCACTATGTAAGAACTTGTTCATCATGTAAGAACTTGTTCATTATGCTTCAGAAGATTGGAGACTGTTGAGAATTAGGCTTGGGGTTGATTAATGATCGTGCATTGAGTCCCCTATAATTTTATTGTTGTTAACAATTTATGGTTAACAACCATTTGATCAATAAATATGAGAGATGCCCTCTCAATAAATAAATAAATAAATAAATAAATAAATAAATAAATAAATAAATAAATAAATAAATGGATGGATGGATGGATGGATGGATGGATGGATGGATGGATGGATAAATAAATAAATAAACCTGAAAAGAGGCTGCTAGATTAGGCAGTTAGGAGAACGCTGGTGACCCTGGAGAAAATGGCTGTGGTTTAGAAGTGGGTGTGTAATATCCAGATTGTAGGGGATCCGAATGAGATTGGGGAACGGACATAAACACTCGCACAGGAAGTTTGGCTTTGAAAGACAGGAAACTAGAGAAGGCAATGCAGTCATACGGAGTTTCTTTTTTAATGGAATGATTTGAGTTTGTGTACAGGCAGTAAAGAAGCCAGTGAGAAGATACAGACCTAAAGTGAGAGAAATAATCATCCAGGGAGTCAGAGAAGAAAGAATCTCAGTGGGAGCTCAGGCAAAGGAGAGGAGAGTTCCCTTAAGCCGGGGTGGGAGGGAAGTACCTGGTGTAAAGAATATTTAAGGAAAGTGAACAAACCTGTGATGTTTTCCATCTCCACTGAGAACAAAATGTATACAAGTATTTATATTTATGATATTGAATGTAACATTAGAAACAAAGTTGCAGAGTATTTCCTGTCAGCTGCTTGCATTTTAGGAATGGTGTACCTCTTGTCAGGACTGGTCTAAGGGGACACCCTGGAACTTGATGGGTTGGAGGAAGTTAGGGCAGGGATGTTTGCAGGGGGCAACAGGGGAATCATCAGATAATGGATGTAATCCTTCCATTAATCTAATTAGCAATCCAAGAGGCAGTTCTTTCCCATTCAAGGAAAAGGTGGGCAATTCACAGCAACCAAGTCCCCAGAAGTGGGGTCAAAGTCCACTTATATCTTATGACTTTCCTCAGAATACTGGTGGTGGAGGTGGAGTGGGGAGTTCCATGCAAGGGAGCATCCATCTGGGGAGTGTCTTGCCAATGGGTTTCAGCCCCAGACAAGTTCACTATGGATTCAATGAGACCAAAAAATGACAATGGAACATTTTTGGGGTGAAAGGGTTTACATCCAACTTTATTCCCACCATGGCAGGTCAATCACTAGAATCCTGCCCACTCAGAGCGGGTCTGCATGCAGCACGCTGGTCTCTGCCTCTGGGCCTCTCTGCCCACACAGCCGTCTCAGTCTCTATCCTCGGCACTGCCACCATTCTAGTCCCTGCTCTACTGCAGCCTTGCAGCCATGTAATTGTGCCACCATGTCACCCAGAGCACTGGGCAGAGCTCTTTATATACAGTCAATAGCAACATATTGCCCACACGTGTGTAGTGAGCTAGCCAACCAGGGCCAGGTGAGAATCCTGGCCACAGGACCCTTCACTTTATCCACAGAGAGTTTGGGGCATGGTGTCAAGTCATAAAAGTCAGTGCAGTGGGGAGAATCAAGGAGCAGACAGAGGGCCCGAGGGATTAGGTGATGACATGAGGACAAAACACACGTCCCTTTTAGTCAGTTAGACTACAAACCTGGACTCTCACAGGACTTAGGTGTCTTGCCAATGGGTTTCAGCTCTGGGAAAGTTCACTATGGATTCAATGAGAAAAATGACAGTGGAACAGTTTTGGGGTGAAAGGGTTTATACCCAACTTTATTCCCATGGTGGCAGGTCAACCGCTAGAATCCCGCCCACTCAGAGCAAGTCTCCATGCAGCAAGCTGGCCTCTGCCTCTGGGCCCCTCTGCCCTGCAGCCGTCTCAGTCTCTGTCCTCAACACTGCGACCACTCCAGTATCTGTTCTCCTGCAGCTGTGCAGCCATGTCACCCAGAGCACTGGGCGGAGCTCTTTATATAGAGTCAGTAACAACATATTGTCTATACATGTGTAGTGAGCTAACCAACCAGAGCCAGGTGAGAATCCTGGCCACAGGAACCTTCACTTTATCCATATAGGGATGAGGGAAAGAACTCTGAGCAAGGGGGACCAAGCATGTGTCTCCTTTGGTTGTCACAGTTTCTGGAAGATGGCACATAAAACCACTGTACGATGCTTAAGCTTCTTGCCCACACTGTCTTCTGGTGTAGACCAGCCGGGGATGGTATCCTCAGCTCTCTGTCGGTCAAAGCTTCCAGGGCAGGCTGGGGCCACCACAGACATATGGACCAACATCTAGAGCAACCACAGTGGAGTCAGGACCAGGCAAGAATCAAAGTATGACCCTCCTTCTGGGTATAGAATATCCATAAAATCTCGGCTGTAGGCATGGCACAATCTTGAAAAGCTTACGTGACTCAAATTCGCTTTAATTGTCTCCTTTTTTTTTTGCCCTACTGACATGTTCCCCAGTTCCACGAATGAGGCCACCATTCTTGTGTCAGTGACCCTCAAGCCTTTTCACCCAAGGACCTCTAAAGGTGGAGGAGAGAAACCTTGTTTCCTGGGAACCCTGGGGGACATGGCTCTCCAAGTGTGACCAAAGCGCAGGCTCTGTTCCATGTGTCCCATTTACTGAGGAGCCCCGGTGGATCTGCAGTCGGCTAACAGCCGAGCAGGCCTCAGACCCATCAGCTGTGGCTATTCTGATTGACTCTCTTAGTTTTCTGTTGCTGCTGTGGTAAATCTCCATGAACTTGGTGGCTTAGAATACACAGTTATTTCCGAGAGTTCTTTAGGTCAGAAGCCTGACTTTGGGCCCACTAGGCCGAAGTCAAGGTCACTGCAGTGCTGTGTTCCTGAGGCTCCTGGGAGGAAGCCACTTGGCTACCTACCCAGCTTCTGGAAGCCGTTCCCCTTCCTTGGCTCTAACTTCAAAGCCAGCAATGTGCGTCCCTGTGGCCCTTCCCCCACAGTCACATCTCCCCCTCACTGACTATAATTAGGAAGGTTTTCTGCATTTAAGGACTCACATGATTACACTGTGTTCACCCAGATAATCCAGGATCATCCCATCTCCAGGTTCATGACCTTACTGCAAAGCCTCTTTTGCAAAGGAAGTAACATATTTACCCGTCCTTGGGGTTCTGACATGGACATTTTGAGGGAGCCATTATTCTGCCTTCTAGAGCAGCTACAGTAAGAGGCCCTTCTGTCATTCCTAGGGAAGAAATAAAGGTAATTTCCCATCTTCCCGAGAGGGTAGGCAGACCTGATGTATGTATGTCTACACACTTCTTTTCATCAAGCGATCTCAACTTTACTGTAAATTGCCAAGAGCTCACAATGTCCCCTGGATGCACTACTGAGATTTTTCAAAAGAAAGAAACTGGATAAAACCATGTGTGGGTGGGTTGAAAAGATGAGGCCTCACTCTGGATGGCTGTCCAGTTTGGGAATAAGTTCTGGTGGTTGTGGAAAAGGGGGAAGATTCAGTCTTCCTGGGATGGCAGAACATTTTTAAAAAGGGCTTTGGGAGGGTTGGTCAGGGTTGGTCCTGAGGACACAGGTGTGGAGTGACTGGGTGTGCCCTCGCAGATGAATGTATGGGTCCGGACAGCTGAAGTTCTACTACCTGAGTGGGGAAAAGGTGAGCTCTGACCCCAGGGACTGGGGGATGTGAGCATTAGAGAATGGTAGAGTTCTGCTGGGACTACAGCTCATTCTGGCCTGCAGCATCTAAGCCGAGCTGATCTCATACTTGAAAGCATAGCGTTTTCTTTTCTCAATTCTAGCTGTCTGCATCCGAGATTCATAGTGCTTCTGTAAATTCAATGCTGACACTCTTTCGTATGAACTCAATATTGGCCCTTACTGCAAAGCCTCCCACTCCTGAAGAAAGTATCCTCCCATCTCCTCCCTGGGGTCCATCTCCTAGCTTCCCTGTGTTGGCAGGCAGAAACTGAGAAAAGCGTTATCAGGGCGTGGTGCATGGGTGAGCATGTGCACCTGTGTGCTGAAGTGGGGAAGGTGGGGCTGGGAGCTTGCACCTCTCTCGAGTGCCCATCAGAGCGCCTAACACAGTAGGTTTTCAATGTTCATTTCCTTCCCCATCCCTCCCTCACCCATTCTAACTCCCCCAAGCCTTGACCCACTGATCATTGTGACAAATGCAAACACCCCCATGGAGATCCCAAAGGCCTCCCAGGAGATAAGATCACCTCCCTCCTGAGAACTTGTGCACAGAGCCTTTGAGTGGAAGGCACATCAATCCTCAGCAGGGGCTGGGGGTGGCAGTTGCTGGCTTGCTAAACTGCTACGTGGGAAGAAATTTCCTGGAACAACCCCTGACTGAGAGCCACTGCTCCAAAGAGCGACTGTGACTTCTTAGCAGTTGCAGCAATTGCCTCCCAAACTCCTGCTGTTCACCTTGGCCATGTTATGCCCAGGGTGCTCAGGGCTTCTCCATTCCTTCTCCACTGGAATCACAGATCTCTAAAAATGCTGGCTTGCCCTAGAGAATCTGATTTAACTGGCCTGCAAGTCCAACAATTTTAATGCTCCCATTGATTAGCCAGCACTGATAAACAGGAGACTTCTTTTGTGTATAACCTCCAGGCTGATGTGGGGGTGAGGGGTTCTCTGGGGAAGTTTCTGTGAGCACCTCCCCCTTTGATTTGTTCGACCCTTTCTCCTTTTCTCCCTTTTGTCCATCTTTAGTAATTATTAAGAATTAATTGTACGGTTCCCTTTTGTCCATCCAAGCTGTTCTTCCCTTGCAACAAAAGGTGAGAATGAAAAAGGCAGCACAGGCTAGCTGCTCCACGTCTCTGTTTCCTCTTGGCTCAAAGTCTAGCTGAGGGAGCAAACGGAAAGGCAGAGAGAGACGCTCAGGGTAAATAGGAAATGAGTCAGCGTCTGGTGGGCTCAGCCTGGCCCACTCCTCGGACCAGCTGTCAGACTTTCTAGAAAGCACAGGCTGAAGGTATCTGTCAAACCATCCTGAGTTTCCGCTAAGGCTTAATGCTCACATCTGAAGGAAATAAGACTCAAGCCTTCTCCACATACCCTGTGGTTCTGAGCATCTCCTGAAGAAAGCACTTTCTACGTGAATATTTTCTTCTTGCCATCTGCCAGGAGGAAGTTAGTGTGGGAAAACAGCCAGCTCAGCACTTCCATCCTTGCTTTTTATAAAGGAAGAATCAAAGAGCTGTTCTTCATGATTTGTGATGCCTAGGTTTCAGAGTATTATTCTTGTATATTCTCATGAAATCTGCCAAAGAATCTGAAACTTAGGTGTTTTTGGCTTAAAAAGCCATATAGCTGTGAGCTCTGCATGGCAGGGCTGCATGGCATTTATGCCATCATGGGAATTATAGTTGTGCATCCTGGACTGTCTGTTCCTAATTGTTAGGATTAGAGATAAAGTCAAAGAGGGGAAATGGTTTGCAAGTTCAAAGGTGGCCAGTTGATGTCTTTTCTGATTGCATTCCTGATGACCAAAAAGTATCATTTCATTGATAGCTGTATTAGCAATAGTTTATGGCTCGTTTGAACCTGATTTTAATCCATTAAAATATTTCTGGCTCACTGGTCAAGTCTATGGCTCCAACTTAAACTGAGTACCTACAGAGTTGCAGAGGGTGTGTCTATATATATATATATTCATATTTTATACAAACACTTGTCATATGTTTAACCTAAGGAATGTCCATACAGTGTATGGTGAATGCTATGTACATATTGTACAGGTCATGACCCATTCACTTTCAGATCCATTCTTTGCCTTCACCTGTTCTGCTCTATGTCCAAGGGGTCTGACCACTGTAGATGGGTTTCCTAGGCTGCCAGGTCACCTGGGTTCCAGCTAAACTTAGCCAATGAGATGCACTGGAGTGGGAGGAAACACTGTTGAAGTGTTTCTCCCTAAGCCTCCTGCCCTTGGATGTACCTCTGACAGTAGCAGTAGCAAGGCTCCAGCCCCTGCCAGGAAGGCCTGCTGGGTTCCTGCTGCCATCAGTGACCACAGTCCCTGGGTAACGCCATTTCCTCCTACTGTCCCTCCTGTCCTGGGTTGAGTGTACTTCCCAACTGTCACTAATCTAAACTTCTCAGATCATCCAGCAACTGTGTAACCAATTCCATGCATTAAATTCTCTTGTTTATAAACGTGTGTTGTGGCTTCTGTTCTGGTTAGACCCTAACTGCTAACATATATCATGGTTAAAACACTTTTTCTTTTAACATGATTAGCTATTGGCAAATTCCTTAATTAGGGTTGTGGTTACCAGCCTACTATCAGTAATTATGTGTTTGGAGGGTAGTTTTTAATCTATTAAAGTTATTATTACTTGCCAGTAAAATTTTGAAATGCTTAACTATCATAAATGTTTGTGAATTCTACCATCTTGAACTTCAAAAGCAGTGCCCTAATTTTACTCAGTAAGTTCATATGATAAATATAATGGATATAGTGAATCATAAGCTATTATTACATTACTCATTATAGAACTACTACTGTATTTTGCAGAAATAGCTTGAATTCATTCTTGAACTAATATATATACTAACTTCCAGCAATGGTGTCATAGAGGAATGATTTGGTAGTAGTTACCATAAAAGAAATGCTCCTAATAACTTTGGTACTTGGAAGTAATTTATATCTCCCTCTTTAAGTGATTGATTTTTACCACTACTTGCAATATCTTCCCTGAACCTTTGCCTAAGACCCTCTCTCCTGTTGACTGTACCATTCCAACAGGAGAATACATTGGTAGACTATCTCCTAGGGGCCCTCAACTAAAGTCACTTTGGCTACCACTTCCTTTCTTCCCTCCCTTCCTCATTTTGCCCAAGCTTAAAGGACCCTACAGGTGTTAAGAAAAGCACATAAAAAGGGCAGGATTTCAAAAGTGGAGACTGAGACTGGCCCTGTACCTGTCAAAAGAGTACATGAATGTCTGATTAAAAATGACAGATGAAGCACACTTGATTTTATCCTCACCAAGACAACACTAAAATGATAATAAAGGCAAGTACAAAGTGATAAATACCCAGAAATGGCAGTGGGACTCTCAACAGATAAGAGATTTCAAAGAACTTCTGGAGGGTTAACAGTGGATGGAGGAATGGTAGTAGAAGAAAGAGAACAGATGAAGCTAAATTTATATTCTATGAGTGGGAGGCTGGAGGAACACAGAACTGAGAAGGACACCTTTTGCAAAGCAGAACTTGGGACCCTCAGTAATTCATAAATATCAGCTGAAGGGGTCGTGGGTCTGAAACAGTGGGGATTGGAGGAGTCAGCCTCCCACTCCCTTGGGGGCAGATAGGCCCTTCCTTTTGCATCCCCACCCCCAAGAAAAAAACAACAAACTTATTCTTCTCTGTACCAAATGTAGTGGCCCAAAAGATAAGACTCCTGACATGCTGTCATGTAGCAGTTCCTAGCTAAATAGCTGGGTGTCTGCCAAGTAATCATAGTAAAAGTAGTAATAGAAGTAGCACATCGTTTTAAAGCACTGTAATGAGTATATTATATATTAATTCACTTAATGCTCACAACAACTGCAGGAAGAAACTGAAGCACCAAGTAGTTAGATAACTTGCCTAAGGTAACTGATGGATCTAGATCACTACAAGTGATAAAGTTCCAACTAATAAATCATAAGTGATAAACTCCATCCACATGTAAAAACAAAAAGTACCAATAAACATCTTATTGCCTTATTCTGAAGTAAAGACAACTGAAGATGATCAGATGTTTGAAGAAAGATCACAACATAAAAGACAGATTAAAATAAACACAAGAACAACCTAGAGGAAAGAGGAAAGATAGCAAACAGGAAAAATAAACCTCCAGTTGGTATTCTCAGAGATATTTGAGAAGATATTACACCAAAAGAGAACAGGATGCAATGTTAAAAATTCTACAGAAATATTGCAATGTAAATTCAAATAAATCTCCCAGGAAAAGGACAAAGAGATAGAACTCATAAGAGAAAAGAATGGAGTCAGAGAGAGCTAATCTAGGATGTCCCACCTCTGACTAATTGAAGTCACAGAAAGAAAAAATGGGTGATGAGAAATATATTTCCCAGAGGTGAAAAACATGAGTCTCCTAGACATACAATCATTAAATTATACACTGAGGATATATACAAAAGGTCCTTTATGACATTTGTAATCTGTTCTGTGACCAAAACTAGGTCTTGGTCTTTCTCAATAGGTTGAGTCTAGGAGTTGAGAATGAGTGACAGGGTTTCTCCATCATTGTGACCATGAACATATTGTTTGCTGTAGGGCTACTCATTACTCTGATCTCATTTCTCTTCTTGTACAGTTTTTTATATTTGTTTCCCCTGGAAAAATTTGCCTTTCTGGGGACCTTTGCCGTTATTTTATCCTCAAGCTTATCTAATCTCCTTATCTAATCAGTCACCTATCAAATCCCCTTCTTTGCCCCTAGACTCTTGGCTTCTGTGTAGGAATCACCTGGTATCTTCACTGGATTAGATTGTTTCCAGGACCCCACTTTTTGCCCTTTTATGGTCTTGCTGCCTTGGTTTACTGAAGCAAATGCTCAGGTAACTTCTTTAGAAAGGATGTGTAGGCAATACATTTTCTTTGACCTTGTACTCATTTTTCACATTTAATTGATACCTTGGTTAGAAGTAGATTTTCACACTGAAAATCATTTTTTTTAGAATTACAAACAATTGCCCCAGTGCCCATTAGCATCCAGTGTTGTTGATGACAGGTCTAACACAATTCAAGTTTTTTGTTCTGTTGATAAACTCATTTCTCTTCTCTACTCCTACCCTCTTAAAATGTATACATCATGCAATTGCAATACAAGCATATTGTTTAAAGATAAGGAGATACCTACCAAAAGAAATATCTTGAAAGGTGAGAAATGTTTGCCTCTGCAGATTGGGACTGGAGAAGACAGGAAATCATTGCTTTAAATTTTTCTTAACAATGTACATAACTATTTTGATGAAATATTAAAATTATAAAACATGGTTGCCAAACTATAAAGAAAAGCAGGTGAAATATGATCACACAAGTCAGGGTTGTGTTACCTCTGCGTCAGGAGGCTGTTATGCTCAGGACTCAGGAAGTGGGTGCTGGTGTCCTTGCTGCTATTGACTTGGAGAGTGATTAACCAGTTGCTTGCTTTATATTTACCCTTTATAAGTATAAAAGACCTTATACTTAAATGTTTCGTGAATTCTTCTGATAAATGGTCCACATTTTTTTAAATAGCCATGACATACATTTATTTCAAATGCCATTTTAAATATATAGTCCCAGTCCAGTATAGCAAAACAAAAATTGCTTATAAAGAAAAATTATAGATACTTCTCATTCAGAGTACAAAAATGTGTATTGTCAATTTTCCTTGTTTTCAATATTATACACTGAAAATATTAAATGCAATCTTTATCTAACATAACATTATTTATATCTCAGTTAAGCTTATATTTTTTGAGGGTTTTTTAAATCCCATGGAAGAGAAAGAGAATATATACTATTTGAACCTCAGAATGAACAAACTTAAGGTCTTGTTTTATGGGGTTCTATTTGTACAAGTGTGCTTCTGATTCTTTAATTCAGTTCCATATTGCCTGAGTACCTGATATCTACCAGGAATCCATTTACCCACTAAGTACTTATACAAGGCACAGGTCCAGGCCTGGAGATACAGACAAGGTCCTGGTCCTCATACAGATCATATTCTAGGACATCAGGAAAGACAGATATTCAATTTAATTAAAAAATGTATAATACCTCAGGTGGTCAAGAAAAATAAAGCAAGAAAAGTAGGGAGGTGGGCAGGAGGGTGGCTATTCTATACAAGACTGGCGTGAAGTATGGGAGGGGGCCATGTGGTTATCTTGAAGAATGCCTTGCCTCCTTCTGGGGATACCCAAATATATATATATTTCTGTCCCCAAGGTGTATATAGATTATGAAAGAACCTGGTAATAATTTTAACTCTTAGAATCAAAATTTTGTAGGATCCTAGGATTCAGAGTATGTTTATATAGATGAGGAGGAGGTCGGTGGAAGAGCTTCACATTTAAAAGAGGATGTGAAAGAAGGCAAGCTTATGGGAGAAACTTTCCATCAAGGGAGGACTAGCTAGACTAGCCAAGGGAACAGCTAAGAAAATGGAAGAAAAAGGAAAATGGAAAGAGAACAATGTGTCTGAATTGCCATCATTCATGGGTATGTCTGTCTCTCCCACTGGATTATAGAGACCATGTCATGAATTGTTGAAGTCTGCACCTTCCATTGCTCCTTAGCTTGCTCTCATCATGCAATCCTTTGCTAGAAATTCAGCTGCCTGGTGTCTGCACTCCTCTGCCTCATGTTGAAAGCCATCCACAAGCTTGTCCTAGCCTCCAGACCCAACTCCGCATATTCCCCATTGCTCCCAACATGCATGGTCTACCCCACAACCTGGTGGCGACTATTCTCACCTCTGTCCCTTTGTCCAACTCCTGGAATGTTTTCCTCCTTCCCTTCCACCTCTTCTTCCAGCAGACTGAAATCAAGAAATTGTATGGGCTAGGGTTTCCTCCCAGCACCCCTCGTCCAGGGAGACTCCCCTGACTCATCTGGCCCTTGTGGCTGTCTGCACTGCCCATGTCCTTCCTACCAGCTCCTTGTGTACTTCATGGCCTATAGTCTGATCTCTCTGGTGAGCTGGTACCTTCCTTCTGAGTGCCTGACACATTGCTTATTTGCACAGTTGGTGTGACTTAAAAACTCCAAGTCAAGGGAATTAAATCCATTTGTCTACTTCCATTTCCTCAATTGGGGAACTCTAGGGTGCTGGGGGAATAACTACTGTAATGAAGATCTAGGTCTCGGCTGGTGGGCCCTGATTCCAGGTGTCATTTTCATTATTCTTCTTAAAGATCCTGTTTCCTTTTTTTTTTTTAATGGAGAATAGAGCACTTAGGAAGATCCTAAGAACTCATGTTTCCACTAAATTAATATATGCATGTTATAACCTATACATGTTGTTTAGACAAGAGAGAATTTCTAAGAGGTGAAGATGGTGATGAAAGGATGGAGTTAGTTAAGGAAGCTGTGCTCAAAATGCAGGAGCCCTTCTCTTGCCGAGGGGGAATTCCACAAATTACATTATGGAAGGAAATGTGGGCGTGGGATAAGAATTGCTCCACAATGTCCAGGTGCAAGGAATGTCACATTTCTATATTTCTCTAAAATCAAATCAAACTAGACTTTTAATTTCTTAATCTCCAAGGTTGGGAAAAAGTCCAATATTATAATTACTAGGTTTCTCTGTTCTGACCCCTGGACTTTCATAGGCCCAGGGATGTGGAGGAACCTGATTCCTAGACCAGGTGGGTGCCATGGTGACCACTGCTCCTGCTGCTGCCCCACATGCTAGCCCCTTTCTGTCAGTCAAGGAAGGAGGACCCTGGGAGTATCAAGGAGTGACTTCTTGGTGCTGTGCTCCTGTCTCCACTGACCACAGGTATCCACAGAGACCCCCACCCAGGCTCTCAAAGCAGGAGTGGGCAGTGTTCAGTCTCTGTGGGCTTTCAAGCAGCCTCCCACCTGAATTCCTGCAGGGGGAGTAGACCCCTGCCCCCCAGGAAGCCTGTGTACCTACTGCCTCTACACAGGCGTACACACACGCACACAGACTTCGCTATCTGGGGAAGCCACCAGTGGGGCTGGCCCACACTTCCCTCCTTAAATCACAGTCAACTGTCTCTGCCATCCTGAATAATTCTTGTCAGTAAGTTTGGTTTCCAAACAAAGATCTGAGTGGAGAGGCTTTATCCTGAGGCCTAGAAACTTCTCTGTTTTAGACTCGGAAACACAAAGAGCTGTTTCTTCCCCCTGAGGAAGGGAAGCCAGAATTTAAAACTCAAGGCCAAGAAGAAAATCACCTTATCATTCTTTTTTGCTGATAAGCCCACAGTGGTAAAAAGGATAAGGCACCAGTTAACTTCTCTGTCGCTCCCTGTTTCATGGGTGAGCACAGGGTCTGTGGAGTGTGTTTGTATGTGTGGCAGAGCTGGGGGTGGGGTGGCTAAAAGCAGATTTGAGCCCCTGATGAAATCTCAAGGGGCAGTTGAGAAGGAGAAGCCAGGAAAGAAACCTGAGCCACATGCCTGCAGCATTAACCGTAGCAGGTGCCACTGTGTCCTGTGACCATTTGGAATGAGGAAATGGCAATTTGCAAGAATTTCCTGTGCAGCAGTTGGACTAGGGCGGTGTGAGGTGCAGGACTGCTGGTACAGCGCCCCAGGGGTTGAGAGGGCCTGCAGACCTCCTGCTCTCCTTGTGAAGCTGTAAAGCCTGGTGTCGGGGCTGCGACCAAGGGGATAGTGTTTCTAACTCACACAGAGGTGTCATGGGGCTGGATGGCCCTGTTAAGGAAGGACAGTGGGATAAGGGAATATGCCAGACTCAGGAAAAGTCTGAGTTTTTGGTTGACTGTCAAGACTGATAAAACTCTATATCAAGACCCACCCTTATTTTAAAGCTCAGCCAAACTGCCAGGAAATGAAAAACATTTATACAACTGCATGATGATCAAGGGAAGCCAGGGAGGGAAAAATCAGGATGAAGTAAATCACCTCCCACCCCACCAAAAAATAAACAGCATGCACACACCATTCTCCATAGAGTTAGTGGGTCATTCATGCCCTGTGTTGAGAAGTAGCCAGAGAACTATGACTAATATCAATCCAGACAAATATGGAGAATTTTTCAAGTAAATTCTCACTTAAAGAGTGGAGCTTTTAAAGATGATTATCACTGCCTGGCTTCCTTATTTAGTATCGTAAACAACTTGAAAATTATCTAAAAGATTGTATTCTACATAAGCCTTTTAGAATGGGGAAGTTGGGAAGGAAAGGATTTGAGATTTCCCTCATTAATCATCAAGGCAATTTTTTTTAAAGTACACTTGGGAATTCTGACTTTAATACCTATTGATTACAGAAAATAATTAAATCCTACCAAATTGCTCTTTAGAAATTATATATAAGATATACGCATTTATGTTTGATCTTTTCCCCATACCCTTGACAGTGGTAGATATTCTCGATCTTTCCCATGTTTGCCCATCTGGCAGGCAAACGGCCTCCTTGTCCTGCTCTCCATTCCCCTGATGCTGGTGATGCTGAACATCTTCCATAATGGGATTGTCACTTCCACTTCCATCTACAATTACTTGCTTATGTTCTTTGCCCTTTTTCTAATGTGTTGTTTTTTCAGTTAATACTGATATTCATCCTTTAACTATTATGTCTCCTAAAAATATTTTCTCAGAGTCTGTCATTCATTGTTTAACTTTGTTTATGACATATTTTGCCATGCAGAAGGCTTGGATTTTATGTAGAAAAATCCCTCATTTATTTTCTTCATGGTATCTTAGATTCTATGATTTATTTAGGAAAGCTTTCTCCATCATAAGATTATAAAAATATGTTCTTTTATTTTCTTCTGGCACTTTTATAGTCTTTAAAAAGTTTGAGTCATCAATCTAGCTTTTACTTATTTGGCATATAACATAGAGGTAAGATCATTCATTAAAGCAAGCTAACTGCAATTTCCATGCATCCTAGAGAAAGAGAAGCTAAATGCTTTCCTCCGTCTGAGAGACAGTGGTGAGAACTCTATGAGGAAGGAAAGGATGCATAACACTAGTCTGTGTTCAACAAAGATCATCTGCTCTAATGGGAAGACTATTATGGCAACCACATAATTCAAACTTTCTAAAATGGTCCTGATTTGCAATATTCCTTCTTATTCACATGTACTTACCACCCAACATTTGATTTAGAAACTGTGGAGCTAATAGAGCCAATGAGGTTGTGTGTACATAACCTGTAAAAGAGGGCAGGGCAAACACCACCTAAAGTATATTGAATTCTATGAATTCAGAGAAGCAAGTGGTGTTTCTGCCTGGAAAGATTAGGGGGAACATTTGAACTGGGCCTTGAAGGCAAATTAAATTATGAGAGACCTAGCTGGTGGAGAGGTCATTCCAGGCCAAGGAGCACAAGCAGAGAAGCAGAAAAGCACAGGTGTATTTGCAGCACGTACATCAGATGTGCCTAAAGATACCTAATATGCAAAAATCACCTACAAATTGATGTAAAAAAAAGACAAATCAATAAAAAAATAGGTAAAGGATATGGAAAGGCAGTTCACAAGAGAGATATACAAATGGTCAATAGACTTACCAAAGTTATTCAAACTCACCCATCATACTAACACTTATATAGTGCTCACTCTAATCCAGGTACTTTTCAAAGATCTTTATGTATATTAACTCATGTAATCCTCACAGCAAGGGTGTACTTTGATTATCTTCATTTGACATATGTGAAAAGTCTCTTAAGAATCTTGACTAAGGAAATATAGTCATTGAGTGGCAGTCTTGGGTTCAAATCCAAGCTTTCTAACTTTAGACTCTATGCTCTGAACCACTATACTTACAGTCAGCAAAGTGCAAATTAAAGCAAAAGTGAGACATCATCTTTTACCCAGCAGATCAGTAAAACTTAAAAAGAATGATAACATCCAGTGATGGCCAAAATGTGAGAGAATGTTCAGTCTCATATATTGCTAGTTGGAGTATGACTCACTTCAGCTTTTTTTAAAATGATCTGGAAATATCTATTAAAATTAAAAATACACACAAAAGTTTAATTCAACAGTCTCACTTGGGACAATCTATTCCATAGAAATTAAAGTATCAAAGTATCAACATAAGGATATTATTTATAGCTTTGCTCTAATGGCAAAACAAACAAACAAACTAATACCTGGAAAAAAACTCTTTGTCCATCAGAAGGGAAAGACTGAACAACATATGATCAGTCATACCAAGAAAAGACTACGATTACCCAAACTTGAATCAATCTTATGCCATTAAAAAATCTCACACTGCTTTTGTTTGAGTTGGCTCCAGGGTTCTCCAGAGAAACAGAACCAATAGGATACCGAGTGTGAGAGAGAGAGAGAGAGAGTGAGTGAATTTATGTTGAGGAATTGGCTCAAACAATTATGGAGGCTGAGAAGTCCCATGTTCTGCCATCTGCAAGTTGCATCTCCTGAGAACTAGGAGAGCTCATGCTGTAGTTCTCAGTCCAAGAGCAGGAGGATACCAATGACTCAGCTCAGGGGTCAGGCAAAGAGAAGCCAAATGCTCTCTGCCTATGCCTTTTTGTACTGTTCAGGCCGTCCACAGACTGCGTGATGCTCACCCGCACTGGGGGCGGGGACCCCAGTCAGTCGACCCATTCAAATGCTCATCCAGAAACACTCTCATAGACACACTCAAAAATAAGGTTTAACCAAATATCTGGGCACCCTGTAATCCAACCAAGTTGGCACATAAAATCATCCAGTCCACATGAATTTGCTATAAAATGAACTTTTATAGCACCATGTCAATAGAAAACCAGTATCACTTGCTGTAACTAGGAAGTACTGTACTCATAACAGCAGAGACAGTGAAAGGATGTCATCCATTTGTGGTTAGATAGCATGGCCTACAGAAGATTCTAATCCTGAACCAAGTTTTCTACAGAAGAGTGAAATCTCAAAGTGTTGGAGGTCACACACTATGTGATCCACTCATTTAATGTCCTGTCACAGACCATCTTAGCTCCTTGGAGCCCACAGTATGGAGCATCCCAAACTTCTGGAAACATACAAAAGATCCTTATTTTTTTATCTGAAGAGATATTCACAATTTATTAAAGAAAAAAGCAAGTTGTAAACTAAAGTGTTATTAATCCAACTTTTGTTCCACAAAAGTCAAAAGAATCCAGTTAGTGGGTTTGGTGCTCATCTTGGAGTGCATGTGGAGGGCTGGATGAGCATCTTAAGTATAAGTACTGGAAATTGCCATTTTTGTAAGTCAAAAATTATCTAAAATTGACATTTAATACAAGCCCACCTAATAAACCACCAAGGATTATGAGAAGGACTGATGGAGGCTTTAGGTTTTTTTGTTGCTTTTAATCATAAGCATACAAGTAATACAAATATTGCATTATTTTTTGAAGTTTAATTAGCTGTATTGCTTTTAATTATGAGCACGTGTTACTTTGAATTTTTCACAATTCTAATAAAAGAACATTTAAAAGTAAATAAAGTGCTCTTAGCCTGAACTGTCCCAAGCTGAGAATCAGCTGCAGGTTCTTGGTTATATGTCAATTATACCTCAATAAAGCTGGGGGATAAAAGCTGCAAGTCCATGGGTAGATCACACTGCTCCTCTAATTCACCTTTTACCTCTAATACAGCCCTTTTACATTCAGGGCTGGGTGATTTCTTTGTTGTGGGGGACTGTCCTGCGTGCTGCAGGGTGTTTAGCTGCATCCCTGGCTTTTACCTACGGATAACAGTAGCATCCCTCCACCCCTGGCGAAACGACAGCCCAGAATGTCTGCAGACCTTGCCAAATGCTCCCCGGGGACAGAGCACCCCTGGCGGAGAGCGATGGCTGTGGTCCTTGGCGTCTCACCAATGGCAGGAGACCCTGAGCCAAGTACTCTTTAGGCTCCCGTGAAGCACCAACATTTCCCGAGTCCAGCAGCACTGAAGCTGTTTCCCTCCAGAGCCACTAGAGGGGACACTGCAGCACAAAGGACAGAACAGAGCACTGAGGGAACTTTGTTTTCTTCTCCTCGTGGACTTTGTTGTCTCTGGTTTCCAACGGCCCGCCGTTTAATAACTATCCTTTGATGTTAGGAGTGATAACCCTTAACCACAAGGTATGTAGAACTATTTGTCTTGTGCTTTGTACCATAAAAGTCGGTGTTTTTAGATATGGTGAAAGAGAGCAAAATGTTCTTTGCTTTTAAACATTCTTTGTAAGGGAGTCAGGTGAATCATATTACTAACAATAAGTTATGCATCTCCATGGGAAGAGCCCGTGGGACAACCGGGCCGGGAGGAGAAAGATTTAGTTCTCTTCCTGGTCCTGCCACTTCTAGGCTCTGTGATGTTGGCCAAGTCTCTTAACCTTTCTGGTTATACATAGTAGAGCTAAAGAGATAGGCTAAGAAGTTGTCACTTGCTTAAGGCCACGCACTGAGTTCAGTGGTCAAGCAAGGATTTGGATCTGATCTGTCCGTGTCTGGGATAGTAGTGAGAATCAAATGAAATGGAATATGTGAAAGAGTTCTGAAGATCAGAAAACCCCACATAAGCTCAGGGTGTGGATTTGCAGATGTGGGAGTGAGAGCAGGTGATGGCTCAGGAGTAGTATGGCAGGGGTTGGCAGGGAGCAGGTGGCAGTAGGTCCACACAGGCAACAGAAACATTCCTCCACCAAGTGTTGTAAATTACAGAAAAAGGCATCAGTGCCACCAGCTCCTTCACTACTAATGGAACTTGATCTCTGAGACTTAAGGTTTCAATTTTCCTCAAAATGGACAGTCCTCTTGGAGGGGTCTTACCTTGTGCTCTTAGGAATTGTTTCAATACCTTAATGATAGTGCAAAATCTACTCCAACACTGTTTTCTAAACTTTTTTTGAAAACCCTGAACCACAGTAAGAAATATGTTTCACATAGAGACCTAGCTCCACATGTTATAAAACTGAAACAGAAGTCTTTCTTTCTTATAATGTACTTGGGTATTTTTTATTGTGTTTTCATTATGTCACTTGAAACCAGTGCTGGTTCTGACCCAATCCATAGTGGGCCTTGACCTGCAGTTTTAAAAGCACTGTACTAGAAGTTTTGTGGGAGGGAAGAAAGGAACACATGGTCCTGGAGTTGGGTCAGGGGAGGAAACAGGAAATAATGGCCCCCAAACATTATTCAGGGAGCCTCAGAGATGAACTTTTTAGTAGGGGCTGAATTTTCTAGGAGCTGATTCTTTGAAGAATGATTCAGGAGGAAGAAAGAACAACAATCTCAAATCCACCAAAATGAGTGAGGACGGGCCCCTGGGCAATGTCCTTCAGGCTGGGTTCTCAGAGTTCATGCTCCAAGCTCCACACCATCAACATAAAGTATAAATGGACATAATGTAAGAACACCACCACAACAAAAAATAAAAACCTGACATTTACTGAGCCCTTACAGTATGTCAGACATTGCACTAAGCTCTTTATATGAGGGATGGGACATAAATTAAGTTTGAGTGCTTCCTGATTTTCTTTTTCCTGCCAACTAAAAAGAGTTCTGGTTTTGCCTGTCCGGTTTCTTCTTCTGCCCCATCCAGAAGGAGAACTGCACAGATACAGAAGGACTACAGAACATTGGTTAAGAGTGTAGAAAATCTTTCTAGGGAGCTTGGGAGAAAGAAGGGGAGGCTGAAGTTGTGGGGTGTAAAGATCTTAAAAAGAAGAAGAAAGGGGAAGTTAAGAAGGATTGTAAGGGGTTCTGTATGCTGCTTGAAAAATGTATTGAATATGAGTGAATTTGAAACTACATTTTTGTGACTGAACTGGATTTCTTAGACTGCAGCATTACCCTGAGACTGGTCCATGTGGGTTATGATCTCAATAGGATTACATAAGCATTATCTTATTTAATCTGAATAACAAACTCACAAGGCACTAATATTTCCTTTTTCCAGATTAAAAAAAATGGAGGCCAATATAGGCTAAGTAGCCTTAAAGTCATAACAACTAATAAATAATAGAACCAGGACTGAAACTTGGGCCTTTCAGTCTCCAAGTATACTCTCTTAAGAAGTCCATGATTATTTCCAATATAAATATATCAGTTAAGAATAAAACACTGAGAAAAAAAAAGAATGAAATACTGAGAATGAGAGTTAACGAAAGGAGTTTAAAACTTGTACACTGAAGATGACAACATGTTGAAATTAAAGATCTAAAAATATGGAAAGGCTCCCCAAGTTCAGGGATCAGAAGACTTAATTTGTAAATACTCTTCAAATTGACTTACAGGTAGAACACAATCTTTATCAAAATCCCAACTGGATTTTTTGCAGAAATTGAGAAGCTAATACTAAAAATCATATAGAAATGCAAGGATGCAAAATAGCCAAAACAATCTTGAAAAAGAACAAAGATGGTGGACTTACACTTTCTAATTTCCAAACTTATTATGAAGTTACAGTAATAAAACAGTGTGGTGCTGACATCTAGATCAATGGAATACATTTAAGAGTCCAGAAATAAAAAACTAGCTATGGTCAATTGATTTTTGACAAAGTTGCCAAGACAATTCGATGGAGGAAGAATTAAAGATTTTTTTAAATAAACTTTTTATTTTAAAATAATTTAAGATGTACAGGATTCTTGTGAGAATAGTCTTCCCAACAAGTGGTTCTGGAACAACTGGATCTCCACATGAAAAGAATGAATTTGGATCCCTATCTTACATCATAAAAATTAACTCAAAATGAGTCATATACCTAAACGTAAGAACTAAAACTATAAAACTCTTAGAAGAAAATAGCTGTAAATTTTTATGACTTTGGATTAGACTATGGTTTCTCAGATATAATTAAGCACAAATAAAATGAAGATTGATTAAGTTGGATGTCATCAATATTAAAAACTTTGTCCCTCAAAGAACACCATAAAGAAAGTGAAATGACAACCCACAGACAGGGAGATAACATTTATAAAACATAATCTGATAAGGGTTTTGTATCCCGAATATATAAAGAACTCCTATAACTCAAAAATAAAGACAAGTAATCCAATTTAAAAATCGACAAAGAACTTGAATAGACAGTTCTCCAAATAAGATATATGAATGGCCAATAAGTTCATGAAAAGATGCTCAACACCATTAGTCATTAGGGAAATGCAAATCAAAGCCAAAATGAGATACTGCATCACACCCACTGAGATGGCTAGAAACAAAAAGACAGTAAGAATGTTGGCAAGGATATGGAGGAACCAGAACTCTCACACTGGCAGCAATGTAAAATGGTACAGCACTTTGGAAAATAGTGTGACAGTTCCTCAAAATGTTAAATGTAGATCTAGTTACTTTATGACCCAGCAATTCCACTCCCTAGTATCTATCCAAGAGACACGAAAACATATGTCCACACAAAAGCTTGGACTCAGCTGTTCATGATAACATTATTCATAACAGTCAAAAATGAAAAGAACTCAAATGTTCATCAACTGATGTGTGGATAAATAAAAGGTGGTATATCCACAAAATTAAATATTATTTGGCCATAAAAAGGAATCAGGTACTGATATATTCTACAACATAAATGAACCTTGAAAACATTATGCTAAATGAAAAAAGCCTAACACAGGAAACCCACATATTGTATGATTCCATTGATATTAAATGTCCAGAGAGGTAAATCTTGGAGACAGAAAGAAAACTAATGTTTGCCTATGGCCAAGGGATGCGGACAAATGAGGAGTGACTGCCAATGGGTACAAGACTCCTTTATGGGGTGATGGAATTTTTCTTAAATTAGATTGTGGGTCACACAAGTCTGTAACTATACTAAAATCCATTGAATTATACACTTTAGTGGTTAACTGTATGGTATGTAAATTAGATCTTCATAAATTGTTTTTTTCTCTAAGTGAATGAGATGAGATTTGTGGCCACAGTATAGACAAGCCTTCCAAGGAATTCCTTGAACCCGTAAGGTTTTATTTTATTATTTTTTTAGTTACCACTATCTAACTGATTTGTTGTAACAAGGAGGAGGGTTTCCAAATGAGGTAGAAGTTGGGGTGTCACTACTTCTCTGTGCCCAAGTAACTGTTTTTCCCAGTTCTCTGATGTTATCCTCACTGTTTACAACCAACCCCAGAGCATACAATACAAGGATCTGTGTCTCACTTAAGCTTACTCATCATATTTCCTTCTTTCTTTTTCTCTTTACATTATCCTGGTCCTACAAGATTGACTAAAAAAATTATTATCATATAGAAAAACAAATATCCATGCATGTGAAGCCAGCAAGGCCACCGAGCCTTTGGGGAAGAACTAGAACAGGGAGGTGCCTAGGGGCATTTTCTGCAGGGAAAGAAGAGAATAAACAAGCTTCTGCCAAAAATGCCTGGAACTTCAAGCGCTCTCCTCAGGCCAAGGTCAGCCCCTGTGTGGACGCTGATAGTGACCCTGATCAGTTGTTGCTCCTCCCTTGATTAAAAGCATGTGGCTTTCTCTCATCTGAAATTCACCTCTGCTGATTCCACCTGCCTGGGGAGTCAGATCCCACACGCAAGTGTAATTCCTCAGAGTGGTTACTGGCAGACGTCCAGGAACAAGGTAACTACACAAGGTCCCCAGGTATCAGAGGCATCAATTTCCTGAGCCAGGGAGAGGAGTGCCATGACCAGATGCACCACTCCACAGTGAGAAAGAGAGCTGTGGAGGGCTGTTGTCAAGGAGACCACCACCACCACCTCCCTCCCCCCTTCTGCAATAGGCTAGAAATTCCTGGCTTTTGTCTCCTTGGAATGAGACATTTACCCTGGCAGAATCGTGGAGAAATTCAAACCACAGAATCATGAATCCTAGGGTAAGAAGATTCCTCTGAGGTCATCCTTACCCTGGTCCCAGATACCTCCATAAGGGGATGTTCTCCTCTTGCCACCCGTCCTTGCCCTTGCTTGAACACAGACACTGACAAGACTCTCACTCAGTCCCAGAAAGTAAGCTTACTCCTGGTAGGGCAATGCTAAGGGCAGTGACCATCACTGTCAGGTCCAGCTCTGTTCCTGATCACCTCCAGCCCTTCCTCAAAATTTGAAGCCACAATGTAGTTCCAGTTCCTTCCCCAGGTCTCCAGATCTTTGAGAACACTATCTCATCTTTCTTCTCTGTAGTCATCTTGGCTGCCCCAGACTCGTGCTTTCAGCTGCACTGACCTCCTGCCTACACCCATGAGGCCAGTGTTCAGTAAAGACCCATCTGGGCCTCAGCCCCTGTGAGGTACTCTGCTCTCTGTGCTCTTGGACCCTGCAGCCACTACACGCTCCCCAGACCTCCCTGGCTTTGTCTTTAGGTTCTAGCATCTCTCCCCGACTTGGACCTGAGGACTGACTTGCCCCATGGCTACTCTTGAGTATCTCACCAAGCCTCAGACCTGGTGCTGACCCACGAAGAAGGTATGAGGCCTACAACCCTAGACAGACCATCCCTAATTGCTTCACTATTTCCTTGTGGGATTTGGTGTCAAATCCCATCATCACCCTTATACCACTCCCCTGGACAGGATGCCCTTGATCAATATGCATTTGTTCACTCCTGCCACTCAGCATTGTGCTTAAGAACACAGGATTTGAGTTCAGACAATGCAGGCCCTGCCACTAACTAGCTGTGAGACTTTAGAGAAGTGTCTTAATCTCTCTGAGTATCCATGTCCTCATCTACAGAACTGGGAATAATAGTAGTACCCACCTCAGAACTTTGTCATGATAACAACAACAAATAACCTTTGTAAAGCATTTAGCACAGAGGCATTTTACAAGCATTTAATGTGTGTTCTCTACTATTTTACTTTACAATTAGTGTTCATTCATTCATCATGTATTTACTGAGCCCCAACTCTATGCCAGCCCTAGGATATAAATACCCCTCTTCGAGAGTGGTGTCCTCTTCAATCCAGGAAGCGCAAGTTTACGCTGGCACCCAGACAGCAGGGAGCTGAGGCCCAGGGCCACAGCACAAAGGCAGAGGAGAATAGATACTGACCGCTGGGTCCTGCCAGGGAGGGAGACGTGGCCTTCCACCTTGAACACCTCCTTTATTTCCACTGAGACTCCCTGGGTAAGGCAACATACAGGAAGAAGGGGGATGCCAGAGGGGAAGGTGAGAAAGCCCCATAGAAACACCCTTCCCTACTTTCCTCTTTGACAAGACAGTGGCCATGCGTCAGCCAGGCAGGAGGGTGATGTCCCTTGAGGAGGCCTTGCTGACTATGCCCGGGACTGTTCCGGAAGTAGGAAGGGCGGTCGGGGGTGGGGAGGCAGCAGGAATGTTCTCCTGGCCTGCTGCTCAGTACAGGCGAGTGTGCAGAGAGGAGGGCCTCTGGACATCAAAGGTTCCTTTTGTCCCCTTCCGAGTGGCAGGGCAGCCCAGCGGCTGGCGATGACTCAGTCCTGGCCCTGACGTCACTCACGCCCGGCCACTGGCCTCCCTCTGCAGCCAGGAAACCGGCTGGGGAGTGGCATTCGCAGCTGCAGCAAATCTCAAAATAAGGAGGCAACTGTCCCTCTCCTCCTCCTTTCCATCTCCCTGCAGCACACCTTTCTTTACTTCTTTTTTTTTTTTTTAAAGCTTATGGAAGGTTTTACTTGTAGATCAACTTTCGAAATGTAGGAATTCAGAATGGGTGACATCATCAGAAAAATATGTGGAGCTGATCTCAACAAGAAATGAAGAACCCACGGCAAGCAAGCGGTTGTAACTCCTGAGCTCAGGGAGGTGGCAGTGTCTGGGTTTCAGAGGAACCAGCGCGTCCGAGTAAGTGAAGGCCCACCCCCGACCCCTCACTCAGCGCCCTTCACGGTGGGGCGCCATCTTGTTCCCTGACACCTGCAGCTTGGCAGGCCGCAGCCCGGAGGGAGGGAGTGGGCACGGCACCTGGGAGGCCCTCCAGATACGGCACCAAAGGGATCTATCTGGTCTGCCTCTTCTCCACAGAACCAGACAAGAACGCATTTCCCCTAAAAAAATTTTAAAAATGTGTATATGTATATTTACAGGCTGAAGGCTGAAACCTTGGGGAAAATGGCCCACGTCATGCCTTCCCCCATCAGCCCTGTTGTTTTGTCTCCTCTTCCTCCTTCCGCCCCAGTGCTCTGTTTTGGACTGCCAGAATGTTTGTTCAGAGTTCTGAACTGTTTGCTTCCTGGATCTTATGCTTAGTAACCAGACATAAAAATAAACCCTGTTCTAGGCAAATATGTGCCCTGTGCCATCAGATGGTATTTTCGCACTTAACGTGGTGAAAAAATGGCAGCTCTGGTAAGAACACATCCCCCACCAGCCTCCTCAGCCGAGCGCCTCTGGTTCCGGTGCGCACCCCCACGTGCCAGCGCCCTGTTCACAGAGAGCTTATTGTCATCCCTCCTCGTGCCATTGCATCTGGGATGATATTAAATAAAGACAGATTATAATGTATCTCTGGTGCCTGTTTAACTTCACCTAAAAAAACCTTAAGTCTTTGCACAGCCTATAATTTTACAAGCTCTAGAAGCTCCTACCCTAGAAAGTTAAATTCCTGAGAGGAAGGTTTTAACATGGATGTAAGAACTGCAGAGCACATAGGCACAGAAATCATATACCCTGTTTTCCTGGCCTCCAAAGTCATCTCCTGAGTCAGCATCTGGTCTTTGTATAGCTTATTTAGCAAAGTAGAATTGTTCTTTTTAAATTCTGCTTGTAATGATGGCGGGAGGGATATTTTAAAAATGAATCTTGTTTTAAAAGCAGTAGGAAAGTTTGTCATTTACTGGAAAACAGTGGCAAATATCTCTGTAAACTGACAACACCCTTTGGAAATTAACCATCTCATTTTAATATATGTTGTATAGGTCTTAACATTTTACTTTTTATTTTATTTTCATCTATCAGGTTGTCTTGAAGTGAGGATCCTCTGGCTGTGAGATCTGAATGCTGTGACCACTAATTTGGTGAGTGTCATGTGTCCCTAACAACTGCTTAAAGTTAAATTTACGAATCCTATTCTCTTGGTTTGTAGTAAGATTTGAGGAAAGGGGAGGCAGTACAATAGACTTCCGCACACAATGACAGCAGCTGTACCAAAGAGGATATATAATAGTTAGTATCCTAATTATTAGGCTAATTGCTTTAATAGTCCGAAAATTGTAGAGTGGCTCAAACAGAATCAAAGTTCATTTCTTGCTCATGTAACAGTATAGGTTAGTGGGGCAATTCTCATTCACATGTTCATTCAGATACAGATTGAGAGAGATTCCACTTTATGCAGCATGTGTTTTTCAAGGTCACCTGGGATTGTCTCCACTCTCAAGGGGAATAGGAAAACAGTGTTATAAAGTACGCATGGGAGATTTCCATAGGCCATGCCTGGAAGTGGTACACAACACTTATACTCTCATTCGATTGGTGAAAACTCAGTCACATGGCCACATCTAATTGAAGGGAGGCCTGGGAAATGTAGTCCCTGGGTTGGACGGATGAGCAGCCACTTCCTACTGACAGCTGAGTTTCTGGAGAAGGGGTAGTCTTCTCTGGCACAGTATAATAAGGAACTTAGTGATGCTAAAGGATAACATAGCAGAATGAAGAGTGGGAGAAGTAAGAATTATCAGATATTTAGAATTCTCTAAATGACACAGTCATCAGGTAATATCTTAGGGCATATAGGCAAGGAGCAGTGGGTGACATTTTTCAGGTTTCCTCTGTCTCTTCAGAACCAGGGGCCAGTGAACCAGGAAGGACATTCTCCCCCTTATTTATCCCTCCAGTGTCTTCTTGTCTAGGACCATTCTGGCATTGTCTCCTGGTCCTGGGTCTAGTCATGCTGGTTGGAATCGTCCAACAGAATTCTGTTCCCTTAAACTTTGAGCCCCAGTGGTTTATAGGAAGTCTTACAGTTTCTTTAGGTCATGACTCTGTCTGCTGCAGTGTCTTTGGGAATCTACCCTGCCTGATTTGCTCCAGATCTTGGCACAACCTTTTAATCTTGGGAGATGGGAAGGGATTCTCTGACTAAGATGGAATCTTCAAACCAAGTTATTTGAGTAACATTTAAAATTAAATTTAAAAAGGCTAAGCCTGGGGAAATTTGATATACATTTCTAGTTTCTTCTTTTCAGGAAAAGTTTACACATTTACTGAAACAATAAGTGGAAAGGCTATAAGCCCTGTTTGGAGACTGCTGAACTAATTTTACATTCTATGTAGCCTTTTCACCATTGTTGATCTTAATGCAGAATTCCCCCTCACTGATAAATATCAGAAACTGGTTAAGACCTCCAATAAAAATGGACTACATTGTTCCCTTCAGCAACATATATATTAAAAATGGACTACAGTCTTTGCTTGAACTGTCTGGTACCTAGTTACTTTTTGTTGTCTATCTGGCTAGACATTCTGGTTTATGATTGAATTTTGCCCCTGGACTCGACATTTCTGGTACCCACACCCACACCCTGAAGAACACACATTGTCCATTGTGCGGGAAACCCAGTGACTGGCTGACTTGACACAGCCTCACAGGCTCTCACAGAGCCTAATGCCTGGCCTGGTCTCCCATTACTTCTGTCTCACCTCTGCCCAGTCTCTTCACATCCGGAGTGGGCTAAGGAGAAATGGACCAGCATAACAAGTTGATTTGTTGTGCAAAACTGCCTCAAACTCTGAAAGTCCGTTTTCTTGGGTTGGTGAGCCTGAAAAGTATCTACTGAGCCGAGAGCTGGCTAGGCTAGTGGAGGAAACTAAAGATAAGACCCGACTGAATGGGGAATGCAGTGCCTTCTAGAAGAGTGCAGCCAAAGGAGTAAGTTGAAAACAAATACGAGGTTTCAAAAGATGGAGCTGAGTAGGAACAGTCTGTTACTGAAAGTCCAGCCTGAGGGAGTCCACTAGGACAGGCAGGGCCAAAGGCCTCGGTCAAGGAGGAACAGTGTTAGGCTTCATTCACTCAGCAGACTTGGTAGTCACACCTTGTTAATTTCAACTGCTACATGATAATGAGTCCTCAAAGCACTAAATGTGTACTAAGTATGAGTGTGTATGTGGAAGGGATGGATGGGGTCAACCTCCTGATTTCAGTTTTCTAGCATGGCAGAGAGAGGTGGGCGACTGTCAAATCAGAATTTCACTACTGTCAACATGATCCCCTGCAGTTTTGGTGCAGCGTGGGGACCTCAGAGACACGCCAGCACGACAGGGGTAAAACACATACACTTTATAAATACTTGGCTCTTCCACATTTTTAAAAAAACATCAAGGCAGACATCATGGAAAAAAATTAGACTTTGAGTTTCCTTAATTTTAATTTTATGTTTTATTCTGGAGGGGTAGAAGTAGAGTTTGGAGGAACGTAGTCTTTTCAAAGCTTAGGTCATCTATAGAGCTTATGTTGGTCCATGATGAGCAGACATGGACTGAGCAAAGCAAGCTGACACAGGCAGTGCCTAGACCATTGGTTATTTTTAATCCCAGAGGTTTAGAGTTTTTGTAGCATAGAAGTACAACCCCCCTTCTTACCCTGGGTCAACATCATGAGAGTTCTATTACTCCCTTTAGAGGATTTTGCAATTAGGCCACATCATACTCACCAAAGCTAAGACTTCACAGTAATAGGGCTTCATCATTTCTCAAGCTGAAATCCCCTGATTTCTTGTCAAGAACGAAGTTGGAAAACACCACTCTGAAGACTTCACAGTTTTGTTTTTACCTTAAGAAGCCTCTGGTTTTCATCAGAATTTTAAAGCTTCCTCCCGCCTCCAAAATGGTACTTTTAAAAAATATAAAACTGAGATTCTGTCAGAATAACTACAGTTATATATGTGAAATAGTTTGGGTAACTTAGAAAAATGCATGACAAGTCAGTGTTGATGAAAATAATTCCCATAATTATGGTCAGCATTGGTGTTTTGACTTTTGATATCACCATTAACATTGTAGGTATCAAGATTAAAAAATTTTTTTGTCTTTTTAAATTGACTCTCAGCTGAGCTCTTCAGCACCACTCTCTAACTAGCCAAAGCATGTGTTATAAAACTTTCAAGGATGTTTGAAAAAGTTTGACTCTAGGCTGGAGGCCTAACTGAAAGACTTCTGATCTTACTCAGAGAGAAGGTTGATCCGGGATTCACTGAAATGGGTGAGAAGGGATAGATTTTAGCCATCTCTCTGCCAAAAAGAAAAAAAGAAAAAAGCTTTCCCACAATCTATGGAGCTCCTGGTGCATTGGTCAAAGGAGGTTTTGAAACCACTCTACGGAAGCACTAATGGTGGTGGTGTCTCCCAAGCCATCATCTGTCCAAAAGCAGCTAATCATGAGTGCAGTCTGTCTGCTTGGTTATATGGGGTGGGGCTAGGGGGACTATACACAGAGGCAGCAAGCGGGAGTTCAACCCCAGACATTTAAGCTGTGAGCTCCCCTCCACACTCCAGATCCTGTAGTCTGTTCCTCGAATGTAGTAGGAAAGTAGTGTCTAATGCAAAGAATTTTTCTCATTGACCCAAATTCCTTGGCATTGACTATACTAAGGTACTCAAAATATAGCTTAAACTTCACCCCAGGTACCCAACTCAGTCTAAGTCCTCTTGCAGCAGCCAGGCCATGACTGGGCTGGACGTCACAGCACTCTCTTTCCTCTGATTTCACTGCACAGGAGGCAAATTCCTTTTCCTTTCTTTTCTTTTATAAAATGTATCACTGTTTTTCAAATAAAAAGAGCTATAACTAGTCACTATACAAAATCTGGAAAATACAGAAAAATCAAGAAGAAAACACTGGTCTCCAGCAATGCACCAACCAAGCATTTATTCAGTATTAACATTTTGATATATTTGATGTATTTCTTTCCATCTATTCTTTTATTATTTTAAAAATTATTGAAATGGTATTTTATAAGCTTTTTCTTGCCCCACTTAACATTATGTATGTTGTAAACATTTTTCCAAGTCACCAAATGGTCTTTGAAAATTTGGTTTTTAATAGCTGTGTTTCCATTGCACTGTGTCTTAATTTATCCATTCTTTTTTTGATGAGCATTTTGATTGCCTCTAGTATTCTGGTAGTATAAATATGTAATAATTCTTGTAGATAAATCTTTGCACACATCTTGGGGAAAATTCCTAGAACTGTGAATCAGTAGGTCAAATGACCTGTTTTTAAAGTTCCTAGCACATACTGGTAAATTAGCCCCTAAAAAGTCAGTAGTATCTATTTCAAAACCTAGGTCCCCTTCAGTTTCTAATGTAACAATGCATGCTTGTAGGCCCCAGTGGCTCCAGAAGCTCTCAGGAGGGGGGCCTAGGAATATACATTTTAATATAGACACCTAATCCTTATGTACATTAATGCCTGAGAACTGTTGATATGCTGTATTCAATTCAATAAACATTCATTTCTGCAAACACTTATTACTCAGAAAAAATTTAGGGAACCCTGAGCTAGTATATTTAAACTAGAATATAATTTCAAAGCTCTTTTTTGGGGTACTGAATTTTAGAGTTTTCCTTAATCATGGTATGGTATATTTGAAAGATTATCAGCTATGGGGTCAGGAAACCTTTTGTAAATATGGGATAATTGAGACCCAGAATGGTTCGTTTACTTCCCTGTGATTACCTGGAGATTTAGTGACAGAGGTAAAACTAGAACTTGAGTAGACAAAGGGTCCAGATCTACCCAGCTTCTGGGTAGCAGAGACAAGGCAGCAGAGAGGAGACTAACTCCTGAATGTACCAACCAAGCAATGATTCAGCCCCTGCCTCAGCCAGGGAGCTTTGCTCTGCCTTCTGACAGGCACAGCAAAAGGACATGTGTGGCAGGCCAGAACCTACAAGGGCCTCAGGTGCCCACCTTGGCTGCCTAATGAGGCCAGACCACTATGTGCCCTAAGCCCTGAGGTGGGAACACTGACACTGGACCCAGGAGGACATGGGGTGGCCATATAGATCTACACCATGGTAGCAGAGTAGGAGGTGGGGTCCCGAGTCAGAAGCTAAGAGAGCAGAGCAGAAGCAGGGCAAAGGCAAGAGACACATTGTAGGCAAATTTTTGGTCAAGGCAGGCATGTACTGAGAAGAAGACAAAGCCAGAGGGGAGCTTCAGTGGATCCAGCCTCCAGGACAGTCTCATTACATGACCTGGTTGGGAGGTGCCTGCCCCAAGCAGTGCCTGCCTCTTTAAATCTGATAGCTGCTCTGTGCTGGGCTGCCTTCTGACAGTAGGTAAGCACCTGGCCGAAGGAGGGTCAGAGAAGAGGCACCTAAAAATGGAAACTTGGAAAATTCTTTGTTACAGCAGAGAACATAGTAAACAAACAACAACCAAATTTAAAAATCTTCACCACCTTCTAAGAGGAAGTGTGACTATCCATCCTGTCTGTTCAAACCCATCAGAGCACACCCACTGGTCACCTGATAGTATCTGGCTGTCCTTCCTCTCCTACTCCCTCAACTTCTGGAGGGCCACCATTCTATCAGTTGACTTTCAGGTTCAGCCTCCACAAACTGCTCAGCTCCCAAGAGTCTCCAATTCAAGTCCAGGTTCTATGAATCACCATTTAGGTCCTCCATGCCCAAGTCCACATCCATCTCCTGGGCCTGCACCAAGTGAATGACATATAAGAACCAGAATCCAAAGAGCACCTCCTGCATCATACCTACACACCTAGGTACCAGGGAATTTGCTTATGATCACCCCACTGCAGTGCTTCTGTGCAAGGGCTCCATTATCTCTTGGCTGCCCCATGCAGGATCATTACTCTCCTGATTCTTGGCCTCCTGGGTCCAAACTTTTGGAGCCAGGGCCATGATGCATATGGACTCTGGGAAGATCTACAACCGCCCTTAAATCAGGAGTACAAAAGATGGAGGGTGACTTTTCAGACATGGCCAGAGCAGTTTGAGTGATCACTATGATGTTGGCCCCATGAAAAGCCCTTCTCTGTGGCTTCCTGAACAAATTCCTTAGCCAAGGCACCTTCTCATACTTAGATGGAGTTCTAACTGCTGACAGAGCCCAGATCCGAAGGCCAGAAAAGTCCTTGTAATGGTGACAGCAGTGCCTCCAGATCTAACTACAGAAGGTAGAAGTCAGAGTTTCATAATATCCAGACAAAGTGTCCACCTGGGGAGTGGTCAACAGAGTAGGAAATCCAAGGGCAAAAAGTGTTCAATGGGGCCTATGATCTGACAAGAGCCACTGGTGGTCCCATCCTTACCTGTCTGTGCTGACTCCATAGCCCACCCACCCCTCACATCCTGCCAATAGGTAACCAACTTTAGAAACACACTCACATAGTCTTTGGTCAAAGCTGCAGGAGGACCCTGACCTGGCAAAGTCTGTCCCTGCTCCATGGCTTTCATAAGACCCCACTGGAGCGAGTATCACTGATGCCAGTTCAACCAGCTAGGCCTAGAGGTACTGCCTCAAAGAAGCCCAGCATTGCCAGATGGCAGTGTCCCACTACTGTGGTCAGGAACAATGGGACAAACCTGAAGGCTCACCCCTTATCAAGAGCCACATTTTCCATCATTGAAATGCCAGACAGCCCAAACTGCTGTGTAGGTAAGTACTAGGAAAACTGGGGCAGATGCAATGTATGTATCATTCCTACATTGCTGATGGGAATTAAATGGTGCAGCCACTCTGGAACAGAGTTTGACAGTGCCTTATAAAAATAAACATACACTGGCTATACAGTCCCACTCCTGGGTATTTACACAAGAGAAATGAAAACTTATATTCACAAAAAAAATCTATACATGAATATTTATAGCAGTTTTATTTGTACTAGCTTAAAACTGGAAACTAGCCAAATGTTCTTTGATGGGTGAATGGGTAACAAACTGTGGTATAGCCATAACCATGGAACACTCTTCAGCAATAAAAAGGCACATACTCTTTCCATACAACTGAAGTGTAAAAAAGACATCAGGCTGGGTGAAAGAAAGCCAGTCTCAAAGGGTTGCTGTATGAGTAGCATACATACTGTATGAGCCCATTTATATAACATTTGCAAAGAGACAAAATGACAGTGATGGAGAAAAGATCATTGTCAGTGGTTAGGGTTGGGGAAAGGTGTGACTATAGGGGTAGCACGGGGAGTTTCTTTGTGGTGATGGACTAGTTCTGTATCTTGATTATGATGATAGTTCTTTCATTCTACATATGTGATACAATTTCATAGAACTCTAGACACACCCACAGTGCATGTAAAAACTGGCAAAATCTGACTAAGGTCTGTACCTGAGTTAATAGTCTTGTATCAATGTCAATTTCTTGGTTCAAACAATGTATTACATACAGTACATAATATATTATCATTGGGGGAAGCTGGATGAAGTGATAGAATTATTGTACTATTTTTCAGCTTCTTGTGAATATTAAATTATTTCCAAAAAATGTTATTAAAAATAACTTTAGGGAAAAATCTAAGTTCCTATGGCCAGGATCCTCACCTGATCCTAATCTACTTGATGATGTAGTTGGCCTACTGCTAGGCTAATGCTCAGACACCTATTGGCAATGAGCCATTATTTTCAGCTTTACTATATTAAGAGCTCTGCCCAGTTCTCCCCTGGAGGCAGAGGCAGACATGATTCCAGCACTTGATCTGCAACCCTGAGACTAAAGCTTGATATAAACCCTTTTATGCCCACCATTGTTGTTATTTGGTCTCACTGAATCCAGAGTGAACTTGCCAGGGGGCAATCCTCCTCAAGCAAGACAAACTTTTTAAAAGTTTTCTTAAAAAGTATTTTTTAAAAAGGATGTTCCCCACTGTAGGAAAGGGGGCTTCAGCCACTGGCTTCTCTCTTACGAGAAACCCCTATTGTTTATTTTGTGGCTTTCTGGTTCACAGTAAGGCCTCTACAGCAGCGTCCCTCTGCTTTGGCTCACCCTCTGTTTCTCAGCGACAGCCTGTCTCAGGTGGAATCAAAGCTCACGTATTCCAGCACTGAGAGGGAATATACCCCCTCTTCCCCTCCCCGAGACTGTAACTTCAAAGCAAGGTAAAGACTCAGAGATCTAAGAAATGGCTTCAGTGAAAATCTAGGACAAACCATTCTTCTCGCCCCTGAGCAGTGATTTCTTTTCTGGAATACCTCTTTGTCTTCTCTGCTCTTCACACAGATTATTCTCTTCACCTTCACCAAATGGCCCCTCCTCTAATGGAAGGAGATTAACCCTTCTTTGCCCCCTTTCAATCTCATTCATCTGAGGGCCTTTCTTTTAAATGCATCGCTCTCTCCAGGCCTTATGCCACAGTGAATGCTACAGCGAGAGAGGCTGCCTTCTCTTTGAAGCAGTTACACTTCTGTCAAACACCTTTTCGCCAGACTTGGTCCTGGAAACATAGTTTTGAAATTAAGGTTATCATAAGCCACCCAGGTGTACAGTACAGAATTGCATGAGGCCATGGAGTACTTCAGTCAAGGGGTGCTCACTACCATCTGGGCCCTATCCTAATGAAATTCTAGCATTGTTTACTCCCTTGCTTTGTGTAGGGGTCCCCAGCATCCCCAACAATTGAGGCTGAGCATATGGGGCTGATGTCTGTGTGGGATCCTGTCCAGGTATGACAAGACATTGATGATACACCACTGTCCCCCAAGACTGGCGTCAGATCCCACCTTCCTGCCTGGCCTCATTTATTAGGGGGACTCATCTCAAGAGACTGTGGTGAGAGGGACAAAGGTGTATATTTCTTAGGCCTGACTGAGTTGTAGATCGAGATAGTATGCTAGAAATGTGACTATTTGAATTGCTGATCTTCAGTAGGCGTTGATGAATCTCCTACTTTTGCACCTTTTGGTTTCAAAATCATATTGAACAATGGAAAATGAAACCTGCCAACTTATTTTTAGCTGTTCATGCTAACTCATGAGATTTTTCTTTGCAAACCAAATAGGATAAAGGCCACTTCAGCGGCTACACTTAATCTGATTGACTTAATATAGCAATTGAGCCTACTTCTCTGATACTTCTTAAGTGACATTTCAGTCCTAGGTGATATTTTAGCCAATATTTACTATGTTACTGAATATTGTATTTAATTGAGCTACTATAACATTTTCTTCTGAGAGGAATTGGGAAACAAGTGATAAACCCTCTATACTGAAATCTATTCATAATTCACTTATCCTATAAACACTGATTAACTACTTAAGTGAAAGTTTGGATTTTTGTTTTAAATGGAGCCTGTGTGTTTAATTACAAAGAGCAGTATACTAGAATTTAAAGAATATGGTTTTTAGCCTGGTTGCTGAGGTCTTCGGATATAACATGCCCTTTGAGCCTGATTTTCTCCCACCTCAAAGAAGGGGTTTATATGACATCCCCCAAAAAGTGCCTTGCACATCCTGTAATTCTGTGAAACACACTTAAGCCACTGAGGGCCCGAGAAAATGTTGAGGCACTTTTTGGAGGCACTGCTATTGCCATCAGACCTCTCTCATTTCTGTCTCCCCTTTCCCTGTTCTAGGAGGGACAGACTGAAACTAAGTCTGTGGTCTGCTTACCAGACAACTTGTGCCACCCACCACGACCCACACCCTGGTAAATAAGTGATTACCTACTTGAAAGACTTCCACAGCTATTTCCAGTCCTCAGGCCCATTCCTTAACTCATGGAGCAAGTTCTCCAATTTGAGGAAGTGGCTTCATGAAACAAAGCTAAAGATGCATGCTAGTGGTGGGAGCAGAGAAAGGAGCCCCCAGCCTTGTGTCAGCCAGTCAGCACATCTGTGTGAGCCCCCTGCCATTTTACCAGGTGTCGCTGCAGGGCCCATGGGAGAGACACAGATCTTGCAGGGGGCAAGCCAGAGACCTGAAGAAAGGTAGACAATTCAGTACAAGAAAATCCGTATTTGCTTTTATCTTCTGTCCAAAGGAGGTGACGTTTCCCTGCAGCTTGTGAAGCTGCTCTGGTGAGAAGAGGTGTGTGGTCGTGGGCCTTCTGTGTGGCACAGTCATTCTTTGATCTGAGAGGAGAGGAGGCAAATGGGTTTGTTCCCAGATTGAGTCTTGGAATGTTTGTCGTCCAGGATGCAGAAAGATAGGAAAAGAGGATTATACTTTTACATGGGGTCGATTTTACCAATCTGTAAGAATTCTTCCTTCTTTACCTTCATTTACATCCCCACCCTCCCTCTTCAGTGTCTCCAGAAAGAAGAAACTCAGACTTGCTGCATATGTATTTTGCCAGTTCAGGGTCTAGAAATGCCTGTTGTCCTGTTTGCAACAGTCGTGGCCACAAATGAACATGTGATTAAGTATGCAGGAATGCTCTCCGTCTCCGTCTCCACGTGTGCACAATGTTTTAATTGCACTGAGAAATGAAAGCGGGAACTATTCTGTTGCTAAAGCTGAGGTAGTGATATTGAAAATGGTGAAATGGGACAGTCTGAGTTGGATCAGGGTGTGGTGGGAACTAGTCCGCCATAGTTTCCCTTGCAGCCCTGAGTCACTTATCACTTTTTTTCTGTTGAAAATCACATGGTTCACCTCTCCCATCTTCCACCAGTTTGATCCCCAAGGCTTGCTGCTTGGTCCTTGCCAGTAAGTGTGTGCTCCTTTCCCACATCTTACACACATGCTACTGCATGGAAGTGAAAAAGCCATATATAAGAATTGAAGGAGGTTTCTTGGAGTTCAAACCTATCAGGCACATCCATTCACCCAACCCTTCATTCTACTGCCTCAAGAGCAAGCAGGATAAGGCTCTTCTTGTATTCCCAGGCAGGGTGGAGCTGAGAGTCGATTAGAAAGCCCCCTTTGAGAGCCATCTAACCAGATGAAAATCACTGCCAGTGAGCCGGGTAGTGGGCAGGCCACATACCCAGGAGGCAGGAGACTTGGAGTCCAGCTCTTGGCCTACCTGACATAGAAAGCAACCTGGGCTGGATTTTTTTTTGAATCTCAAACTTTCAGAGCTGGAAGGGATCTTAGGGGCAAAATGTACAGATGTTAACATAGAGATTTAACCATTAAAATGATGTGTTTCAAACACTAAATTTGGTTGAGGAAAATCTGACTCAAAAGTTAGGCTTTATGAAAGTCCATTAAAAAAAATATTGGGAAAGGAACTCAAAATACTTACTTAGGTTATTTGTTCAGGACAAAAACACTCTTTATGAATGGAAACCAGATCAGTCTTCATTGTTACACTGATTTTTCTTTAATTGTTAATTTAGATTAGAAGAATCTAACCACCTGATAACATACTTACTAACAAATGCAGACTATATTAGGCATAAAAGGAAGTAAGATGTACTTTTTCATAAATCAAATGGAAACTCACTGAATATGTGATCTTGGGCAAATGAACAGATCTCTCACAGCCTCGGTTTCCTCATCTATACCATGAAAAGACTAGACTGCAGGAGGTGAAGTAGTTTGCTCAGATGGAATTATAAACTTTTCCACTTAGTTTGCCTCATAAAACATTTCCAAATTATGACAAATCTCTGCCCCAAATTGTTACTCTGCTCTCTACCCTTAACTTTCAAAGCCCTAGTTGATCCCTCCCCTTTTTTTCTGTCTTTTCCACTTACTGGTCCAGCCTGTCTCCCTTTGGTGGTGTCCTGGGTACTCACAGTTCCCTGGGCCTGGGGGATTGAGGCTGGTTTGTATAAGCACGAGTACTGCCCTCTACCAGGAGTCTGCACAGAAGAAGACACCTATGTCAGGGCAGAATGTGAATGAGTTTTTATCCTCTTAGGATTGTAGGGAAGACCCAGACCAATGGAATCAGTTGGACTTAGGTTTGAAATCTGCCACTTACTGTGTGACTAGTAATCTCAATTAGTTCATCACCTAAAGTTAATGATAACTAATTCCCACCTTACAGGAGTATTGGGTTAGAATTAAATAAGATAACATAGCTATAATATTAAGTATATAGCAGTTTTCAGTAAATGGTAGCTATTACATAGACTTAGCTCTGACCAAGGTAGAAAACAGAAGTTCCTGCCCAGTCTTCTAGGCAAGATGTCGATGTTCAAAGTAGCTTTGGACTTTCCCAAAAATTTATGCTAAAATAGCCTAAAAGGGCATTTTTAATCGTTGATAAATAAGTCACTGTGTTGTTTCCAGTGCTGAATACCCTATAGACAGATGTAGTCACCAACCTTACAAAATGTTTTTTAACTTTTAGAAAAAAGAATTTAACAAAAATGTTGAATTCGGTCCACATTTTTTTTTTTTTAATTTAGGTTAGAATAACCTAAGCTGATAACAAATTACCCACAAATGTTCAACATCTATATTAGGTATAAACGGAAGCCAGCTGTAATTTTTTTTTTTTTTGAGAGGGCATCTCTCATATTTATTGATCAAATGGTTGTTAACAACAATAAAATTCAGTATAGGGGAGTCAATGCTCAATGTACAATCATTAATCCATCTCAAGCCTAACTCTCGTCAGTCTCCAATCTTCTGAAGCATAACGAACAAGTTCTTACATGGTGAACGAATTCTTACATAGTGAATAAATTCTTACATGGTGAACAGTACAAGGGCATTCATCACAGAAACTTTCGGTTTTTATCACGCATTATGAACTATAAACAATCAGGTCAGATATGAATATTCATTTGATTTTATACTTGATTTATATGTTGATCCCACATTTCTCCCTTTATTATTATTATTATTTTTATTTTTAATAAAATGCTGAAGTGGTAGGTAGAAGCAAGATAAAGGTAGAAAACATAGTTTAGTGTTGTAGGAGAGCAATTGTAGATGATCAGGTGTGTGCCTGTAGACTATGTGTTAATCCAAGCTAGACAAGGGCAATAAACCATCCACGGATGCAGAAGATTTCTCTCAAAGCAGGGGGGATGAGGTTCTGAGCCTCACCTCTGTTGATCCCCAATTTCTCACTTGATGGCCCCCCTGCGACTGTGCCTGTCTTAGGTTGTTCCTCCCTTGAGGAATCTTACCCGTCTCTGGCTAACCAGTCATCTTCCGGGGCCATACAGGGAAATGTAAAGTTGGTAAGTGAGAGAGAAGCCATATTGTTTGAAAAGGTTAGCTTTTTACTTCTTTGCAGATTTATGCCCTGTGGCTTCTATGCCCAGCGCTTGTCTCGAGGTATCTTTACCACCTGGAGGAATTATGATACTCGGTAACTTCGATATGAGGCACGAATTCTATTTAAGGGTTGTAATTAGGAAGGAACCAGCTGTAATTTTTAATGCAGTGAATGGAGTAGAGAAAATGGCAAACCAATCCAAATGTTTATAAACCAAGAATTCCTCTGGGACTCTGTCCCCTGACTTTACGGGTTTTTTTAAAACATAAAGCCTCAAGCTTTGTTCATGCTTGAGTTATGTAGTTTGCATAAGCCATGCAATTTAACTTTAACCCACAGATATGAGGATAAAATGAGCTCAGACTGCAGAACAACAACACTGTGAGCAAATAAGAAGGTTAATCAAAGTAAAAGACTCACCCCTCACTGCTGGCTCTGTCCTACTCCAGCCTGCTCCTGCCAGATATTTAGCGATCCTCATACTTGTCGTCAAAGTGTCAGAAACAGGTTAAAATTTTCATTATGCGAAAGAGATTTGTCTTTTAAATTAATGTTTGTGTGTATGCCCTGAGGAGGTTGCAATTTTTAAAAATCATAAGTGAATGCATACTCTTGCCACTTGCAATCATGACAAAGCTTAAGTAATTCAGGCATGAGCATGGTATTTTAAAAGTGCAAAACAGGATTTACTAGTCGAGAATGTCTGCCTAAACAAGCTCATCAATCTGAATGCTTTCAGCTACAGTTCAAATATATTTAACACAAGCAGGTTTAGTAAATGGGCCACGTTTGCTCATTGTTTTTGAACATCACAGAATAAAACAATACATGGCTTTTCAGCTCATTTTGACAGAGGGTGGAGAGAGAACCCCACAGGAAAGTTTGGAAACTGCTTGCCCTGGTATCCGGTCTGGTAGGGGACCTACCCACATTCACCACGCTGCCCCTGTGAAAAGGACAGGACGCTATCACCTCACCTCCTGGGAGCCTGATATGGATTGCTGTCTCTGTCACCGTCATTTATTATCAGAGACAGGAGAGGCAGCCACTCAGTTTTGTGAGGTCAGAGGTGATTCCATATTGTGGATATTTAGCCTCCATAATAATAATTTGTGAGTTTTTTTAACATGAATGTCTAGCTTTCAAATGAATATCTGAACAGACACTAATAGCATCAAATGCCTAGGTGTTTGCTTCAACCTCTTCCGACCCCACTCTAAGGACCCTGCCTTACAGATGACCTTATATTAAATCGGTACCATGTAACTCAGCATGATAGCCTAGTTCTCAACCCCCATGGTAAAGGAAGAATTAGCCTAAGTACACGCCATTCTAATTTTCTGTCGCTGTCAATGCCAACCAGAGCTCATAGAGCAATGATGTGGGGGTGGGGAAGATGGTTCCACCATTGGGTTAGACTGGGAGCTACTGTTTCCGTTAGAGCCACGTTTATTTCTGGAGTACTTGTTGGGGAGAGATGTGCTCTAAAGAGAAGAGGACTCGTTGTGGTTCAGGTATGACCGACCATCTGGACGACTCAACTCAGAGACTCTGAAGTGGACTGGATAGAGGTGGGCTGAGTGCTTTCCACACCGTGAGCTAAAAATCACTTGGGTTCTGGGAAAGGCACTAGAATGAGAGCTAGAAACAAAAGATACGGTTGTGAAAACTGGTACCTAAGTTAAGATGTTTGAGTACATTTTCTCCTTTAAAAAATTCTGAGGAACTTGAATGTTTTGCTAACCCAATTGTTTTTAGCCAGTCCTCATAGAAAATAGAGGTGCTGGAAAACTAGCAACCCCAGAAAATTTTAATTCATTTTTGCACACGCTAAAATTAATTAGAATTAGCATATTCAGTGATGCAATAGGCAATTAAAGACTTTTGGAGAGATAAGAAGACAAAAAATGTCAATATTATATATTCAAAATCAGTCTCAAAGCATTTTATAAAAATTTTGGCTTATGTCCAGGATCTAAGGGTGGGGGTGGATATGGTTTCTTCGTAGCAAAAGAAAGAGTGGAAAAGAATCTGTTCTATTTCCTTAAAAATAAAAGACATCTTGTTTTATACGGCTTGATAAATGAAATGCTTTTCTATTTTTTACCTGCCAACAGGATCTAGAGGAAATTTTTCTAGCAAGCTATGCTGTTTTTCTCTCTTTGGGGACATGGTGACACCGGTTTTGCAGCAAAACAGTATTTGCTTATTAGGCATTTCTTCAAAATCCTGAATAAGCAGCTCTTTCCACATTTTTTGTTCCACATGTTAAACATTTCACTGCAATTTGAGCTTCAGTTGTGTGTGTGTGTGTGTGTGTGTGTGTGTGTGTGTGTGTGTGTGTGTGTGTGTTGATAGAAAAGATTGAAAAGGGATGCATAAGAATTCTTCAAGGTTTTTTTGTTTAAAAAATTAATTCCTACAATTACATATTAGAGTCTGTACAGAAGATGATTCCAATTTATTACATACAGCCAAACTAGATCCCATCAATCTTGAGCAGTGGGGGCAGGGAGGTGGTGTTGAAGAAGACATGAAATTTGGTATTTGAATAGATGATATTTAATTTTTGGAAAACATTTCACTCATAAAACAGACAGCACCCTAGTGTCAGCCCTGACCTCCATGATGTCAGTGTCATCATGAAAACGTGCAAACGTAGCTAAGATAAGCCTCAAAGTAAAACAAAGAAACATTGCATCTCAGCACAACACCATTTCTTCTCTTACGGTATGTCCTGTGTATGTATATAGCCTTTTGGTTTCTGGTTAATGGCTTGTTACTTCATCACTTAGCTTTTGGAGGGGGAGAGAGGAGAAAAATTATTCTGCATGTCCTGTGTTCTGAGCAACTACAGTAAGTATGCTGCTGCACATTTTAACATTATTTAGGTCAGTATTCTGAGAATAGCTTTTTATCGTTCATGAGGGTCAGCTATGCATCCAAAGGAATTCAGCATCAATTTATTTTCCTGTACTGATTTTGTTCTGCTCCTATGTTTAAGCAAATTCATTCACAGTTTAATACAATTCTGACAGAGGAGATATCTGCCATTCTGTACTGCAGTACATTTAGCAGGATACATTTACACGGCTTGTGGTTAGAGGTTATAGCACAGATACAGACAGCCGATCATGCATTCTTCTACAAGCCTGCCGGCACCATTTAGAATTTTGAAAAATAATCCAGAAATGCTACCCCCTTTACAATATCATTTTTTACTTTGCAATAGCTTAGCAGTTTTGCTTTTTCATTGCTGTTATCAGCAATTCTATGAAATTAACAGTCTATAAAATGCATCCCCAAACAGATACATACTGTATTGAAAGCTCTCTTCAAGAAGATATGATAGTATTCATTCCAGCTTATTTTCTTCTTTAGCAAAAGGACTGTTTGCCTCTCAGAAGCAGAAGGACACATTGTGCAGCAGCTCTGCTTAAGTGTATGAAATGCCTTCTACTGTCTCGTTGCAGAATTTGGAGTTTGCTAAACAGTGTTTAGTGATTGGGCTCATCTTGCATCACCAGTTGATGACATTTCTCTTTGTTCCCTCCTACCCAGTTGAACCAAGACTCTGAGGCTGATATGCAATGTCACTTACAACATTAATCAGATACTGCATTTAAGGTGAGCTGTCCCTTGCCTCCTCCCTCCCCAATGCTCGTGTGCTGCATGCAGTGCGTATCTTGCTTCTGCGAGCCTAAGATGGCAGGCAGGATTAGCCGCGCTTGTGCTGGGTGTGCATGCTGTGTATAGAATTCATTATACGTTGCCTAGTATTTCAGATGTGAGTATGTAAATGTTCGGTATGCCATATCATCTGGTAGTGAAGACTTGTTTTTGCCTCATTACAGCCTTAGATATTTCAACATCACCTTTCAGTTCTGATTCGTTTGCTTCTGGGTGTTTGCTTTTCATCACATTCAAAATAGGATTTCTCCATTTTTTTCACAAAGCCAAAAAAAAAAAAGAAACCCAACCCTAAAAACAAAAACAACAACAAAACTCTGCTACCAGATGGTGTCTCCCCTTTCTTCTTGCATTTGCTGTCTTTTAAATAATGTATGTTGTATTGTTAATTAATGTGAATATCAAATTAAACACTTGAAACTTACATATTTATTATGCAGGTAGGAGGCAAAGGTGGAACCTATTTTTAACTCTTCTGCACTCCACGGTGTGCAAACGACCCGGTTCTCAAATTTGTATTCTCGGTGCTGGTATCAGTGGTTTGATTTTCAGCAAATGTGACAGTGGCCTTTGCAGTGGTCAGCTCCGGGCATTGAACTCTCAGAGGAGGAAGGGGAAAAAATTCAGCACACCACCTCCTTGGTTGCAGCCACAGAGAAACCTTGGATGAGAAACTTCTTTTTTCAATTCTGTTTTCCTGTTGATAAATTCAGTTCTCGTGATCACAGTACGTTCAAGCTGTTCTGCGTATGATTTGTGTGTGTGTGACAATTGCATCTAAAACTTGTGAGCAAGAAGACGGAGAAATCAGTTGGTCTCCATCGCTTTACATAAAAATGGCTGAATGTCATGCTAGCACTGCATTAAGTGATACATACAGGTAGGTTGAAATTTGCATGTTTTATAGATTCTTTTGAGCCATTGAGCAAGAACAGGAGCTGGATTAAAACATGACTTTTAAAACAAAAATGAAATAAAAACAGTTGTAATGGGGGGAGGTATTAAATTGGGCAGCCTTACCTATTCAGATACTATGTAAATATAGCTTTTATGAACTTATAAAATGATTCTGCTATAAAAGTGAGGTGATTCCTTTAAAAAAAATCATCTATATGATAGGTGTGGCGCCATTAGACAACAAAAGAATTTTTTGAAAAGTCTGTTGATTCAGCTCCATTTTATCTTGAAACTAAAAATACATGGGTTTCTGGAGATAATTTCAAGGAGCGCAAACAAGCTTAATAAGAAACATTTAAAATATTTAAATTTTAAGAAGCGGTCTTTACACGTGTTATATGAAAGATGAAAATCAGAACTTATATGCTTCCAAAATCAATTCTAGGTAATATACAACTACAAATACACTCTTTGTGTATCTATTATTTGGGGAGATAAGGAGTTAAAATTTTGAAAGGGGGAAATAGTAAAAATAGGTGGTCCTGTTAGAAGAGCTTCAGTGAAAGAAACAGAGTCCCTAGAATGGTTCATTGCAGACCATACAGCCGTGGTTCTGTGAGCACCAAATTCTTGCACTTCTCAAAATAATTCATGGGCACTTTCCTTTGAGCTTAACTTCTTAAATATGGTTTAGTTTCAAATTAACACTGGGCCAGAACCTGTTTCCTTGGTAACCACATCTTATTTAAAAATGCAATAACAGATATGCAAAAGATTGCTTAAAAAAAGAAACAAATGTTTGATGAAAATTTTATAGTTCTTTTTCCTCTCATATAGAGCCTGAACTGGTTTTAGACGTTCTTTAAATGCGGTCTCCAAGCCCTAAAAATTAAGCTAAAATTCTACATATATAGAGCAAGCTTGCATAGTGAAAGCTTTTTTTCTTCCTCCTTTGTGCTCAGTACTTTCAAAATTAAGGTTTTCTTTGTAATACGCTCCAGAATACTGGAGGTCAAGGTTTGTGTACAAAGGTGTAGTTTCATTATCACTAGTTCATCAGCGCCACTGAAACAAAAGGTATCTCAAATTCTGAGAATCAGAAAATGCTTATGCTGTTGTTTCTCCCAATGGCTCCATTGGTGATGTCGGAGCTCCCGGTAGAGTAGGACCCAACTCCAAGCCCACCCCCTTCCAGGACAGATGCACGTGGAGCCTTTGTGGAGGCGCCTCTGTAGGCATGTGAGGAGGAGGAGGATGCCAAACCCTAAACCTCCCTGAGGTTTGCTCCAATGCGAAGAACATTGAGAGTCAGAACCATCTGTGTAACTAGTTGCTTTATTCTAACAGTTTGTCTAGTATTCCCCGGCACTGTCTGTCAAATCAGACCTCTTATGGGCTAAAGCTTTGTTCTTGCTGCTGTTGTGTAGTTTGGGGGCCAATGTGAATTAAAATATTGGAGTCTTTCTCTGGCTCAACTGTGTTAGAACGTGATTCATCTCACAGTGATTTCGTTCTTTGGACTTGCCATGCAATATCCTTCCTGCAACAGCTTTTTTTTTTTGTTTTTTTGGCTGTTCGGGAGCCATTTTCCTTCTTGCCTATGACTTAAAATGACTAAGTACATTTTGAATATAGCATCAATCAGAAGATCGTAAACTAAAGGGAAATGTCAGAAACTGGCTTCAGTGTTGCTTATTTCTTTTAGTACCAGTAGCATTAACAGTTGCAGTAGGAGCAAGCTAATTGTCATTCGCTCTTGAGCAAATAATGAGCCAGGCATTTGTAATTAAAGTACTATTGCTATTCAGAAAGATTGCAACTACAATGTCTTCTGTTTTGATAGGCCAGTACAAATTAATCATTTTGAACCCATTTGAATCTTAATCACAAGATTAGATGGATGCAATGGAATTGTTTTACATAAAAATGAGTGTCTGATACATTCAACAGTGTATTACTTTATAAAATGTCGATCCTTTTGTTTTAACTCAAGCACGGTTGCATCATCTTGTAGATTTTCATACCTAATGATTTTTTGGGGGCAGTATTCATTTATGTTGCTCTTGGTCTCACCTAAAGGAATTTTAAGCACCATTCAAGGAGCTTGAAAGCCGAATAACTGTTGGGAGGTATATTATAGTATTGTCATTCTAATAAATAGACCAGTGAATGGAAGAATAATTATTATTTATTACTTTGTTGTGTCTTGCCTTAGTGCTCTGCCTTTCTATTTCACAGAAATGTTTACAAGGCACAAAGCTTTGTAAACTTACCCATTTACAATTATTATTGGATTCCCTAGATTAGCCAAAAATACCTCTGCGGGTTGTAGAGGATGGCACTTATTCCCGCATTCTCATTGTTGAAAAGGCTGAGCTTAGCCCATGTACACTTTCTGGCTAAGGTGTTTATACTGAGCAGGCCAGAGCTGGTGCAGCAGGAAGAATGTGCAAGCAATTGCTTTGTTCTCACCAAAACAAAATGGGTAAGTCTGTGGTTTTCTGCCTGAATGAATTATGATATAAAATTCTCAACTTTTTTTGCCTTTGGAGGATAGGAATAAGAGTCAGGGAGAGTACCAAGGTTGCATCTCTTGCAATTATTAGAGTGATGTTGATCTGCCTCAACCATTTCTGTGGATTTCCCCCCACAGAGGGACTGGTAGCCAAGTCATATCTTAGAGCTAGTTAGTGTGGGGAGGAGACTCCAGAAAAAGATTCAGCACCTTTATCTTTAATGCTAAATCATGCTAAACCTTTGAGTTCCTGGGACCATGTCATTTACTATAACATCTCCCTTCCAAGTCAAATGCTGTTCTTAACAGCTTTCTTGGTAATTAAACATTTGACACACTTATTGAGCACCTACTGTATGCCAGGCATATTCCAGGGGCTGGAAATACTTTCCACCATTTGCCTTTGAAAAGACTTAAAAAAAAAGTGATGAACAAGAGAGACCAGGTCCTGCTTCTCATGGACCTGCCTCTAGTGTGGGGGGGGGTGGAGGGGGGGGACCAGGAGAAGGCACAAAAGTAAATATGTGAGCAATTAATAAAGGAAAACAAGTACAAAAAGAAAATTAAATTTCAAAAAGCAATGGTGACAAGTTGGGAGGAGAGCCACTTTAAAATGGCAGTGAAAGCCTTCCTGGGGAGGTGACATTTTAGGGAGACCTGCATGGTGAGATGGATCCAGCCAGGTGAGGATCTGATGGAGACCATTGCCAGGCAGAGGACCACTCCCGCCCAGACTGCAGACCATCCTTTTAGTATGTAGCCACCACTGTATCAGAGCCAGGTCTAATGACTTCCTGGGTTGAGCCTTACGTAGCCAAGCTTCTCCTGAAGTGAGAGGCTGGGCCAGGCCCTATGGCTGCTATTAGTCAAATGCACAGGACCTGGTGCCATGTAGTCATTGTCTTTGACTCAGTCCCACCCGGAAACTGCCAAAGAAGGTGCAGCAAAACTCTGGACGTTGCACTTCTAGGGGGTGATGAAATTCTGGCACAGGTTTAGTGCTAACCCAAGAAATTCACAGAAGAAAGGATTCTCGGAGCAAGGAAATTTCTTGGAAGCTGCTTGCTTTATTTTTCATAAGAACTCCAGAATTTGAACTCATGGCAAAACATGGAGTTGGCTGTTTCTTTTAAGTCTTTTCAAAGGCAAATGGTGGAAAGTTCTGTCCCATCTTATGAATAAATTATCTTTGTCCTCTAATGCCTAAAAGGCTTCAGTTCTACAGACCTCTGTCTGTTGGTGGCTTTCTAAAGACCTCACTACTCAGAGTGATATTTCTCTATTTGAGCAAATGATACTAAGAAAATTCTTAATAATCAGAACTCTTTTATGCCTTTTTGGCTAATTTGCTGATGAAGCTCTGAGAACAAAGGCATAGGTTTACTACACAAATTAGAAACTATAAGGCTCTTCCAAGCCTTCTGAACATTTCAGAAGTGCCTTCTAAAATTGATTCATAATTTAGTGGGCTTTGCTTATCACAGGGTAGAGGTAGCTTGGCTGACTCCTTACACTTCATTTAGTTTTGCTGTGAAACATTCCACTGCATGAAGAATGTTCTAGTCCTCTGCCATAGAGTACTGCTCACCAGTGGTAGAGGGAGCTTCAACAATTCAGTTCACCTCTGTATTTGTTGAGCATTAAGAAACACCACTACAACCCAGGCAGAATGGGCTATGACATGAAACTACATATGAAACTTCAGTCCAGATTCCTATACAAGGCTAGAGCATTATATGGACAGACACAATTGTGTGTCTTCTCTGTGCCAGAAAGAAATGAATGGCATTTTGTTCTCTTAACAGCCTTTTATACTGTTTCCTGAGGCCAGCCTTCAGTTTAGGGCCATCTCAGCCATGGCAAGGATGGTTCTGTGTCTCATCTTCATCAACTCCCCAAGATGTCTTGGTTCCTAAGAAGCCACCATGTGTCTAGCTGCCCTGCTCTGAGCCAGTCTGCATCACCAGATGACCTCAGTCACAGCTGCCACTCTCTGCCATTCATAAGCAGATGTTAAGTTGAGAAGCCCTGAATGCAAAAATTTGAATTTGTGATGCAGGCAAGATACTTCTGCTTTTTTTACCTTTGTGGCCAGCAATGGGGATCTTCCTGCTAGCTGTCCTGCAGAAGGCTTTATGGGCAGCACGTAAATCAAAGACCAGTTGCCAAAATCCTTGTCTTTGTTAGGTGATCCCTGCACAGCTCTGCCGGAGCCAAAATGTCTCATTGACCTGAAAATTGCTCTTTTGATCTTGTAGCTCAGTTTGCATCTTTTCCCGTAATGGTTTTGTTGCTGCTGCAGCTATTCTTGCTCAGGGTTTGAGACGAGCTCCTATGTCTACACTCACCATATTTGGCCTGTGGAGGGAGTTTGTATTCTGGTTCTGTTTTGTTTTAAAAATACCAGCGTAAATATTCTTTCTGTGTTTGTGAAGAGCTGTGAGAGCTTTCATGGTTTTCTTTATATAATACAATAGACGTCTTCCTACCGCAGGTCATTGCTACCAAATGGATATTTTGAAATTCCTTTTCCTGTTGCTTGCTAAAATCTTCTCCCCAGTCTGAGGCTTTGCTCTAATTAAGGCCTAATAATCTTGCCCATCTTCCCCAGCCTAGAGTGTGACGCGGAGTCCCTGCCCCGAGGGCCTTACAAGCCAGTGAGATGAGAAAACAAAAGCCACCAGTTGAGAATGTGGTTAAATCCCTGAAGGGCAGTGCCCTTGTAATTTTCCCCCCTTTCCTCTTATTTCTTGAGCTGTGGAAGGGAAGAGGGAAAGAGAGGGGCTACATCACTGAAAGATTTTCTAGGAAATGCAGGATATTGAGGAAAACTGTGGAAGAGATCTGGGAGGCAAATTGGGGAGATGGAGATCACTGCAGACTGAGACGAGTGGGTGCAGAAAATAAAAAGAGAGAAAAAAGAGAGCAGTCAGGGCAGACAAAGGAGATGCTGCTGTCTGCACCCTGGATCGGGGGTGCTGGGTACAAGGGAGAAAGAGTGAGGTGGGGTTGAAACTAGAAAAACAGGTCTTGGGAGAACCCCTAAAATGCAGGCTGCAGGTCTGCTGTGTAGAGACTGGGTGCTAGGATGCTCTGTCTGGCTTCAGTCATAATGCTGGCCTTGCTGCTTAAGGATCCCCCTTGCCTATAATGAGGCGCCTGCAGATTGGCATCCTCAAGAATGATTTATCCCAGAGTCTTACAATGTTTATATCCCAAGCTGCCCACTCTAGGTGAGGAAGCCTGAGAGTGCCCTCTCCCCACTATTGCGTGACTAGATCTGGACTAAACTTCAATTAAATAAGCAGATTTTTACAGGGACTGTAGCAGAGTGCTTTTGGTCTTCTGCAAAACTCAGACCTAAAATATCTGTTTGAGCTGCAGATTTTAGAAACTCTCCTTCCCAAAGCCATGTTGCCCACAGCAGGCATTCTGCTCCGCCTTTGGGGGCCCCAAAGCCTGTCCTTCCTTGCTCTTCCCCAGCCTACGCAGCCCCTGGTCGGAGTGACTGTTAAACCATCTCCAGTGTGATAAATCCTGCATGTCTAGTGTCAGTCATAATTGTCTCCAAGAGAACCACGCCTGGCTGGCACACCAGTCCTTACTGCATCCATCATCCTGATACTTTTTGCTTTGCCCTCACAACAGTGTGAACCACAGACTTCAGCTGCAGTGTAGACCCGAGACCACTTTATTCTACCATTGTGGCAACTGTGGCCCAGAGAAGATGTGACTTCTCTGGGTCACTTGGAGTGTTGAGTGGCCATGCTTGACTCCTAGTCCAGTGCTCTTTCTACTAAACCAAGATGCTTTTAGGGCAGAGGGAAAACCCTGCTCCAATCTAGAGGTTTGCAAACTTTTTCTATAAAGGGTCAGATAGTAAATATTTTAGGTTTTCTGGATCGAGGCAAAACTGAGGATGTTATGTAGGTATTTACATGGTAATTGAAAAAACAAATTTCCACAAAGTTTTCATTGACAAAATAAACATATAATATTACATATAGCAGTAATAAGTATATACTACCTTAGATACAAAAATGAATGACTGGCTCTGTCCCAAAAAAACTTCACATATGGACACTGAAATTTGATTTTTATGTGATCTTCACATCATGAAATATTATTCCCCTTTATATTTTTTCAATCAAGTGAAATTATAAGAACCATTCTCAGCTTGCAATCTACACAAAAGCTGGTGGCAGGCTGAATTGAGCCTGCAGGCCCTAGTCTGTGAACCCATATTCTGAGTCAAAATCTACAAACTGAGCGTCCATTGGCCAGTCCAGCCCACATAGTGTTTTGTTTGACTTTTAACAATATTTTTAATTGAATCAGTTGTTAATAGTTTCATTTTCTAATTTTTTAATTGCTTTACTTTTTTATTCTAATTATTAAAGTAATATATACTAAAAGTATTTGTTTGGAATGTCAACATTTTGGCATGTATGTATGCTTTCAGTCTGTGCACAATTTTTTTAATACTTGAGATAGTGTTTTGTAGATAAAGTATCTTCTTTCTTTTCACTTAATATATCATTTTAAAGCCTTTTACTAACATAATCGTTTAAGACTTCATTATGAAAATCTTAAACATATGTTGAATACGGAAAGATGAATGAGTTTAATGAGTCCCTGTGTAGCCACCACCCAGCTTCAACAGTTCTCAATGCTGGGCCAATCTTGTTTCATCTGAATCCTTTCCTGTAGTATTTTGAAGCAAATCCCAGACATTATATCATTTTATCTCTAAGTATTTTAGTATGATTCCCTAAAAGATGAACACTAAGAGAAAGCCCTTTTTCTTAGGATATAAATACTGGAGTACTTAGGAGTAAAAGTAATGTCTATGACTTAAAAATGGTTCAGGAAAAGAGGAATAGATATGGGTGGAATGTATATAGGAGTTTTTAGCACTACTCTTGCAATTCTATCAGTTTGAAATATTTCTAAGTAAAAAGTTTTTAAAATGTGACTTACTTAAAGCAATACATCCAAAAGATGTGGATTACTAAGAAAAATAACCACAGTATCATTATCAGACCAACAAATGACAGTAATTCTTTAATAACATCAGATATCATAGTCAGCATTTGTCCTAACTTGACCTAATTTGTCCAGTTAGGTCATTTAAAGAAAATAATTTATTTGTTCAAAGCACAATTCCAAATAAGGTCCTTAAAAAACAATAGATATTCCCTTAAATTCCATTTAATCTGTTGATTTCCCTCCCTCTCTTTCTTGTATCCTTGCTATTGCTGGAAAAATTTTATCAAAGAAACAGCTTGTTTGACCTGTCTGGTTTCTCTCAATCTGAAATTTGATGATTGCACTCTTTGGTGCTATTTTACATGTTCTTCTGTCTCATAGATGTTCTGTAAATTGGTAGTTACCCCTACAGACTTGATCAGATTTAGATACCTTTTTTTTTTAATGTAGTCTACATTTCAGCGATTTTTATATAAAAATCCTGATTTGGGCTTCATTGGGAAATTCTGTAGATCTGGCTGGCATTCCCACTTGGCAACAGTTGGTCTGGGGCTGGGCAGTGACCACACCCACTCCCCGTTTAGGTGGGACAGGAATCCTCCTCTAGGCTCCAGTTCCCATTGCTTCCCGCCTGGCTCCCAGGCGCACTGGAAGTTGACACCCCCTGTTCTCAACACTGTCCCTTCACTGGCTTTCGTAGCCTTCTCGACAGTATCACAGGAGGCCTTTCAGGAATGTGGTGGAGATTAGAGAAAATGATTTGGACAGGGACTTTCTTAAAATGTCTGAAGGGGAAAAGATAAGCAACCAAATAAGGGGAAGCTAAGTGGTAGAATTTGGTGAGTGCCTAGGATGAGGGAAACAGAGAAGTAAAACAACAAATCAAGAGTGCCACAAATATTGGAGGCAGACCGAGTTACAGACTCCTAAACCATGCAGGAAACAAAAAAAACAAGTGTGTTTAAAGTGACAACACATTATGTCTTTTTATATATTATGGCGATAGTGAAACCTTAAAAATGAAAGAGAAGGGGGCAATCAATGTGGATGGAACTGGCCAACAGTCCTAATTTAGGGCAGGCAGGTGGCTGGGGCATAACAGAGATCACGTGGGGATTAAAGGGAATGAGGTGGAAAATGTGAGGAAAGTCTCCTAGAAAAGGAGATGCTGTGGAGATGTTGGAGAACTGGTAGAAATGTAAGAAAGGAGAGAATCTTGGAAGTCTTAGAATTTTTTTTCCTGATTTGTAAATGTGTTGAAATGAAAAGTATTATGAAGATAGAGAAAAATAAATCACATTTAGTTGTTTCGAAAAGAATAAACCCTTACAGAAAATAAAATTATGACAAGTTAGGATGTTCCTGGAAATTTCCAGATAGTTCCCCATACTCAGAAGAATGATTAAGAGAGAGAATCAGCGACTGGTTTTGAGGAAGGGTGGAAAATTTTGAAGGATGAGCTGATTATGTAAGTTTTAGGCTGTGGTGCTTAGAACTGTTGCCATGATATTTTAGTTATTAATAACAATTTGGGGGAAATCTACTCAATTCTGGAGAAACTTTTGGCTCTAATGAGAAAGAAATGCCACCGTTTGTGAATTCCCAAGCAGACGTAAGGAGCCATTCACTTGGTAAGCTTCTTAGGAAAGCCAGAGTCGATTTCACCTTAACAAGCTGTTGACAGCATCTGATCAAGGTACCACCTGGAACATGTTAGCAGCCCCAAGAAATGGACTGTGGAGTCAGACCTGTGTTTAAATCTTCTATGTCACTTACCATGTGACCCTGGCAGCTTATCCATGGAAAATTTCTAGGGTATAAAGGTTGCTTTATACACAGTGGCTCTTATTCTTACCACCTGAATGGAAGGAACTTTAAACTCTGAATACTTGACTTCCAGCACTAACAGCCACAACATCTGACACTCCCAGAGCACATACTGTGTGCCAGGCACTGTTGTAGATGCTTCACATGTATTATCCCATTTAACTATCAAAAAAACCAATGAGGTAGGCCTCCATTATAATTAGCCCCATTTTATATATGAGAAAGTTGAGGCTCAGCGAGATTCAGTAACTTGCCCAAAGTTACACAGTGAGTGCCCTCGTTAGTGACAAAGCTGGGCTTTAAACCCAGGCAGGCAGAATCCACAGACCAAAATGCCTTGCTCTACCCCTTCCCACTTTATAATCCCAGGGGAAGCAGAGAGAACAATGCCCTATAGTGGCACTTCCCATCCATGGTTCCTAATTCGTGTACTTCAGTTTTCATGGAGGTCTCCGAATGATTTTTCTGAGTTCCCAAAAGCGTCAGTGGAAACATTGCATTCAGACCACAAGTTTCTTTAGGTTGGAATCCACAAGTAACAACGGGTTAGCTCAGGTTTTGTAGAAGATCTGATTGGCATTTACATAAACAAATACATTGCAGCGTTGTTTTTTAAGGGGGAAGATGAATCATTAGTTAAGAAATGCAATTTAGTGGAATAGATGTTTCTAAACGTGTGGCCTACAGTGAGAGAATAAAGGGTGCCTGGCTTTGAGGAAGTGGGAAATTACTAGTGTACATGTGTATGCATGTTCCCAAGCTTCCAGCCTTCAAAACCCTGCCTTTATTTTTAAATTATATGATTCTTTAATTTGACTTTAAGTCAATATATTTTGCCTTGCTTATTTAAAATGTCTTGCTGGCTTTGTATTTAATATTGGAATCTACTTTATTCATTAAAATGATCACATTCCTAAAACATGGTCAGGAACTAGAATGCAGAATTAAATTGTATTCTAAGCTAAAATGGGATGTACGTCAAGCAAAGAATAGACTTTTTATCCTTTTAAGTTGCAACTTAGGACTGAATCATTTTTTAAAGAAAATTTTAAAATACCAAAACACGGAGAACACGGATGTATTTTTAAAAACAAACAAAACCTGTATACTAGTGCACTAAGCTGTTAACTCCACAAGGGGAGTTTGTGGCAGGCCTCAGTAAATATTTTTTCAATGAGCAGTGCCTGAATCTTGGAAGAAAGATCCTAGCAGACAGTCAGTGCCCTTTATGAACAAGGACTGGGTCTTTTGGTGAAAACACCTTGGGAAAATCAATCTAGGGCTCTTCTGACAGCCATGGGAAAGCACAGGTGACACCTATGCCTGAGAATCTGTTTAAATTAAAACTGCGCTCGACTTTCTGTTTCCCGCCGCTCTGAGATGTGCAGGGTTTGGATGCTGTCTGGGATCTGGATCCGGAACCCAGAGACCCTTCTGCGGACCCAGGCATTGCTCTGGTAGTGACTAGGCTGTGTGGCCGTGAGACCTCTCACTGGGTCGTCCTTCTGGCAGGTTCTGAATCGCGTTCTCACCCTAGAAGGCGAAGCCGGAGGCAGCTGCCCCCTTGGTGGCGCCTGGGGCCTCGCGGGGCCGTCGTGGGTACCGCGCCTCCCATCGCACCCAGGTAGGGTCAGGGGCCCCGCGCGGCCGTCGTGCGTGCCCATCCGGGCCCCGCTGCCCTCCCGAGGCCTCATCCTCGGCGCTGCGGTGTCCTGGCGCCCCGGCCCGTGGACTGAGGGTCGAACCGACCTCCTCCCGGCCGGGCCGCGTCCCCCAGCCTGCGCCGGGGGCGGGCCAGGGCGCCAGAGCCGAGCCGCCGGCGTCCATTTTCTGGGCGGTGCTGTGTGGCGCAGCGACCGGACTCGCGGGTCCGGAAGAGCCATGGACCCCCAGAGAAACGCGCTTGCGGTGGAGCAGTCGCGCCCTGTAAGTGCCACCCGCAGGGTCTGCGTGCGGGGCTGGGTGGGCGAGGCGCGGCCTGCGGGCGCGGGGCCCTGGGCGCGGCCAGCCTGACCCCTCCTCTCCCCAGGAGGGAGCCTGGAAACCTGGCTGGGAAACCCTCGCGCTGGGCAGTGAGCGCTGCAGCCGCTGCAAAACGAGCTGGTGCAGGGACCCAGCGCCCGCAGGTGCCCAGACTCCGGGGCCTGCGCCCTGAGGGTTGTGGGGGGTTCGAGTGCAGGTCGGGGCTGGTTGCGTCGCATCTAGTGGCCTATCTGCGCATTTGTGCTAGAGGGCGGGTGGCCGGGGGAGAAATGCGCACCCATGTGCTGGGGACGTTCTGGGCTCAGGTCCAGCAGGCTCCGAAACTGCACTGACAGTCACAGACCCCCACCCCATCTCCAGCCTCCCTGGACTGCGACTTGGACCCCAGTCCAGACCCTGCGGGAACCTGATAATTTCCTTGGTTCAGCACCAAACCCTTGGAATTGAATGGGACATGGGAAAGGCAAGGCCCTGCCCCCAGGGTTTTCAATCTCAGCCTCCTACTTGTGCAGGTAGTTGCGTCTGTTCTGCCCCTACTACACAGAGCCGGCTCTAAGACACTTCTTTGCAGGGTATATAATAAATCACCTGAGAGTTTAGTCCATCAGCGGTTCCACTTTATAATTCTGATCTGCTTTAGGTAGGTGACCAATTCCATTCTGGATTTTGGCCCTATTTGAATATCCCTTTTAAGGATCCATTATAGATGATATGTGTTACTGTGCCCTATACATTTAAAGATTAAAGACTTTTCTCCTAATTATGAAGCTCAGCCACTCTGTCAGGTTGCCATGGTTAGAAAGCATAGGAGGATTTAATCTGCTGTTTCAGACAAATTAGTAACATACTATCTGTAAGTGTAATATTCTTTCAACAAGAGTAGGGACCCCTTAGAAGATTCTGAAATCCATTTAGTGGGTTACTACTGGAATTTTTTTAAAGATAGAGAATATATAATGCAATATACAAAATAATAGAATAGTAAATATCAGAGCACATTGCACATAGTAAGTGGTGTTTTGAGACTGGTATTTCAATAATTCAAAAGGGGCTGATATCTGATATTCTTTGGTTAAGTAATAAAATTAGTTATGTGTCAGTGTATCTCAGGCTTTGTAACAATCATACATGAAAATGCACATTTTGCTAAATTAACCTCATTCTTACATGATTTAAGTCCCAGATCTAACATAAACTAGCTGTGTGACCTTGAAGAGATTCCATGACCTCTCAGAGCCCCCTTCTGTGTAGCTGTAAAATGGGGAATGTCTTCTACATCTGAGGGTATTATGAAGACTGTATGAGGTCACATATGTCCAGTTACTTTGCTCAGCACTTGAATTATAGTAGGTATTCAGTACCCATGCTAATTACAGTTACCATTGATGCTGAAATATTAAGTCGTGTCAGCCAGTCATGAGGCACTGCATTATTTCTTTTCTCTTTTATTTTTAGATTTTGATGTGGAAGAGATGGAAGACTCAGAACCAAGGATTTCCAAGTGATTTCTTCCAAAACACGAGAAACTAACTCTGTTAAGACTGGTCTGTTCTGACTGAGGTAACTGACTTTGTGTCTCTCCTTAGTCTACATGAAATAGGAAATGGTTTTTCTGAGGGGCTGATTCCCAAGGGGCAGATGGTTTGCTCTAGTGATCTATGAGGTGTGGGGATTATGTGTGACAGTGACATTGAAGTGAACTGTGAGACTCCTGTTTTGAAGGAGTAACTAAGTGAACAGGGCTTCAGGACAACTGGTTTCTCATTCCAGTTCTGCCAGTGACTTGGGGAGCTTCTGTAAGTCTTTGATTTAGAGATCTCCATTTTCCCCAGGCCAGAAGGACCTGCAGATATCACTGAGACCCAGAGAGTTTTAAATGACTCTTTAGGGTGACTCCCTGAGCTGGGGTAGTTCCACAGGACTGGAACTCGGTTGCTCAGTCATGCAGCTGGCTTCAGGGCCTGCTATGAGGTGAGCACTGTGCTAGGAACAGAGGGTACAAGTACAAAGAGCCTATCCCCAGGACATTTGTAGTTTGTGTAGACAAGTACCAACAGCCCAGCACACTAGACTGTACTTCTGAGGCATGTACAAAGTCCCAGATAGTGATCGTAACAACTACCATTTACCAAAGACTGTTGCATGTATGCACAAGGACTTTAGATGCTGTATTTTAATCTACCCACAATACCCCTGTGAGGTCAGGAAGAATAGATGTGAAGGATTGAAATGTAAAAATGCAGACAGGTCACGTAGGGCTTTGCATCTCAGACTACATTTGTAGGGCACATTCCGTATGCAGAACACAATGCTAGGACCACAAAGTTCAAGGCAAAGTGCTTGCCCTTGAGAAGTTTGCAGATGGAAATCCAAAGAAGTCAGATGGGCAGCATCTGACATTCATACCTCCTCCTCCAGCAGTCAGCGTGGGGTCTGCCACAGGAAGAGCTCCGAGTAGCTGGCATGCCACGGTTCTTGCCCCTCAATGCATTTTTCATTATTTTCAAATTTAGCAGATACATCTGTCCATTATTAAAACTTATACTTTTCATTTTATAGGCAAAAGTAAGGCCTTCTCTGAATTAATTCAGTTATTCATTCAACAAATGTTTATTGAGTACCCAGAAGGCACTTGGTTTATTCAAGACCAAACATATTACTATGTTTTTACAATCATGATATTAGTCATGTTCAGACTTTTAGCAAGAATTATTTGTTCAACTGTTAGAGATTTTCCATTGTTAACATGCTGGAATATCAGCTCCAAGGGTATTGGAGGTTAACCCTAATTTACAGGGTGCAAAGTTAGAGGTAGCTCCAATAATTTTATTCAGTAACAGAAATTCAGATTGTAAGTCTTGAATGCCATTTGTAATAAACTTAAGCTCCAAAAAAATGAGATATTGGAGGTGCTTTGTAAACTCTTGGAGTTCTATAAATGTCATACAGCAAATATTGAGTACCTACATGACTATGTCACTCTGCTAGAAAGAATGGAAGATCCAGCAGCAAAAAGATCTGGTCCCTTCCCCCCTCAGACTCTGTTACATAGGTGAGGAAATAGAATGTGCAGAATAACATGTGGCAAATGCCAAAAAAAAAGGTATTTTGGTAATCTGAGGAAGAAGATGTCTCTGCTACCTCGAGGAGTCAAGAGACTCTTTATTGAGAAAAAGCATTTAAGCAAGTCTTTAAAGGATGTGGAGTTTCCATAAAAGAGATAGGGAGGAGGCATGTGAGATAGGAGAAATAGCAGAACAAGAAAGCAGGGAGCGTATCAGGGAAAGGTAGTAAGTCTAAATGAGTTAGAACTGGTCTGTACAGGCATCCAGTGGGAAGCAAATTGATGGACATTCAGTGCCAAATGGTAATGGTTTTAGCTGCCAAGCCAGGGAATGTGAATGTATGAACCAGTAGAAGTCATTGAACAGGGAGTTCATGGCTCTGCATTAGGAGCATGCTCTCGTGGGTAGCTCATGGGAAGCTTAGGAGGAAAAGCGAGGTGGAGACCAGTTTGAAGGTCACCACAATCCACCGAGGAAAAGGGGGGAGAAAGGCCTGAAATGGGTGATAGTGAAATGAAAAAGGAACAGATGTAAAGACAGCTCAATAGAGAAGGAACAGCTCAAACTGACACCGAGATTTCCAAAGAAGGAAACTTAGAACGAGGTGAGGGGCTACATTTGAGAGGTGCTGAATTTGAAGTGTTGAAATATGACCTCTCCAAGGCAGATGGGGGCTTTGTGCTACAGAGGAAGGCCAGAGCTCATCTGGGAGTCATTTCCATATAAGAAAAGTCAAGAGGTGGGAGAAGAGATTTTCCAGAGAGAGAATATAGGGAAGGAAGCAAGCATGGAAGATGGAGTCTAATGAGAAAGGAAAGACCTAGGGAGGGCCTGCAGAGGAGTCTGGCAGGAAAGCAAGGAAGTACCGTGAGCGAACTTGACTCCAGAAGCTAGCAGAAAGTGGTTACCCAGTTGGGGGAGTCGCAAGTGTCAAATGCTAGATGGGGAAGAGGAGGCCCAGGAGGGCCACTGAATTGACAAGTGCTGGGTCATGTCTTCGGTGGTGCTTTCCTTTGTAAGGTAATATGACTTGCAGAATGAATATTTAGTGGCTTCATTTGCAGAAATTTGTAGCTTGCATAATTCAAAAGTGGCTGTTAAACTGGGCCCTAACAAACCCCCAAACACACTTTTGATTACCAAAATTCAGGCTGTTAAGTGTGGTTCTGATAGCAGTCATATGCTTTTATTCTGTTGTCAGCAGACAGACCAAGGCATATGGGTTAATCGAGTATTTCTTTAAAAACTACATTTGTGTTGATACAGAAGGTTTTCTAAAAGAAATATAATTCTTTTGCCTTTTACCAAATGGCTATTGTATGATGTGGGGGGCTGGGGAGGAGGGGAGAGAGAGAGACAGAGAGAGTGTATGTGTGTTTCATGGGCATATGAGCTTAATACAATGGAATGAGAAGACTGGGGTCAGATAAATCTAGTTTCACAACCTCCCTGGGCCATTTTCCAGGCATGTGACTTCAAAAAAGTTTCTCTCTCTAAGCCTAACTTTTTCCATCTATAATTCAAATACGATTATTTTGAAGATTGAGTAATGTATAATTTGGTCCAGGATCTATATGCTGTAATAAGCAGTTAATGTTGATTGGTTTACTGTTAAAACCTTGTGTAGGTATGTACATTTCTATATAATATGCGTCTATGCATGAAGCTTTATCCTTATGACTCATTGTAATACGTGTATTTTATCATGGCAAGACCATACTTCCCACTATAACTGATCTATCCTGTGATAATTTAAGTGACTAGCAATTTAATATGAATAAATCCACCTGGGGAATTTATTAAAATGTAGGCTTACAGGCCCCTGGCCCAGAGTTTCTAAGTCAATAGACTTGGGTGGGGCCCCTGGCAATTGTCATTTTCAACAAGCAGTGCCGTGATGAAGATGAACAAATGGCAATTTCTGGGAAGCAGAGGAAGGGGTAATAAACCTTAGGCTGGATATGCAAGTCTCGGTTCAATTCCTATTAGAGACATGTCTGTGCTCCAAAGTTTTCTATTTATATCATTCATATTTATGGATTAAATTTGTAATAAGGTAAAAACAAATGGATTCCAGATAGATGAGGAATGGTGGTATTTTCGCATTCTACCATCTCCATCTGCAGTATATCCACAGCAGTAGTGGGTGACACACAGCCCCCAAATCCACTTCTTTTCCTATGAAGTAAGTGGTGACACCCTGTCCCTATGCCCAAGCATTTGCAAAGCTAATGTAACTTTAAGGGTTGTTACCCATAACATAGGTAATGGCAGCAATGTTGCATGGTCATGCCATTAAAATATTTTGAGGCATTTATCTGCCTGACTCTGTATCTTCTGGTTGATAATTATCTTTGTCATTTTATTATATTTCCCTTGTTCTCTGCATCTTGGAATCATGAAATTTTTAGGTTACTTCACGTTCCTGTACCCCAACCTCACTTTATAGATGTGAAAATAATTTGTGCTTTTTTTCTCTTAATACAACCTCTCTTCTTTGCTTATTCACAAGAAAGGACTGAGACATAAATACGTGTTTTGTGTTTAAGCTATGCGTGTGAATATAAAATGTTATCATTTATATATATAACATTTATATTTTTATATATATAGTCATTTATAGCATTGTTAGCCTTCCATCGATGGTTTGCTTCTTGTGGGGGAGGGTGTCAGCGGCCTGGAGCCTTGTCTGGAAATAGAGGTGTTCCATTTATACCCAGAGTGCTGGAAGGAACAAACGGAACTGACTCGTGGTGTGAAGTCTGTGCCTCAGCCATCTTATTAGAGCCTCAAAATAACCTGGTGTGGTGGAAATTGAGGCACAGAGGCTTAGAAATGCAGCTCCTGTTGTGGAGATGAGATTTTCACCCCCTGGGGTCTCACTCCAAAGTCCATCCTCTTCTCCCCACACCCTGTTGTTTCCCCAGCCACTTACCAAGGGTATGGAGTAGGTCATTGTTCCTGATGGTAGCTTAGAGACTCAGAGACCCTTATCCCTGATATTATTATAACTGCAGAATTTTTGACAAGCAGCAAATGGGCAAATTTGAAATTGTTCAACAAGTTCAACTCTGTGCCAGGTACCAGAGCAGGACCCCACCCCCCCACTCAGGGGCCTCCCTATCTCCCCCCGCCCATGCTTATCTACCATCCGTGTGCTGTTGCAAGCTTTTCTTTTAGAGTGAAAACCCCAATGGATTTTTACACTGATGATCAGTCCGTTTGTGTCTTGCTCTAGCTTTCACTGTCCCTGTGTGGGGCTCAGTGTTCCCAGTCACTGTGCCAGTTGAAAGTTTGAAACAATCCCTTGGGGGATTACGGGGTCGTGCTCAGTATTCGTTGATTATCCTCTGAGCACTGAGGAAGTTGGGGGGTGGCCAAGGGGGCGGTCGAAAGAGCCCAGAGCCTTGCCTCAGGAGGTTGCAGAGATGTAAAAAGACCACGGAGTGAGAGACCAGAGGGGGTGCCTAAGACTGTACCCTGCGACCCACTGTGCAACCTTGGGAAGGAAAGTCGTCTAAAGTTGGCTGGGTTTCCTCACCTGTAATCAGAGAAGGTTTGGCTCAGTGATGACTGACATTCCTTCCAGCTCTGAGATGCAGTAATTCTATTTCCTCTCCAGAAGAAAAGCAGAGATGCTGGGACAGGCAGATAGAAAGGGGGTCCAGGGTTAACTCCATGTCTGAGGACTTCCAGGGGTCCTGATTTCAAAGCTTCCTCTGACTGTCCTCAGAGATATACTCATACTAGCCAGACTTTGGGCTCTGCCTTTACTCTGTACACTTTTGAGTAAAGTGTGTGAATCTAAGAGTGGGAGGTCTCCTCCTTTGGAGGAGACAAGGAGAGAATTGAGTCTGGTTGGGAATAAATCAAAAGGTGACAAAATGGGAGGTGGGAATCATGGTTCTCAAATTCTATGTCTAGAAAGAGCCTTAGAAGTAAACAAGCACAATCTCTTCACATTCCAGATAAGGACATAAGAGTCTAGGGAATTCATAGGACTTGCTCAAGGTCACACAGTTAGTGGCAGACTGGGAGCAGAACCCAGTGTCTATGCCCTGTCCGGTGTGTGTTCTGCAGAAACAGGTAGGTTAGGCTCTAAGGCAGGGGAGCAGGCGATGGTGGTGGGCAAGTGAAGTTGAAAGGGGCTGGAGCTGTCCTGTCTGGGAGAGTGGACCACAGTGCCTACTGGGCTGCTGGTGAGCAAGTGTGGGACACCACAGTGCAACACTTCCAGCCTTTTGAAGCAGTTGGGTTCTTGTCAGCTAAGGTAGTCCAGAAGATTTATTTTTAAACTGGGAGAGGCAGAAGGCTGTTTCCTATTTTTTTTAAATGCATTTCCCCTCTCTTACTGAAATGAAAATTACTAAGTTATACAATAATTTTAAGAGGAATTAAATATTTTCTCAGGGAGTATAAAAAGGATGATGCAGCTTACACTGGCTACTTCTGCTCCTGTGTTCTGCTGGCCCATTTTGCTGGCCACTTCCATGCATGTGTTCATGCTGGGGTACATTTTAATAAATTCGGCAGCTGTTTAAGTCCTAGAGGGACATCCTGGGGTTATTTCAGCAACCATGAAGGCAGGCTTTGTGCAAGGTGACATAGGCATGAGCTGCCACTTCCTGCTTTATGAGTTGGATCTTGTGTTTAGGCCCTGTTTTGTTTGTGTTATTTTTCCTCTTCATGCATTAGAACAACTTCTGATTATTTGTAGAGTTGATTGCAATTAGATAATAAGACTGCCAATTCAGTAAAAGCAAAACCGAATTTACTATTTTGCCAGGCAAGAGAGACTCGTGTTCCAAGTCAGTCTCCCCAAACTTATATGCATTTTCACGTCATCATGGAGATCTCCGATTCACTCTAATCCAGCATTCAGTCACTTCTAGATCAAAGTGAGGATTTCCTTTCTTTAAAACCCTCTCAGCAATCGGGTCTATCCCTGCTTATACCTGTGTATTCTGGCCTTGTAGTCCCTGACACAGCTCAAAGAACAAGGCCTCCCTTGGTCTGTCTTTGTGCTCATTGCTGGAAGCACTTTTCTGCCTCTCAGGAGCCAGAGTCGCGCTTGCTTCCCAGGTGCCTGTCGTGGGCCCTACCTTCTTCTGGTGTGTGCCCAGCCCTTCCCTTGGGCTAGTGTGAGGTCCACCTGCTTTAGCAGGAGGACCACTCTGAGGAAGCTGGAGGCACTGGCAGAGATGGAAAAAGTGGTGACGTGGCACTGAAATGAAGCCCCGAATGGGGTTTTACTCAGACGTTAGAGGACTGGCCTACCCTGAGTGCTGTGCTAAATAGAGTTTAAAAAAAAAAAACACCTGACCTTTAAAATTTTTCCTGTCAAGGTCTAGCAACTCTGAAGTCTCTAGCCACTCCGCACTGCCTGTTGACTTTCTGCACAGAAGCCTAGGAGACTAAAAATTACCCGGGAGACACGTTTTTTCCTAAACGAATATACACGATGGAGCGATTTTCTTACCTGTTTTGTTGTATATTTAATAGTCTTAATATCTGTTTTTGTTTTTGACATAGTCAGGAAATCGTTCAAGAGCTTTTTGCCACATTTGAATGGTTTATTTTAAGATTTTCTATTTAACGATAGGAGCTTCTGATAAGATGATTTGCACTTCTTTCTATTTTAGGAAATACTTTTTGAGGTCTTTTTTTTTTTCTTTTATGAAGTTTAAATGGAAGTCTTACCTTCAGTCCTAGCAGCTACCTTACATTAAAAATGACCTATTCCCCCCGCCCCCCACCCCATGAGGTTCCCTTGCTCAGGGAGGATAAAAAAAGTCCGGTGATTAGTCATTGTGGCGTTCAGCAAACAAATGCTTTGGAGGCCATGAATTATGTTACTGATCGGGGAAAAAAAGTTTGTCTGTCTCCAGACAGTTACTCTTGTGAAAAGTAAGTGCCCTGTATTCCCAGAAGGTCCCTTGAGTGTCCTGTTTGTTGTGCTCAGGTCTCTCAAACCGGTGGCCATTTTCTGTGAGTTTGAATCCCTGTGTGAAACTCCTCCCACTGTGGAGTCTATGAGCATTTGTTTTCTAAAATGAAAGCACAAGCAGAAACTCGAGCTGTTCTACAGAACAGCCTGTTCTTTAGATTTTTTTTTTAGATCAGTGTATTTAAAGCGTAATTTTTCTGAAAACCTTCTGGGGGTTTTTATCTGCAGTGGGTTTGGGTTTGTTTTGGGAATTTTACTTTTTTTAATGTAGGTAACTTGTTTATTGATGCAATTGCTGCCTGTTTCCCTCCAGATAATTTCACTCTAAAACAGGTGAGCAGGAACTCTTTGGATATCTGACTACTTACTGCCAGACACCTTCATTCAGTTTTCATCAAAGTTCTTTTGGGGTGAAATTGGCAAAAGCTAACTGGAACTTCATTCCTGTAATAGTCTTCCCTCCCCTCCCCCGACAGTTTTCCGCCAGTTGATTTCTTTTGTCTAAACCACTGTGCGTCCATTTGTGTGACCAGCCAGAGTTTCTGTAGCATTTTGGCAGTAGGAAAGCTCTTGTGCATCAGACCCACCGATGGGCTTGCTTGACAGCTCTGCTAGTCACCTGTGAATCCCAAGCGCCAGAAGAGGTGACTGTTTCACAATCCTGTGCTGGCCCAGAGGCAGACCTGTGCTGCCATGCTTGGCCTCCCTCCACAGATTACAGTATTGCCAGCAGTGGTTTTGAACTGGAAAAATGGGAGGTAGAAGAGAAATGGGAAAACATGGAAGGAGGAAATGTGTGTGCAAGGAAAGTAAGCACGTGAACTCAAGTATGTGAGAGCCCAGGTCCATACAAATGAGCTCTGTACACTGGCATTGTGTGTCAGGAGCCAGGTGTGAAAACACTGTGAAGGTGGGACTACCAGTTAACAGCGGGGAGGAGGCAGGACAGGACAGAGCCCGGAGCACCAGCACCTTTTCTCCACAATATCCCCATCAGCAGAAGAGACATTTAGATGGCTCTGCAGCCAGAGGGGTCAGCTCTGCATTTCCCGCCTCACCCCCCCACACCCCCCACACGCATACACACACATCGGTAGAAAAGAATTTGCTTCCTTGGGTTGACCACCATTCCTGACACACAATGCCAATATACAACTGAGTAGTTCTCAAAGATTCCCTGGGGACACTTGTCATCTTGGAGGATATGCTTTGTTGTGTTGATGCCATTGTGTGAAACCATGACTGGCAGGTACTCTGGGCTTCATTTCTGTGTTCTAGTTTTTGTAATTGTTTGTGTGACACAGTGATGAGACATGATACCAATTCAGAATACTCTGAGTGATTAGATGCTACCAATAAAGGCCTATGCATTTTCAGCATTATTGCTCCCTCTCATTACCTGCTAATGATGAATGTGGAGCCCTTTTTAAAAAGGGAAAGCTGGATGTATCTGTGAGTGTGCATCCGTGCTGATTGGAGTTGAATATCACCTTCTCCTCAGAGCTTGAGATGATACTGTAATTAAAGTGGCTTTTGAAGCAAAGTGAACAGTTTGGTATCTGCCATTCCACCCCCTGGGATTCATGTATTAGGACATTTTCCACAGGAGAATGAATAAACTGGAGGAATCCTAAAGAACAATTATGTGAGCCAAATATATTCCATGTTAAGGTTTCTCACTCCATCCTTCATTACAATGGAATACTTTGGTAATTTTGAAAGCTTGAATACTGATATCTCACCATATAAATTTTAGGAGACAATGAATCACTGTAAGAGGTTGAAATGTTATAGGCAGAAGAAAACTTATAAGTGATTTATACTTAGGTCTCTTTTAGTATCTAAAATTGAGATAACATCAAGAGGCAGGAAGATAATATGACTGTTCAATGTGGCTGGGTATAAAAAGATAGAGTGCTTAAGATTATGGCAAACTAGAGGGCATGAACATTTCTTTTAAAATACCACGAGGCCACTGGAACAGGTCTCCAGAGTGAATGCAGCCTCTGGACTGCTTGCACGCCAGCTGTAGAGCTACACCATCTGACTCAATCCACCCCTCTGGATTTCCTTAGTGGCAGCCTGCCCAGTCTTTTCCTGCAGAGTACTGGGCTTGAAGCTCTCCACAACCCAGCCCAAGAAAAAGTCATGGCCATCAAACTTTCTCCATGTCACAGCAAAAATGAGTGACTTTGGATGTAAATTGCATCCCTCTCATTCAGGCAAAGGGATTTTTCAGTAGGGTCAACAGCAGAACACAGCATGTGTGTCCAGGGGTATCCAGAGACATTCGGAGGAGCGTCAGACATAGTAGCCTTGATTAAGCTGCCCAGGGCTCAGTGTGCACATCTCAGGATGGCATAGGAAGAACCCAACAACGGGAGCTCCTCCCTATCCAGGCATGTCATTCCCAAGGCAGCTCAATGGAACCAAGCCTGCAGAGGTTAACCCGGATGGCTTCAGGCCATGAGATGACAGCAAAGGACAGGCATATCTTGATATATCTGGACTATTGTATTGACTTGCTCAGCCTGAGGATGCTTTCTGAAATATCAAGCATTTAGCAACTTCCTTTTAGCCCTATGCTGGGACAATGTGAGAATTGTCCCTTCTCAGTTGACACTTGATTAACCTTTTGCACATCCTGGAATTTATAATGCCTTCCATTTTACCTAAACATCTTTTAACCACTCCTGTTTTCATCAGGTCTGTTGGTGCTGAGTGTAGTATCTCTAAAGCCCTTAGCACAGGGCCTAACATGTAGAAAGTGCTCAGTAAATACCAGCTTTTGTTTATCATTGACATCATCATCATCACCATTATAACTGTTGGCATTTCACCAGCAGGTAAGAAAATTAGGTTTCCTTAAACCTTAAAGTCAGTTGTGTACCTCAGTCGTCTCCATGACCATGATAACATAAATGAAGAGATGGGCCTGCACATACATGACCACCATGTCTGAAAATGCACTTACCAAGATCCCCAGCTGAGTTACGCATGTTAGTGTTTGGGGGTGGGGGGGGCACTGCTCTAGTTCCCATAGCAAAGTACAGAGACAGACTTGCTTTGATATTGGGCCCTGCAGACTTGCTAGCTGGGAGTCTTCATGGGCGGGTACTGTGGGGAGTGCCTTTTATGTTATACCATTGGGATATGTGATGGGGTGGTTCTGACCATTAGAATCCGATTCTCAAGGCTGTTGTCCCCTGGCTGTGACCTTAACCTTGGCATAGCACCCGGTTCCTCTCCACCCTCCCCAACCCCAGCTGACCTTTTGGCCACACAAACCATGTTGCCAAGAAAGGAAATTCCCGCGTTAGAGGACAGAAAACCTTTGTGTGTTGGGGAACCGACACACATAATTATAATGTGGGACTTGAATGGTGGAACATGTATCAGTGTAAAAATGGAAGGTGATGAACACTCAGTGAAGGTTTTCAGACCCTAGTGGGTCGTGAGGAGGGACATGTAACTGAGCCTTCTTAATACTGGTGATCAAGAGTGTTGCCGGCTCCTAAGGAAACATTTTGGAAGATAGAAATAACCAATCCTATGCCGCCGTGGTGGCTTGTTGCCTGGACTGAAGCTACTAGGGTAGGGAGGAAAAAATGGCCATAGTGTCTTAGAAATGAAATCCTAGCTTCCTATTGTATTAATTTAGTTTGGAAAGTGATTTAACTAAAAGCCTTCCAGCCCTTCAAAGCTCTCAACTATATTGTGGTGGTAACATGACCTAGCACTTTGTTAATTTATGATTTTTTCCATTCTGTTTCATACTTTCAGATGGCCTTGTGCCCTGGATACTTAGTGGCCTGGTGTCCCTTGGGCAGCACAGGGCTTAGAAATGCAGCTGTTGATCTTAGTCATCCCTGAAATGGCTTTCTCTCTCTTGCTCCTTCCTGCCCCTGTCCGGGAACGCAGCTTGGAATTCTGGATCCCAGTCCCCTCTCTCCTTCGTCCAGATGAGCAGTTGTCATGGTGTCTGTAGTGGGTTGAGTGGTAGTCCTCAAAAGGTATGTCCACATCCTGAAGCTGTGAATGTGACCTTATTTGGAAAAACGGTCTTTCAGATGTTGTTTAGTTAAGGATCTTGAAATGAATTCATCCTTGATTGCCGGGTGGGCCCTAAATCCAGAACAAGTGTCCTCATAAGAGGCAAACAAAGGAGAGACACCTGAAGAAAAGGCTTTGTGAAGACTTACAGTAGAGACCGGAGTTATGTAGCCGCAAGCCAAGGAACCTCCAGAACCACTAGAAGGTGGAGGAGGCAAGGAAGGGCTGTCCCCTAAAGCCTTCGGCGAGACCACAGCCCTGCCAGCACCTTGATTTTGAACTTCTGGCCACCAGAACTGTGAGAGAATAATTTCTGTTGTTTAAAGTCACCAAGTATCTTTAAATTGGTGCAGTGTCCAGTCTAGCCTCCATTCAGGAGTGCCTGGGAACTTGTTAAAAATCATGTTTCTGGGGCCTTTCCCCTGGCTATTTTGATTCGGTGCCACCAAGAAACTAAAATGTAGTAAGAATCTCGGGTGGTTGTGCTGCATCCGTTACCCTCTCAGTGTTGGTATCCCTCAAGCTCCTTCTCGGCCCTGTTTTCTTTGCATTCACTTTACTCTCCTTGGGCAATATCCACGCTTGTGTTTGCAGCCACCTCCTTCCTATGTGTCAGCGCACTGCACCTCTGAATCTCCATCCCCACCTTCTATCAGCAGCAAAGGTTTTGGGTGCCTACTGTTTGAGGGCGCCACCTGCATTTTCCACAGGCTCCTCAGAGGGAGCACAGACTTCATTGCCCTCCCACACCAGCTCTGGCTCCCTGCCTGTTAATGACACATCTAGGAAGTCGAACTGGTGTGTAACCTTTGTTCTTCCCCTTTCTCTCTTTAATTTCCAAGGAGTTGATTTTTCCATCTGAATAGCTTTCAAATCTTTCTCCTTTCATCCCCACTTTTTCCTTGCCTTCCTTCCAGACCCCTCCAGAACTCCTCCTCACCAAACTGTTCCCAGAATGGTCAATCTGCAGATTTGTCAGATGATTCCTGTGTACACTGCTCCCAGAATGGCTTGCGTGCACATTTGTCATATGATTCCTGCTTAAAATATTTTAAATGACTCACCATTGTCCAGGCTGTGCGTTAGAATCACCTGGAGAGCTTTTTAAAAATCCCGATACCCAGCACCCGCCCAAGGCCAAATAAAACAGAATCTCGGGTTGAAGCATGATTGTTGTATGTTTTCCACATTCCTATGGGTGATTCCAATATGCAGTGAAGGGCTGAGAACTACTGAGCTGGAGGATAAAGGCCAAAGTCACTGTGACATTCAGAACTCTTCACAGCCGGGTCCCTGCCCCTCCCTCCCTGTCCACCTCCCACCAGGCTGTGCCCACGCCCTGTGCTGCATCATCCTCACCTCTTTGCCATCCCCCAGAAGGGTCATTCTGTCATGCCTCCTGCCTTTGCTTAGACCTCTGCCGAGAATAGAATGCTTTTTTTCCCCTCTTGGATTCCAAAGAAATGTTCCCTATCTTTCAGGATTTGGTTCCACCTCTCTTTCCCTGGTTCTCCTTCCCCCAAATCAGTTAAAGGCCGCCTCCTCCCAGGCCCTGGGCACACTCAGGGCGCTTACATCATCACGGAGGAGCCATTTGCGTGTCCATCCCCTCCATCGGACTGTGCACTCTGGGAGGTTGCTGAATGAGGGAAGAAGGAAAGAATTAAACAAGGCCAAGGGGATGAAATTGTTTTTCTGCTTCTCTGAATTATTGGATCCATGCTGCCTTACACCTCATCAGACACTCGTTGAGAAAACAAAACTCTGCTTGGTTTTAATGAATGTAATGAAGTTGTAGTGATAGCATTTGTAGTAGCTGTAGTTGTATGTAATACCATTAATTGAACACTTGCTAAGGTCGCTTGCTGTTGCCTCATTTTATTGTCACAATGATCATCTCAGGTATCATTCCCATTTTACAGAATGCTGTGTGATTAGATAATGCAGGTTGGCAGGGAATACAAAGTAGAATGCATAGATGATCACCTTGTTGGCAGTGTGTTAGGCTGGCTGGGAAAAACTGGTTTAATTGGTTAAAAATAGCTAGTGATGCGTTATTTTTTGAATGGCAAATACATGATTGACCCTGGATTTGGCATTAAAATAAACACAACCATTAAACATATCAATCAAGAAATGAGATAGTGATATATACTTTCTAACGTTTGAGATCACATAAATATTGTCAGTCTTCCTTTTAAGTATGCTGGAAGGAGTTTGTGACCCAAAGTCACAAGATCTGGGTGGAAAACCTAACTGCCAATTATAAGCTCAATTATAAGGTGTTTGGATTTGGGCTTAATTTTTCTGAGCTTCAATGTCTTCATCTTTGAAATGGAAATACTTTATAGCCCAAAGGGAATTGTGAGAAAGAAAATGAGATTGCATGCGTGAAAGTGATTTGTCAACGGTGGAGGGCTAGCCAGGTATTAGGTGTTCTTTTTGTTCTGTGTTTGGGCCCAGAAAGATGGCGTTCAGGAGGAGTCAGGATAGAGAAAGTTGTGTTCTGCTGGGTCAGCAGATACGGGCACTGAAAGAATTGCAGGCTGTCTGAATTCCCTGGGAGGGCAGGGTACGAGGAAGCTGGGATGTGAGCCCCAGCAGAACCTGCATGAGCTAGTTAGAGAGGATATGGATATGGGAATGGAGACGAATGATTAGGAAATCAGTCTTACTGTACTCATTGAAACAACAGAGCTGAGAGAATATAACTGGTCAGGGTTTTGCATTGGGTTACTGGTAACCAAGGACCAACCCAGGGACCACAGGTCAGCTCCAGGGAGTTTGACAGCTTCTTCTTCTACTCTAAGGTTATCACCAGCATTTTTCATTCCCAGCAGCTCTGAAGTTTTCTGTATTTCAGGGCTAGAGTCCACTTACCCGAAGGGCTCAGTATCCCTCACATAATGTATTAACCCAGCCAGAGCTGCTCCTTACAGATTGCTTCCTGACCATGTGGACTGAACCTCCTTCCTCTTTAAAGAAGAAGCCAAGGCTTTATCTTTTTTATTCTAATAGATCGAAAAATCTTTTGCAAGTTGTCATCAGTATGATGGTCCCAAACTTGAAATATGATTGGAGTGGGAAAGAAGAATGATCACATTCTGCCAGTCTCTGGAGGTGAACACAGAGATGACCGTCATGCCTTTTTGTCACAGGCATCACTATCCTAAACTTACTTGAAAGTTTCTGGAGGAAGACTCAGGGTAACATGTCTAAGGAATCCGTTGATATATTTTAAGGTAGAATTGGCATTCTGAAATATTCCAACAGACTGGAGATGATGGGCCAAATGAACACGACTAAATTTAACCACAATAAATGGGTGAAGTTCTGAGTTTCAGTTAAAAAATTCAGCTTTGGAAGTTTGGCCAAGGAAGAAGAACAAAGAACTCTATGCTGTGCACACACAAATGTTCGTATATTACAAATAAAACCTATTATCAAGCATTTACTATTTGCTGGGTACTTGCTGAGTGCTCATATGCTGTCATTTAGTCCTTCCAATAATATACCCAGCAGGTGTGCATTATTCACTCCATTTTATAGATAAGGAGACTGAGGCTTAGGAGTTCAAATACTTCCTAAGGCCAGGCTGTTGGTAAGCAGGCCCTAGCATCTGCTGTCTGAGAATTATGGTTTAGTAAGGCCTGTAGAACCGGAAGTCTGGAAACTCGTTTTGGACACACCTTGAGATCTTAGGCAAGTCTTTTGACTTCTCCACACCTCAGTTTTCTCATTTCTATACTGAGAGGCTTGGACTAAATCTGAAGTTCCTTCTGTCTATAAAGTTCTCCTTGCAGGGGAATAGCTGAAGGAATTTGAGATGTTGAGCTCAGGAAAGGACTAGGCAAAGTAAACCTTCAAAGAGCTGTTGTGTGGCAGAGGCCATGGTGAGGGCCCCTTGATCGCTGGGCCCCTTGATTGCTCGCCTCCTGTGAGAACTGCTCCTCTGTGGAGGAAATTCCCGCGCTGGGTGGAGCGGTCCCCACCCCTGATCTGAAGAATCTCTAGAATCCATTTATGGCAAATTAAGAATGAGTTAGAGTGCCTGCTCCACTGAGAAGTGCACTCTCTTTGCGTTTTGTTATCTAAGACACCTGATGTCTGTTTATTTTGAAGCAATGCTTCCTCATCCACCCACTTTGAGAGAGATTTGGGGGACTGAATTCCAACTACTTGGAACACTAGAGCAGTTCTTTGTGTGAACCTAGCACCATCTTGTGGACATGGCACTGTGGACCAGGAGCGGGCTGTGGTCGTCAAATGTAAGGGAACCTCAGAATGCAACCCTGAGGGAGCTGCCAGGGAGAGGCTCTAAGGGGTCATGTTTTTAAGAGTCACTGCTTCATCTTGGAGCTAGGAACTGCCTTGGGGAATTTACCTTTATGACTCTAACCCTATCATTAAGCCCGTGTCACCAAGAAGAGCAGTGGGGCAGGCTCAGTGACACAGTCAGCCAGACCTTCCTGGGAGTTGCGGTACAGTTCCCAGGCTTCTCTTCCCTAGGGAGGGCATCAGTACAGAGGCTCCTTGGGAGGGAGCCCAAAGCCCCTTCTCCATGACCTCTCTCCTCCTGTGTCCTGCCTCCGTTCCCACCTCTCCTGGTCCAGAACACCCTTTTGCCCTGCCTCCTGGCCTCCTTGCTGGCAGTGATTGCCAGTGAGAGTATAACTTGCCTTATCGTGCTTAAAGGGCCCCTTCCCACTGAAGTGAGGATGAAGTCATGAAGAGAGCAGAGCACTTGCCTTCTCCAATCCTCTCCAAGCACTGGTGAGGCTGGCCAGCGTGGTGGTTCTGCTGTTTCCGTGTGTGAAGAAACTGGGTTATAATCTAACCTGGGCTGTGGTGATGGTCTGAGGTCAGTCTTGCTCATTGCCTTTACCCAGACTGGAAAGAGCAACCTGTGGCCCCATAGAAGCCAATCAAGCTCTCTCTGGATATTCAGAACCCCACCTCTTCTCTGCTTATTCTTCACAGTAGAGCTGCAGGTGATAGCTTTAATGAACATGTGGGGTTCCCCAAAACAATGGAGTCACTAATTTTGTATCTTTTAATACACAGTTATTGGCTATATGTATCATAATAAAAATGCATAATTGTGATGCATATATCTATTCGTTAAAAGTATGTTTGTTCTTTCAATTACATTTGCATATCTGTTTAAACATATTCTCCAAATACCTTAATATAGGAACTCTTACTCTATTACCCACAGTCCCTTATTTTCCTAAATATTTATTTTTGCACTTAACCTTCAATGAATACATTTTAGCTAACTTCCTTTCTTTTGGGATCAGCCTGGTTCCTGACTGTCCAGCCTGTCAAAACTGGTCTGGCTCAGGCTCACAGGAAGCCCTTGAAACCTAAGACTCTTCGCCACTCATCTCTTCACTTCAGCTTCAGGGAGATCCCACTTAGAAAATGATCCCTGCTTTCAACCAACAAGCATTAAATTGGTTTCTGTTATCATAAAGAGATAGGCTAAAGAAAAGAGTTGTAGGTATTATTTTGTTTTCTGGAATTTTCATGGAAAATTAGGGTGAAAAAGAGCAATACTTTATTTGTATTCTCTCATCTAAGCCTTTGATAAGTTGTGCTATTACATCCATATTATAGACTTAAGAAAAAACAGGTCTACAAATGTTAATTAACTTGTCCAGTTCACAGCTAGTAAAACAGTAGCAGAACTGGAATTTGAACCCAGAAATGTATAAGCAGAGGCCCTGCTCTACCCTCTGAGGATAAAGATAACTAACAATACAGGGGGAGGACCGCCTAGGGGAACAGGGAGAGGAAAACTTGAGACTGTTGACGACCTCCAACAGCTGTCAAAAATTTTAATCAGTGACTTCATGGAAGCTTGAACTAAAATCCAAAATAAGCACATAAATGTGCTAACCCCAAACTGAACCCAAATTTTAAATATTTTCTTTGCTGAGCAAACCACAACCTGATGAATCCATTCAACTGAGACAAAACTAAAAACAATCTAAAATCAAAAACCAAAACATCAAAATAGCCTGTAAAACAAATCACAACCAAACTGACATGTTACTAGGTTCCTAGTTTAAGTAAGAGAGGAGGTTCCAACATTTTGTCTTCCAAAAGCCCCCTGGTGTGAGGGAAAGGAGCATGTGTGGTCTGCTGGGAGTCTGAATGGCAAGGAGAGGTGACGCGAAGCAGAGCACAGTGGAAGCTTTTTTATGAAGGTAAAGGAATGTCACAGTCTGAAACAGGCACATAACTCAGTAAAGGGAAGGTACCCCAGCTTTGTTTTATATAGAAAAATTTGAGTGATCCTCTGAATAAGAGGGCAAGGAAATGTATTGATGATGTAAGTATTTGACTTAAACACATTATTTTTGTCTCCTTCCTATCAGGCTTTCTACCAAAATTGCTAATAAAGCCAACATGAATTTTTATTTAAATTCTTAATGCCTTTTCCCACATGCTTAGGAAAAATATTAACTGAGATGATATTTGTAGCTTAAACGCCCACATAGGAGCTAAGGCTCAGATGTAACTGCTCTGCATTAAGGAGGAATGATTAGTTCATGAACCTCTCTGGGGTATTAATCACTGTGAGGGGTGATAGGGGAGTTCTGGTCATACAGTAAAATAGAATATTCGTCCCTGATATTGAGGAATTTCACATCCCCCATATTTTGAGTGTGGGGCCAAGGCTTGGTAATACCTCATCCCACTGAAATTTGTGACTAATAATAATTAACCAGTAATAGTAATACTAGTAATAGCTAATGTATATTAAGCTTGATTTTGCACCAGACTCTACATGAAGGATTTTAGAGGCATTACCATTTACTCCTTATTTTAGCCCTGGTAGATTCAGAAGCTGAGGTGTAAAGAGTTTAAGGAACTTGCCAAGAGTCACAGCCAGCACATGAAGAGCAAGGTCCACCTGACACCAAAGTTGAGGCTCTTAGTCACTGTACCAGACTGGACATCTTCTACCTTATGCTGACTTACCCTTAGAGAGAGCCCTGTTTCACAAATGGACTAATATGCTGCTTTGGCACCTCTCAGTTCTCCAAGTCCAGTAGATTTAATCCCCACTATGCCCTTTTATGCCCACTTCTTCTTGTAGCCCCTGAGTTATACTCAACTGTGAGTGGTAGGCATTTGATAAATATTACCTTGAAATGGAAGTGGATCAAAATCAAAGTGATTATATATATATGTACGTATATCACTTTGAAGATTATGTCTTTTTAAGAAAACAAAAGAAGAATGTTATTTAAAATCCTGAATTTCCCTTAGGTGTTCACCCCAGGGTCTCCTGTTGGTCTGTATGGCATATTAAGGAAATGGCCACCCCTTCTGGTAGGGGGATGCAACCCTTAGCAAGGTACATAGCTGGTGAGCGGAGCCTGGGCTGGCTCTCAGCCTCCCCTTCCCCCACAGCATGCCACAGAGCACCAGCTGGCCCTTGCGTGTGGCAGCCCAGCCCAAGTGCAGCCTACAGTTTGCTAGAGACTCACATATTGGTACATAGGCTGGGGTCATGGGATATGAGCCTTTGATACCAAGAAAGGTATGGAAAAGCTGAGTTCTTTGTTTGTTTGTGCTCCTGAACCTGAAATGGAGAGCTCTGCCACTCAGTAGCAAAAATGATTTTGGTCAGTTACTCAGTCTTTTGAGTTTCAGTTTTCTCATTTATAAAATAAGGTTGCTGCGAGGCTTCACAGGATGGTGTATATGGGATGTGTGAAATGATACTGGGCACGTGGATGTGTTTGTTAGGTGTTAGGGGTACCACCCGTGGCTGGCATATATAGGTGAACGTCCTCCTGCCAAATGAGTAAATCACTTTGGGAACATTGATGCATTTGTGATGGGATGTCAATGTCACCCTAAAGCAGTCCTCAGGAAGGCTGCCCAGGGGGGTCGCTGGCACAAGCAGGAGACACAGTATGGTGGAATTAATGGGCCAACCCATGTGCACAACATAACAGCAGGGTGCAAGAAGCAAGCCTGCCCAGACCTTGTTCCCCAAACTCTGATTCAGATTGAGTGGTATCACCCAGCTTGTATTCTGATGTTCCACAGGCGAGGCTGATGTGCAGCTCCGCCGAGAACCACCACCATAAGCTCGCGTTATGGGTGCCCTTGCTGTCTTGCCATTGCTTGCCTGGTGGGGGACGAGGCCTGGTGAATGTGCTTTTGCTGTTGTGGTCATTTAGCAGTGCTCTGGGCAGCACAGGCATCCACAGACCTGTGACCCACAAGCAGGCCATGGGCCCAGCTGGGATTGGCTCAGTCCAGATCGTTCTCCCGATGAGCTGCTCATGAGAGGAGGCTGAGCGAGGGAGAAGCCATTGGAAGGAACTGAAATGTGGTTTCAGGGAATGGAGACCTGTGGGAGTGCTTTAAGGAAGGACAGCATGCAGAAACAGAGTCCCTTACAAACACCAAACATCAAGGCCTTATACTGCATGCCCACAGTGACTACTTTAAATTTTTAGTGTTTAAAAAAAAGTTACTTTAAAAAAATGCACGCCAGAGATTGGATTAAAGATGGCGGCATGAGAGGTGAGACAGAGGCTTCCTCCTAAAACCGCATATAATACGAAAACATAATTAAGATGACTAATCCTGAAAGACCAACAGGAAAGAGGGCTGTGCCAAACTGCATATACCTGGAGAAAAGAATAAACCTCACAGAACAGGGTAACGTACCAAAGCCATGGCCCAGCAGGACCCAAGCCCTTCCCCGACCCCAGCTCACTGGCAGGAGGAAGAGAAACAGAGTGGGGAGGGAGTGGAGGCCTGGGACTGCTGAATACCTAACTCGGGAGATCTGCTCTGGGAGCACAAGCCTACATTTCATGGTGCTTTCATAGTACTCTTGTGATTAGGGGGTTGGAAAGCTAAGACAGGCAGTATCCCTGGAGAGACTGAGATTCCAGCTGCTTGTGGAAAGCAGGGATCCATATCTGGCTGCTCTGGGACAAAAGAAAGGCAGGCAGTCTGAGAGACTTCCTAACAGCAGGAGGGCTGCTAAAGAGGCAAACATTGCACAGAGCTTACTGCTCAGGAGAAAGGACATGTAGACAAAATTGTCCAGGTGCACTCTGCTCAGCAGGTTGGGAATTTTCTTGATCTTCAGGTGCTCCAACTCCCTGGATGGCTACACAGCTCAAAGGACTTCCTCCATGATACACAGCCTACTGTGCCTTTCTCCTGGCCAGCCCACCTGGCTCACAAACTGCAAACCCTACCCTGGTGTTAGGTCAGCCAGAGGGAAGCCCCATCTACAGCAACTACAAACACAAAGCATACAGGCTTATACCTGTGTGACCAGCCCACTGGTTCAGGCAGTGGAGACAGGCATAGCAGCCAGGAAGCAGGAAACAGCTCTTTCCTCCCCCCAGGCACCATACGGCTCCCCTAAGACCCCTGACATAGCTTCAGGGGCTGAGCAGCCCCAGAGAATAGAGCTTCTGAGCACTAGAGGGCACCATATACAAATATGAAATGCCGAAGGAACCTGGTTCAAAGTAAAATTAAGAATACAACACCTGAGAAATATTCAAATGAAATCAACCTCATGAATCTTCCTGAAAGGGATTTCAAAATAAAAATCATTAACATGCTCATGGAGGTACAGAAAAATATTCAAGAACTCAAGAATAAATTCTGGTTGGAGATCCAATCGTTGAAGAACACAATGGAGGGTATTAAAAGCAGATTAGATTCAGTGGAGGAGATGATAAATGAAATAGAAACTAGAGAAGAGGAATACAAAGAAGCTGAGGCAAAGGGAGAAAAAAGGATCTCTAAGAATGAAATAATATTGAGAGAACTGTGTGACCAATCCAAGTGGAACAATATTCACATTATAAGGGTACCAGAAGAAGAAGAGAGAGAAAAAGTGATAGAAAGTGTCTTTGAGAAGGTACTTGTTGAAAACTTCCTCAGTCTGGGGAAGGAGATAGTCTCTCGGGCCATAGAGATGCACAGATCTCTCAAAAAAGACAATGCCAAGACATATAGTAATTAAAATAGCAAAGATCAAGGATAAGGACAGACTATTAAAAGCAGCCAGAGAGGGAGAAATAAGATCACATACAAAGGAAACCCCTCAGGCTATCATCAGACTTCTCACCAGAAACCTTACAGGCCAGAAGAGAATGCTATGATGTATTTAATGCAATGAAGCAGAAGGGCCTGAAATCAAGATTACTTTATATGGCAAGATTATCATTTAAATTTGAAGGAGGAATTAAACAATTTCCAGATAAGCAAAAGCTGAGAGAATTTACCTCCCACAAACCATCTCTACAGTCAGTTTTGGAGGGACTGCTATAGATGGAAGTATTCCTAAGGTTTAATAGCTGTCACCAGAGGTAATAAAATCACAGTAAAGAAAGTAGAACAGTTAATTACTAAACAAATGCAAAATTAAGTCAGCTATCCCCAAATTCAATCAAGGGATAGATAAAGAGTACAGAATATGATACCTAACATATAAAGAATGGAGGAGGTTGAAAAAGAAGGGGAAAAAAAGAACTTTTAGTTTGTGCTTGTAATAGCATATTAAGTGAGTTAACTTAGACTCTTAGATAGTAAGGAAGTTAACCTTGAACCTTTGGTAACCATGAGTCTAAAGCCTGCAATGGCAATAAGTACATACCTGTTGATAATCACCCTAAATGTAAATGGACTGAATGCACCAATCAAAAGACAGAGTGACTGAATGGATAAAAATATAAGACCCATCTATATGCTGCCTACAAGAGACTCACGTTAAACCCAAAGACACACACAGACTGAAAGTGAAGGGATGGAAAAAGATTTTCATACAATAGGGAGAGAAAAGCAGGAGTTGCAGTACTTGTGTCAGACAAAATAGACTTCAAAACAAAGAAAGTCACAAGAGACAAAGAAGGACATTACATTATGATTAAGGGGTCAATCCAACAAGATATAACCATTATAAATATCTACACGCCCAACACAGGAGCACCTACATATGTGAAACAAATACTAACAGAATTAAAAGGGGAAATAGAATGCAATGCATTCATTCTAGGAGACTTCAACACACCACTCACTCCAAAGGACAGATTGACCAGACAGAAAATAAGTAAGGACACAGAGGCACTGAACAACACATTCGAACAGGTGGATCTAACAGACATCTACAGAACTCTACACCCAAAAGCAGCAGAATACACATTCTTCCCAAGTGCACATGTAACATTTTCAAGAATAGATCATATACCTGGCCACAGAAAAAGCCTCAGTAAATTCAAAAAGATTGAAATTGTACCAACCAGTTCCTCAGATCGCAAAGGTATGAAACTAGAAATAAATTACACAAAGAAAATGAAAAATCCCACAAACACATGGAGGCTTCAAAACATGCTCCAACCAATGGATCAATGACCAAATAAAACCAGAGATCAAGCAGTATATGGAGACAAATGACAACAATAATTCAACACTGCAAAATCTGTGGGACGCAGCAAAGAGAACACTGTGCTAAGAGAAAAGTATGTTGCAATACAGGCCTACCTCAGGAAAGAAGAACAATCCCATATGAACAGTCTCAACTCACAATTAATGAAACTAGAACAAGAAGAACAAATGAGGCCCAAAGTCAGTAGAAGGAGGGACATAACTAAGATTAGAGCAGAAATAAATAAACCAAGAAGAATAAAACAATAAAAAGAATTGATGAAAGCAAGAGCTGGTTCTTCAGGAAAATAAACAAAATAGATAAACCCCTACCCAGACTTATCAAGAAAAAAAGAGAGTCTACACACATAAACAGAATCAGAAATGAGAAAGGAAAAATAACTAAGGATACCACAGAAATACAAAGAATATTAGAGAATACTGTGAAAAATTATATGCTAACAAACTGGATAACCTAGAAGAAATGGACAACTTTCTAGAAAAATACAACCTTCCAAGGCTGACCCAAAAAGAAACAGAAAATCTGAACAGACCAATTACCAGCAATGAAATTGAATTGGTAATCAAAAAACTACCTAAGAACAAAACCCCTGGATCAGATGGCTTTACCGCAGAATTTTATCAAACATTTAATGAAGACATTTAATGAAGACATAATACCAATCCTCAAAGTTTTCCAAAGAGTAGAAGAAGAGGGAATACTCCCAAACTCATTCGAGGCAAGCATCACTCTAATACCAAAACCAGACAAAGACACCACAAAAAAAGAAAATTACAGACCAATATCCCTGATGAACATAGATGCAAAAATACTCAACAAAATATTAGCAAACTGAATTCAAAAATACATCAAAAAGATCATGGTCAAGTAGGATTTATTTCAGGGATGCAAGGATGGTACAATATTCGAAAATCCATCAACATCATCCACCACATCAACAAAAAGAAGGACAAAAACCACATGATCATCTTCATAGATGCTGAAAAAGCATTTGACAAACTTCAATGTCCATCATGATAAAAACTCTCAACAAAACAGGTATAGAGGGCAAGTACCTCAACATAATAAAGGCCAATATGACAAACCCACAGCCAACATTATACTTAACAGCAAGAAGCTGAAAGCTTTTCCTTTAGGATCGGGAACAAGACAAGGATGCCCACTCTCCCCACTTCTATTCAACATAGTAGTGAAGGTCCTAGCCACAGCAATCAGAAACACAAAGAAATAAAAGGCATCCAGAATGGTAAGGAAGAAGTTAAACTGCCCCTGTTTGCAGATGACATGATATTGTACATAAAAAAAACCCTAAAGAATCCACTCCTAAACTACTAAATCTAATATCTGAATTCAGCAAAGTTGCAGGATACAAAATTAATACACAGAAATCTGTTGCTCTCCTATACACTAACGATGAACTAGCAGAAAAAGAAATCAGGAAAACAATGCCATTCACATTTGCAACAAAAATAATAAAATACCTTGGAATAAACCTAACCAAGGAAGTAAAAGACCTATACTCTGAAAACTACAAGACACTCATGAGAGAAATCAAAGATACCAATAAATGAAAACACATCCTGTGCTCATGGTTAGGAAGAACTAATATTGTCAAAATGGCCATCCTGCCTAAAGCAATCTGCAGATTCAGTGCAATTCCTATCAAAATACCAACAGCATTCTTCAATGAACTAGAGAAAATCATTCTAAAATTCATATGGAACCACAAAAGACTTCGAATACCCAAAGCAATCCTGAGAAGGAAGAATAAAGCTGGGGGGATTATGCTCCCCAACTTCAAGCTCTACTACAAAGACACAGTAATCAAGACAATTTGGTACTGGCACAAGAACAGAACCATAGACCAATGGAACAGACTAGAGAGCCCTGATATAAACCCAAGCATGTATGCTCAATTAATATATGATAAAGAAGCCATGGATATACAATGGTGAAATGACAGCCTCTTCAACAACTGGTGTTGGCAAAACTGGACAGGAACATGTAAGAGAATGAAACTGGATTATTGTTTAACCCCATACACAAAAGTAAACTTGAAATGGATCAAAGACCTGAATGTAAGTCATGAAACCATAAAACTCTTAGAAGACAACATAGGCAAAAATTTCCTGAATATAAGCATGAGCAACTTCTTCCTGAATCCATCTCTTCGAGCAAGGGAAACAAAAGCAAAAATGAACTCATGGGACTACATCAAACTAAAAAGTTTCTGTACGGCAAAGGATACCATCAACAGAACAAAAAGACATCCTACAGTATTGGAGAATATATTTGTAAATGACATATCTGATAAGGGGATAACATCCAAAATACATAAAGAACTCACATGCCTCAACACCCAAAAAACAAATAATCTGATTAAAAAATGGGCAGAGGATATGAAGAGACAATTCTCCAAAGAAGAAATTCAGGTGGCCAACAAACACATAAAAAGATGCTCCACATCACTTATCATCAGGGAAATGCAAATTAAAACCACAATGAGATATCACCTCACACCAGTAAGGATGGCCAGCATCGAAATGACTAAGAACAACAAATGCTGGCAAGGATGCGAAGAAAGGGGAACTCTCCTACACTGCTGGTGGGAATGAAAGCTAGTTCAACCATTGTGGAGGTTCCTCAAAAAAACAAAAATGGAAATACTATTTGACCCGGGAATCTCACTCCTTGGAATTTACCCAAAGAATACAACTTCTCAGACTCAAAAAGACATATGCATCCCAATGTTTATTGCAGCACTATTTACAATAGCCAAGATATGGAAGCAACCTAAGTGTCCATCAGTAGAGGTATGGATAAAGAAGATGTGGTACATATACACAATGGAATACTATTCAGCCATAAGAAAGAAACAAATCCTACCATTTGCAACAACATGGATGGAGCTGGAGGATATTATCCTCAGTGAAATAAGCCAGGTGGAGAAAGAAAAGTGCCAAATGATTTCCCTCATTTGTGGAGTAAAACAACGAAGCAAAACTGAAGGAACAAAATCGCAGCAGACTCACAGACTCTAAGAAGTGACTAGGGGTTACCAAAGGGGAGGTGTGGGAGGGCAGGTGGGGAGGGAGGGAGGGAGAAGGGGTATTATGTTTAGTCCACATATTGTGGGTCACGGGGAAAACAATGTAGCACAGAGAAGGCAAATAGTGAATCTGTGGCATCTTACTACACTGATGAACAGTGACCGCATTGGGGTATGGGTGGGGACTTGATAATGTAGGTAAATGTAGTAACCACATTGTTTTTTCATGTGAAATCTTCATAAGCGTGTATATCAATAATACCTTAATAAAAAAAATTTTTAATTGCACGCCAATTCAGTCCAAGCACTCAGGAGACACAGGCCAAATCACTGGAGTTTAAACTGTTAACAGAATTCATCCAAGTAAATGTTAAAGATTTTACTGACTTTATTCAGTGTTCAATAAATCGGGCAGTATCCAATTGAGCAGACAGAAAAAAGCTCTGGAAAGCTATCCAAGGCAAGAGACTCTATAGGCAGCGGAGAGCAGAACACAGAAGTTAGACAAAAAGGCAGGTTGGTTATTGCAAGGTTACTTCCTTTATAGGAAATGTTAGGGGCTTATATTAGGTAGAATTACCTACCTAATGCTGATCAGCTGATTCCTGACTAATTGGTTTAAGATTGCATTTTTGGGAGAGACAAAATTGTAAACAAGTTAAGTTTCAGTTTGGTGACACAAAGCTTAGCATAAATAAGCGTCTCCATTTTGGGCCTGTTGTCTTTAGCGGGAAAAAACATCAGTAGATCTTGAAGTATCACTCTTTTCCTTCCTTTGAGCCAAAGCAGTAATTTCTCAGTGTTTCAAAGCTGTGTTCCAATGTTCTAACTTGTTCGAACAGTGACAACTTTGTGGGCAGTGGCCAACCTGTCTTGTCGTTTCCAGCTCAGTGTTAGGCCAGCAGTGTTGATTTGATTTTGTGTATTTTGGGTTTGTTTTGTTTTTTTCCTTTTACCCTGTCAGACAGCTTTCTTGGCTTTTTCACAGTCAACAGATGTATTTATCCCTTTTAACATAGGTAACAAATAGCAGGGCAGTATCTCTGACCTAATGCTGGATCCAGAAAGCTTGGTAACAGGGCTGGTATGGTGGGCTCCAGAAGGCTTAGTGTTTGGGTGTTTCTTGTTTTTTGGCTTATTTAATAAAGGTTTATTAACACTTGTTATGTTCCCAGTGTAGTTCTGGGAGCTAGAGAAACTGTAGCGTAAATTGTCTTAGCCTCACAAAATTTTCACGCTTGTAGTAAAGGCACACATTTGTAAAATAATAATTACAATCATAATAAGTATTGTGAAAGAAAGGTATGCTGAGAGTACATAAGAGGTGAACCTGATTGAGGGGGAGGGGATCATTGGGTGAAGATCAGGGTTGGCTGCTGCCTGGGCTAGAAGGCCGCTCCAGGCTGTAGAAGCAGCATGTGCAAAGGCCCTGTGGTGGGATGATCCTAGTTCAAGGGACAGAACAAGGGCTGGTGTGGATTAGAGCAGCAGGCAGTAGGTTAGATCACATAGGACCTCATAAGCTTTGGTAAAGATACTGGCATTTGGATTTAGAGTTTTAATGAGCCTTGCTGACCATGTGTCAGCTCCCTGCCACATTGGCAGGGAGACCCTTCCCTCTGTCACAGAGAAGGCTTGCACCCAAAGTTGGCCCCACCCTGGAGATTTTCTTCCCCGAGTGGTCTCCTGAAACTTTATACCCACTAGTCTTATGCTGTACCCTGACTGACAGGTCGCTAGCAAAAGCCTCATGTTCCCTGAGCCCGCATCACCCTCAGGTCTGTAATGAGAGGATACATCTAAATACTTGTGGGGGTTGAGGAAGCAAATGAAAATTTATCTGTCTGATGCATTCACTTCAGATTAGCAAATCCTGGCTGTGAAAATCTTTGGCCTTTGTCTCCTGAGAGCTTGGACTGAATTGGCAATAAACTTTTAAAAATCAACTTTATTTTAATAATAAATAAATATTTTAAGTTGGCAACATGTGGGTGTCCTGGACAGGCCTTGGTTTTTGATGTTTAGCAAATTCTGGGTTGTGGGGCAGACACTACAACTGACAATGTGTTCAGGTGGCACCCCAAAAATGCTGGCAGTTCTACTACTGTACACTCAGGCAGCCGTGAAGAGCCCCAGGCCCAAGCATATCAGTTAGCAATGCTTAGATTGCCCCGGAAACTGCTGCCCACAGCCAGGGATCTGCTTGCCTTCACTCTGATTCTCAGTTGCCTTTTTGGGGGACCTCTCTGGCACGTTCTGCTTTGTGAGAGGCACCCTTGGCAGTGACGACTTTGCATGATATCCAGGCTGGCTGCCCCTGACAGCCCTAGGTCTTGAACCCCAATCTGGGTTCTGCTGCAGGCTTCTGCAGGGCCATTCAGTACTGGATAGGGCAGGTCACCTGCTCAGACCTGCCTCCTGCCATGTGTGCCTGTACATATGAAGCAGCAGAGTGTAGGGGACTGAGCACTGTGCACCATTAGAAATTAAAGCAAAACACTTATCTGGACTCAATTTCCACATCTATACTGTGTGCATGATAATACCAGCTTCCATATGTTGAATACAGACTTTGATAATGCTGTGTTAAATTAATAATTTAACCCCATGACTATATAATAGCATCTCCATTTTACATGCCCAACTTGCAGAATTGTGAAGGGCATTAAATGAATTAATATGTAAAGTGCCTCACAGTCTGAAGTGTACCAGATTAAAGCAGTTTCATTCAAAATTGGGGAAATTCAAACAGATGAAAGTTGTAATGGGCAATATTCATCTGCTAACCATATGTAATGTTTTTTTATGTACAATATTATATTGGTTTCAAGTGTACAACATAGTGATTCGACAATTATCTACTTTATTAAGCCCTCACCCCAACTAGTATCATTACTGTCTGTCAACATAGAAAGATGTTACAGAACTGTTGACTATATTCTCTATGCTGTACTTTCATCCCATGACTAATTTATATTATGGTTAAGATCTGTGCCTCTATCCCCTTCACCTGTTTCACCCACCCATCCCGAACCCCTTCCCCATGGTAACCACCAGTCACTTCTCAGTGTCTATGCATTTATTGATGTTTTATTCCTTTTGTTTTGTTTTTGGATTCCACATTTAACTGAAATCATACAGTATTTGTCCTTCTCCACCTGGCTTATTTCTAGGTCCATCCATGTTGTCAAAAATGGCAGGATTTCTCCCTTTTTATGGCTGAATAATATTCTGTTGTATATATGTACTACATTTTCTTTATCCATTCATCTATTGATGGATACTTTGGTTGCTTCCATATCTTAGCTATTATAAATAATGCAGCAGTAAATATAGGGGTGCATATATCTTTTCAAATCAGAGATTTTGTTCAGGTAAATTCCTACGAGTGGAATTACTGGGTCAAATGGTATTTCTATTTTTAGTTTTTTGAGGGACCTCCATAATGCTCTCCACGGTGGCTGCACCATTGTACATTCCCACCAACAGGGTAGAAGGGTTCCTTTTTCTCCACATCCTCTCTAATACTTGTTATTTCTTGTCTTTTGGATCGTGGCCATTCTGACTGATGCAAGATGATATCTCATTGTGGTTTTGATTTGCATTTCCCTGACAATTAGTAGTGTAGAGCATCTTTTCATGTGCCTGTTGGCTATCTGTATTTCTTCTTTGGAAAAATGTCAGGTCCTCCATGTGTTTTTTAATCAGGTTATTTGTGGGGGTTTTTGGTGTTGAGGTACATGGGTTCTTTATGTATTTTGGATGTTAACCTCTTAATGGGTAAATCATTTATAAATATATTCTCCCATATTGTAGGCTGCCTTTTTGTTCTGTTGGTGGTGTCCTTTGCAGTACAGTTTTTTTAGTTTGATGTAATCCCACTTATTCATTTTTTATTTTGTTTCCCTTACCCAAGGGGATGTGTCTAGAAAAAATTGCTCATGCTTATTTATATTCAAGAGATTTTTGCTTATGTTTTCTTCTAAGAGTTTTATACTTTCATGTTTTATATTTAGGTCTTTAATCCATTTTGAGTTTCCTTTTGTGTATAGAGTTAGACAGCAATCCAATTTCATTCTCTTGGATGAGGCTACCAGTTTTCCCAACACCAGTTATTGAAAAGTCTGTCTTTTTCCCATTGTATATTCGTGGCTCCTTTGTCATATATTAATTGGCCAGGTATGCATAGGTTTCGGAGCTCTGTATTCTATTCCATTGATCTATGGGTCTGTTCTTGTGCCAGTACCATACTATTTTGATTACTGTAGCTTTGTGTATAGCTTGAAGTCAGGGGGCATGATACCCCCAGCTTTGATCTTTCTTAAAATTGCCTGGCTCTTTAGGGTCTTTTGTGGCTCTACAGATTTTAGGGTTATTTGCTCTAGTTCATTGAAAACCATATGTCATGTTGATTTACAAACATATATCTATTTATAATTTGGATTGTTCATTTAGTAAATGAGTATTTATTAAGGGAATGTATCAGGCACTGTTGTAAGTGCTTAAGCTGCATCAGTGAAGAAAATAAAATCAAAGACTGCTGCCTTTGTGGAGCTTAAATTCTAACAGATGGACAATAAATAATAAAGGAGCAAATTGTGTATATTGGAATGTTCTGAGTTTTGTGGAAAAGAAAAAGGCAGAGCAGAGTATACCATCAACCAGGAGTGCAGAGTAGGGGGCAGGCCACTACTCTAAGCAGCGCAGACCCCGTTCATGTTTGATGTGCGTAGCCACTTCACTCACTCACTCAGCAACTCTCTCCAGAGTGCCTCCCATGTGCTGTGGCCTGGAGATGCAGCAGTGAACAGAACAGAGACAATCCTTTCCCGTCTGGAGCTTACATTCTGGAGGAGTGTAGACAGTGAACAAGTAGTTACATGTGATAATTGCAGGTTGAGGTAAGTAATATTAAGGAAATAAACCAGGCAAGTAAAGGCAGGAGCAAATAGATGGGTGGTCCCTCCAAGGTGACATTTGAGCTGGGCCTAAAGCATGAGAGTGAGCCAGGCGTGAACAGTGCTGGACCCGGTGCGATTAAAGGCGCTGAGGCTAGAAGAGACTTGGCAGGCAGAGTAAGCAGCGAGAGGCCTGTGTGGGGTGCACAGGGCGCAGAGCAGAAGGGAGCAAGCGAGTCTGGAGAGAGTAGACAAGGACCTGGGGACAGCACAGGGCCTTGCCAGCCACAGTGAAGGGTCTGGATTTTATGCTAACACCAGGGAAAAGCCACTGACGGCCTACATGGGACTTGACCTGATATTACTGTGTTTTCAAAACCTCATCCTGTGTGTTGAGTGAAGAGTGGACTGCATAAGCAGTTCTCTCCATAGCTGCCAACCGAGCAGGACACAGACAGTTTGCAAGCTGAGCAGCCACCCTCTCTTATGTGCCAAGCAGTGCACTTTGTGCTTTCCTGTGTGTTGTCTCATTCACTTCTCTCAGCCCAGTTTCTGGTTCGTCCAGAAAGAGCCCATGTAAACTATGAATCATTGTCTTGCAGTGGTCCCCAAAACGCTGGGGGGCAGGGGGAGCTGGGGGTCAAGAGTGAGGGGGCCCCGGGGAGGTGGGTTTAGTCCAACACAAAGCAGCAGTTGGTGCCCTCCATTTTAGAGTGAGCAGCCCTTTTGACTCACTGGAGGTTCATTCTTTTTCGGAAGCCAGAGTGCACAGCAGTCCTTCCTCTGCCCTCGCTGAGAGCCAGCCCTCCACGGAGAGGAACAGGGTGTTAAGCCAGTTGGCCCTCGAGGTTCACAAGGTCACTCTTGATGATAAGCCCCCCTCTAAAATGAGAAGTTCTGGGGGACGAGACCCCTGTCCTGGTCATTGTGGTAACTCAGTCCCCACGGCATTCTGATTAAAAATGCTTCCCCATTAGGGACTCTGAGTGTCGATTGAATTTGGTTGAGGCAGGCACTCAAAGGCTTCAGAGATAAACTTTCTAAGCCTGTTTGCCAGGTTTCTTAAGCAGATGTCCAGGCAAGCTTGATCCTGAGATGAACCCAAGGTACTGGGCTACCCTGAAATACTGTTGTGTTTCAACCAAGAACCTTTTCCCCCTTTCCTCTTCCCAAACAAGCAACCTTAACTATTTAACTAGACATATTGCATCATTCATGAATCTGACAATATTCGTCCTCACAACCTATATGCACGCAACTACAAGTCTAGAGGCAAATGTTTACCTTTTCAAAATAACATATTCAGGTAAGGTTATTTCAGCCAGCCTCCCTTTCTATTGAATGTACTCACAGCTTTCTGATGTTAGCTTTTTGAACAGCCTGAATTTCAGCTGGAAAAAAAAAAACTTCCTTTGCCTTTCTATGCCTTCTGGAATCTGATAGCTTACATGCATTAAAGTCTGATAAATGCAGCTCTTCTCTACCACTTTTGGGCTGTATTTAGAAGGGAAATCAAGAGGATTGCCTCTTCCTAGACACAGCTGAACTCTATAAAGAGCCTCTGTCTTGTAATCTGTTTTGGAGATCTGGTGCATGTGTTTCTAACACCCCATCACATGAGGAGGTCTGACGTAGGCACCCAACATGACTGTATGAAAATGTACTGCAAAGATGTGTGTCAGATGGTGGAGCCAAATCACTGAAGCAGTGCCCTTTGTCAGAACGCTTTCCTGAGGAGATTCCCCTTCACTATGAGCCCCACCCTGGCCCAAAACAGACTGTGAGTTTGTCTTTTGCAGGATTCCAGGTCAGTGTCCTAATGCAGTGTGTTCTTTTTTTAGTTGGGCTTTATTTCTAAGTTTCTTTTTATAAAAGAAGACTTGCAGTAGAGAGAGGAGAAAGTTCGTTGTCCATCAGTTGTGTTATGTATGTCAGGAATTAAGTGCCAAGGTACTGCAAGAGGGCTGTGACCTTTGCTTCTGATCAGAAGATTTAGAAAACCGGGGTTTGCAATGGCTTTGGAGAGTAGCCTTGTGTTCAGTGGCTTCTAGTTCTAAGAATGTGCACTGCATAGCATTACTTCACTGTCTGTCATGTCTTAAAGATTTACTAATAAAAATACAACAGGTTTTATTAATAAGCCCTATGAAGTTCTACATAATAGATACGTTAGTTAACAACTTCAGGAGGTTGTCCAAGATTTTTTTTGTGTGTGTCATTGAGAGAGTTTGTATAGAAACTCTCATTTTAAGTGTTTTGACATCTGTGTGTTTCAGTAAAGTTGCCTTGACCAGTTGTGGGAGGAGAGAGTTAACTAAGCTAGAAAATACTGGGAATTAGTTGGTTAGATTACTGCCGAGAGTTGTTTCCCTTTTCTCAATTTCTGTCCCAGAGTGAGTGAACCTGTGCCTAAAAGCAGCATTCTGGATGTAATGGGGAGGAGGCTAACTGAATAGATGAATGGATGGAATCATTTAGGCAAGAGAATATTGTAACCTTTGAGATTTGGAAGGCAGGGATGCCAGTCATGGTAGATTGTGCAAAGACAATACAGGGAGCCCCCTGCAGGCCAAGGGGCAGCTTTCACTGGAGTTCAGTGTGGAAGGACTATTGGTTCACCTGGTTTTTCAGCCTCACTCAAACTCAGGAGAGACAGTAATCACTTCAAACTTGGAAAATTAAAAACAGCTACAGAGCATATACCTGACTGTGGGTATGTGTTTCTCTATCCCTTGGTCTCTCCATCTCCTGAGGATTTCTGCTTTGCATTTTACTACACTTTCATTCAGTTTGTCTTTAATTCACTTAGGCTTAAATATGATTTTTATTGAGTAAAATGATTTATAAATATTTTCTTTAAAAACATAATTTTGAACATCTTTGCATAGATTAGAGTGGCAATTCTTAAAGTCTGGTCTCCAGACCCCTTTACATTCTTACAAGTCATTTTGGATCCAAAGAGCTTTTGTTTATCAGAGTTATATCTGTCAATATTTACTATACTCAAAATTTAAAATGAGAATTTAAAAAACTATTAACTCATGAAAAATGGCTATGGTAAAACCCAGTTGCATGGTAAAATATTCTATTTAAAAATAATTATTTTCTAAAGCAAAAAATGTAGGGAGAAAAGTAGTATTGTGTTACATATTTCGCAAATATCTTTAATGCCTGGCTTAATAGAAAAACAACTGGGTTTTCATATCGGCTTCTGGATGCAGTTGCAGTATGTTGTTTTAGTTGAAGTACCTGCAGAAAATCCAGCCTCACACAAATAGGGAGTTGGAGAAGGGAGAAGTTTTTTAATAGCTTTGTCAGTTAATTGTGGATATTCTTTGATACTATACCAAAACTTGACAAGTGGCAGTGTCTTAAAGGTTAGTGCAGTATGGAATCTGAAACCTTATCAGTGAACTTCCTGTACTTTGTTACATTTAAATGCACTGGTCTCTCGTACACCCTGTAGCCCATGCATGATTTTTTGTAAACATATGCATTGGTTATTTAGAAAATACTGGTTCACTGAAATTTCCAAATTCATTACACAATATCAAAAAATCACCTTCATTGATATTACCACCCACCTAATTAGAAAACTCATTCTGTGTTGAGAAGTGTTAGGCTCCTTGGTGGATACAAGTTTTCCAAATTTCTAATTTCACTTGGAAGTTGAATTTTATTACTGACAACAAAATGGCTACTCCCTTGAAGTGACAGGCATACTTAGCTCATTTTCAAGAAAATGCTTGCCAAATACCCACATTTGGCATAATTTGCCATAATTTGTCAGTCATTCTTTCAAGTAAAAGTGGTGTTCTGTTAAAAAGTTGGCTAGTTCAGCTCACAGCTCAAAGAACCATTCCAGTGCTTTTCCTCAAGGTAATCATCATTTTTCAGCATGCACCAAAAGTGTCCTATGTGTACTTTCTATTTTACCACACAGAATAGTAAAAACATATGTATTGAAGGCTCAAGACTTAATAGGATTATTAATTTTACTCATTCATTTGAATGTTACTGGCTTGATGTCAGCTAAGGTGATAGCCGTTTACCCATCACTGCTTTTGCACCATCAGTGTACATGTCAGCATATTTAAAATAAAAAAAAGATGATATTCTAGTGTTACGAAAATATACTGACCTCACAAACTGAAAGCATCTTGGGAGGCCCAGTGGTCCATGAATTACCTTGAGAACTGTCAAATTAGAAGGAAACTAGAGGAAGAAAATGGACAACAATTAATTTTTATTTTCCTACTCATTTTGCTCTCTGTAGAGTAGAATTTGGGTTCACCTAGATTTAATTTTTAGAGCTTTGCATCAGAAACCTTTCAAAGCACAGTGTGTAATTCAAGCCACTTGCTCCTCAGGTTTGAGGAGCCATTTCCTCTCCACTCACTGTCAACATCACCAGCCTTGCATTGTACGTTGTGAGTGCAAAGATGAGTTACATCCTCCCTGCCCTGAAGGAGCCCATAGGGAAAGACACAAATGTAAAAAAAAAGTCATAATACTACATGTTAAGTAAAAGTAGGAGCCAAACACTGGAAACTCCAGAGGCTGGAGGCAGCCCAGATGGGGTGTCACCTGAGGGGAGTAAGTATAAGGAACTGCCAGGCAGAAGAGCCAGGGGCAAGGGTGGAGGGACCTCAGGAAGAAATGGAATTTTCTCCCTAAAGCTTTCTTTACAGATGGAATGTGGAAACCTTCTAAAGTTATGAGAAAAGGCACCCATGGCTAGGGAATATGTTTGCTTAAATTTATTTTATTTTTTAAAGCTAGTTAATTTTAAAAGCAGGCAAAGTAAAATCATTTTAATCATCAAAAGTATCATCAGTGCCCATCTTTGCACTATATGTATGTGTATTTATTACATAACCTTGGAATATGGCATGAGACAAAAGCAGCAGAAGATTCTAAATATGACTTAAAATTTCCCAAAGGCATTTATATAAAGTATAATTACAAAGTACAGTTGACCCTTGAACACTGAAGAGGTCAGGGGCACCACCTCCCACACTAATGAAAAATTTAGCTACTAATAGCTGGCTATTGACTGGAAGCCTTACCCGTAGCATAAACAGTCAGTCAATACATATTTTGCATGTTTTATGTATTCTATACTGTCCACTTGCAACAAGAAGCTAGAGAAAAGGAAATTTTTTTTTCAAATTGTCACAGATCTCCCAGACCTTTTCCAATATATTTATTGAAAAAATTCACACATTTTAAACCCATGTTGTTTGAGGGTCAACTGTAGTTTATAATGTATTTATAAAATTCCTAACAGAACTTTAAATATTTATAAAGTATACTTTATATAAACACATGTGTACTTATAACTATAATATAGAATCTTATATTTAATTTATATAGTTTTATATTTTGTTTATATACTATGTAGATGCTGAATTATATGTTCACTCTATTTTTATGTACTTATAAAATATATTTACATATAGCACATGTTCCCATATTTACATAGTCGTATATTTGTACATATATGTGGATATATACATGTGTGTATTTATGTATTTAGAAGATATATGGTAAAAAGCTATTACAGCTAAAAGACTCAGGAAAATAATAACAAAAATCAGATGATCAGAATTATCTAATTACAAATTAGCTTATTTTTTAAAACTACTGGCTCACAAATTTTGGCATCTATACCATTTTTGTTAGCCATTTTCATTTTTATTTATTCCATCTCAGTAGTATTATGAAAGCAGTGAATTTGTTGCATGAAATTTGCTTTTTAGAAAACATCTTAGAAAGTTACATTTAAATTAAATCTCATCTTCTTTCCAAATCATATTTCTTTTTCTGAAATCTATTTTGGGCTTTCCACTGGTAGGAATTCCTAAGACTTCTGTTTAAAGTTATTCTCTATAAAGAAAGAATATTGCTTTAAATATTGTTTTTGGTTAGAATGACTATGCCCTCCCTGACCACCCCCCATTCCTGAGCTCATATATAAGTCCATTTTAATATCCTTAATATCCTTAAAGAAAGTATGTCTGATGAGATCTGTGGATCCCATGTTATTTTACTTAATGTTCTTATCATCACGCAAACCGAATCTGCTAACGGGGCCAGGCTGGTCATATTACTGAGAGAAGCCACTTGGTGGTAAGAGCTTGGGCAGGCTGTGTGTGTGTGTGTGTGTGTGTGTGTGTGTGTGTGTGTGTGTGTGTGTGTGTGTGTGTGTGTAGGTGTAGGTGTAGGTGTAGGTGACGTGGGGACACTGCTACTAGGCACCCGTCCTTCCTGCCAGGCAGGCAACAACCCCATTGTGAAACCTGCATAAGACTATATATCAATGATACTAAAAAAAAGAAAAAAACCATGTTGTTGCCTAGTCTTGCTAATTTTCAAGAAAAGGCATATTGATTTTTATGTTAGATCTTACTGTTTTTCAACATCAACTCAGTTTTTCAAAAACATGGTTCCAAAAATCATGTGGGTCAGACAATCCCTGTGGGGATCAGATTTGTCTGTGGCCTCCCTTTGATTTCAGCACACTGCAGTCTGAGTGATTTTTTTCCCCCCAAATCAAATCTGATTATGACCCACAGTATCATCCCTTCTGGTTTGCAGACTTTGAGCTCTTTATTGCACTTTTGACATGTAGAACATGACTTTTAGCTCTAGCACCTGCTGAGATCATCAGATAACTACAGTCCTGAAGCTGTTGATGACAAAACTAGGTGTTTTGGAGGGAGGGCACTGGTAAGTTTGGAAAAGTAGATGCTAGCATCTTAAAGACTAAATTGTATCTTCAACAACATTTACTGCTTTTTCAATTTGCATTTGCAGATTTGGATTCTTTAAATTGTTACATTGACTCTTCTGATGGTTAGGCTTCCAGAGGGTATGAAACTCTTACTAAGTGCCTCTTTCTGACTAGATTCCCTTTGTCCAAATCTGCAGAGCTAAATTGTTCTCATCAAGACCCAGTAAATGCCACTTCCTCCTGCAAGGGTTTGCCAGCCTCTCTCCTGGGTGCCCTCCCTCCTACCTGCTCCCAAGCCGTTCTCCTCAGACTCCTGGCACCTCTTACAGCATGCCTCTCCTACACATCCATTGGGTGTCTTTGTTTTGCAGCATTTCATGAACTCGTCTTACCTCCCCTGCTATATACCACAAGCCTTGAGGGCAGAATTTTCATTTCATTTAGAGCATGGGGTTTTAGTTTCAGCCCCCATGCCAGTTTCTGGCTGATTGATAAAAACTACCTGAAGAACCTCAGAGATAAGGTGGGAAGGAGACTTTTAATCTTTACTTATTGTGTCTTTTGAATTTGGTATCATATGAATGTATTCCTTATTCACTAAATAAATAGAAGTATAAAAATAATTTGACCCAGTAATTCCACTCCTAGGAATTTACCTGAAGAAAACAAGATCCCTGATTCAAAAAGACATATGCACCCCTATGTTTATCGTCGCAGCACTATTTACAATAGCCAAGGTGGGGAAGTGACCTAAGTGTCCATCAGTAAGTAGATGAATGGCTAAAGAAAGCATGGTACATATACACAATGCCATATTCAGCCATTAGAAGAAAACAAATCCTAATTTTCAACAATGTAGATGGAGCTTGAGGGCATTATGCTCAGTGAAATAAGCCAGGTGGAAAAAGACAAGTACCACATGATATCCCTTATTTGTGGAGTGTAACAACAAAGCAGAACTGAAGGAACAAAACAGCATCAGACTCACAGACTCCAAGAAAGACTGGCAGTTACCAAAGGGAAGGGGTTAGAGAGGGTGGCTGGGGAGGGAGGGAGGAGGGGATCAAGAGGCATTATAATTAGCAGTCACAATATAGCAATATAGGTAGGTCACGGAGAAGGCAGTATAGAATGGAGAAGACAAGTAATGACTCTATAGCATCTTATGCTAATGGACAGTGACTGCAGTGGGGTGTGGTGGGGACTTGATAATATGGGTGAATGTTGAAACCATAATGTTGCTCATGTGAAACCTTCATAAGATAGTATATCAATGATACTTTAATTTTAAAAAAGTAAACAGATCCCAGGGTCTCACCTTAGGTGTTGTAAACTAGAATCTGTGTGAGTGAATGGAGAGGAATCTGTAAATCTGTATTATTTTAAAGCTTCACGGATGATTTTGGTCCATAGCCAGGTTTGAGAACTACTGTTGCAAAGCATCAAGTAGGTTATTCCGTAAGCACCTGTCCACAGGAGCAGTCAACGCCTGTCTTCCTATGGCATTTAGCCTGATGCCTTATACTTAGCAGTTGTTCAGGGAATACTGGTAGAGGGAATTCAGTTTTGAGTTCAGGTACCACCCTCTCCCGCCACTTTCCTAGCTGGGGGTGGGGCTGTCTGCCTTCCCCAGGCTCTCGCCCCGTCTGGGCGGATAGGCTTCTTCTCCCCTGGACCACCAGAATGGCCTCGCTAGTTGGCTTCCTGCCACCAGCTCACCTCCCTTTGATTTTAGCACACTGCAGTCTGAGTGATTTTTTTTTCCTCCAAATCAAATCTGATTATGACCCACAGTATAAAATATCTGATGGGGGGGGTCTTCGAGAGCCCTTGATGACTGGGTCTGCCCCTTTCTCTCCGAGCCCATCTCACTCAGCACATAGTATGGAGGCCTGCCATGTGCCTAGCACTGCTGAGGACGCTGGGGACAGAGCAGGGTGCATGCTCTATGCTGCCATCACACAGACCCGCTTATCAGTCCCTGAGCTTTTATTTTCCCATGGTGTTCCTTCTGCTTAGGTGCTGCCCTTCCCACACCTCCGTTTTATTTACTGAGGCCAAGCTTTCCAGACCCCTCTAAATAATAAGTTGTCATTTCTTCTTTTGACACTTGGTACATACCTTTAGCATGAGGCCTGACATCATGGATTCCAGTTGTTAGCTGACAGCTCTCTTCCTTCCTCTAGACTCAACTCCTTGAGGGCAAAGACTTGCCTTACTCTCCTCCATATCTCTAGCTGGGAGCCTTGTGTCTGGCCGTGGTGGCCATTAACACAATTGCTGGATAAAACTGAAGCACGAGTGAAGATCATTGTGTGTGCCCAACCAGCAAATCAAGGTGCTACTTAGTAACTATGATTTTTAAAAGATTTCTGCCCCACAGAGGTAGATACTCCCCTGAAAGAGGTAATACTTGGATTTTCCAAAGTTATGAGGATGTTTTAATGACATATATTATAATGATACTTCCTATTATATATGTTATTCTAGCTGTAAGTATGACTAAGATATGAAATGTTAGCAGTTGGCCACTTTACTAATCATCCTAACTGGATAATTTAAGAATCAGAATCCCACAGAAGTAGGGAGACTTAATCTGATATCCCAGAATACATTTACTAGCTTGATGTGGAATATTGTATTCCCCAAATGGAGGCAGATCCCAATGGGAGGTTCAAAGTGCTGTGGATTGGAGTGTTTTGGAAGAAGTAGTAGTTTTGAGGTAGAAAGACAAAATAAATGTCAACGTAGAACTAAGCCAAGGTGGAAGCCACCTTTTTAAATCAAATAGCATATGTTTTGCCAGATCTGAGACTATCCAGTCAGGCTGAATAAAGAATTGAAATAATGTCTTGGCTGCAAAGAAGCCAAACAGGATAAGACTATAATATGTATGAGTCAAGAGAGAAAGATCCTATAGAGGCCTGGAATAGACCTCAGGGAAGACCAAAAAAATGTCAGCACAGTATTATTGATCTATAACCAGTGAATTACAGACTCCTGTGACCTGTTCAGGGGTGTTCCTTTCTCCCTTCAGGGACACAGAGGGAGCCATAAAAATTCCATTTCACTTAATCCCACTTTTATTTATCGATTTGGTCCCCCACACTTCTAGAAGAGATTCATGGAAGATTGCAGTTAATGGCTGGGTAAACAAGATAGAACTAACATTAGAGACAGTAGTCAGACCAGAGATCCAGGCTAACTGGCTACAACAATTGATGGTAACAGTTACTTCTAAGCTTCCTTATCCTGAGAATTATAAGAGAAACATGGTGAGTATATTATTCTCTTTATCTAAATTAAAGGATTTGTTAATAGAAATGTACTTTCTCCAATGGCTGAATGAGATAAAAGAATGTATCAAATGGACCCTTATATAAAGGACATTAAACAGCATAATGGACATGGCTTATGACAGCTTTACAAAAAGGTATAAAGAAACTCTGTATGTGGCCATTTGCTCTTTCCAGCTGATTGAAAGCTGTGAGCTACATGTTCGTATGTTAGTGCTAGGAAGCCTCTGTGAGCTAAAGAAATATTGTAAAGCTATATGGCTTTCTGGATGTCACTTGATAAGGGACAGAGACACTGAATAGCTGGTTAGTATGTCCTTTAGACCAGAGGAGTTTGCATCACACACAGTAAGGTTGAGTTTTCATTTCATTTGTGTCTTTGGTTACTGTGTACCATTTATTTTTTATTGGGGATGAGAACAAAAACTGCTTTTAACTATCCCTAACTAGGATATTAGTTGGTAGGCTCTCACCATCACAGGCTCATAGTACAGAACATATGTAGAAAATAACAAGAACTAGGCTCTGGGAAGAATAGAGATAAGATCCTCAAACCAGAACATGAGCCACTATGCCTGTAAATTGTGCTAGTTTTGCACCTGTGCTAGATTCAGTGCTGTAGACTCAGAAACAGACTTTCCTGGTTTTGTGTTATATTTTCTTTTTGTATGCCTTCAGTACCTCCCAGAGGTCATTTTGAAAACCCTAGTCTGGCTGTACTGAAAGGGAAAATCAGAGAAGGAATGAGAGGGGTCCCCACATGGGCCAGGAGCACAGAGTAGCACCAGGTGCCCTGCTGGTCAGATTCAGTCCCACAGACTGAGACTTCCTCTCAGAAGCCCTTCAGAGCCGCTCAGTACGGCTCCTCCAGCTCTTGCTTCTCTGAGCAGGCACTACCTTTACACCCAGGTACTGTGCACTTGGGGAAAAGATTTTAAAAATAATTTTCCTGTTTTATGAATTATGTTTGGATCGGGTCATCAGAGATATTTTTGTAAAAACAGGAGGCTTGTGGCAGGAGTCTGGTATTGCCCAGCTCTAGTTCAGTGCAACAGGATCGAGTGATGGCAAGACCCTTAACATTTCGGGGGAAGAAACACCCCTCCCCCAAAATTGGAACATGTATATAATATTTGGTTGCAACTTCGAAGAAAGGAGAAAGAGTTCTGGGAGGATTTCCAACTATAACAACTGTTAGCAATGGCATGAGAAACAGTCTGGGGTAACATAAAGATTTAGTTGGTAATGTTGACACTGAGTCTTGGAACCAACAACACGTGTATTTTTATACCAAAAAAAAAAAGTTTTGAAGAGGTTGTAAATAGTCTAGAAATAAAGAAGTTACTTGTGGAAGGGTCTCTAACCATTTCTCTCCTCTTGTTTCAGATGACAGTCATGTCCCTTTCCAGGGACCTCAAGGACGACTTTCACAGTGACACAGTGCTCTCCATGTTAAATGAGCAGCGCATTCGGGGCATTTTATGCGATGTCACAATCATCGTGGAAGACACCAAATTTAAAGCCCACAGCAATGTCCTGGCTGCTTCAAGCCTTTATTTCAAAAATATCTTTTGGAGCCATACAATCTGTATTTCCAGCCACGTCCTGGAGCTGGATGATCTCAAAGCTGAAGTGTTTACAGAAATCCTTAATTATATCTACAGCTCCACGGTCGTCGTCAAGAGACAGGAAACAGTCACTGATCTTGCAGCTGCAGGGAAGAAGCTGGGGATATCCTTCTTGGAAGAGCTTACTGATCGCAGCTTCACAAATTCTCCAGGTCCCTATGTATTCTGCATTACGGAGAAGGGAGTGGTTAAGGAAGAAAAAAATGAAAAAAGGCATGAAGAACCAGCTATCACGAATGGGCCAAGGATCACAAATGCGTTTTCCATCATTGAAACAGAAAATAATAATAACATGTTTTCTCCTCTGGACTTGAGGGCTAGTTTCAAAAAGGTCTCTGACTCCATGAGAACCACTACTAGCCTTTGCCTGGAGAGGACTGATGTCTGTCACGAGGCAGAGCCTGTCCGCACCCTGGCAGAACACTCGTATGCCGTTTCTTCGGTGGCTGAGGCATACAGGAGTCAGCCTGCACGTGAACACGATAGCAGTTCACCTGGGAAAACAGGTAAAGAAAATGGTGAAGCTCTTGCAGCAAAACCGAAAACATGCCGAAAGCCAAAGACACTCTCCGTACCACAGGATTCTGATTCACCTACAGAAGATACAGCACCCCCTCCGGTAACCAGCTTGGAGGTGAATCAAGAAAGTCCACAGCCAGCTGCAGGTCTTTCTCATTCAAAATCTCCCGACAATGAAGCAGACGTCCCCCATCCGAGGGAAGAGGAAAACAAATCCTCTGACGTTCCGGTGCCTCCGCCAGCAGAAGTACCCCCTCTCGTTTACAACTGTAGCTGTTGTTCCAAATCTTTTGACAGCAGCACTTTGCTCAGTGCCCACATGCAGCTCCACAAGCCCACCCAGGAGCCTTTAGTGTGCAAGTACTGCAACAAACAGTTCAGCACACTGAACAGACTGGACCGGCACGAACACATCTGTATGCGGTCAAGCCACGTGCCCGTTCCCGGAGGAAACGAGCGCTTTTTAGAAAACTATCCTACCATTGGACAAAATGGAAATTCATTCACAGGTCCAGAACCTTTATTATCAGAAAACAGGATTGGCGAGTTTTCCAGTGCCGGAAGTTCCTTGCCAGAAGCGGACCACATGGTTAAATTTGTTAATGGACAAATGCTCTACAGTTGTGTGGTATGCAAACGCAGTTACGTGACTTTATCCAGCCTCCGACGACATGCAAATGTTCATTCATGGAGGAGAACATATCCTTGCCATTACTGCAACAAAGTATTTGCATTGGCTGAGTACAGGACAAGACATGAAATTTGGCATACGGGAGAAAGGCGGTACCAGTGCATTTTCTGCCTTGAAACTTTCATGACCTACTATATACTCAAAAACCATCAGAAGTCTTTCCATGCCATTGACCACAGACTTTCCATCAGTAAAAAAACAGCAAATGGAGGCTTGAAGCCTAGTGTTTATCCATATAAACTTTATCGGCTATTGCCTATGAAATGCAAGAGGGCTCCTTATAAGAGCTACCGCAATTCTTCCTATGAAAATGCTCAAGAAAACAGTCAGATAAATGAGCCTGTGCCTGGTCCCTATGTTATTCAGAATCCACACAGCTCTGAATTACCTACACTGAATTTCCAAGACAGTGTAAACACCTTGACCAGCAGCCCAGCCGCCCCATTGGAAACATCCACATGTCAGGACGTATCCACTTCCGCCAGTGTACCAAATGCAGAGGGTACCAAATGGGGAGAGGAGACGCTGAAAGTCGATCTTGACAATAACTTTTATTCAACTGAAGTGTCAGTTTCTTCCACTGAAAACACCCCTGGTTCCGCCCTCCCAGTGGGAGATGTGCCCGGTTTGCCCTTGAGTAATAGCAGTGAGAACTCAGCCTCCGTGATCAGCTACAGCGGTTCAGCGCCTTCGGTCATTGTGCATAGTAGCCAGTTTTCGTCGGTGATCATGCACAGTAACACTGTTGCTGCCATGACGAGCAACAGGAGGGCCCCTTCAGACCCAACTGTCGGTCAGTCCCGGAGAGATGACGGCAAACCTGAGCCAGAGAAAGTGGGTAGAGTGGTCAGCAGACCCAAAAGCATTAAGGAGAAAAAGAAACCTATACCAGGTAACAAGGGAGAAACACCAGAGGAATCGAAATATGACGCTGATCCGGGAGGGTCGTTGAGCAAAACCACAAATATCACTAAAGAAACTGGTAAAACTGAAACGTACATCGCAAAGCCGGCTCTGCCTGGGACCTCCACCAGTAGCAACGTGGCACCCCTTTGCCAAATAACAGTAAAGATTGGAAATGAAGCCATTGTGAAGAGGCATATTCTGGGGTCTAAATTATTCTGTAAAAGAGGGAGACGGTCGAGTTATCAAGTGCAGGAGGAGACTTTGCCACAGGAGAATGATGCAGATGCCAACAGAGACAGCCCACTCGGGCTTTGTCAGACCGAGTGTGTGGAGCTGAGCGAAATGTTTGATGATGCAAGTGACCAGGACTCCACGGACCAACCTTGGCGCCCTTATTACAACTACAAGCCCAAGAAGAAATCCAGGCAGTTGAGAAAAATGAGGAAAGTCAACTGGAGGAAAGAGGATGAGAACAGAAGCCCAAGCAGTAAGTGTAAATACCCGGCAGAACTGGACTGTGCTGTGGGGAAGGCTCCTCAGGAGAAGGCCTTCGAGGAGGAAGAAAATAAAGAGATGCCCAAGTTGCAGTGTGAGCTCTGCGATGGTGACAAGGCCTCGGGAACTGGAAGTCAAGGAAGGCCCCACCGGCATCTCACTGCCAGGCCTTATGCCTGCGAGCTCTGCGCCAAGCAGTTCCAGAGCCCTTCCACACTCAAGATGCACATGAGGTGCCACACGGGTGAGAAGCCGTACCAGTGCAAGACCTGCGGGCGGTGCTTTTCCGTGCAAGGAAACTTACAGAAACACGAACGCATCCACCTGGGCGTGAAGGAGTTCGTCTGCCAGTATTGCAACAAGGCCTTCACATTGAACGAGACCTTGAAAATCCATGAAAGAATCCATACTGGTGAGAAGCGTTATCACTGTCAGTTCTGCTTTCAGAGTTTTTTGTATCTCTCCACAAAAAGGAATCATGAGCAGAGGCACATGCGGGAACATAATGGAAAGGGCTATCCCTGCTTCCAGTGCCCCAAAATTTGCAAAACAGCGGCTGCCCTTGGAATGCACCAGAAGAAACACTTATTCAAAAGCCCAAGTCAGCGGGAGAAGAATGAAGGTGACATGTGCCATGAAGACTCAGATTTCCTGGAGAACCCACATGCCATCGATTCAGACGGCAGTGACCAAAAAGATCATGTACAAACTGTTGCTGAAAAAGTCCTTTAAGTGGCAATACTTAGAAAGATCTTCAAAATATAAGTTGTTGGTTTGTTTTTTTGTTTTGTTAGGTTGGCTTTGTTTGGGGTTGTTTTTTCTTTTTTGTTTTTTTAATTTTGTTCATACAACAGTCATGAAGGAGTGAAACGTAAAAGAGAAAATCTCATTTCTGAAAATTCCAGAAAAAGGATCCTAATAGCAACTTAGGGTTTTAGCATTAACTTCATGCAAAAGTGCACAAAAATGAAATAGCTGAATCTTCCAATATCCCAAGTATCTTGTGAAAGTTTATGAAGTTCTTAGCTGTGGTATTCCTGCCAGTGAAATAAAAGAGCTTAACTTTAGCCTAATTTAAAACTCTCTAGTAAGTGCTAATAGGAACTGGCTGCTGAACTGTCTTTAGTCACTGGAGAAAATAAGGGTCAAATACCATGAAAAGGACACATTCATAACTCTGTTAAAAGGTAAATGTGCTATGACAGTCATTATTCCCATCCAGCTTCTGCACTATTAAAAATTGTTTAAATTAATGGATACATATGAAATACTTAATATTATAGTTGAAAATATGTGTGAAAAGAGTAACCTAAGTAGGACATTCATACATTATCTAGAACTACTTTTCTAGAACACAAAACTTGTAAAATACATATATAAATCACTATGACATTTTTAACTGTCCATGTCCCCTGTAGAGAATTATAATGATGAGCAATAGATCTGCAAATAACGAGGACTAATGGAAAAATCCATAGAAAGCATTTTGAATATGATGTAAGAGCATATGTATGCTTTTAGATGGAATGCTGTTCTCTTGAAGTTATGGCTGAACTATTGTTACAACTTGTCTAGTCAAGTCACAGAAAACATAGGTCATGCCTTATCTGTGGGGCAGAGCCTTCCCAGAATGTACCTGTGGTTACCTGTGCTGCGTATTACTTTGCAATGGCCTCACATCAGAAAATGAAGATCAGATTCTTCTGCAACTCCCTGCAGTCTTCCATCCATCACAAGGTCATGGATGTGGAAGTTTATGCCAGACAGACTTAACCAGCCTCAAGGGTTCAAGTAAAACCTGACACCTCCCATTCCACTTGAGGCATGTCTGGGAAATTTAGCAGGAGGCATGCACACTGTGGTGAATTTCCAGGCACTTGAAAGTAGCAGATAGCCTAATCCCTACAATTATTAGCCTTCGTGGAGGCTGCGCAGACCACAAACATACACTAGGATAAAACAGGAGGACAACAGAAACATACTCCCCACCCCACCCATTAATGACTTGAGTGGACAAGAGCCTCCTTGCCCCAAACAGTAGCTTTGTCTTGGTGGGTGTGGGGAGGTAGAATGTGGAGTGATAAGATTCTATCTCCTACTTATATGATTGAAATATACCCACAAAGCCAGATTCTTTGTCTTCATCTTTTTAGACATCCAGCTCCCTTGCTAAAAAACCAACAAGTTTTTTAATGTTCTTTTATGCTTACCCACACCATTAACAACATTGCCCTCAAAGTCTGATTGCCCTGTAGGATGTTCCATCATGTGGACTGGGTTCCTGGGAAGCTGGAACTCATCATTCTTACTTTTTAAACTGCCAGAATAGTAGAGAGAGAGAAAACATTCCTACCCTTTGATCACCAGTATGAGCAGGATCCGGGACCTGCAGCCATTCATGTCCATGGGATTTGATAGATGGAAACCCAAGGTTATCCAAGGTCGCCAGGTCGCCATTATGAAGAAATAACTCAAGGACTCCAGTTTCTCTCTCCACGTGTTGTGATGTCTCCACAAAGACTTAACATTGATTTGGGTGGGCATGAAAGCATTTAACACCCAGAAAAGGACATGATCAAAGCTGACCTTTTTATACTGTAGTACTTGGCTGTTAAGTAACCCCAATATTGTATCTGCACTTATCTTTTCTTCTTTTGCTTACATACAGTATTATGTACTAGAGGAAACTGGGAAAACACAAGCGGATTCAACTTTATTTTAATCATTGTGTATATGTGCATCTGCACTATTCATTTGAGTTTTGTGAAAAAGATAGTCACAAAGGGCTTATGGAAAGCATTTTCGAATTGATAATAAGAATATTGAATAAGCAATCCTGTGATCTACTAATTTGTTTAATCTCAATTAGGATTATGAATCAAAGAGAATTACTGTGCATTTTACTCATTTTGATTTGAGGTAACTCCAAATATAAAATTATTACATGTAGTGATGTCTCCCAGCCCTTACGTGTGGAAATTTTTTAAGTGGACTTGTATGCTGATAATTCTAGACCAAAGTAAATATGGCAGAATATTTATACATGAAAAAATAATTTTGCAAATATTTTCTATAATTGTATTATTCGTTTAAAATGTTGATAGCTTGTGTTAGTTTCGGGGAGGGGTGTATATTTTGATAAAAAAATACTTGACTTTGTAATTCTGTATATTCTATACAATTTATAGCAGAGCCGTTTTAAGACAGCCTTGTCACATTTTTTGTTAATTGTGAAAACTTTATGAGTGATGTTTAAGTATGCATTGAGTACATAATGACCAACTAGAATTAAAGTAAGTGTAAACAGTGAACATACTGTATGCTGTACAAGATATATTGTAATTGCTGTTTTAGCATCTGTATTTTGGTTAGAAGATATTATAAAATACAGATGTTAAGGGTTGGAAAAATCTAATTTTATTTTTAGAAATAATGAATATAAATTTGGTTTTGCTTGATTAAAATAGCTTATTCCTATGTTAAGTCTCTTTTTAAATGTTTTAATGTTACTTCTTTTGTGCAGCCAAGAAGCTATTTCATCTCTGTGAGTCACTGCATTGTTTCACATACTATTCACTCAATATGTTTCTGTTTCTTACTTGTTTACATTCCATGGTACCTACTTACATGCTTAGGACTCAAATGGAATATGACATTAAAAAAAAGGCAGAATAAGAGATTGAAGTCTTCTTATCATTTAGTACTTTGGATTGGCCTCATCTTATCATTGTAAATCAGAAAAGGGCTGGAAGTTTTCTGGTCTACTCATTCACAGGAAACAAATTACACTTTGTGAAGTGCCTGTTGTATGGCAACGCTCTTTACATGGACTGTTTCATTCACGTCTTCCGCCGACAACCCTGGGAAGTAGACTTCTTTATCCACGTTTTGTAGTGACTTTGAGAAGATCCCATGGCCCATGTGAGCCAGAAATCTAATTCAGGGCCGCCTGACTCCAAAGGCCATGTTTTTGTTCCTTCTCAATACCTTAGTATAAGCTGACTGGGCAGTGAGGAAAGGAGACATGACAAAGTGAGGCAGCGCTAGGATGGGCGTCGCTGAAATGACAGCTTTAATGACCCCATTGCTGTCTCAGCTCCCCTGGGCTCAACAGTTGATTTTCTTACTAAGGCCTCAGCACTTTGGGTGTTGGCTTCTCTTACATCTTGGGATATTATCCTATAAAATCCATTTTTAAGAATGTGTACCCTTTTTTTATAATACGGAGTGAAATTACAATTCACTGCTATTCTAAGCTAGCAATTTTTCATATAAAAAAATTGACTCCATCATCACAGACTGTACTCCTGACCTTAGCTAATTATCATCAGATGCATGCAGTAGTCACAGTGGGTAATGTGAAAGAAACTACTGGTGGCTCAGGCAGTGTGACCCGTCACCAACACAGGGCAAACAAACGTCCAGTTGCAATGCTGGCCAGTAGCATCAATTTTGTATTGAAGGGCAATCCAAACCAAATCCTAACTAAAAAAGTGATAACTGGTATATGCTAAAACTGATTTAATTAGCAAAACAACCAATTTAATATTGCAAGAATCTGTAATGGATTTAAAAAAAAATCATACAAGGCAATCCTGTTTGTGCATATTAATTACTTTGGTTCTTTTCATTCCCATTGCTCAACTTCCTCTCTTCTCCTGTTGATTGATTTGGTTCCCTCCCTCTGTCTCCATCAGGTCTTTGCAAGGTGAAGATTCTTCACTTAAATTTCCTCCATATCTGAAAGCTCTTCACCTTCCTCCCCAAATCCCGGTGTTCCGTGTAGTCATCTCCCTCCTGGAGAGAGCAGCCCCCCTTGGCCCCTTTCTCCATCCCCAATATGCACTCCTTGACCCTGATTCTTCAAGGCAGGCAATGAGCAGGTAAGTTGGTGTGCAATTCTTAAAATGAGACACCCCAAATTTAGACAACTAGTGGGAGAACTGGTTATAACAGAAATGTGATCACATTTTTATTCATTCTTGACATCTAAGGCTTCAAGTAATTTTATTGACTTAGAATGATTAGCTGAGAAGTCAGCATTTCTTCCCAATAATTTAAAAAGTTATGACTTCTATATAATTGTTGCAATATTTTAATCCTATTACAGGAAACTTTGATACACAGAGATTTAAAAGATGTAACAATGATAGCAAAGAATTTTAATTCATTTATTCAAAATATGCTTAATTTTGCATGTCAGGCATTTAGTCCAGGCAAAGGCTACAGAGACTAGGGGTGTCCTATGCCTTCGAGGAACCTGAGTCCAGGGAAAGAGACTGATTGATGATCACAAAACAAAACGCTGACCTCCAATAGGCTGAGAACCAAGTTAGGTTTATGTTGGGTTATGAGAGTCGTGGCACTGAGCTGGGGCTGTTGTAGCCTGGGCTTCCCAGTAAGGGGTCAGGTCCAAGTAGGAGTACCTCAAACAAAGGAGCACACGTGAGTGTAGACTCCCAGAAGCCTGGGGTTTGGAGGAGTGAGCCAGGAGGGGAATGCAGAGGGCACATCACCAGGGCTTCGTGGGCCTTTCCAGAGAGGTCGGACTTCTGTCCTGACAGCAGATGGGAGTTGAGGTCAGAGAAATGTATCACAGGTCTAAGCAAGACAACAAGCCATTAGAGGGCTTAAGCAGAGGAAATTATGTGACATGTAAGAGTCATTCTCACTAATAGTAAAGACACCACAGGATGGGATAAGGGTGGGGGCAAGAAGGTCACATGGGAGGCTGTGGTAGTACAGGAGAGAGATGACAGTGGCTTCAAACAAGGGTGGGAGTAGTGAAAATAGGTCACATTCTGGATAGATATTTTTAAGTCATTTAATAGGAAAATTTCAAAATGCAAAAGTACACAGAATCAAATGAATCGCAGCACACCCACCATCCAATTTCAATAACTGACAACTCATAGCCAATTTTGTTTCAGCTATACCCTCACCTACGTCACCTCTCCATTGTATTATTTTGAAAAGCAGATCCCAGACATCATACTATTTCATGTGTGAATATTTCAGTATGCATCTCTCTAAAAATAAGCATTTTAATATAAGCATAGTATTATCACACCTTAAAAATTAATAGTTTCTTAATATCATCATAGCGAATCTATCAGTTAAAATTTATGATCCTCTTATAATTGTCATAACTTTTTTACAACTTGAATCAGAATCCAAATAAGGTCCCACACTACAATTGGGGGAGATAGCTAGCTAAGTGTCCTTTAATCTATAGACTCCCCAGTCTCATAGTCTGAGAAGTTGTACATAACTTCCTGGGTTAGGTTATGTTTTTCCTTCAGGAGGTATATACTGTCTGACCAGATGTGCTTTGAAGATACATCTGATAGGATTTCCAGGTGGGTTAGGTCCCAGGGGGTGAGGAAAACAGAGAAGTTGGTAATGATGCCTAGGTTTGGGGCTGAGCAATTGGAAGGATGGAGTCACGAGCAGACAGCTAGATATGTGACTCAGAAGTTCAGACGAGGGGACTGACCAGGTATCCATTTGAAAGTCATGTTTCATTCATTCAAGACATACTTGAGGTAGGTACTGGGAATACAAGAGTGGGCAGAACAAGTAGTCCTGGAGCTTATGATCTAGTGGAAAACACAAAAAGTAAGTAATTACAACTGCAATAAGTTACGTGAAGAAGAAATACATGGTGCTATCTAATGAGGAACTTAACCTTGTCTGGAAGTTCGAAGGAAGTCATTGCTGAGGAAGTAACTTTTGAGCTGAGATCTAAAAGATAAGTAAGAGTTGAAAGGGGAGCATTTCCAGGTAGCAGGGGTAGAATGTAAAAAGTCTTCTAGAAGGAACACCACGCATGGGAAGCCAGTGGTGGCCAGAATGCAAGAGAGATGGATCTGAGGTGAGCCTGCAGGACATAAAGTAGGCCACGCGGGACCTCCCAGATCATGCTAAGGACTGGGATCTTACACTAACAGCAACGGAAAACTATTGAGTCATTTAAAACAGATTGGGATGAGAAGAGGCATTTTAATCAGTTTTGTGTGGTGAAAAAGTCACTGTGGCTGAAATGTAGAGAATGAATTGGAGGACAGTAGTGGCCAGAAGTAGAGCAGTTGGGAAACGACTGCTGTGGTCCAGGAGATGATAGTGGCTTGGATTACATGTTGGCAGTGAAAATAGAAGAGGGGATGGGATTTGAAAGCTAAGGAGAAGTTAAAATCAGCAGGACTTGTTGTTGGATTCATATGGAAGTGAGGGCTTGGGAGGAGTCAGGGGTAAACATTTGGTTTCAGAATTGTTGAAACTATGGAAATGTAAGATGTCCCCTATGATACTTGTATAGACAGAGTGCTGGAAAACACCAGTATTTGGAAGATGTGTTAAATAAAAACCTGCAAGAGACTGAGGCAGAGAGGGGGCCAAGAAGAAGTAGGAGGAAAATTGGAGGAGTGGCTGCTGGCAAGCTGGAGATGAAAAACCTCTCCAAAAGGAAAAAATGATCAATTGTGTCACATGAAGATAAAGCCAAGTAAGAAAAGTCTGGGAAGTGCGATTCTGCACTCAGCAGCTAGAAGGCAGAGGTGTATTGGTGCACTGTTAACAACCTGTCCTTGGGAGAGGGGCAAAGCCGGATTTATAGTGTTTGCCAATTTCCATGGTTTAAATACACCCTCCATGTTTGATTTGAAGCTACCAATGTGATGTCCCTGAGCTGCAGTCGGAAAGAGAAGCATCCAGTCAGTCTGGAACACAGGTGTGAGCCTGCTCTAGTGACTCAGCTGGCTATCTTGGCCGGAGTAGTGTCAGGGTGGTGGCGCAGGGGGAAGCCACGGGGCAGCTGCAGGAATGCAGGTGGGGACTGTGAGTCAGGACTCTTGTTCAAGAAGCTGAGCCGTGAATGGGGAGAAGACAGAGAAGGTAGCTGTGGAAGTTGTAAGTGGAACCTAAGGTTTGGAGACCAGGATTCCACCACGTGGGGTGGAGCAAAGGATGAGGAGGCAAGAAGTTCAGGGTTTTGGGGAGGGACTCCTTGTAGCCAAGAACTACAGAGCCTGGGTTTAATTTAAGGAAGTACAGACCTCAGGGTCTGATAGATGGGCACAGATGGAAGGGCCAGACATGAGGTATCTCAGTAAAGGCTAAAGAATCTCTGTTCCTCAAAGCTCTTCCACAACTATTTTCATACTTACCCCTCACAACAGCCCCATGTGGGAGCAGTGATTTTTGTCTTCATGTGAAGGCTGTGGACATGCGACACAGGGAAGTGAAGGGGCTTACCCAGGCTCCGAGAGACAGAACCAATACCTTTGGGTTTTCAGGACACTCTTTTTACCACCGCCAAGTGACTCCACATTGACTTAAGGTATTTTTTTGAAGACCAGGGCCTGAGACAGTGAAAATTACCATGCCCTCCTCGATATGAGTGTTTACTAGAGTGAGACTCTAATGCCTGCAGAGTCCTAGGTCAGTCTTTTTTTTTGTTCAATGTGTTCTTATATGACAATTGGTATTACCAGGCACTGTTCTAAACATCTAATGAATATTTATTCATCTAATCCTCATGTCAGTCCTATGTAGGAGATGTTATTATTATCATCCCCGTTAACATTTAGCATGGTTACCTTTTGCTGCACAGTGTCACAGGACTTAGTGGCTTAAAACAGCCACTTATTATTTCACATGGTTCTGTTGTTTGTCTGGGATCAGATGAGTAGGCATCTCAGGCAGCTGCCACCAGATGGTTGTGGGGTGGAGTCACTAAAGGCTTGACCACACTGGGCATCCCAGCAGTCTCAGCCCAGCCCAGATTCAAGAGGGTGGAAGAATGGACTATACTTCTCAATGGGGGAGTGACAGGCATGTACAGAGAGGAAAGGAATTGGTGGCAGGCATCTTTAGAGACAAGCTGTTCTATAAAAGAGAATCCCCAATGAGAAAACCAAGACACAGAGAAGTTAGAGTTTACCCAAGGTCAAACAGCTGGTCTGCAGAGAAACAGTTACTCCCAGGCAGTGGAGGTCCAGAGCCTACTAGGGGAGGCAAAAGGGACTAAGACCCAACAATTGCACAGCACAACCTCTCATGGCAAAGCCATGGTGCTTAAGAGCACAGTATTATCCAGAGTAGAACCAGAAAGGTCCTGGAGCTATCAGGGATTTGGGAGAGAGGAAGAAATTCTAAAAATACTATGAATGGAAAGAAACGAGGGTACAAATTGTGTCAAATTTCAAGGATTATCCAAACCAAGCTTTTTTTTTTTATGTTAGAGTGAAAATATGGTCTTATGGGGCCCAAGGCAAATGGCAGACTTCTTGTGTTTCTATCTATCCAATCAGGAAAGAATAGAATTATAAGTCTGCATGTGGGGATGGACGGGAAGGCATTGTTTTTCCTTGTACATAAGTAAAATCCTGAACTTTTAGTAGCTACTCAAAATGGTCAGATGTGTGGGAAGCCTGCGGCTGGGACTCAGGGGTTAGAACCTAAGGCAGTAGACAAGCCTCAGTCAGAAAGGATCTCCAAGGTCCTTCAGTGCCCCCTGCTGTATAACACCACAAACCTGACAGGCTGGGTCCTCACTCACTGTACACATGTCCTGGCACCTCTAATGCGAGGAAAGGAAATGACAGCTCTACTGCAAAATGGTTACTCACTTCACCGGAGCAATCAGGTATTGCCAGAGAGAAGCTGACTCACCCATGGCCAGTTTCTCTCCTGAAATCTGATGTTCTGTTAATTTCAAGCTTCTTGGTTTTATTGGTCCAAAAGGCCAGGTCTCACACATTGACAGGGACATGCCCAACATCCGTGTAAGTGGGAGTGGGAAGAGCGGCAGCCATTTCCCAGGTCAGTCCCCATGTCTGATGTTTCTCTTCTTAAAGGGGAGTTCACAGCCTCTCTTTGGCCACTTCCCATCATGACATGAATCAGCCTCCTGGGCAATGTTGCGTGCTGAATATGCCCACGTTCCAGCCGTTTGGACTCCTCATGCCCAGGCAAGGGGACCCTACCCTGGCCCTCCTCTGGGGGTCAGGCAGAGTTTGCAGGGCCAGTGGGGACTGGCCCACCCCAGAGTGCATGCCTCTCCGCAGACCATACTTGGGGTACCCTGGACCTCAGAATTTCCTACCCACTTCCAGGGCTGCTCAGACCTCTCCTCTGCCAGTGGTGCTCCCCCAGGTCCCAAGGATGGGTAAGGGGTGGCTGTTAGCAGGGGCTGTGGACAGAGAGTGTGATGGAGTTTCAGGATCCACATGTGTGTGCAGGAGGCCTCCCGGAGCAGGGGGCAAGCAGGGTAGAGAGTGGGAAGGGAGGGAGGAAGACCTGGCCCCAGCCCTTTTCATGCTATCTCATTCCAGACCAGAACACCAAAAAACTGGGAAGTCTACATTTAGACCTGGGCTCCCGCGTCATTATGAAGGTACGTTTGTTTGTTAAAGGAAGAGAATAGAACATATTCAATTAAGAGCTTGTTGGCCTGACTTATAAGTTTCAAATATTTAGACACATGATATGTAAGCTCCATCTGTACACTTGCCCTTGACCTTGCAAATGTTTTTGGGGTTTGTCATGACTCCCCCAGATACCTGGCTTTTCATCACACTATGTCTGTGTACAAGCTCCTAGCCGGACTGAAATGTCCATTCCCACCTCCACCCAAACCACCCACAGACTTCATCATTTCTCAAGATCTGGTCAAAAGCTTCTTCCTGGCAGGGTGTTGTGAGAGCCCCCAGACCTCACTTTGCCTTTGCCTGGGTCCCACCACAGCTCTCTGGGATGATCCTTTTTCAATTCCACCTCTGCTGTCAGACAACAAGCTCCTCCAGGCTAGTCTGCACTTAATTACTTAGCTCTCTGTTTCCAGCCTCAGTATGGCACTCTCAGATGTGAGTCATCTGCTAAGAGCACCAATTCTCCATACTAAGGTGACTAACTATCCCGGTGTGTCCAGGAAGGAGGGTTTTCCCAAGATGTGGGACTTCCAGTGCATAAATGATACAGTCTTGGGAAACCAGAATGACTGGTCGCCCTAACAGGGAAGAGGTTCTTCAGAATGGGAAGGGGCATCAGTAGCCATAACAGAAGTAGAAATAAGTGGCCAATTTTAGCTTGAATAACTAATGGGACTGTCGATTATCCACCACCCATTCCCGAGCAGTGAGAAAACATCAGGGTCACATCGCGATCTGGCCAGGCTGTGCAAGCCTGGGTGGGAGGGTGGAGGGGACAACCGTGGGCCCCAATCTTCAGGATCCTACTGAAGGCCTTGAATCATGTCACGGGGCCTTGTGCCCTCATTTCCCGAAGCCCCTCCTGCGGAGCCTAGCCCCACATGCGGCTTCCAGCTGCCCACACGGGCATTTCCTTCTGTGCCTCGCGCCTTTTCATAGGCTCCACCCAAGAGTAAGGGGCGGCCTGTCCCAGTCTCCCCTACCCACCCACCTCCCCGCCCCCTGCCTGTCTTCCTCAGTGCAGTGGACAGCAGTGGGTTTTCCTGCTGGGTCCTTCTCTATTTTTATGGTGAAAGCACCTTAATTTTCTTTAGAAATCATCTCACTCCCTCATGCCTCAGCCCATACTGATCACACTGGAGGTGGCTGAGTGGGTGGGAGCACACGGCCTGGCCCTACTACGCTGTGTTTCCGTGTCTCAACGCAAGAACAAGGGACCTGAGGCAGGGCCTCCTCAGCTGTCGGGGACAGAACCATCGGCTTTGAGCGAAGCTGAAGTAAAATGATCGCCACTCACTCTTTTCCCTCCCTCTCTCCTTTCTCTCTCTTTTCTCTCTGCTCCACTTTCCTCTCTGTTGGCTTCGGTCTCAGACCGGACTGTCTCCAGTTGATGGCAAAGATGTCCATGCTGAATAGAATAAAGCTTTCTCCCCCAAAAAAGCGTCTGAGAGCAGAGACACTTCTAGCAATAAATTCCTCTAAGTAGCATAGTCTGGCTTCAAACCCAGCACATCCAACATCATCAGGGACACCCACAACTCCCAAAACAGACCGTGTCTCTCCTCTGGGGACACGCTGAAGAAAGCCGATCAGAACGACCACAAAACACCCCGCATTCAGCCGCAGCTCCCGGAGCCGGGCATCGGGCCAGGAGCTTCAGTGCTGTTATTACTCAGGAGAACCTGGAGGGGAGGTACTGTTTCCACCATTCTGTAGTGTGGAAAGGTCCAGGCGCAAGGGCTTCACCCCCTCTGAGTGCCGAGAATCCGCAAAGGAAAGGAGAACCTGGTTCCCCAGGGTTCCTCAGCCTCGGCTCTCGACCTCCTGGGGCTCAGAGCTGCACTGCTCCCTTGTCACTGCTCCTCACCCGCACTGCTCAGGGAACCAGGCCTCCCCTTCCCACTGCCTTTATCTGAGCCTTCAGTGACTTTTACAGATGAAAGTAAACCCATTAGAATAGGTGCCCTGAACAATGTGGACATTTATGAAGCTCTACTCCAATTTCCAAGAAGCCTTATGGTTAATGAAAATGACTACCTTGTACCTAATAAAAGTGAGAAAGCAGGCTAATGCATTTGTATGTGCTTATGTATTATGCATGCATTTAAAGAGCTAATACATGCGCATGGTAAAAAAAAAAAAATTTTCCAACTACTATAGAAGGGTACACAGAGAAAAAGAAGCTTCCCTCTCATTCTGCCCCAGGTCTTTTCCCTGGAGGCATGTGCTGTTCCAGATCTTGGGTGTCACTCCACAGGTAGCCTATGCATATCCCAGCATATATGTATGTGTGTCTGTAATCTTCTATATTTTTATTTCCTTTTTCTTTTTTTTCCACAAGTGAGGGCCCTCTACATATAGCATTCAATATTTTATTTAGTTTATTTAACAATATATCATGAAGAACCTTCCATGATGAATCTTATTCTTTTAATGCCTGCAGACTAATCCTTTTCTTTACGCATGCATTTTAGATAGATTTTTATAACAAAGATGGAAACAAATAAAAAGAGTTTTCTGTTTAACGTCATTTATCCAGAAAATCCAACTAACGGAGGCCCCATCTATTCTAAGGTTCCTGGTAATTTGGATCTGAGGAAGGGCAGGGAAATGGAACAAGCATCATGATTAACTTTTCCTGCCGGTGATAGAAAATACCAAGATATAAACAGTAAAGTAAGAACAAGAGGGACTCCATCTTAAAACTTAAATTCCATTTTTAAAAACCAAGGAGTTAGGAGGTAGGATTCCTAGCATATATTTTTGGGAATCATCCAACAACCTATCTTAAGACAGGGCAAGCCTCCCTAACTGATACGTTTCCAGCGCTTGAGGGTAACCACTATCTTGGAGAAGAACAGCATCAACAAATTCCTTGTGTTAAGTTTATCTTACAGAACTATCCAGAAGACTGACTGTGGATGATGACATAATGTCTCTCACTGGAGAGAGACATCATGAGACCACGTGTCAAGCCTACACCACCACCACTACCACCCTTTGCCCCATTCTTGAAAGCCTTAAAAGACAGATTCCTAAGCCCTTAGGTGTGCCTTCTCTCTGAGGCTGCTCACACTCCTCTTTCTTTGAGTGTGTACTTTTTGCTTTAATAAAAACCTCACTGCTCAGCTTATTGCATTTTGTCTCTGTGCTCTTCCAGTGATGACTGTCTTTGTTACTTCGCTATTTCATTCAATTTTCTAGACTTAAGCACAAGTCTTCATTCTCTGTCCTACTTCAAACAAGTAGGGAGAGGCTACTGAGATCTCTGATTTGGGCTTGCAAGTTCCTGTCGCCTGGGTGACCCAGATAGGACTGCAACTGTATGATCCTGCTTTTTAGTGGCCTGCCTGAAAATCTCCTTTCTTTGCCTTTGGGAAGTTCTCAGAACATAATCTCACCCCATCCAGTGCTCTGCAGCTCCCCCAAATCCTGGGGTGGTAGGGGCTTAGTTTCCATGTCACACAGATCCAAGCAGACTCTGAATGCCATGTGACCCTGGCTTTAGGAATTGGCAGGATTTGCCCCATGCCAACCAAGCAGGAGTTGAATGAACTTTCCGTTCTTCCCTCTGCTCTTCCTTGTTCTCTGCTGCCTGCAAAGCATCTGCCATTCCCTGCTACTCTCGCTTTAATGAATTCTTTCCTTACCTACACTCTTCCAATCTGCTTGAGAGTTCTTTCTCGTTCAGTCAAGAACCCTTCCCCATCCAAGCTGAGAGTTGTCCTAGTGCTTCACCTAGTGCACAGGGTGAAACCTCCCCAGGTGCAGCTGCCCAGCAACAGATCAACATAATTCAAATTCTGAGCTCCCAAGCAAAAGTTTTCAGAATTATTTTGCTAGGTATTAGATGCAAATTAAACAGAAGGGCACCTGTCTTAGGGTTTTTTGTTGTTTAAACAAAATGGGATGTGGGAAGGAAATACGAGTGAGACAGAACCTAAGGATGGGTGAACATTGGAATGAAGCAGCAAAAACGTCTCTCTGCATCCCCCTCCTGACAGTCACCACTATTGATTCTCTGTGTGTTGACCAGCCTTCTCTGGCTCTCCCTGATTTCAGTGAAAAATGTTTGCCAAGCTTACAGGACCTCACAGGCAAAGTGTCCATCAGAGAATGACCATCACCCCTGTGTCCGAATCGCCAATTTCTGAAAAAAGGTATCTGATTTTCACCCTGCCCCACACCCCATCAGTCAGTTCACTCCTGGTCCAGTTAGCTCTAGTTGAAGGGACAGAGCCCTATTAGAAGATGGCTGCAGAGCCCAACCCTAAGGGCAAACTGTAGTAAGCAGAGAAGACAGGGTGGGCTGGGAGAGGCCCTCAGGGGCCTCGCATGTGGTCCCACTGGGGCAAGAACTGCTCAGTCAGTGAATCAGCATGATCCTCAAGACCTGTCATGATGGCTTCTAGCTTTCCAGTCCAGTCTCCCATTAGGGATGTAGCCAAACAGTCATGAAAAGGTCTGCCTGGCCCTGCCCAGCAGCATTTCTCGTGCGTTTGTGGGTGAGACGACACATGGCAAAGAAGTGTGTGATGAGGGTAGGTATTGGTAAAGATGCCTCACCCTGACACAGATAAAAAGTGATCTTATTTCGACAATGTTTTTACCCCACTTTGTCAAACTACAAACACATTCTAAGAAATTTCATAAACTTGTTTATGTGAAACTTGTTTTCGAATATGTCCTTTTTGAGAAAAGAAATTTTATTTTAAAAAAAGAAAATATGCTTTCATCTGGAAAGTGAGTAAACAAGCTGTCTGCATTTGAGAGAGAGCTGATGGAGGCTGGGGTAGGATCTATGCTTACCCCTCTGACTGCTGTCACCACCAACGCCCCAGTAAAAGCAGTAGCTTGAAAGCCCCGTCTGCCCTTCCCTCCATGAGCGTCAATCTTGGGCTTCAGTCAGAAGAGCACTGAGACAGCTATACAGCCCTGGAGGGGACTCCTACCTCTGCACAGAGCAGGGGGCAAACCTTGCCAGCAGAGGTCACTGACGCGCAGCGGAACTCAGCAGCCACCAAGGCAGGACAGCCGGTCCCAGTGAGGCTGTGCCATCCCCTCGACTCACCCTTCTCCATTAATTTATTTGCTCCCTGCTTGGCTCACTAATGGAAATAAATGACAGTGTTGCACTAACCAATCGTGTGCATGCTATCAGCAATTTTCCTCAGTAGTACCTACACTTTGATATCCCAAACCTAGGGGCTTTTAGTTTAACATTAAGTTCATATCCAGAATAAGACAGGCAATAACTTGAGGCACAACACAATAGGTTCTCTTTCAACCTTGGATTGTACCTGACCAGGTATAGCCTATCCCATAAACTAGTTACACCTGCTTATTTGGATGTGACCCCACCCCACCCCACCCCCGCCACACACACACACACACACACACACACACACACACACACAGTGGCCTGAGGTAACATGCAAAGACCCCTGTAGAGTAAGAATGACATGGAGTGGTACAAATCAGTGAGGGGGTGAAAACAGAAGGTACCTGTTCCAATAGCCACTTGAAAAGATGTTCAACATCACCAAAACTCAGGGAAATACAATCAAAATCTCAATAAGTTATCACCTAACATCAGCCAGAATGGCTAGCATCAGAAAGACAAGAAATAACAAGTGTTGGCAAGGACGTGGAGAAATGGGAACCCTCCTACACTGCTGGTGGGAGTGTAAATTGGTGCAGCCACCATGGAAAGCAATATGGAGGTTTCTCAAAAAACTAAAAATAGGAATGCCATTTGAACCAGTAATTCCACTTCTAGGAATTTACCCGAAGAAAACAAAATCATTAATTTGAAAAGGCATATACTAGCCAAGCAACCAAGTGCCCATCAATAGATGAACGAATAAAGAAGATGTGGTAGATATATACAAAGGAATATTAGCCATTAAAAAGAATGAATTAGATGAGGGGTATTATGATTAGTACACATGGTGTGGGGGGGATCATGGGGAAGGCAGTGTAGCACAGAGAATGCAAATGGTGACTCTGTGGCATCCTACTACACTTATGGACAGTGACTGCATTGGGGTGTGGGGTGACTCGATAATATGGGTGAATGTAGTAACCACATTGTCATGTGAAACCTTCATAAGTGTATATGAATAATACCTTAACAAGAAAATTGTAGAAAACAAAGAATGAATTAAAAATAATTCATTTGGGGCAACATAGATGAACCTAGAGGGTATTATGCTATAAGTCAGACAGAGAAAGATAAATACCACATGATTTTACTTCTATATGGAATCAAAAAAAGAAAACAAATGAGCAAACAAAGCAGAAATAGACTCATGAACACAGAGAACGTATAGTTGCCATGGGGGAGGACAGTAGGGAGATGAGTGAAATACGTGAAGGGGGAAAACTTAGTGAGAATATTTGGTATCTTGATCCAGGAGATGGTTATATAAATGTGTATATATATTATACATAAATTAATTGATCTGTATGCCAAGATTTATGTATGTATCTCAGTAACAAAGGAAAAAAGTTTAAAATTAAAAGACAACATACAAACAAACCGGAAATAGACTCATAAACACAGAAAATGGGGGTGGTGATGGGCAAAATAGGTGAAGGGGATAAAAAGGGACACACTTCCAATTATAAAATAAATCAGTTATGGCAATGAAGAGTACAGCATAGAGAATATAGTCAATAATAATATAATACCTACGATGACAGTAACTACACTTATCATGGTAAGTAGTTAGTAATATATAAAGGTATGTAATTGTCAAATCACTCTGCCAGACACATGAAACCAATATAATATTGTATATCAACTCTATTCAATTACAAAAAGAAGACAGAAGGTACCCGTGGACTGCCTGCAAAGAATGAGAAGCCACCTGTGGGACAAGAGCTAACTGTATACAATGAGTGAGTTGGTTGGATGGTGGAGCCCTGAATCCAGTCATACCTGAGGTTCATTTACTCCAGAATTTTCAGTGAGCCAAGGAACTCCCCTTGTGTCTATTAGAATAGTACTCCTGTGCCTCCTGGGGTGGAAGGGATGAGCCAGTCCTGACTTCTGATGCCCTCAGGATTCCTTGTATTGAGGTTGATCTGAGATGAGACCAAGGCAAATGGCTCAGGCTCAAAAAATCACCCAGAGTCCATTCTCTAACAAACCTCCAGAGAATACAGTCAAATGCTGTGACCATTCCTGACCTCCAAATGGGAACCAACAACTTCAAGGCACAAATCTGAACTCTAAGAGCAACAGAGATGTCAGCACTCCTACTGTGTATCACCTGCAGAAAACAACACACCTTTAGAAGAATCTCTTTGAAACTGAAGTTAAAACTTCAATTTAAGATTTACAAGAGCTTCTAGCAGGACTGGGTGGTAATTGGATCATGCCTTGGAACTGACTCACAATCACCAAATAGCTGAACAAAATCAGGCATTTTGAGCACAGAAGAAGACCTGAATTATGACCAAGCGACCAACAGGCTTTCTATATAGCATGACCCCTTTGGCGGTCATTGGTGATCATCCAGGCCAGTCCAAATGCAACTAAATAATGTGTTAGCTTTAAATAATCCATTTCCACAGGAAAATTGGACAATAGCCATTGACCAGGCAACCAAGGGCTCTGTGTGAAATGCTCTGGTGGCTTCTGGAGGCCCTTGGTGACAATGAAGGCCTTCTTGCTTTGTTTACCACAGATTCTCTCCAGAAAATGCAGAGACTGGCTAAGTGTGGTCGGCCTCTTCCTGGGCAAAGGTCACAGCTCTGGGAGAAAGCAGCTCATTGTGTGACCTTGCAGAATAGTCATCACTGTTCCTTCTCAGTGAAACTCAGCAGCCTGGGAACAGAACTGGGTACCTTCAACTTCCCCTGTCAGCTCCACCTCAAGAGCACACCCACATGAGCCTGGATAAATGGCCCTGTGAGGGAGGCATGTGGGGGTGGGCAAGGGCCCTGGGAAGGCCAGAAGTTGAGGGCAAGGGGTGATTTCCCAGGAAGTACCAAAAATGTCACCTACGAGGCTCATGTACTAACAATTAGCCTTTTATTTCCACCCCTTCTCTGCAGTTCCGGAGGCAGGACCACAGTTACCCTGGATGCAGGGAGGGTGTGTGTGCGTGTGTGTGTGTGGTGTGTGTGTTAGAGAGGGAGACTGGGATCTATATATGCGCATGAGTGGGAGGGAAGTGGGCAGGGTCAGAGGGCTAGAGCGTGAGCTGCACCTGCTATGATTAACCCGTCCCCGGGGATCACTGGGGTCTACAGGGTGCCATGCTTGTCTCTCCTTCCCAGGGTGGGGGGAGCCCACAGAACCAAGTGGTGAAAGAGCAGGACCAAGTGGATCATTATCATTGCCATGTGCTCTCTTCGCCTCTTTTCTACCTTCTTCTGTGTTCTGCTTCTGCTCCTGTCCTTTCTCCTGTCTCCACTTATGACTACAGTAATTAGGAGCCCACTTTCCCCAAGAAAAGGATATGTGTACCATTAAAGACACCAAAGATAATTTCAGGGAAACATAGACAAACATTTATCGTTTAATAGATATGCATTTATTTTATTTTTCATTACAAAAAAAATTGTTACGCTATATGATGGCCATGAGAATTCCATTGGTTCTTGAGCTCTTCCTCCCAGAAAAAAAATATTTCCCCCCTAGAGGTTGGAGGAGAACAACTTTCCAGTGGAGGGAATTTGAATGGCATCTTGGAGCATAAAAGCAGTGATTTCAGTATTAAAAAATCATGTCTTGGGCTCCTAATCTGATGCTTCTCGCCCCACATCATACTTCTGTTAAATGTATCTGTCTCATCTGGAGCACTTCCTATCTTTATATTAAGAAAAATATTTAAAATTACTCAATGGAAATAGCTGCTTTCTAGAGTACAGTATACAGAGCTGGAAACTTCTGGATTCTACCCTGATTTATAATTCTGCTTTCTTCTAAGTCTTTTATGAATCTCTAAACATGTTTCTTTTTATTTCTTCATCTGGGAAATTACAAGACGTTGCTGAGGTTTCAATGTGTTTTTAGTTAAGAATTTTAAAGGTAATAACCTGGTTTCAAAGAAAATTTAATTGAAATTAAATTCCAATATCCCAAAGAAGAAGCTACATCATGTACAAGATTACATAGCTCACATGTCTGTGCCAATTTTTTGGTAATTCTTCTTTTCTCATTTCAAACTCAATGCAACTGAGACATCTAGTGTCTATCCCTAAGAAAAACAAATTTCCACTGGTGGCGTGTTTAATCAATTTACTAAATCCATCTTAAGATACTTGTGGGTAAAACTATGACTTCAACACCCAACCCTCCATCTCGGAAAACCACATTATCCTCCCTGGGCTTAGTCCTTTTCCAGGTGAAAAATATTTCATACCACAGAAGCTCACGCAATGTTTCCCACATTTAGCGTTCTTGTTATGACAGTGTTGCCATTAGCATAGATGAAATCCATACCATTAGTCCCATCCATCCTCCTCCTCTTTCAAAAGAAATTGCCCAAGATAGGAAAATGCCTCTCGTCTTCAGCAGTATTTGAGTTTGGAGTCACACCTTGCTTTCTGGATTTTCAATCACTAAGAAAGTACACATAAATTATTCCACATATATATTTATTTATATTTGAATTATTTAAGTTATTTACATTGTTTTGTATATGTAATATTTTTATGAACTATAAAACATATATTACATAAAATATATATGCACAAATAACATGTATTACTTTTTGCCATATAGTGAATATTGCACATCATCAGAATGAAAAGCTTCTGTGCTTCATTTTCCTAACATCAAGAAAATGGAAAGACACCTCTAAGAATGGTAAAAAATATTCATAAATCATATATCTGAGGACTTATATCTAGAATATATAAACTGCAATTACACCTCAATAATAAAAAGACAACCCAATTTAAAAATGGGCAAAGGATCTAAACAGACATCATACCAAAGAAAAATATACAGATGGTTAACAAGTACATGAAAAGATGCTCAACACAATTAATCATCAGGGAAATGCAAGTAAAAACCACAGTTAGATACCACTTCACACCCACTAGGTTTGCCATAACCAAAAAGATAGATAACAACAAGTGTTAGGGAACACGTAGGGAAATTAGGATCCTTGTGCACCGCTGGTGACAGTGTAAAATGGTGCAACCTCTTTGGAAACAGTCTGGCAGTTCCTCAAAAGACTGTGCAGAGTTACTATATGACCCGGGAATTCCACTCTTAGGTATATGCCCAAGACAAATGAAAGTATATGTCTACGTACAGACTTGTACTCAAGTGTTCATAGCAGCATTTTTCATAATAGCCAAAAAGTATAAATAACCCAAATGCCCATCAGCTGATGAAAGGATAAATAAAATATGGTATAACCGCACTGTGGAATATTATTCAGGCATAAGAAGGAATAAAGTACTGATATATGCTACAATGTGGATGAACCTTGAAAATATACAAGGTGAAAGAAGCCAGACACAGAAGATACATATTGCATAACTGCATTTACATAAAATGTCCAGAGTAGGCAAATCTATCAAGATAGAAAGTAGATGAGTCATTGCCTAGGGCTGGTTGGAGGGAAATGGAGAGTGACTTTTAATGGGTATGGAGTTTCTTTCTGGGGTAAGGAAAATATTATAAAATTGATTGCACTACTGGTTGTAGAATCCTGTAAATAAACTAAAACCATTGAATTATACACTTTAAATGAGTGAATTGCATGGTGTATGAATTATATCTCAATAAAACTGTTGTTAAAAAGTGAATTATAAGTAGTAACATATTTTAAATAATCACCAGAATGATTTTTAAAAAGGCCACAAACATCTTCATAACCTCCATTTCTGCCTGTTTCGCAAAGTCTAGGTCAACCTCCCTGAATGGCTCCACAAAGGGGTTTGTAGGGACCACTGCTGAAGTTAATCCTAGGCCAAGACCCTTCCAGGAGAAAGGAGAACTCATTCATTCTAAAAAGAAGAAACCAAGTTCTCTATTGGGGGAGGGGAACTGACTTCGTAAATAAATCAATCAAATTTAATAGAAAAAGAATGTGGGGAAGGAGGATAATTATAAACCAGTCAATGGCCTTGGCCAAGCCATGTTCTTCTGTGAGCCCAGTTGCCGCTTCTGTTACTGAGAATATCCCTGCACACAGATTTCGCACCAGGTGGCCACAGAGCTGTTATGAAGGTCAGAGGACGGTCTGCTAGTAACAATGACCTGCCACCCCAGTTTGCGAAGTTTCCCAGCATGTGTTGGCACTTTCAGTTTTAAAACCAAAGGGATCCTGAGAGAGCATAAATGAGTCAGTATCTTCTACCGTTTGAGTTTTTCAAATCCAGAGTACACTTTGGAGCACAGAAAAAAACACACACATTGACATGTGTCTGAATCAATATTCAATTCATTTAAGTTAAAAAATGTAAGCTTAAATCCTGAGAAAGAGGAATAAAGTAGGGGGGATCTCACTCCCCAACTTCAAGCCAACAACAAAGCCATAGTAGTCAAGACAATTTGGTACTGGCACAAGAACAGAGCCACAGACCAGTGGAACAGATTAGAGACTCCAGACATTAACCCAAACATATATGGTCAATTAATAGTTGATAAAGGAGCCATGGACATACAATGGCGAAATGACAGTCTATTCAACAGATGGTGCTGGCAAAACTGGACAGCTACATGTAAGAGAATGAAACTGGACCATTGTCTAACCCCATACACAAAAGTAAATTCAAAATGGATCAAAGACCTGAATGTAAATCATGAAACCATAAAACTCTTAGAAAAAAACATAGGCAAAAATCTCTTAGACATAAACACGAGTGACCTCTTCTTGAACATATCTCCTGAGCAAGGAAAACAATAGCAAAAATGAACAAGTGGGACTATATTAAGCTGAAAAGCTTCTGTACAGCAAAAGACACCATCAATAGAACAAAAAGGTACCCTACAGTATGGGATAATATATTTGTAAATGACAGATCTGATAAAGGCTTGATGTCCAAAATATATAAAGAGCTCACCCACCTCAACAAACAAAAAACAAATAATCCAATTAAAAAATGGGCAGAGGAACTGAACAGACAGTTCTCCAAAAAAGAAATGCAGATGGCCAACAGACACATGAAAAGATGCTCCACATTGCTAATTATCAGAGAAATGCAAATTAAAACCACAATGAGGTATCACTTCACACCAGTAAGGATGGCTACCATCCAAAAGACAAACAACAACAAATGTTGGCGAGGCTGTGGAGAAAGGGGAACCCTCCTACACTGCTGGTGGGAATGTAAATTAGTTCAGCCATTGTGGAAAGCAGTATGGAGGTACATCAAAATGCTCAAAACAGACTTACCATTTGACCCAGGAATTCCACTCCTAGGAATTTACCCTAAGAATGCAGCAATCAAGTTTGAGAAAGACAGATGCACCCCTATGTTTATCGCAGCACTATTTACAATAGCCAAGAATTGGAACCAACCTAAATGTCCATCGATAGATGAATGGATAAAGAAGATGTGGTACATATACACAATGGAATACTACTCAGCCATAAGAAAAGGGCAAATCCTACCATTTGCAGCAACATGGATGGAGCTAGAGGGTATTATGCTAAGTGAAATAAGCCAAGCAGAGAAAGACAAATACCAAATGATTTCACTCATCTGTGGAGTATAAGAACAAAGGAAAAACTGAAGGAACAAAACAGCAGCAGAATCACAGAACCCAAGAATGGACTAACAGGTACCAAAGGGAAAGGGACTGGGAAGGATGGGCTGGTAGGGAGGGGTAAGGGGGCGGAGAAGAAAGGGGGTATTATGATTAGCATGCATAATGGGGGGGTGGGAGAAAGGGGAGGGCTATACAACACAGAGAAGACAAGTAGTGATTCTACAACATTTTGCTATGCTGATGGACAGTGACTGTAAAGGGGTTTGTGGGGGGGACCTGGTATAGGGGAGAGCCTAGTAAACATAACATTCTTCATGTAATTGTGGATTAATGATAACAAAAAAAAAAAAGAAAGAAAGAAAAGGGGGATTACTCCCTGATAGGATAAAAGTAACTGCAAATCACCAATTAATGCATGCTTTAAATATCCTTAATTTTGATCATTTAAAGGGTGTCAGATGATCAGCTATGGAAGTCAGAATATTCCTTTCTCTTAAAAAAAAAGCAGTTCCTGTGTGGTGATCTCCAATAAGTTCTTCACAATGGTATAAAGGGCATATCAAAGTGTGGCAAAGGGTTTGTTTGTGTTTATACAGAGGATCAAAGCCTAATTTGGCTACCCAGAAAACGAATTAAGATACGATATGAAGAAGAACTTCCAACATCAACATCTCTGGAAGAGTCATTCCAGAATATGATCATCAAAAAACTTCAACAAAGATCCTGGCGCTGTTGCAGTTGTAGCTGCATTCATCCCACCAGTTACTGGACTTGCCATTGGAATGAAGAAGGAGATATCTAAGCTGGCCTGTGCATACAGTAAAACAACAAATATGACTGGATCTATACTGTCGGAATTCAACCAAGAATTAGGAGAAGTGCAAGTTGCAGCGCTCCAAAATCTTGCAACTATAGACTATCTACTGTTAAAAGAACATATGGGATGTGAACAGTTCCCAGGAATGTGTTGTTTTAATTTGTCTGATTTTTCTCAAACTATTCAAATTCAGTTAGACAATATCCATCATATCATTGGTAAGTTTTCACAAATGCCTAGGGTGCTTAACTGGTCTTCTTGGTTTCACTGGATATGGCTGGTAATTGTAGGTATGCTTTGGTTATGTAGCTGTATTCCTATTATGTTAAGGTGTGCACGCAATTTAATTAGTAGTTTAAAACCTATACGTGCTTATGTTACACTACAAGAAGATATGTCAAAGAAATAATCAATCTTCCCATGTTTTCTTCCGTCTGCTACTTCTATAGCTTTTCTTCTTCCTTCCTAATTACAACCCTTAAGTAGAATTCGTGCCTCATATCGAAATTACCGAGTATCATAAGTCTTCCAAGTAGTAAAGATACCTCAAGACAAATGTTGGGCATAGAAGCCACAGGGCATAAATCTGCAAAGAAGTAAGAAGCTAACCTTTTCAAACAATATTGCTTCTCTCTCACTTACCAACTTAACATTTCCCTGTATGGCCCCGGAAGATGACTGGTTAGCCAGAGACGGGTAAGATTCCTCAAGGGAGGAACAACCTAAGACAGGCACAGTCGCAGGGGGGCCATCAGGTGAGAAATTGAGGATCAACAGAGGTGAGGCTTAGAACCTCACCACCCCCCTGTTTTGAGAGAAATCTTCTGCATCCGTGGATGTTTCGTTGCCCTTGTCTAGCTTGGATTAATACTTAGTCTATAGGCACAGACCTGATCTTCTACATTTGCCCTCTTACAGCACTGAACTATGTTTTCTACCTTTATCTTGCATCTACCTACCACTTCAGCATTTTATTAAAAATAATAATAATAATAATAAAAATGGAGAAATGTGGGATTCACATATAAATCAAGTATAAAAATCAAATGAATAATCATATTTGACCTGATTGTTTATAGTTCATGATGCGTGATCAAAACCGAAAGTTTCTGTGAGGACTGCCCTTGTACTGTTCACCATGTAAGAACTTATTCACTATGTAAGAACTTGTTCACCATGTAAAAACTTGTTCGTTATGCTTCAGAAGATTGGAGACTGTTGAGAATTAGGCTTGAGGTTGATTAATGATTGTGCATTGAGTCCCCTATACAGAATTTTATTCTTGTTAACAACCATATGATCAATAAATATGAGGGATGCTCTCTCAAAAAAAAATGTAAGCTTAAAGTCAATCTATGAATAGTTAAATGTATATGTAAAAGTGTATGATATATAAAAAATAAAAATAAATATTTCTCTCATCCTTGAACTAATGTTCCATTAAGTTGTACATTTAAAAGATTATATCCCCCTAACAAACAACTCTGCATAAATTGACTTAACTAAACACCCTTGAACATTTTAAACAACATTTACAAACTTAATGTTGCATCCTCTCAGGCTTTTCAGTTGCCTCACAGCACAGTTATAAATTTAACAAACAAAACAAAAGCTTACTAATCTGTCAAAAAGTAATACATTTTCTAAGTGAGATCTATACATGTAGTAAATCTAATTCACTTAACATTTAAACTTTGCTTACAAACTTACTGTTATCTTAGTTTCTAATTAAAATCTCTTAATTTATCCAATGACATAAATAAAAACCACTCACAGATTATCAAATTTACATTTAACTCTAGCTTTGAATAGTATGGGTTGATTTACTTTATCATAGCTAAACTTTTTTGTCTGTCTCTCTAGGACCACAAAGGTGGTTTATTCAACCCAGGTACAGAGCTGCAATCTGAGATCCATAGACCATGAACCCAGCACCCAAGCTGCCCTTCCTGAGATGCCAACCTGGGGACGATTAATATGCTGAGTCTTTCCCAATTTCTGTCTTAATCTCTTTTATAAATTTCAATTTTTTAGTTTGAGTTAAAGAGATTTTGAATACTCTTTATATTCAACCAGGCTTTTCCCCTCCTGATTTACATTGAAGAGATTTTTCCCTTCTTTACACCTGCCTTAGGTTCAAGTGCTCGGAAACTGAAGAACAATATGAAAGGAGATGCTCTTTAAAATATAAAGTAAATATGTAAGGAAATATATACTTACAAATGTTGCTGCCATTATTATTTGGGCAATGTTTATTAGTTTCTTCATATCAATTCTGAAAAAAACCTTGTTGAATAAGATGCAAAAGGGTGACTCAAAATTCTGAGAGCTGTATTTTTCAATGGCTAGATGATTGTAATAGATCATTGGGAAGAAAAAGAATATAAGAATAGGTAAGAAAAATTCCAAAGGAAGAGTAATGAGGATGACTTAAATATTGTAAGTTATTAAATAGTTATTATGGTTAAATATGTGAGGTATTGGCACAAGTAATTGAGAGGCTGCTTAAGGGAACAGAAATGAAAGTCATAAAATTGGTATTTACATATGAGATTATGTCATTTACAGTAAAAGAAGGAATACAAACTAATGAAAAGCGAATAGTCTGTTAAAGTGTGCTGAGATTGTCATCTATTTGGGAGAAGTATGGCAAGCTTGGTTCAAACAACACACTAAAGTAAATTTTAAATGAATTTAAAAGTGCAGTGGAATAAATCAGAAAAACAAAATAAAAACTGTGTTTTTATTCCACACCTGTATCTGATCTCTGGACAGAAAAGATATTCTGTGCACCAAGTGATGATAGAAATTGTCTCAGAGGAAAAGACTGAATGTGGGTCCATAAAAATGGACAACTTGATGAAAATACTACAAACAAGGCTACACACACACACACACACACACACACACACAGACTGGGGGAAAATAACAGTACATCACATATACATACAAATGGTTCATATCTGTTGCATGCAAGTATTTCCTAGAAATCAATAAGAAAATGTCCTCCTCCTCCCACCGACCCAAATAAAAGATCATAGGAGGTTTCACTTCTGATATGGAGCCAGGAACCAGGAAAGGAAATAAAGATAAAATATCAAATACCAAAACACATTACCTTCAAAAAGAATTTAGAAATCTTTCCAGAAGTGGAGACAAGCAAGCCAATGATTCCATTTTAACTTTGACATCATAAAACCACTGACCAGAGACCATGGGAATTCAACATCACTTGAGTCAACGAGCATTTCTCCTACAACAGACACAGAGGCCAAGGTGTGCATATGTGTTTGACATAGAATGTTGAAAAGTACATGTGTCCCACTAAGGCATAATTAGTAATGTCTTTGGCCAGGATTCTATCAACCATTAATTACATTCATGATTTTCTAATATAATAACAGATGGTTACAATAATGACTAAAGAAATTGCATTTCTTGACATTTCTTTCAATAAACTTTAATCAGTGAAAATGTTACCACACCATCACTATAGACCATATTTCTATCACAGAAAAAATATCTCTGTCTCCAAGTGACTCATGCATGGCACGTAAGGTAATTCTATTAATTGTTCTGTTCCCTGACCACTTTAGTGTAACAGGAATTTTACTACAATTTAATATAGAAGATTCCATTACCTGAAATGTGGAGAATGGGATTAAACAAAGCTACTATTTGATTGAGAAAGAGTAAGAGAACAGTATAGTTTAGCTGAAAAAATGAAGCCAAATCAAAAAGTGCAAAAGCATGAAAATGCCAGATCCTAGGTCAGCAAAAGTAAGATGGGACTACAAAACGTTTATCTGTAAAGAACTTGATTGTGTGAAACACTGGGTGTTCCATTTTATCCAACAGGTGGCAATACACAAGCCCCCTGCCTCAGAAACACGCGGAAAGAAGCCGCCAGGAACCCTCAAGGCCACTTCCTGTAGCAGTGATCATAGGATCCATTTCTCTGGGTTTGGCTGCGGCCTTCGAGAATCTCACCCTATCACAGCACATAACACAGGCTACGCAAACAGAAAGGCACTTAGGAAAGTGTACTTGATGAGGATGATTGTAATCATTCTTCCTAGAGAAAAATTCATTTATTCATTCACTCATTTACTTAGTTGATGAATATTGGGTACCTATCATATGTTGGGCCCCATGCTTGATGCTGGAAATAAAATTGTGAAGAAAATACAAAGACTCTGTTTTTACGGTCCTGTGGTTTAGCAGAAAAGCAGACATTACCAAATCTTCACATTAATGAGATAGCATGCACTGTGGTAAGTGACGCAAAGAAAAGTACAAGCCATGTAAGGCTACAGGCACCCAGGACAAGATGAATGAAGGCAGAAAGCCTGCAGAAATAAGGACTAATTTCTGTATGGGATGAGTCAGTAATTGCCTAAAATGTTCAGATCTACTCTATGCATATTCATTAAGGTACTGAGTATCAGTGACACCCTTTAAATCACCTCCTCCCCCACCGCCATGGTAACCAATGGCCACAATAACCATCAGACACAGAAAAAGTGCCCCGTTCGTCTCCCACCAAATGTGAAACATCAGCCAGTCTGGGATGGGTTCCACACTTTCTCTGCTAAATGGCTTCCCCTCCTCTAGTCTCTCTCCCTCCAAATCCCTCAACAAGAGGTTACATGTAACCTATAACTTAAGTTTCTCAAACATAGTTTTCTCCATGGCAGTTCCCTTTTCATGAAACAGCCAGAAACTCCTACTCTCTGAAAGCTGAACATTCTAGTTTTTTTACCCCATTACTCAAGGATCTCCATGACATGCTCTAACTGCCTTTCAGCCCCACCTTGTTGTATGCAAATGCCTATAACAAATGCCGTTAGGCAAAGATGTATTTTTGCCAATCACTGCTCCATGCCTTTGCTCCATGCTGTTCCAGGTATCCGAAGTGGCTCACTCTTGTCAGTAAATGATGCCCTTGCTTTTTTACTTGCTTTAAAAAAAAATAAACATTGATGATATAAATAGTAGTGTGTTTGAATATACTTGTTTGGCAAAGTAGAAAGTTAATAACCCTCTGTAAGTCCTTCCATTAAAAACATTTTATTGCACTGATCTTTTGAATTGTGGAGTTAGGGAAGCACAGCCCAAAAGTCGCCTTCTGCAGGCTCTGGCCTGTCGCTGGGAGAGAAAATTAGCTCAGACCTGGGAGACTGTCCTTGTGCTGTGGCCCCTGTGATTAGAGGCCACAGACCTTGAGGATGGTGAAAGCCCTTTCTTCTGTCTGTGGAGATTTGCCCTCAGAACTCTGGTTTCCTGTCTGAGGACCTACGTCTTCTTCCGGCCATTCACTGGACAGACGTCGTCTACCCACAGGACTGCAGTCTCGGCCGTGGAGGCCCCAATGGGACAACCACATTAGAACATGACTTGTGGTAGGAAAAATTATCAATGTATATAATGGTGTTAATATAGTTTTTGAAATACTCGAATATGCTGCTTTCTCTTATATTTCCTTATACTGATTTCCCCCACAATACTTGCAGAAGTCTCCAGTTGCCTCAGGAAGGTTTAAGATTGTTACAGAAGAAATGCAAAGAAAAAAGAAAGAAAAGGTTAAACATCAACTTCTAGATAGGATTTTAGGATTTTTCAGTCAGATGATCTTAAAAACGAGGCTTTGTAAGACAGGAAAAATGCTCTAGATTCCTTTACCTCTTCTGTTGGCATACTGAAAGCCAGCCTGATCACAGAGCTTTACACAGAGAAGTTCTGGCGTAAGCAGGAGGAGAAAGAGGGACGCCCACCCTAGTGGACTATTTTGGAAAAAGGAGAGGTAGGGGAGGCCATCTCATTTCTCTTCTCCTGACTCTACCCAAACTGGGGAGGTTGGGTAAGTAGATGGGAGAAAGGCTGAGGGCTTCTGAAGACTTCATTTTTGGAACTCTGGAAGGGGCTCACCTTGCAGGTTGGCTGATACCACTCTGAGAGTGGCTACATCAAGGTTTAATTCAACAGCACGGCACAATTCTGCAGGGAGAGGGGCAGAGTATAATCTGGGCTGCCCCCAGGACCAGCATACAATAAATAAGGACCACAGGGTTCCCACCTGCTCAGAAGAAGGGGCCTGGAGAGTGGCTTGCACTGAAAGCCAATAGGTCTCCACGCATTAGCCAAGGAAAAGCTGACAAGGGAGAGGTGAGTCAGTGACAAGACTGGGGGTGGACATTCTAGGCAAAAGCCAGAGGGAGAAAATGGGAACTATCGCAGCTGCCAGAGCAGAGGCTAAGTCGCCAGGGAGCACACACAGGCCCTTCCAAGTCAGGAGGGACCAGACCATAGGTACTGTACACAGCCTCACAGCGTTCACAGAACTCCCAGGGACGGTTGGATACAACCCAGGGGGTGTCCAGACCACCCATCCAGGCAGAAATCAGCAGGCATGCAGAAGATGCTGCATGGACCTGAGAATCCCATCTCCTCTGTCTCATACAGGGTCTATGAGCCACAACTCCATCAAAAACCCAGACACCTTCTCAAAGAGATGGAAAAGAAGGATGTAGATACCTAAGAGACTAAACATGTTTTACCTGAAGAGATGGACCATTTACCTAAAGCATCTATTTAAATCGTTGTGCCAGAGTATCTTTCCCTCCCTTCAGTGGTTGCAAGCTTGTAAGGAAGACAAGAACAATTTTAGAGAAATGAAGATGCTACCTCTTCTTTGCATATTTTGTGAGTAGGGTGAAAAAATCTGCAATCCTTCACACATATGAGTATTGCCAGCTTTTCCTGCCCTCCTCCCCACTGCTAAATTTGGTGCTGCTTAACTGCTGAGTTCTTCCCATCCACCCACGCTCAACTGTGAAGAGCTTGGGGGATCCAGACCAGATCTTTGGCACTTTCAATGCAGAATCCGGGGACTGGGGGAGGGGAGAAGTGGTGTAAGTCACAGGGGTAGATTCTAAGGAGGAAAGAATAAAAGACAAGCTTCTCTTGCAAGAGGCCATGGGGAGCTGGGGCCATGAATCTGTTCAGATGCTTCAAGGGGGAATGGGACAGAGAGATGCAGGGATAGGATGCGTGGATGTGAACACAGCACTCTGGGGAAAGAGCGTGAGGAGTGGAATGGTTGGGTATGAGAGAAGAGGAAAGGTATTTGATAAGGGCTGCTCTTGATTATGTCCTTGGATCTTATTTATATGCCTTGAGGTTAAGAGTAGAATTCCTACCAGACTTTGCTTCTTTGAACCCCACCCACCCAGGGTCTGCATCACGAGGCTCTCAGCTTTGACAGGCTTGCAGGCACAAGGACCTTGCCATACAGGAGATGCACTGCTGTAGAGCAGGGGTTCTCAGCTGGGGAGTGATTTTGTCGCCCAGAGAATATTTGACCAAGTAGGGAGTCCATTTCAATAGTGGCATCTAGTGGATACAGGCCAGACATGCTGCTAAATACCCCGCAATGCACAGAACAACCCCAACAGCAGAGAATTATCCCAGCCAAAATACCAGGGGGCCGTGGCTGAGAAACCCTGACATAGAAAAATGGAGGAACAGGTTTTTTTGTACATTTTCTCTTTGCAAAGACTAAATGAAGGGCAGCTTTTATCATTTCAAATGTTTTTTTTTCAAGTTTGGGATATTAATTCTTAAACAGCACTAAATACATACAGTAATATTTACCAAATCATAAAATCTGAGGGCCTAAAAATCTGTAGGATGGGAGAATCCTATTGAAGAGTTCCAGACCCTGTGGGAAAATACAGTTGAAATGCAGAGGTTTCTAGAAAACTCATGATTAACACTCATAAATATTTTTATTCTCAACATAAAATACATGAAACTAACACACCAAATAAAATAGCCATCACATTTAGGATGTCATCAATAGGGGCACCCATGGTTACTTTCTATCTTTTGCTCACTACCAGAGAATCCTCAGAATCCAGCCTGCCTCCTCTCCTACTGCTCCTGATGATTTCACTGAGGTACTTACAAATTTGTTTTGTGTGGTTGCAGATTAACCATCTCCTAAGAAGCATTATTTGGGGTATGGATGTTAAGGGGCCATGGTGTATTTGACCCTCCATCCAAATGCTTTTGTTGTTAAATGCCTTTGGCTTTTGATCCCATTCTCCCTGGCCCCCTCTCCATCTCTTCACAGATAACCCCAGAGTTCACTCCTAAGGACCACCTTCCTTGTCTTGAAACAATAACACCACAAGCTAGAGCTCTTGCCTTTTGGTGACCATTTTGATTCAATTATTTTAAATAGGTCACCAACTTATCAGAATGTCCTCTTTCTTTTGCGGCTGTCTACCCATGTCCTTCCTCTGGAATTTAGTCCTACGGAAGAAACAGTTTCACGAAGTAAATGCCAGAGTCTTCAGAACTAGATAAAATACAATCTAAACAACAAAAATGCTATTCTTATACACGTTATAAGGGGATATATACATAAACCCTTTTCATTCTCTCATTACATTACTGATCTCATCTTCTTTTAGACTGAACGCAAGAAGTAGCTGCCTAGGAGAAGACTACCAACTGCCTATTCAGGAATCTTTCCTTCCACAATGGCAAGGGCCAGGATATAGGGCTGTCCTTGACCTCTACCTTTCTCTGTAGGAGCATACCAAGAACTCAGAGACAGGACACAGTGTCAGAAGGTGATTGACACCAGGCCTGGTCCTGGCACCAGTGTCACCAAAGTAACTGCATTTAGTTGCCTCCATCACTTTGGTGGAGACCTGCCTCCTTCCTCCAGTAGCAGCAGATGGCATGCAGGGCTGCCAAGTAAGGAATCAAGAGCACTGTCCATCAGGTGATTTATGAATGAGCAAGTTGAACTGTAAGGAATGATTTCATAGTACCGGCATATTATGTGCAAAAGTCAAACTTGTAACAGGATCATGCTTTTGGCTTTGATAAATGACAGATGGTACCTTAAGCAGATAGGCATCTATTTTTTCTCTCATACCAAGAAGCTTGGAGGAATTCAGTCTAAAGATGGTGTAGAGGCTTGAAGATTTTAAGGACAGGAATTCTCTTGGCCTTTTTGTCATGGTCATAAGACAGCTGCTGCATTTCCAGGCATTGTGTCCATGTTCAGTGAAGAAAGAAGGCAGGGGGCCACTGGGAGAAGGGGTGGTGGCAGCCTCGTCTGTCCCTCCTACCAGGAAAAGTAAAAGCCTTCTGGAAGCCCAAAGAACACCCCTCTTATATTTCACTGGGTTATATAACTAACCCTAATTGCCAGGGAGGCTGAAAAAGCAGTATTTAGCTTTCTTGATCTCTACAGCGGAAGCAACAAGGGAAAAGGAGGTAGGTGATATCTTTTGAGTTGACTATAATATAAAGGTCTCCTGTTTCAGCCTGGCATCTTATATTAGTTGGATCCCTGATGGGGAAAGAGATGAGAACCAGAGCAAAGAGTTGACTTTGAGAGATTATGAGCCCAAGTGATGCTGCACTGGGGCCTAGGATTGGGGAGATGGCCACTCTCACCAGCTTTGCTGAGATCTGGAAGCTCTGTGGGCTCCAAAGGACGATGTTCTTAGCTTGGGCCTTGACATTGCCACAGCAGACACTGGTGAGAGTCCCTGAACTACTTCCTGAGTGGACACTGACAAAGGGAAGCCAGAGCAGTAAAGAAGAACAACGCAAACCCAGCAACCCCACTCAGCCAAAGGTGAGTCTAACTGATGCCTTGGACACTCTTGGAAATAAGTAACTGGGGAGAGGTTGAATTTTTTGGGCAAGTGGAAGATGGAGGCAAGATAAGAGTTTTGGGTTAATGATGTTAAGAGGACTTCATGTGTAGTCCTGAAGGCTGACATGGCTATCTAGAGATTGTATCATAATAACAAGTAGGAAGACAACTTGCAACTTTGAAATCAGTTTTTCCAGCTTCTACGATAACCCACAAAAAACAGAAGATGTTTACAGCTACTTCACTACTAGACAGCAGGTCATGACCCATGAGCTTCTGTTCTCCTTAGCTATCTCTGCCAACAATGAGCTGCTATGACACACACAACCCCAGACCAGGGGAAGGATTGCAAACCCCAGACCTTGCCTGCTTCCCTTTCTCTTTCCTCATCTGACTTCAGAGATGTTGCCTTTTCTCTGCACCTAAACTTTCTGCAAAGCCCAGGCTAAGCCTAGCATGTTTATGTAGCCTGCTCTGGTTTCCCTTGTGGGTTTTACATTCAGAACTCCAAGCTCATTTTTAGCAGCTTCTCTGAACAGGCCATTTCATTCATTTGCTCATTCATTCATTGTTCAACAAAATTTAGTAAGTGCCTCTGTGTTATTTCCTATGTACTGGAGAGGCAAAGAAAATAAAATACTGTCCAGTCTTTGAGAATCTTACATACAAGGGAACAAATAAGAAAAATAAATGTGTTATGAGCATTCCAGTGAATGGAGACACAGGGCACTGTAGTGGCACAAAGGAAGAACAGGCCAGTTCTATGGGGAGGGAACCTCAGGTATTACATGTGTTGAAATATTTTCAGTTGCACTTATTATTGAAAGATAAATAAGTATGTTGGTATGGTGGGCAGAAGTAGCTGCCTACTCTGTGGTTATTCCTCTCCTTTCTTTCTCACCAGAGAACGTTAGTGTGGTTCCAATCTCAGGTCTCAGGCAGCAATGCATTCTGGCAAGAAGAGTCCATCTCCAGATCCTGCGGTATTAATGTTGACCAGGCTGAGATAATTATACATTCATCACGATTGTGAATGAGATGTAAGGAGAAGATACCTGGTAGGGAGAGAAGGAAATGGTGGTGGTGGGTGGGAGAGGGGGTGACTTCCAGGAAAGCTCTCTGGGAAGAGTTTTCCTCTCTTATTAAAAAAAAAAAGACATTTTAGGAGAAAATCCTCCTTGGATATTGAAATGTTTGAAGCTACAGCAGTCATCTCTTGACGGTGAAGTCGAAGCCAAGAGAATTGCAAGGAACCTAACCTAGAACTTTGCCATTGTTTAGTTGATAAAATCATCCTTGGAGCTGGTACCTAAGGACTTTCCCCTCAGTTTTTTTTTATTGTGATGAAATATACATAACATAAATTACACCATCTCAGCCATTTTTAAGTGCACAGTTCAATGGGATTAAGTACATTTATATTATTGTGCAATCACCACCACTACCTGTCTTCAGAACTCCTTTCATCTTGCAAAACTGAAACTGCATTCTCATGAAACAATAGTTCTCCTTTCCTCTCTACACTCAGCCCCTGGAAACTGCTGTTCCCTCTCCATCTCTAGGATTTTGACTACTCCCGGTACGTCATAAAGATGGAATCATGCAGTGTTGTCTTTTTGTGACTGGTTTACTTCGCTTAGCACAATTGTCCTCAAGGTTTAGCCATGTTGTGGCATGTGTCAAAACTACCTCCCTTTTGAAGGCTGGGTAATTAATATTCCGTTATTGTCTATACCACACTTTGCTTACCAATTCATATGTTGAAGGTCAAACTGGCAGTGTGACTCTATTTGGAGATGGGGCCTTGAAGGAAGTCACATTCACCTGTCAGTGGACACTTGGGTTGCTACTACCTTTTGACTATTGTGAACAATGCTGCAATGAACATGGATGTATAAATCTCTTCGAGACTTTTGTTTCTTTTTGATATATATCCAGAAGTGGAATTGCTAGATAATATTGTAATTTAATTTTTAATTTTTGGAGGACACATAAGGACTTCTTTTATATGGACAAAATAAGTTGTAATTACTTAAACAATTTTCTGACAATTTTCCTGTTACTTACAGCCAAAAGCCTCCTAATTGGTATGACGGGGAATGGGCTGAGAGGGAATCTTAGACAAAGAGAAGCAGTCTGAGTACAGCAGACACAGAACCACCTGGCACATTTAGAGAACTGCAAAGAGCTCAGCACTTCAGCACATAAAGTGCAAGAATGTATCAATTGTATCTGTTCTTGAAACAATAGAACCCATCCCAGCTAGTTTAAGGAAGAAATGAAACTATTTCAGGTACTTGGTAACTAAGAATCTCTTGGAGAGTCAAAAAGTCAAATTGGCAAGTTTTTCATCCAACAGCAACACCCAAATCACACATCTGGTCAACACATGCACGCAATGTGGTTTGCACAGGATTCAGTGGCTGGGGCCTCTGCCTCTTTGACCTGAGGTTTCTCTGCTCTGCGTTGTCACCTTCACCAGCAAATGATTTTTTTCCCATATTTCTCTCCTCTGAATTTAAGTCTCTCATGGCTAGAGCTCCCTGGGGGAAACTAAGTCACGTGTATGTATCCTAGTTTCAAAGCAGACTTTGACCTTTAGAAGGCTACACACAATGTTTGGAAGGTCATTCAAATTCAGTAGGAAGGACTGCTGTGATTGATTGGCTGTGTGCCAAGGGTGCGAGAACGCGAGCCACAGGAGCTTATTATGGAATGAATGTCTGCGTCCCCTCCGATTCATATGTTGAAGGTCAAACTGGCAGTGTGACTCTATTTGAAGATGGGGCCTTGAAGGAAGTTATTAAGTTAAATGAGGTCATAACAGAGGGGTCCTGACCCAATAAAATTAGTGCCCTTAAAAGAAGAGATAGCAGAGAGCTTTCTCTCTCTCTCTCTCCTTGCATGGGTCAAAGAAAGACCATGTGAGGACACCATGAAAAGGCACCATCTGAAGGCCAGGAAGGAAACACTTAGCAGAAATTTAATTAGCCAGAACCTTGATCGTGGATTTCTAGCCTCCAGAACTGTGAGAAAATAAATGTCTGTTGTTTAAGCCCCCAGTCTGTGATATTTTGTTATGGCAGCTCAAACTGGCCACAGAGTTATAACACATGTGTCATGTAGTCCCCATCAATGCCTGAAAACCTCCAGTTTGCAGCTCCTTCATTAAAGGTTTTTAGGTAGGAAAATGCAGAGTTGCACTTTTGAAGGTCAACTCTGGTAGCAAGGTGGGCAGGGTGGGGAGAAGAGTAGACAGGAATAGACAGCCTACTTGGGTGGTGTCTGTGACTCAATGGAAATAAGATGTGATGCTGAGCCAATCCATAGCAGTAGATATGGGAGAAGACCAATTTTAAAGACAAAAGAAGGGCAGAATCTACAGGATTTGGTTACTGAACATGAAAAACACGGAGGAGGAAAGAGTGATGGTTTCTGGCTTGGGCAGCTGCAGAGGTGAAGGTGCAATTCATCCAAGTGGAATATGCAGGGAGGAACATGTTTGGGAAGAAAAACAAGTTCACTTTTACAGAATCCCAAGTATCACCCCACAAGATACTTATTAATTACATGGGAACATAGTGACTTTCACAGAGGACAAACCTGGCTGATACCACCTTCACCAAAGGATTAAAGTTAACATCACCAATAATGAAATAGGATTTCCCCTGGAGCTTCCTGACACAATGTACTGAGAATTTAGCATTGCTTACTTTGTGTTCCTGCCAAAAGGGCATAATAGAAATTGAGGGACATTCTGCAAAATAACTGGCTTGCGTTGATCCAAAATATCAAGCTTGTGAAAGACAAGGAAAAACTGAAGAACTGTCCCAGATTAAAACAAAGTAAAGATACATGCCAGTTGAATGCAACTCATAATCCAGGACTTTCTTTTTCTATAAAAATCATTATTGGGACAATTGTGCAATGAAGTCTGTAGATTAGCTAATAAAGTTTGTAGATTAACTAACATATTGTATCAGTGTTAATTTCCTGATTTTGATCATTGTACTAGGTCACTTAAGGGAACTCTTGTTTTTAGGAAACATATACTGACGTATTTAGGGGGTAGAGGGGCTACGTATTCTCAAATGGTTCTGGAGCAGAGAGACAGGCTAAGAGAGAATGAATGGATGGCAAAGCAAAAGAGCAAATGTTTTTAAATGTCAACATTTGGAGAATTGGGTAAAGGGTATATATAAGTCTAAACTTTGATATAAAAGAAAGTTTTTCAAAAGAATACATTTTTAAACTTAAATTAGATGCAGGTATTTGTGGTTACTGGTGTTCAGTGAATTTTGTATTTCATAAAGGTTAGCATTTCTCCTCCATTCCTGGAGAGTGAGTCCTATGAATTCATCTCCTGAGTTTAGGTCATCTAACCTTCACTCTCCCTCCCTGGTATCTTTTCCAGCCTCACCAGCACCCCCAACTCCACCCCACCCCAGCCCCCAGAAGACATATACCAGGCCAGGTCATCCACCCTGCTGTCTCCAGAAAGAGCCAGTCATTCAGATTCTGAGGCATCATGAGTCCTGGGGATGAGATCCCCTGGACCAGGGCCCCTCAGGAGTGGCCGCGACTTTGACACCCTGCTGGGCCAATCTCAGGTTTCCAGCCACATGAACCCCGTCATCCCTCATGTCTCACCCTCTGAGAAAGTCAGAGAGGTCTCTGGGCCAGTCCCTCCTAAAAGCTGGGCAGCCTTCCCCAGCCAGTGTACTTAAAGGTCTGTTACTTTCTTCCACTGCTTGGGGGTAATACATGGCAGGGTCAGCCTCTCTGTCCCCACTTCCCTGGTGTGGCAGGACAGCACTATGGGTGCCTCCTCATGCACTAATATAAGACACCAGACCACCTATGCAGGATCTGAAAGCATTCGGGAGACCCGTTCTGTGGGCCAGCTTTAGCCATCTCCCCACTCTGGCCTGTAACAGGAAAAGGATAGGAAAGTCTTCAGGAAAAGGCTGTTCCCATGCTGTGGCATTTCTCCATGCCCTTCTCACAAGCAAAGGCCCAGAGGCTGTTTCTGCTTATCAGGACAAGTGAAAGTGACCTCCAAGGGACCCCTCAGAGTAGACTGTGACAGGCCTGAAAAATCTAAGGCAAAAGACTGAAGCTACTGCCCTGTGGCAGCAGAATGGGTGAAAGCAGAGCAGGAGTGAAAGAGAGGGAGGAAGAAAAAGGGCGATGCCTTGGGAAGGAGCTTCCCATCCACAGGGAGTGCTGTGATTCCCAGGAGGGACTGACTTGGAGATCTCATTTAAAGGGCTTCATCCAAAAGGGAAAGAGCAGGTGGACTGACCCAGCAGAGGGGTGGCCTGAGAAAGTCTAGGAGCCACATGTTTGGAGCTGTCAGCTGCTAGCTGGAGGAGACATGGTCAGAACTGAGGTTCAAAACAGTGACTCTCTGGGAAACCCACATAAGTGGTCCATGAAAGAAAGGCTGCTCTGAGCACCATCAAGCTCAGAGAGCAGCAATGCTGGATCATGCCAGGACAAGTCATCAAAGACTGTGTCATCCCCCAACCCCTCCTCTCCTAGGCCCTGCCTACTCCACTGCCATGCATCCCCGAAGAGTCAGGAACCTCAGCAAAAGCAGAAGGAGCCCAGGAAAAAGGCAAGAAGTCAATCTCACCCTCCCTCTGTAAACCTCCCAGACTAGGTCACATCTGAATCAGGGAGGAGAAGAAGTTTTGATTATTATTCTGGACACTTAAACTACTGACACAGGAGGGGTTCTTTTTAAATAATTAAAAGCGACTGAACAAGAAGTTGGAACCTGCACGAGGTTTCACCCAAAGCAGGGAGAAAAGGATTTGGAGGGGGAAATACAGTTGTTTTGTTTTGTACCCACAGAATTCTGCTTATGCAATACAATAGCTAGAGCAGGAATCACTGGTTGCTCCTTCTTCCAGCTGCCCTGCTCCTTCAGTCAGGTCCCCTCCTTCTGGAGTCCTTTTTGTGTCCAGGGGTAACCTGTGCTTTCTTTGCTCAAATAAGATTCTCCTATGGTTCTCTTCCGGAGCCAGGTTTGCTGCTCTGGGGCTAAACTCCCCACTGGCTTTGCACCTCCAAAATACCCTAGGAATGCTCAGAGGTTGCTGTCACCATCAGGAGCAGTACTACTTCTCAGAACTGGGCTCTCCGAACCCTCACCACTGGTAAAACTGCCCAGTAGGAGAGGGATCTTCCCAGGTTGGCATCAGGGTGGTGTCACATGCTGCAGTCACACCAAATCAGTTCAAATGCCAGGTACCTATTTACTAGCTGCCTTTAACCTTTCTGTGCTCAGAGACATCATTTATAAAACAGGAATAACACACATATAAAAACAATAATAAACAACAATAATATCAACCTGTACAAGTCTACATGAAGAGTCTGACACAGAGTAAGCACTCAATACACTATTACTTCCTTTTTTTTTTCCCCAGAGGGTAGAGATACTTTTCAGAGAAGTTCCTCTTAGACTTGCATTGCTGAATCTCTCTCCTTACTGATGTTTTCCCCAACCTGAACTTTACTGCAAGAGGGGGCTTTGGGCCAGCTCTGTAGCCAGCTCCTTTCCAGTTCTATCCAAGTTGCCTTTCTCCTCCCTCAGAGTTTGGAAAAACACCAGGATATTATCTGCCCATCCACCATTCCACTGTCTTTCCATGGCCCTGGGGAGGGGACTGCGAGGTGGCACATCGATCTCTAACCTACCATGAGTACATCCAGGTGGGTCTCCTGCCCCATCTTCCCTCACTGACAGCTGGAGGTACCAACCCCAGTGCATGCCAGCCAGGTGAGGGACAGGTTTCTCAGCGTCAGGGGACCTTAGCTGTTTCTTTGGAACATGAAAACCAGCTGGGCCATGGTCTCAGGTCCAACTGGACGGAGCATGTCTTCAGGGTTCATGGTGAATGAGTAATTTGCCCAGATGATTTGTTGAGTACAGAGTAGCAGATGAAACAAGTACATATTGTCTAACTTTCCCAATTTTCTTTTCAAACCCATTGTTTTGTCTGTCTGAAATGACAAGAAAAGTGCCATCAAGTGGATATGCCATCAAGTTCAAAGAAGGGAGGCTGGAAAATAACTGACGTCAGACTGGTCTAGGGCATAGACTGTCCCTTATGATGTTGGTGCTCCAACACTCAGGCCTTGGTGTCCTCCTCCAGGAGCAGAGAAAATTTGAAAATACTTTTAATGGATGAACTGGAATCTACAGGATAAAACATGTCCACGTTTTCGGATGCATCCTTGTTATGGCCCTGATTGATCTTACAGTAAAATGTTAAAAGTATATTTTGAGCATTCTGCAAAATACTCTGAATGTTTAAGGTCTTGCTTCACTTTCCACCACTCCAAATTTATCAAAAATAAAAACTGGATTTAAAGGCTGTTTGTACAATGCAACTGAATGCATAATGCTTGGTATACAAACTGTACTCTTATGAGATGAATGGGGAGATTAAGTCAACAATGACCACAAGAACTTGCCTTCCCACTCGGGTCACCAAAAATAGTTCTGCCTCATGAACATACAGCCCTATGAACATGATCCAAGTTTAAATATTAAAAAGCAAGCAGATTTCTCTTCCCCAACTCATCAGAAAGAAAATAAACTCAGGACCAGGGGATATACGTTATATTGTCGTGTTATACATTGGTAGGCAGTGATTCAAGACAGTGTAGTATAACTGACAAGTTCTGGAATTAGTTTCTAGCTGCAGGACATATTTTTATTAACAGGCAGTGCAGTTTTCCTACTGCAGCCACCGTGAGGCAAGCCAGTTTACGGGCAAAAATGACTGAATGGGTTAAAAACTGGTGAAGAAATAGGAAAAGACAGTAGTGAATGGTTGCTCAGCAGAATGGAGGGGGTAGAGATAGGAGTGCTGGCTTTAAACACATTCATTAATAATTTGAGGAAGGAAGTGAAGTGCAAGTTTGTGCATGATGCCATATCGTTCCAGTTACTAAATATCGTGAAGAAATGAGAGGAACTCTAGATGAATTTAAAACACAATGCAAGGGCAATAAAGAGAGGGAGATGTACAGCCTTCTTGTAATTGTACTTGGAAGTGTATTAAATCTTATTAGCCTTTACAAAATTTTATTTCCCCATTATTTTACATAAAGGAAACATTGACTCTGCTAATGTCTCTGCAAAGCAGACCAGTTATTAGTAAAATAATGTTTATGTCCTTAAATGTTTATTCAGAATTAGGAATGATTTTGGATGAAGGAAAAATGGAGTTTCTGAGTTTTAGCAAAACAGTGTGATAATCTGAAATCTGTGAGAGGAAGACAGGAAGAAAATAAAAAGAGACTTCACTTTTTGTCACTTCATGTAAAATTGTTTTCATACCTTTTGTAACAATTTAATAATACAGTTATGGCCTTGGGGCTAAGCTAATGAAAAAGAAGGGAAATCAGGAGAAACTGGTACAGATATTGCTGTTTTAAAGAAAACAAGAAGCTTTTAAGAACTAGTTTTTAATGTCAAATTATATGATGTGTTATTAAAGTTTATGATACCTATGTTAACCATTTGGACACATATGATAATGAATAACAAATGTGAATCTAAATTTTCAAAACAGGAAAACTTCAAGTCTGCAGAGTAGAGGAAGTAAGTGAGCTAATATGATTTAATCCATTCATTCAACAGGTATTTATTGAGGGAGTTAAAAAAAAAATCTAAGAGAAGAGATAAAAAAGTACAAAGGTACATAATATCATGTACAAAGTGATCAATGGCACCAAAAGGTACAAATAAAACCTCTGTTTGTGAGAGAAAGATAGATAGATGGGGTAGCATTTGGCCAGGCAAGAAGAAGGTCCCTCTGTTAAGTCAAGCTGGTAGGTGAAGTGGCTCGTGCGGCTGGAGGTAAGAGGAGTTAGGTAGGCTGGGTCCTGTCCCGACCCTGAACACTTGCCTGAGGAATTTGAACTTTATTCTTTAGTCATTTCTAGCACTCTTCATGACCTGTAGTGTAGCTTGCTCCCAGCTTGATGAATGAAGCCATTGACGTTTTTTTTTTTTGAGCAGACAACTGACAAACTCCAATTTTTGCTTTAGGGAGATTAATTTCTGTAGAAGGAATGAGAGGGATGGGGGAGACCTATGATAAGCGTTCCAGTCAAGAGCGTGACGCAACGTTTACTGAGTTAATCCTACTATGTGCCTAGCTCTCAGTAAGTACTTAATCCCCAGAATAACCCTTTGAAGAGGGAAGAGTAAATACAGCATTCCCATTTTACTGTTTAAAAAACAGGTTAAAAAGGCTGAGTAACTTGAACAAATCAGACGTGTAAAAGTAGACTCAGCCTCCAACCTAAGTCTGTCTCATAAGCTCATGCCTTTTTAAAAACAAAAAACAAAAAAACTATAACATGTTAAAACTACTCAACGAAGGATGAACTTAACAAGGACAATGACTGGGAATGGAAAGGAAGGAAGAGAGAGAACAGAGTTCAGCAGAATCAGAAGGATGTGGCAACTGAAAACAGTACTAGGACAAGGAATTTTAAAGGGTCAACTTTTCTAGCCCCGATACCAGAATATGGCTGTGAACTCAGCTTCAGAAAGGAAGGTAGGGAATTAAGTTTTGAAATTTACTGTTTGAAATGACAGCAAAACATCCAACTAAGAGGAGGTACGTTCACTTTTTCCAAAGTGTGAAAACCACGTATAGGTCATCACCAACACACGCAGAACTGGAAGCATCGCTCCTCAGTTACAGGCACATACTAAAGACATTCCCTCTGGCTGCTCAGCCTTTGCTCAAGGGGCTTCTACTCCTTCCACATTTCTGCCTTTCCCCTTTGTCTTCATTCACAGCTCATTCCCCAGGAAGGCCTTGCCTGACTCCCCTTTCCTCATCTCAGCTCTTTTGTCCCAGTGCCTCTCTTCTTTTCCTGGTCTCCTCCAGACTGAGCTGCTGGAGGGTTGGGGCTCTCTTCACCTTGACCCTTGTGTGGTCTCTGAGGCTATCTCTGACCCTCGAAAAATATCTGTTGACAGACTGATTCCTTTTGTTGCCCAGGTAAACAACTCCCCTGTCACAGTTTTTTCTTAGGGCAGCTCAGTTAACCTCAAGACCAGGAAATCATCTTCCTCATCCCATTACCAGGGTATTTTCATGCAGTTTACTCACTGTAAAGAGTTCCCTTGAAACAGAGCTAACAACCAGTGAAAGATTTACAAATTTCCTAGTGTCGATCAACATTTTCACAAGCCCACTTATTGGGGAGGCGGGACCCTTTATTGAACCAGCTTTCTCAGAGCAAACAGTGTTCTTTCTTAAAAGTAGGATTTTTGTGTGTGGTGTGTGGATTGGGGTAGAGGGCACGTGGATATTATTGGGGGAGTCTCTAATACACCTCTTGATTCCTTTTGAACAAGGTAGTTTTGAGGTCCACTGAACTGTCAAATTCCATTTTATTTTCTTCTCACAGGGAGGTTCCCTTGCGCATCACGGGATGTGGAAGTCCGTTTGTTGGGGGGAGTTTAATTCCCAAGCGGATTTGGGGATTTCGGGAGGCCCGCGGTACTGGGGTTTCAAGGCTGCTCAGAGCCACACCTGAAGCTACACATGGCGAGTGCCTGGGCTCCTAAAGCCGCAAAGAAGAGGAAAGAGTCAGGAGCTCGGTCGGCCTCCGCCTCCCGGGTTCGTGGAGGCGGGGCTGCCCGTGGGGCCCGGGTGGGGTGGGGGCGGGGCGAGCCGGGCCGAGGCGCGGGGGCGGGGCCAGGCTCGCGGCGGCCCCAGCCTAGGCCCCCGCTGGGCTCCGCCTCGCCGGCTACGCAGGCGGCAGGGCTGCGGCACGGGCCGGGCGGCACCATGGCGGCGGCGGCGGCGCCTGCTGCTGCGGCGGCTTCTTCCGAGGCGCCGGCGGCGACTGCGACGGCAGAGCCCGAGGCCGGGAACGAGGACAGTCGCGAAGTCCGCGTGCTGCAGAGCCTGCGGGGCAAGATCTGTAAGCGAGGGCCCGGTTGAGGAGACCCAGACCGCGGCAGCGGCGGCGGCCGGGGGCTGAGGGGGCGGCGGGCGCGCGGAGACGGGAAGGACCGGGGCCGGGCGAGGCGCGCGGGCAGGACTCTCACGGGGGAGGCGGGGAGGGGGCCGCTCTGGGGAGGCGTCGCCTCGACGGCGCGGCGTGGGCTGGGGCTTCCTCTGTGCGGAGGGAGTGAAGAGCAGGGGATCTGCCCGGGAGGGGGGACGCTGGCGTGAGGCGTGAGGCTCCGGGGCCCGGCCTGGACACGGGGGCGGCTGGGCCGGGGGCGTGAGGCGCTTCCGGCCGCCCTCAGACGCAGGCCTCCGGGCGGCTGCTGGCGCCCGGGAGCGGCCCCGAGGTGGGAGCCGAGTGGTAATTGCCAGGAGGCGCGGCCGGAGGGGGGTGAGGAGGGCGGGGAAGTGGGGCTGGCCCGAAAGGAGGGGGCTGCCTGTTTCCTGGGCTTTCGAGCCTGTGCGAGGTTGAAAAAGGCGCCCTGAGCTGGAGGAAACAGGCCGCCCTGGGACGCGAGTGGCCACCGCACCGGGTGTCCGCGAGCGAGCGAGCGTGCGGGGAGGGGCTCGGGGCCGGACACCTGTACTCGCCCCACCTCGCTGCGGTGGGGACTTGAATCGGGAGACGGCGTGATTGACAGGCACTTGAGGCAGGATGTAGTGGCTTCCTGTGAGCAGGTCTCACAACACAGTCATCCAGCCCTCACTTAACCCACTTAATTCCTTTCCTTCTCATGCATTTAAGTGTTACTGTTGTGAGCGAGCCACACTAGTTGGCTTACTACAGACTTTTTGCTCAGAGACAGACCGTTTGAGTTGAGTCGTTTGGATCTTTATTTTTGAAATGACCCCTTGGCATCAGGTTGCTCTTTTTACAGTAGTTTATTCAGAAGAAACTTTTTTTTTTTCCTGTTTGTAAGATAGATCGATAAAACTGATTTTTGTTTTTGTCAAAAATCAGTTTTATTTTCTTTATTCAGTATCCTTAGGTTGGAAACGTACTTCGTATTTTATGTAAGTAACCCTTAGTTACGAGGTGTACTTTTTACTTTGTATGAAGAAAATCGCTTTGTATTAAAATAGCTAACAATGCTCTTTTTTGCACAGGATGTAAAACTTCCCTCTTCCATCTCCCCGCGACCCTCCTTACCCAGAATGACTCAGGAGACACGGGCCCACGCAAGAGACTTTATTATCTGAAGGAGAGAGTGGCTGCCCCAGAGGGGGGTGGGGAGAGAGAGGGAGCAGCTGAGAGCAGCGGGACGCAGAGAGAGAGAGAGCAGGGAGAGCAGGGGGACAGACAGACAAGAGACAAAGAGAGGGAGAGGGCAGCAGAGAGACAGACAGACACACAGAAAGGGTGGGGGGGGGGCAGCAGCGTGGTGCCTTTTATTGTGGATCCGCTTGGCCTGCTGCTTTGGGGGAGGGTGGGGATGTTTAGAGATAAGGCTGGGTAAGCCCAGTCAAGCCCCAGGCAAGCCCAGGCATAATTCTCACAGGCTTATGTGCTTGGGACCATGGGGCAAATGGAAGATAAATTACTATATTCTTACATCCCTCCCTTTTCTGTTTTATAAGTGGTAGAGGATTTGGGAAGGGGTGAAGGTCAGTCTTCAGTAAATGCTTCCTGCTGATTAGGGGCAAAGAAGTTCATTTTTGTACTGATGGGGGTTGGTCCTCAGATGAGTCCTTGGTCTGCAGTGGCGGTGGCATTTTCCAGGTTCAATAAGGATCATCATTTTTGGAGAGGGGTTGGTAATCCTGTAATATAAGCTGGTTAAGGTTTGGTTAGAATTTTTTTGCATTTGGGCTGATTGCTATGTTTACATAGGGTGGCTGAATTATTAGCATTCTTTGGGGACATATGTGTAGACAGAAAAGCAACCTGTAGGGCAAAGGGAATCCTTGATGGTGCAATCTTTTGGACAGTCTGAAAGAGAAGAAAGGGCTGGCATTGGGAAGATAGGTCTGGTGAGAGAATAAGTGTTGAGACCAGGGTTAATGATCTTGAAGCATGAGGCATGGCGGTTGTAAGGGAGGTCTTAGGACTCCGTGCGGGCAGAAACTTCTTCAGCGATGAGTGGAAGTGGAGATGAGCAGCGTGAAATGCGAGAGTAAGAGGTCCCGTCAGGGTGGAGGAGTAGGAACCTGTGGGAGATTCGGTGGGAGGAGAATAAGCTGAGACAAACAGCTTAAGGTGGGAGATGTGTATCTAATGGAGAAGACCCTGGAGTTTAACTGCAGTTGGCGTGGAAAGGATTATTGTGTATGGTCTTTGCCATTTGGGAGTTGGGGATGGTGTTGCTTGGTGTTTGGAATGGACATGGTTTGGAGAAGTTTTTTCCTGTCTATGGTAAATGCCTTGTAGCATGGGGAGAGCTGAACTCCCAGGTAAGTGACCTGAGTGGCGGACAGTTGAACTTTGGAGGGTGAGACCCGATAGCCGTGTTCTGAGAGAAAGTTTAAAAGGAGAATAGTATCCTGTTGAGAGGTTTGTAGGGAGGGACTGTGCAGGAGGAGATCATCTACATATTGAAGAAGGGTGGAGCTCGAGAGTGTAAGGGATTTGAGGTATTGTGCTAGAGTCTGTCCAAAAAGGTGGGGACTAACTTTAAAGCCTTGGGGAAGGACTTATTAAGTGTTCTCTGAATATTAAAAAGTAACAACATAAGGAATCTCCTGCCTCGATTTTTCTCTGGGAAAAATCTGGGATACCGGTGTCTTGGTCTGGGATCATATCAAAAGGCTGCTTGTTCAGCTCCCAAGGAGGGCTAAGGTATTGTCTATTTGCTAAAGAATCCTGCCTTTTACTATGCCGTCTACAGCTGGGTTTGCATGCTAAGTTAGTTGCTCAGTTTGCAAAATAACCTCGTCAGATCTGAAGGAGAAAAGACAGCACATAGGCTTGGGCCTTTTAGTATGCTAAAGTAAATCTTATACACAATTACAAATGATTAGCATAATAAAACATGTGCTACTCTTCTTTATCTGGGGAACATTAATTTATCTCACTCAAGAATGATTCTAGAGTTTAATGTTCAACATAGTTTTAGTAGGGGGGGGTGTTTCTTAGCATGTAGTTACATTGCTCTGACTACAAATATCCTGCCTTGCATTCTACAGAGGCTCTCACCTTATTCCAAGCCTATGGTCCCTGTCTCATTCTCCCCTCTACAGATGGAGACCTTAGCTGCTGCTAGGGAACAGGGGCGACGACCGCTCTGGCTGCTTCATGCTGAGAGGGGCGCAGTAAAGGGTGCAGCTAGGTCTCCATCACTGGTCAGTTAAGAGGGCCTCGGAAGGTTGGTGCTTTTATTCTGGGTTTCATTTCTATTACTATTTGCAGTTTTGTGGCTTCTAGGCAAGATAGAACAAATTGTTATTAGGTTAAGTAGCAACATCTGGAGTTGGATTTTCCATTCTGGAAGGACAAACTTGCTGAGATTAAGAATGCATGACTGAATATGAGAACTAGAAATATTAAGAGTCTAATTGAGAATTATAGCCAGGTATCATGGGGAAACTAGAATTCTGGATCGAGTTTACATCTCAATGACTAGTATTAGGATTTAGTATAGATAAGACTGCATTATTGAAACAATACTTTTCTCTAAAATCACCCTCATTTTTATTAGAAGTAACCAGGTTAAGAAAATAATTAACAGTTGGCTTGATTATTTGTGTAAGTACAGCAAGAAGAGTAATTGATTACATGGGATCTTTTAAATGTGCTTTGCTGGAACTTTTTATAAGGAATTTCAGATTGAACTTTTAAGGGTTTCTTGAGACCGGACAGCTAAGCCAGACTTGCCATCAGGTTGTGTCTGCAGTACCTGTAGATTTGGGTGAATTCCTCTCTTCTTGAGGTTCCCAAGACATTCCTGAGTTTCCTTCACCTGCCAGGAAGTGACCTTCCTTACTCACCTGGTAAGGCTGCTAGGAACTCTGTAAGCAAGGTACCAGGCCAGTTCTTCTAAGGGGCTTTGTTGGCTTTATAAAGTCAATCTTAGTTCCTTAAAGCTGTCTGTTCATATCTGAGTTTACACACATGTCTCTCAGGTATGATGTTCCAGTCAAAGCCTTGGTAATATAACCGGTGTTTTTAATTGGTCCCCTTACAAGGAAAGCAGATTCTTATTGAACTTATGCAAATAAGCATAGTGCCATGAAATATAAAAAGTCACTGAGAGTTTTTAAATTCTGGAGGGATCAGGTAGAGAGAAAGATAAAGTTTCAATTGTGGTTATAAAGGCAGTCATTTACTAAACTGTTGTCAGCGTAAGAGAAAAAGTTTGAAACACTATCAACATTTGAAACAAAAAGCTACAAAATTATCTTCCTTAGTTTACTTAATCCTATGTAACTAATACCTGTTCTGCTGAAATCTAGTTTTTTACTAGTTTAGCAGTAATAAAACAGTGAGTATAGATGACAAAAGACTTACAAATGACAGTGGTTAAAGATTTGATGAGAGCTTACTGTAAGACAGTTGTCATAAGGAAATTTGGATATTTCTGTAACATAAAACATTCAGTAACAAAGTTTAGCATCATTCTCTGTGATAGTGCCTTCCAGGAAATTAAGCAGGTAAAACAAGCTAAATTAGCCAAATACTTTCTCCAATGAGAAAAAATTCCTCTGACATGTTCCAGGGGCCCTCTGGAAAATATCAGAGTGAACTAGAGGTAAAAAGCACTTTTTTGCATTTGATTTTGGGAAGTTGTTAAAAGTTTTAAGGCACTTGCTTAAATAGTTATTCACATTAGTCAAAGCTACACTTCACTTTAAGCATTTTTTCTTTGAAAGATTTAACAGATACTATCAACTTAAATGACTTTAGGAAAACTTAGGCAGCTGATAACCATAAGGACATATCTATTTCAGTTCAACTTAAATTAGCATTAATGCTTAATATCCTCTATTAGAATTTTCTGGAAATTTTAGAATGCCCAATTTTTACAAGCGCTTGTCTTTAAATCAATTTTTATTAATACCATCCAGAGGTAGAAAAAAATTTTTCATTTACACACTTAGACACAAACGTATAGATTGAGACATAATGATACAGTGAGAGGACAGACAGAGCTCCTGGTGTGAGCTAGAAGGGGACAAGAGAGCACATGGTGGTGCATTGTCTAGGAGTTTTATAGGCAGTTGAGGATATTTGGGAATGTGAAAAAGCTTAGGGGTGTGTACTTTAAGGCAAGTAGTAGGTGTTTAGGATTGCAGGGGAGACAGAGAGCTTGGTTCGGAGGTAGAAGAAAGCCTGGATATATGGGATCTCTTCCCATTTGCCCGTACACTCACAGAAGTTGTATAAGTCATGGAGAATTTTAGGATCTAAAGAGCCATTGGGGGGGCCATTTAGACTGATTGTCCAAGGGATATTGTGGCCAGATCTCATTACAGTAGCGAACAGGTTTGAGGTCTGGAGTGAGGTGGAGGGGCTTTAGATTATTGAGTAAGCACCCTAGTGGTGAATCTGGGAATGGAGGAGCCAGATCCCATGGTGAGAACGAGACCATTCAGAAGTCGCTGAGGCATCCCTGAGTGATTGAGAAGGTCGCGGAGAAGACCAGGCACAGTTAGGGGGTCGTCACCACCTCTAACTTGGGGGTCGAGGCGAAAACGCCAGGGAGCTCGGTACCTGGTACCAGGAGTTTTCAAGTTGAGTAGAAACGTAGATAAAGGGAGACCGGGCCTCAGTGGATGAGGATTCTCACCATGGGGAGGCAGAGAAGGGTCAACTATGGGGATCAACCATGACTCTGAAAGTCGTGGTTGGGGGTGCCCCTGTCACAGAGGAGCCCTTGGGGGTGCCAGACACTCAATGGTCACTTCCCAGGTTCCAAAGGGACATTTAAGTTGGCCATGAAGGGGAGACTCACCAAATCGAAGGCCGGTGTTGGGTGAGAAGACGAGCCGGGGAAATGGACGGTGAGCCTGTCCGTGGAGGAGGATTGGACAGTGAGGGTTCCCAGAGCAACTCAGGCTCCCGGTGGAAGAGCAAAGTCAATGGGAGAGCCTCATCCAAGTCATGGCACCAATGAAAGGGTATCTCGCCATGACCCTCCTTACCCAGAATGACTCAGGAGACACGGGCCCACGCAAGAGACTTTATTATCTGAAGGAGAGAGTGGCTGCCCCAGAGGGGGGTGGGGGGAGAGAGAGGGAGCAGCAGAGAGCAGCGGGAAACGCAGAGAGAGAGAGAGAGCAGGGAGAGCAGGGGGACAGACAGACAAGAGACAAAGAGAGGGAGAGGGCAGCAGAGAGACAGACAGACACACAGAAAGGGTGGGTGGGGGGGGGGCGGGCAGCAGCATGGTGCCTTTTATTGTGGATCCGCTTGGCCTGCTGCTTTGGGGGAGGGTCGGGATGTTTAGAGATACGGCGGGTAAGCCCAGTCAAGCCCCAGGCAAGCCCAGGCATAATTCTCACAGGTTTATGTGCTTGGGACCATGGGGCAAATGGAGGATAAATTACTATATTCTTTCATTCCTGAATAGTGATATTATTGATTGAGTTTTGATTCTCCCACTTTCCTCTTTTAAGGTTCCTCCCCCTTTTCAAGTATTTGGGATTTTCTTAAACCTCAGAAACAGACATGTTACATTTTTCACCTTTTTATTCCCAGAAGTAGTCCTAGAGCTCTTAGTAGATTACAGTTCTTAAAATCTGGAAAATGACACCAGAGTAGTAGATCTTGTTAAGATTTTAGTTCCTAACATTCTAGGGTATAAAATCTCTTCAGAATTTAGATTGTCTTGTACTTAATATTTGAATATCTCTAATATTTGGGAAAACTATTAAATGGGCCCGACTTTGCCCCCTTGATCTAATTTTCCAAATTTTTACCCATTTAAACTTTAGTATCACCTGATGCTAGGCATAGCTGCAGGTCATGTCATTGAACTACATACACATCTGTTTTGGAATTGAGAGTTAGGGTTAGGCAGTTTCCAGAAGGACTTAGGTGCCCTGCACTTTCACCTGCTCCATCGCAAAGATACCACAGTAAGGGATATCAGTGTGAGTGAACTTGGGCCTACAAATAAAAAACAACTTTGTTTCTATGCTTAGAGCAGCCCCACTACCCTGACTTGGAGATTGATTATCCAGGCCCTGGGAATTACATTACCACTTTAACCAGAGTTAAAGTATTGCCTATTAATTCATTGAGTGTCTTCTTTTTTCTTGGATTGCTCAGTTTATAGCTCTGGTCATTGAGTGCTGTTTCTTTCCCATTCTTTCAACTGTTGTAATCCAGAGTCGGTTGACCAACACTGTAAAGAGATGTTTTCTGTTTCTCTGAAACTGACATATGGGTTTTGCAGGGTTGCAGCTTGGAGCCTGGAAGAGTCTTTTAACAGGTACTAAAGTTACAGAAATGGGATAATGGTGGTTCTGACAGTCATGAAGATATTTAAACAATCTGAGGGTGGAGGGTAACCATGTCAGCTAGAATTCTCTTCCATCATATGGGGGAGACCTAGGGAAAACTTGATAGTCCCCACCAGCTTAGAGATGTGTTGGCAGATTCCAAACTGCTGATTGAGAGCCTCAGATCTGGAGAATTAGAAATCCATAGGGCTGAAAGTTAGCCTAATAGGAAATGTTCATTTTCCTGGTCTTGGGTAGGACCCTTCAATTCCAAGTCATACCAGTAAAAAGTAAGGATGGATTGATTTGTATCTTTAAAGTTCTGGAAATAATAGTCCACAACCTTCAGGGGTTTCATTCCAGTATTTATTAATTTTCCCATATACTTCACAAGGTGAAAACCCATTTGTGGTCATTTTCAAGCAATCAATTCACATTAGTAAATTCAGTGTTGCTGACAATGTTTTGTCTTATATGCTGATTCCCAATTCCCTAGGTCATTTTAGTGCCCTAGGAAACCACAGCAGTTCCAAATGTACTGCCTCCTTAATGTTCAAGGGGTGTTGGATGTCCTAGAGTTCAAATGAACTCTTGATAGGGAAAATTAAGGGTATACACCAGACTCCATCCTTTGGTCCATACTTAATGTGCAGTGAGTGGCAGGTATGCTTGCTCACCTGAAGCACTTTTGTATTGCTTCCCTCCCCATCCAGCAAAAGAGGGCGATTAGGGCTTTCTCCTTTATACTTTGGCTTCATGCTGTTATTTTGTGGTATCGTCCTTTTTGATTACTGTTTTCTGTTAAGTTTGCTCTTGTCCAGTTAAATCAGATTATAAAAACGTTGATGAAAGAGTCCGTGCCACTTTACACACCACTTTATGTGCTCAAGGGAAACCAGTTTGATAAGGGAGGAGCAAAATCTGACAAGTTGTGTGAAGAGTGAGATGTGTGGGATCATGATGTGTCCCAAAAGCTCACTTGGTCTCCCTGATAGTTTCAGGTGAAGAATGACTTAGGGTTATTTGGCAAAATAGGACCTGAGGGGTCTGATTAATTGCTTGAGTTTATAGGTTAGTCACCTGGGTATGATCTTTGCTTTATTTCCAACTTTTGTTAACCTTTGTGTGCCTCTGTATTCTCGTATGTAAAATGGGTATAGTAAAAACACTTTGTCTCACAAGATTGATTTCAGGATTTAATAAATCCTCTTCAAATATTTCTCCCCTCTCCAGGAGATGGGTCAGACATGGACCATCTCTGAGGAAGAAGTAGAAAAGGAAATAAAAACTAATCCTTATCTGATGTTCTTATCTAACATATACTGGCTTTTCCTGGTGTACAAACGTGATTAGAATCAGAAGACCTGTATTGTGTATCATATGTTGTTAATTATTCATGTGACTTTAGGCAGCTCACTTACCTTTGAGCTTGTCTTCTTCATCTTTAAAATGGGAATAATGCTTCATCACTAGCTATTTGTGTATATTGTTTTCTCTACCTGGGAATGTCTTTCTTCTTTCCTTCACCTCATATTTATGTCAGGGAACTCCTGCTCACCCTTCAAAAGTCTGCTCCATGTCATCTCCTTCTTTGGGGCACTGCTGTCCCCATCCCTGGAGAGAATGTTGGGGCTATTGTACTGCTGGGAAATCATAATTTCTTGTCCATTTCATTATAGCACATTTCAGAGATCATTTATTTTCCCCATTAGACTGTGAGTTCTTCCAAGGTAGAACTCAATGTTGTTCTTATTTTTCTTTTTTAATTGTATTAGTTACACTATGACAGAATAAGCCTTTGGAAGATGCCATACATCTCCGTTATCATCAGGAAGTTTTGAGAAACCAGATATGAAAGTGTTTTGTAAATTTTACAGCTAAACAAACTAGAAGATAATAGTATTATTAAAATAAACTACATGGGTGTGGCAGGAAGTTCATCCCTTTCAAAATCACAGTGCCAGCTGAGCTTAGATTTGAACTGGTGCCAAAGTTGCCTCATTAGAAAAAAATATTAAATATTTCTAAATGCTTTGATAGCTTTTTTTTTACTTTTTTTTTATTAAGGTATGATTGATATACACTCTTGTGAAGGTTTCACGTGAGAAAACAATGTGGTTACTACATTTACCCATATTATCAAGTCCCCACCCATACCCCAATGCAGTCACTGTCCATCAGTGCAGCAAGTTGCCAGAGATCCACTGTTTCCCTTCTCTGTGATACACTGTTCTCCCAGTGATCCCCCACACCATGTGTACTAAACATAAATACCCCTCAATCCCCTTCTCCCTCCCTCCACACCCACCCTCCCACACCCCTCCCCTTTGGTAACCACTAGTTGATTCTTGGAGTCTCTGAGTCTGCTGCCATTCTTTTCCTTCAGTTTTGCTTCATTGTTATACTCCACAAATGAGGGAAATCATTTGGTATTTGTCTTTTTGATAGCTTATTATTAGGGGATTTGAATATTGTTACCTGACTATATTACATGAATATTGTTGCAGATTTGTTCTGAGTCTGGAAAAAAGAAAATCTCATAGTCATACACATTAACTTTTTATTTGTTATGGTAGATTTGGGTTTCTTGGTAATAAAGTATAAATCAAAACATTTTATTGATCATGCAATAGAATTGAGAAATGAAAAAGTTTATGCTAAGAATTAAGTATTATCAGATATTTGAAATAAGTTATTCAATAAATTAATAGAAAGAGGGAAAGATTACAGAAAGGTTTGTTCATACCAAGAATTCCTTATTGTCATAAATTTGAAATGAGATGATGAATTATTTAGGACGGAGGAAGAATACATGTTTCAGATGGGTAGAAATGAGAGAAAAGAGTTCTTTGTAAAGTTTGCAGAGCAGTCTGGTAATCATTTGCTCTCAGGAAGACAGGAGGTAAACCTCAATGAGTTCATAGTGTTTTTTTGTTTTTGTTAACTAAGTTCTTTGAATAGACTTTAAGAGACTGTGGAACTAATGTAGCTTAAATAAAACTATTGTTTTATCCTTTAGTCATGGATGCTAATCTTGTTTCCTTGTTTATGTGCTTTATGGAGTTGGTTGGTAATATCAGATTACACGTTTTATCTACTAAAGTTCTGTGCTCTTTTGAAAGCTGCTAACAATTTTGTTACATAGTCATTGACTAAATTAAGAAACTATATACATGAAAAAATTGATATATCTTTAGCTTTGTATGTCATTTTAGTCATCAAAAAATCCCTAGCTAAAATAATATACCTTATAAGGTTATACCAATATACATACAAATATTAGTGAACAATAATTGACAAATTTTTACTGTGAGCTTGGTTATAAGGATATCTTTAATGACAGAATGACTTTGGGCAAATTCTTTAACTTTGCTGAGCTCCCATTTTCTTGTAAAATGAAAGGTTTGGATGTGGGTTTTTTATATCCCTTCTAACACTAAGTCTTTGATTACTGCTTTTTAACTTGAACCATTTACTTTAAGACAGTACATCATATGCTTTTATTTTAGTGTTTAAATGTATGTATACCTGATTTGCATAAGATGTACTACTTTAAAAATATTTAAGGTTAGATTGTTTGAATCTTAAAAATGTTTTTTCTGTAATCATTAATTTATACAGCAGTAAATAGTAGATATCTGAGTGTCTGTTAGGGTACTAGCCCACTGGACTATGAATTGGGTCTAAGCTGTGAATAGGATGAAAAAGGTCAGTCATTACTAGTCATCCTAAAGTCTATGCTAAGCAGTAGTTGCTCTTAGACACCTGTATTCTTAGAGAATTATGCGTTTTAGAGCTGGAAGGTAGACAGCACATCTTGTTCTGTCCCTCATTTTACAAATGAAGAAGTTGACACCTAGAAACTTGAAGTGTCACACAGTTAATGGCCTATTGGGCACTAGTCCACACACTATCAGAGTTCTTTCTAAAATGCTGTGTAGGGTGAATTCATTAGTATGAATGCTGCATATGTACCACATTTAGTGTGTGAAGATTACTATCTAGTAAATCCAAGTGGTAGTAATAGATTTTCATTGTGCTGTCCATACATGCATATGCTCCTTGTTTAGAACTTTGTGAATTGCTTAGGATTAGTGATGGAACTGTGGTTGTGACCGAGGGGAAGACTGAGCCTGAATGTTTACCTGTTTCTGCTGTGCTCTAACTCAGCTGTTCTCAGGTCTGACTACCCATCAGTGTCACCTGTAAACTTAAGAATTCTCATGCCAAGATCTGCTCCAGAACAACTGAGTCAGAATTTCCAGGATGGTACCTGGACATCTGTAGGTTTGAAACGTTCCACGGGGGGTGCTAATGGGCAGTTAGGATGGTGAACCTCTGCTTTTGCCAGTTGAAGACTGGTCACAAACTACCTAAATGATAGCAGCCTATTGTGTATGGCCATTTAAAGAGTACCAGCAGAAAATCTGGTGTAGTGAAAGGGAGGTTTTAATTTATTTATTTTTAAGATTTATTTATTTATTTGATTAGATAATTCAAATACCTGGCACAAAACTCAAAAGGTACAAGAGTATACATTGAAAAGTAAGGGTTTGTTTTTTTTTACTTCTCTTGTCCCCTATCCATTCCCTGTCCAGAAGCAAGCATTACCAGTTTCTTGTATATCTTCACAGAGATTATTTATAAATATAAGTGTATGAATATTTATATCTCTCTCATCAATGTACAAATCATACCAAAATATACACAATGTTTGTATCTTGATGTTTTTACACTTAATAGTACTTGAAGATTTTACATATCCATGTACATAGGAAGTTGCCTCATTTTTTAACAGCTGTCTAATATTTCATCATCTGGATATACCAGTTTATTTAACTAGTTCCCACTGGCGGGCATGTAGATTGTTTCCTTTCTTTGCTCTTGCAACTGTTATTGTAATAGATAACCTTGGTATAACATCTTTAATAGGAGTACATGTGTATATCTGTAAGATAAATTCTTAGATATTAAATTGATGAATGTATGTGTGGTTTTTATTTTATAAAGGTAATGCCAAATTGCTTTTCAAAGAACTATAGCAATCTACTCCCACCAACAGTATAAATGCCTGTTTCTTCATACCCACATAGTGTATATTTTTAAACTTCTTGATCTTCTTGTCTTAAGATGAAAAGGAATGTCTAGTCTATAGTTTTAATTTGCACTTTGAGAATCTCAGTATTTTTATTTCTATTTTTTTGGTGAACCTGTTTATTTTGATTATACTTTTTTCTTCAGGATTATCAATCTTCTAACTGATTTGTGGGACTGCTCTATGAAGTAAGAGAGCTATTTTTTTAGTGGAAAGATTTTTAAAAATTTGATGCTTTGGCTCATACCTGTGTTTATTTATTTATGTATTTTTCTTAGGATTTGTTTCTTAAAATGATTAAAATAAATAGGATTTTTGTTGCATACTGGTGATACTTATGTGAATGATTTATAAACTGACAGGAATTACACAAATCCATCTTTTTTTAAACTGTGGGACCAACTGTCATCTAGAACTCTCAATTTTTTTTTGTATCGTTAGTATACAAGTACATGAGCAACACTGTGGTTACTAAATTCTTTCCCCATTATCAAGTCCCCACCACATACCCCATTACAGTCACTGTCCATCAGTGTAGTGAGATGCTACAGAGTCACTACTTGCCTTCTCTGTACTATACTGCCTTCCCCATGCCCCCCCATACATTATGTGTGCCAATCATAATGCCCTTTATTCCCCTTCTCCCTCTCTTCCCACCCCCCACCTCCCAGTCTCTTTCCCTTTGGCAACTGTCAGTCCATTCTTGGATTCTGTGAGTCTGCTGCTGCTGTTTTGTTCCTTCAGTTTTTGCTTTGTTCTTATGCTCCACAGATGAGTGAAATCATTTGGTACTGTGTTTATTCTTAAGGAGTGGTTGATTGTGAGATCCAGTGAGGGTAGTAAGTTTCATCTACTTTTTTGATTTCTGATACTAGAATAGAGATGGAAAAGAAGAGCTGGTTGAGGAAAGGTAAGTGAAAAGACTTATAAACAGGAGTAAAAAGACAGACAATGGATTGGGAGAAGATATTTGCATCAAGTCCAGACCAGACCCATCCCCATATCCCCCCACTTACAGAACACTTGTGTGCCAGGCACTTTTAAAGCATTTTAAGCAGAGTAATTAATTTAACCCTCATGGTAACTGTGAGTACAGTTATTATGCACATCTTACAGATGAAAATACTGAGGCACAGAATAGCTAAACCAAGTAATTTGAGGAAGATCAAACAGTTACTGAATGGTGGAGCTGATATTTAAACTGGACACACTGGCTTTAGAGTCCATTCTGTTAACTCTTAACCTTTTATGCTCTGTGCTGTGCCTCTGTTCGTTAGTGTCCAGAAAATATAAAAAGTTCATACAAATTTTAAAAAGAAAACCACTAGAAAAATGCCAAGAAAAAAATAAATGTCTTTGTAAATAGACATTTCACAGGAATAGGAGGTACAGAAGGTCAGTTAATATAAGAAAATACTGGTAAGCTTAATTAGGGAAATACAAAATTTAAAAAGCCATCAGTTTGTAAAAAAAGAAAAGCTTGATGATGTCAATATTTGGTGAGAGTTTAGGGAAACAGGTACTTTCCTCACTGTTGTGAGTTTATATTGGTAAAGGAGTGTTGGAGAGCATTTTGGCAGTATCTTAAAAATTTATGTATATACCTATGTGTTTGTACTTCTGCATATCTCCCCCACAGAAACACTTATACATTTACAGAGGAGGTATATGCAAAGATTTTCATGTTACCCTGTTGGTAAAACAGAACAATTAGAAACAATTTAAGTGTCCATTAGTTGGAAAATGGCTGAGTAATATGTTCATAACATATTCTGTTCAGCTAAAAGGAATGAGGTGCATCTGTAGTATGAGAGGAAAGAACTTCAAGACTTATTGTTGAGTAAAAAGTAGCAAACTGTTAGAGCAACTATTATGCACATAACTATTATGCACAACATGTAATATGTTTATCTTGTCTACATGTATAAGGGAAAATGTACAGAGATTTAAAAAGATGTACCACATTGCTTACCTCTGGTGACAAAGGGAATCAACTGTATTTGTAAGGGTTTAATTTTCTACAGTGAGTAATTATATATTAGTTATGTTATAAAAAATGGCTATATAAAAAGAATTTGATACAATATTAATCTTAAACTGTGAGAGCCTCTCTTGCCTTACTGTTGAAGAAAATAAGGATGATCAAATGTTAGTTAGGCTTTTTAATATTTTGACTGCACATTGAAATAAAGTCAACTTTTCTGTCAGTATTTCTGCCAAGTTTTTATTTTGATATATTTTCAAACAGAAAAGTTTGTAAGGATAGTATAGTGAATTCCCATATGCTTTGCCTGTTTTCATCAATTGTGTTCAAAAAGTTGACTTTTAAAAAAAATTCTGCTTTGTTTCAGAGTACTGTAGTAAAAAGAATAATTTTAATCCTTTGTGTGAGTGGTGCAGAACCTCTTACTTTTGAATTTGGACAATTCTACTTTATATAAAATTTTCTTAGTGGATGGGGGAAGTGAACTAACATTTACTATTTACTCTTCTACAGGTACGATGTTAGGATGCTTTGCAAATCTTTTCGTTTAACCCAATTTCATGAAGATTATTATTCCTACGCTAGCAAAGAAAAAGACAGAAAAGTTATTTGCTCAGGTTTCAAAGTGGCAGAGCCAGGTTTTCAGAAGCTCATTAAGTTACCATAGTCCATGGCCTTCTCTCTACCAAGTTACTTGTTAGATGGTGGATTGGAAAGAACTGATGGCATATTTCTGTTGTTAAGAATTTGATAATTATCCCTAAGTTGGTTATGGTCTAATCTAATTCGGTATCTATGTTACTTTATATAAAATTGGAATGTTGGAATGCTATAAAAATTTATCTTTAGTGTAATTAGAACAATTAGAGGCAATGTAAGTTGTCAAGAAGTTCATAATTATCCCTAAGTTAGTTATGACCTAATGTAATTGAATATCTATTTTACTTTATATAAAATTAGAATGTTGGAATGCTATAAAAATTTATCTTTAGTATTGTTAGGGGAGTCACAAAATGTTGCTCATCTGTCTGCATGACTTTGCTCATGTGGGTTTGTGCTTGTGAGTGGCTGTCCTAGAGTACACACATACATACCCATACACCTGTACATGCACCTGTGTGCGTGAAGCTTCTTTATCTTCAGGTGCCACTTTTTTCGAGAAACACTAGATAATGGGTCCTGTTTTGTCTTCCTGGATGCTATCATCACCAGAAATAGCAGTCCTGTCCCATATATGCCTTGCCTGTGTAGCCCTTACTTAGTTTTGCCACCACCTAGCTTTGGGCCCTTCAGTTACTTGCCATGCCGGGCTCTCTTGGTCAGCTGAGGAGCCTTGCCCAGCTTCATGTAGCTTTAGGAACCATTGGCCTACCCTAGGAGAGATTCCTACCATTTGTGTTTCAGAGTTTGGTTTGCTACTTGAGTGGGGGCTGCAGGGGACTTAGGGATCAGCACATGTTCAGAAGTGAAACCAGAAGTGGGTAAGGCAAACCACAGGAAGATCCTGCCCGCAACTTAGTGACGTGCCTGGCAGTACCTTGCGAAACTTGCCTTTTCATGTACAATAGTTGCCTAACTTCTTATTCTGGACTAAGCTCCAGTCAGAGGTGATTAATATGACAGCAATATAGATAACCGTATGATAACTATTATGCACATAATTTGTGTAAAACAACAGGCCCTTAATTATGTTCTGTGAGACTTCCTCACTGAGGAGTTGCAGCTTACCTAGTAGGACATTTTTGAGAAATTGCTTTGCAGTTTATGCTTTAATCTTGACTTTTTCCTTTTTCAAGAATTCTACTTACATATCGTTCAGGTTTGATAGCCACAAGAACAGTTCTTGGCTCACTGAATCTACGTTAACCACTGAAATATACTGGATTCCTGGAGTGCTTGCTCAGTGGTATTACCTTGTTTTTAGGCACTTTAATGATTGCATGGTACCTTATTTCTATGATGGAATAGGAGCGCAGTGTTAGTGAAACTTTATTATTCCCAATTTCTTCAACCTCCAGGTCCCAGGTTAATATAGTGCCTGTTCTTAGGCAGAACCAGATTTCTCATAAGAATCATGTAATGTGTTGATTTTTAAAAAATTATCTGTTGAGTGGGATTATAGAATCTTGGATTATATTTTTGAAAGATAATTTATCATTCATTGGAAGTGAAAAAAATTGCTTAATCCAGTTGTCTGATCATTTTAATTTATGCATTGGAAAATCCTTCTACAGTATACAAAGTCATCCAACCTTTTCACAGGGTTAGAAAAAGTACTGTTCCCAATTTATAGAAGAGGAAGCTGAGGCTCGGAGAGCTTATGTGATTACTAGAAAAGTAACAAAAAACTATGCTTTCAAGATGCTACATTATCATTTATCATTCAGTTGATTTCTAGCAGTAAATATTCTAGCAGTCACCATATTTCTGTTCGTACCATTTCTTGTTCTTTGCCTGAACAGTATCACAAGTGTACAACTTTCCATTTCAGGGTGCCAACTAAGGAGGGAAATAACAGCTATGTAACTTTTTTCTCTTCGATAGTTCTCTGGTGCCCCTACCTCCCCACCCATCTTTTTGCTACTATACTCTTGAGGCGATCTGTTTTATTACAGACTGTACTCTGAAGAGGGTGAATATGCGACTCTTTGGAAGGTCATGTGTGATCAGGGCAGTTCTTCTGTTCTTTCTACATTGAGAACTAAAGATAAATGAACAAGAGAGAGTTCTTATCTGTGTGTGAGAGTTCTTTATCCTGTGCAAAATATTTATTGGGTATATAGAAATCAATTGAAGAATAATGTAGCATGTTGAAAGCATGGTTTTCTGTTACTTTTCTAGTAATCACCTAAGCTCTCTGAGCCTCAGCTTCCTCTTCTATAAATAGGAAATAGTACTTTTTCTAATTTTCAAAAAGTGCTTGTGAAAAGACTGGATGACTTGATATGCCGCCTGGCCCATTGTGCTCTGTTAAGCATGGGCTGTAACATAAGCAGTAGTGGTACTCATGGTTTTCTTGATGAACAATTAATTTAATAAAAATGTATATCTACTTCTTAGGGTGTTCATCACACGAAACTGGCAATAGGCAGCAATATCTAAAAACATTTTAAATCAGCATTATGATATGCTCTTTAAATTTCAACTTATCTCTCAGAATTTTAAAGCTATGGAGAACCTAGAAGATTAACTAGCTGAGGGGTTTGCAACTCCCATCTACAGAGACGAGGCATGAAGTATAAGGCCAGGGTGGGGACTGCTATGATTTAGTAAGGGAGTGCCTGTCTAGTTTCTGCTCAGAAGCATGTTGCCATATCTTTATTTATTAAAGAGAAACTGGAAATAGGGGGTTATTATTAACTATCCCAGTTTCTAGATACTATATTAATACTATGCAGGCCAAACAACATAAATCTCTGGCTAGCTAACCCCCAATTTATGTCCTCTAATACAGTTCAAACCCCTCATTTTAGAGATAAGAAGCCTGAGGTATAGGAAGGCCAGGCATTTTACCATCTATTTCCTATAACAAAAATGTATTACTTCTGTAATAAAAATTTCATTAAAAAAAATAAATGTGCTCATCTGCTGTATCCATTTGTTAAATTACAGATTTATCTTTGTTTTGGACCTAATGCTTGGATGAAGGAAATTATGCGCAGAAGCTATTTTCAGGAATCTCTAACCAAGGAAGAGTACTGCTAGTTAGTATTACCTAGTGCTTACTCTGTTCTAAGCACTGGGGTTACTACAATGACCTCACAACAATCTTGAAGCATTATAGTTACCTCTTTTTATGCAGGAGGTTGAGACTAAGGATGTACAGATTGCCAAATACAAAGGTCATATTGAAACTCAGAACTGTCTCCAAAATGAATTCATTTAACTTGCTATACTATATATGTTTTCAAAATTATGTGTACCTTTTACTTTGCAAAAATTGAAATTAAACTTTATAAGAAAATTTAAAAAACCTTTTGATGTGTTTACATTATGTATGATTGTCTTAAATATAGTTAGATGGCATAATAGCATTTTAATTTTACTCTAAACTTATCAAAACCAAGACAAATTTTTTTCATGCCTCATTTTTGTTTAATATCATTAGTGTACAATTACTTGAACAACATTATGGTTACTAGACTGCCCCCATTATCAGGTCCCCCCCACATACCCCATTACTGTCACTTTCCATTAGCATAGTAAGATGCTATAGAATCACTGCTTGTCTTGTCTGTGTTGTACTGCCTTCCCCATGCCCCACCCCCACATTATGTGTGCTAATCGTAATGCCCCGTTTTCCCCCTTATCCCTCCCCTCCCACCCAACCTTCCCCAGTCCCTTTCACCTTGGTAACTGTTAGTCCATTCTTGGTTTCTGTGAGTCCGCTGCTGTTTAGTTCCTTCAGTTTTTTTTCTGTTATACCCCACATATGAGTGAAATCATTTGGTAGTTGTGTTTCTCCACTTGGCTTATTTCACTGAGCATAATACCCTCTAGCTCCATCCATGTTGTTGCAAATGGTAGGATTTGTTTTCTTCTTATGGCTGAATAATATTCCATTGTGTATATGTACCACATCGTCTTTATCCATTCATCTACTGATGGACACTTAGGTTGCTTCCATTTCTTTGCTATTGTAAATAGTACTGCAATAAACATAGGGGTGCATCTGTCTTTTTCAAACTGGGCTGCTGTATTCTTTTTTTTAAAAATTTTTTATTAAGGTATGATTGATATACACTCTTGTGAAGGTTTCACATGAAAAAACAATGTGGTTACTACATGTACCCATATTATCAAGTCCCCACCCATACCCCAATGCAGTCACTGTCCATCAGTGCAGCAAGTTGCCAGAGATCCACTATGTGCCATGTCTGTGCTACACTGTACTCCCCATGACTCCCCACACCATGTGTACTAAACATAATACCCCTTAGTCCCCTTCTCCCTCCCTCTGCACTCACGCTCCCACACCCCTCCCCTTTGGTAACCACTAGTTAATTCTTGGAGTCTCTAAGTCTGCTGCCATTTTTTTCCTTCAGTTTTGCTTCATTGTTACACTCCAAAAATGAGGGAAATCATTTGGCATTTGTCTTTCTCCGCCTGGCTTATTTCACTGAGCATAATGTCCTCAAGCTCCATCCATGTTGTTGCAAATGGTAGGATCTGTTTCTTTCTTATGGCTGAATAATATTCCATTGTGTATATGTACCACATCTTATTTATCCATTCATCTACAAATGGACACTTAGGTTGCTTCCATATGTTGGCTATTGTAAAAAGTGCTGCGATGAACATAGGGATGCATCTGTCTTTTTGAATCTGAGAAGTTGTATTCTTTGGGTATATTCCAAGAAGTGGGATTCCATGGTCAAATGGTATTTTTATCTTAAGCTTTTTGAGGAACCTCCGTATTGCTTTCCACAATGGTTGAACTAATTTCCATTCCCACCAACAGTGTAGGAGGGTTCCCCTTTCTCCACAACTTTGTCAACGTTTGTTGTTGTTTGTCTTTTGGATGGTTGTTATCTTTACTGGTATGTGGTGATATCTCATTGTGGTTTTAATTTGCATTTCTCCGATGACGAGCGATGTGGAGCATCTTTTCATGTGTCTGTTGGCCATCTGAATTTCTTCTTTGGAGAACTGTCTGTTCAGCTCTTCTGCCCATTTTTTATTTTCATTTTTATTTTGGTATCATTAACAATTACATGAAGAACATTATGTTTACTAGGCTCCCCCCTTCACCAAGTCCCCCCCCACAAACCCCATTACAGTCACTGTCCATCAGCATAGGAAGATGCTATAGAATCACTACTTGTCTTCTCTGTGTTGTGCGGCTCTCTCTGTGCCGCGACATGATACATGCTAATTGTAAGGCCCCCTTACATGCCAGAAGAGAATGATATGATATATTTAATGCAGTGAAATAGAAGGGCCTTGAACCAAGAATACTGTATCCAGCATGATTATAATTTAAATATGAAGGAAGGATTAAACCATTCCCAGACAAGCAGAAGTTGAGGGAATTTACCTCACACAAACCACCTCTACAGGGTATTTTAGAGGGACTGCTGTAGATGGAAGCACTCCTAAGGCTAAATAGATGTCACCAGAGAAAAGAAAATCACAACAAAGAAAGCAGACCAACCAAATACTAACTAAAGCCAAAAAATAAAATCAACTACCCATAAAAAGCAGTCAAAGAAAACACAAAAGAGCCCAGAAAAAAAAAGCCAACATACGAAGAATGGAGGAGGAGGAGTAAGAAGGGAGAGAAATAAAGAAACATCAGACAGTGTTTATAATAGCTCAATAAGCAAGTTAAGTTAGACGATAAGATAGTGAAGAAGCTAACATTGAACCTTTGGCACCACGAACCTAAAGCCTGCAATGGCAAGAAGTACATGTCTTTCAATAATCACCCTAAATATAAATGGACTGAATGCACCAATCAAAAGACACAGAGTAATAGAATGGGTAAAAAAGCAAGACCTATCTATATGCTGCTTACAAGAGACTTACCTCAAACCCAAAGAAATGCGCAGACTAAAAGGCAAGGGATGGAAAAAGATATTTCATGCAAACAACAGGGAGAAAACAGTTGTTGAAGTACTAGTATCAGACAAAGTAGACTTCAAAACAAAGAAAGTAACAAGAGATAAAGAAGGACATTACATAATGATAAGGGGTCAGTCCAACAAGAGGATATAACCATTGTAAGTGTATATACACCCAATACAGGAACAACACCATACGTGAAAAAAATACTAACAGAATTAAAGGAGGAAATAGACTGCAATGCATTCATTCTAGGAGACTTCAACACACCACTCACTCCAAAGGACAGATCACCAGACAGAAAATAAGTAAGGACACAGAGACGTTGAACAACACACTAGAACACATGGACCTAATAGACATCTACAGAACTCTATATCCAAAAGCAACAGGATACACGTTCTTCTCAAGTGCACATGGAACATTCTCTAGAATAGACCACATACAAGGCCACAAAAAGAGCCTCAGTAAATTCAAAAAGATTGAAATTCTACCAACCAACTTCTCAGACCACAAAGGTATAAAACTAGAAGTAAATTGTACAAAGAAAGCAAAAAGGCTCACAAACACTTGCAGGCTTAACAACATGCTCCTAAATAATCAATGGATCAACAACCAAATTAAAATAGAGATCAAGCAATATGTGGAAACAAGTCACAACAACAAAAAGCCCCAACTTCTGTGGGATACAGCGAAAGCAGTTTTAAGAGGAAAGTATATAGCAATCCAGGCATATTTAAAGAAGGAAGAACAATCCCAAATGAATACTCTAAAGGCACAATTATCAAAATTGGAAACAAAAGAACAAATGAGGCCTAAAGTCAGCAGAAGGAGTGACAGAATAAAGATCCAAGAAGAAATAAATAAAATTGAGAAGAATAAAACAATAGAAAAAAATCAATGAAACCAAGAGCTGGTTCTTTGAGAAAATAAAGTAGATAAGCCTCTAGCCAGATGTAGTAAGAGAAAAAAAGAACACACATCAACAGAATCAGAAATGAGAAAGGAAAAATCATGACAGACCCCACAGAAATACAAAGAATTATTAGAGACTACTGTGAAAACCTATATCCTAATCTGGAAAACCTAGAAGAAATGGACAACTTCCTAGAAAAATACAACCTTCCAAGACTGACCAAGGAAGAAACACAAAATCTAAACAAACCAATTACCAGCAAAGAAATTGAAGTGGTAATCAAAAAACTACCCAAGGCAAAAAAAATCCCTGGCCAGATGGATTTACCTCGAAATTTTATCAGACATACAGAGAAGACATAATACCCATTCTCCTTAAAGTTTTCCAAAAAATAGAAGAGGAGGGAATACTCCCAAACTCATTCTATGAAGCCAACATCACCCTAATACCAAAACCAGGCAAGGACCCCACCAAAAAAGAAAATTACAGACCAATATCCCTGATGAACGTAGATGCAAAAACACTCAACAAAATATTAGCAAACCGAATTCAAAAATACATCAAAAGGATCATACACCATGACCAAGTGGGATTCATCTCAGAGATGCAAGGATGGTATAACATTCGAAAGTCAATCAACATCATCCATCACCTAAAAAAAAGGACAAAAACCACATGATCATCTCCATAGATGCTGAAAAAGCATTCGACAAAATTCAACATTCATTCATGATAAAAACTTTCAACAAAATGGGTACAGTGGGCAAGTACCTCAGCATAATAAGGGCCATATATGATAAACCCACAGCTAACATCATACTGAACAGTGCAAAGCTGAAAGCCTTTACTCTGAAATCAGGAACAAGATAGGGATGCCCACTCTCCTCTGCCCATTTTTTAATTGGATTATTTGCTTTTTGTTTGTTGAGGTGTGTGAACTCTATATATTTTGGGTGTCAACCGTTTATCAGATCTGTCATTTATGAATATATTCTCCCATACTGTAGGATACCTTTTTGTTCTATTGATGGTGTCCTTTGCTGTACAGAAGCTCTTCAACTTGATATATAGTCCCAGTTGTTCATTTTGCTTTTGTTTCCCTTGCCCAGGGAGATACATTCATGAACAAGTTGCTCATGTTTATGTCCAAGAGACTTTTGCCTATGTTTTATTCTAAGAGTTTTATGGTTTCATGACTTACATTCAGGTCTTTGATCCATTTCAAATTTACTTTTGTATATGGGGTTAGACAGTGATCCAGTTTCATTCTCTTACATGTTGCTGTCCAGTTTTGCCAGCACCATCTGTTGAAGAGTCTGTCATTTCCCCATTGTGTGTCCTTGGCTCCTTTATCATATATTAATTGACCATATATGTTTGGGTTTATATCTGGACTCTCTAGTCTGTCCCACTGGTCTATGTGTCTGTTCTTCTGCCCGTACCAAATTGTCTTGATTACTATGGCTTTGTAGTAGAGCTTGAAGTTGGGGAGCGAGATCCTCCCCACTTTATTCTTCCTTCTCAGGATTGCTTTGGCTATTTGGGGTCTTTGGTGTTTCCATATGAGTGTTTGAACTGGTCATTCGTTGAAGAATGCTGTTGGTAATTTAAAAGGGACTGCATCAAATCTGTATATTGCTTTAGGCAGGATGGCCATTTTGATTATATTAATTCTTCCTAGCCAAGAGCATGGGATGAGTTTCCATTTGTTGGTGTCCTCTTTAATTTCTCTTAAGAGTGTCCTATAGTTTTCACAGTATAGGTCTTTCACTTCCTTGGTTAGGTTCATTCCTAGGTATTTTATTCTTTTTGATGCTATTGTGAATGGAATTGTTTTCCTGATTTCTCTTTCTATTAGTTCATTGTTAGTGTATAGGAAAGCCACAGATTTCTGTGTATTCATTTTGTATCCTGCAACTTTGCTGAATTCAGATATTAGTTCTAGTAGTTTTGGAGTGGAGTCTTCATGGTTTTTTATGTACAATATCATGTTATCTGCAAATAGTGACAGTTTGACTTATTCTTTACCAATCTGGATTCCTTGTATTTCCTTGTTTTGTTTAATTGTTGTGGCTAGGATCTCCAGTACTATGTTGAGTAACAGTGGGGAGAGTGGGCATCCCTGTCTTGTTCCCCATCTCAGAGGAAAAGCTTTCCGCTTCTTGCTGTTCAATATGTTGTTGGCTGTGGGTTCATCATATATGGCCTTTATTATGTTGAGGTACTTGCCCTCTATACCCATTTTGTTGAGTGTTTTTATCATGAATGGATGTTGAATTTTGTCAGATGCTTTTTCAGCATCTATGGAGATGATCATGTGGTTTCTGTCCTTATTTTTGTTGATGTGGTGGATAATGTTGATGGATTTTCTCATGTACCATCCTTGCATCCCTGAGATGAATCCCACTTGGTCATGGTGTATGATCCTTTTGATGTGTTTTTGGATTCGGTTTGGTACTGTTTTATTGAGTATTTTTGCATCTGCGCTCATCAGGGATATTGGTCTGTAATTTTCTTATTTGGTGGGGTCTTTGCCTGGTTTTGGTATTAGGGTGATGTTGGCTTCATAGAATAAGTTTGGGAGTATTCCTTCCTCTTCTATTTTTTGGAAAACTTTAAGGAGAATGGGTATTATATCTTCTCTGTATATCTGATAAAATTTTGAGGTAAATCCATCTGGCCAGGATTTTTTTTTTGTTTTGGGTAGTTTTTTGATTACCACTTCAATTTCTTTGCTGGTAATTGGTTTGTTTAGATTTTGTGTTTCTTCCTTGGTCAGTCTTGGAAGGTTGTATTTTTCTAGGAAGTTGTCCATTTCTTCTAGGTTTTCCAGCTTGTTAGCATACAGGTTTTCATAGTATTATGTATTAATTCTTTGTTATTTCTGTGGGGTCCATCGTGATTTTTCCTTTCTCGTTTCTGATTCTGTTGATGTGTGTTGATTCTCTTTTTCTCTTACTAAGTCTGGCTAGAGGCTTATCTACTTTGTTTATTTTCTCAAAGAACCAGCTCTTGGTTTCATTGATTTTTTCAACTGTTTTATTATTCTCAGTTTTATTTATTTCTTCTTGGATCTTTATTCTGTCACTCCTTCTGCTGACTTTAGGCCTCATTTGTTCTTCTGTTTCTAATTTCAAAAATTGTGTCTTTAGATTATCCATTTGGGATTGTTCTTCCTTCTTTAAATATGCCTGGGTTGCTATATACTTTCCTCTTAAAACTGCTTTCGCTGCATCTCACAGAAGTTGGGGCTTTTTGTTGTTGTTGTCATTTGTTTCCGTATATTGCTTCATCTCTATTTTGATTTGGTCCTTGATCCATTGATTATTTAGGAGAATGGTGTTAAGCCTGCATGTGCTTGTGAGCCTTTTTACTTTCTTTGTACATTTTATTGCTAGTTTTATACCTTTGTGTTTTGAGAATTTGGTTGGTAGGATTTCAATATTTTTGAATTTATTGAAGCTCTTTTTGTGGCCTTGTATGTGGTCTATTCTGGAGAATGTTCCATGTGCACTTGAGAAGAATGTGTATCCTGTTGCTTTTGGGTGTGGAGTTCTATTGATGTCTACTAGGTCCATCTGTTGTAGTGTGTTGTTCAGCACCTTTGTGTCCTTACTTATTTTCTGTGTGGTGGATTCTCCTTTGGAGTGAGTGGTGTGTTGAAGTCTCCTAAAATGAATGCATTGCATTCTGTTTCCTCCTTTAATTCTGTTAGTATTTGTTTTCCATATATTTCTGCTCCTGTATTGGGTGCATATATATTCATAATGGTTATGTCCTCTTGTTGGATTGACCCCTTTATCATTATATAATCTCCTTCTTTATCTCTTGTGAGTTTCTTTGTTTTGAAGCCTATTTTGTCTGATACTAGTATTGCAACACCTGCTTTTTTCTCCCTGTTGTTTGCATGAAATATCTTTTTCCATCCCTTGACTTTTAGACTGTGCATTTCCTTGGGTTTGAGGTGAGTCTCTTGTAAACAGCATATAGATGGGTCTTGCTTTTTTACCCATTCTATTACTCTGTGTCTTTCGATTGGTGCATTTAGTCCATTTACATTTATGGTGATTATTGAAAGATATGTACTTCTTGCCATTGTAGGCTTTAGGTTCATGGTTACCAAAGGTTCAAGGTTATCTTCTTTACTGTCTTACTAATTTAACTCACTTACTGAGCTATTATAAACACAGTCTAATGATTCTTTATTTCTCTCCCTTCTTATTCCTCCTCCTCCATTCTTTGTATGTTAGGTGTGTTTTTTTTGTGTCTGCTATTTTGTTTCCTTTGTCTGCTTTTGTGGGTAGTTGATTTTATTTTTTGCCTTTAGTTAGTATTTGATTGTTTTGCTTTGTTTTCTGTGATTTTATTTTCTCTCATGACATCTTTTTAGCCTTAGGAGTGCTTCCATCTAGAGCAGTCCCTCCAAAATACTCTGTAGAGGTGGTTTGTGGGAGGCAAATTCCCTCAACTTTCACTTATCTGGAATTGTTTAATCCCTTCTTAGTATTTAAATGATGATCATGCTGGATACAGTATCCTTGGTTCAAGCCCCTTCTGTTTCATTGCATTAAATATATCATGCCATTCTCCTCTGGCATGTAAGGTTTCTGTTGATAAGTCTGATAACCTGATGGGTTTTCCTTTGTAGGTGACCTTTTTTTTCTCTCTGGCTTCCGTTAATACTCTGTCCTTTTCTTTGATCTTTGGCATTTTAATTATTATGTGTCTTGTTGTTTTCCTCCTTGGGTCCCTTGTGTTGGGAGTTCTGTGTGCTTCCATGTTCAGAGAGGCTATTTCCTCCCCCAGTTTGGGGAAGTTTTCAGCAATTATTTCTTCAAATACACTTTTATCCCTTTTTCTCTGTCTTCTTCTGGTACCCCTATGAAGCGGATATTGTTCCTTTTGTATTGGTCACATAGTTCTCTTAATATTCTTTCATTCCTGGAAATTCTTTGATCTCTCTCTCCGTTAGCTTCTCTGTGTTCCTGTTCTCTGATTTCTATTCCATTAATGGCCTCTTGTATCTCGTCCATTCTGCTTTTTAATCCTTCCAGAGATTGTTTTATTTCTGTATTCATTCTCAGCTCTTTCATATTTCTGTGCAAGTCCATCAGCATGGTTATAACCTTTATTTTGAATTCTTTTTCAGGAATATTGATTAAATCTATCTCCCCTGGTTCCCTCTCAGGGTTGGATGTCTGGGTTATTCTGGTCTGAAACAAATTCTTCTACCTTTTCATGGCGATAGAGGTAGTCATAGGCAGTTGGCGTGTGTGTCAGCTGAGAGAACCAAGTCCCTTTTCACTTGGTCCTGGCCTTCCTTTGCTGGGAGAATGGCGACCCCCTAGCGGCTTGTGCTGTGCTGTTGCATGCAGATAGGGTCTCTGATTCTTGCCTGCGCTGCTGTGGAAGGAGCTCTGTGCATTTGTTGTGGGCATGGCCACTTTCAGGCTGCTGCTCTGCTATGGCGGGGCGTCACCAGAGGAGGAGGTGGCGGGAGGCTGTTTATTGCTGTGAGGGGCCTCAGAGCTACCCTGTTGCCCAGGGGGTTACTGCGCCCGGAGTTTCCCGGGATTCCCAGCTGCTGGGCTGATTGTGAAGGGAAGCTTTCATCCTGCTGTGAGGCTACTGTCCCTTTAAGACTTTCAAAAAGCAATCCCTTTTCTTTTGTCCCAGGGAGTCACCGGTTGTAGGAACCTGCTCACAGGTTTTACTGTTCCATTTCCCTGGTATCCAGCACACCATGCATTGTGTGGCTATGCTTCTCGTGTGGATGGCTAGGGCTGGGTATTGAGCAGTCCTGGGCTCCCTCTCCCTCCCTGCTCCAACTCCTCACCTCCCACTGGGGAGCTGGGGTAGGGGTGTCGCTCGAGTCCCGCTGGACTGCGGCTTGTATCTTACCTGCTTTGTGAGGCTCTGGGTTCTTGCAGATGTAGATGTAGCTTGGCTGTTGTGCTGTATCTTCTGGTCTTTTAGGAGTAGATGTATTTGTTGTATTTTCAAAAATATGTATGTTTTTGGGAGGAGATTTCCACTGTCTTACTCACGCCACCATCTTGGCTCTTCCCCTTAGAAGGGAGTTTTTAAAGAGTTTAATTAGCGATTAAGTTGTTAAGTCATAATGTAGACTAGAAAACTTCTTAAGTAATATGAGCTATGAATTTAACAAGAAAGGATATTGTTACAGAATAAAAGATGTTATGCCTTAAGACCAGCCCCTTTTCTTTGTTTAGGAGCAGTTCTGTCAATAATGTGCCTCCTCATCTTGATTTACTGTTGAAGGAAATAGTGACAGTTGTAAGTATAATCAGATCCATACTGTTTGCTGTAGGGCCAGTATGTCTGCCTTTGTAGAACAAATACCTGCCTTTGCATATTGTAGTATCCTGGCATGAGCAGAATTTTTTAAATAAGGGATAAGCTAAAACCATTTCTTACTTGCATTAAAATGCAAGTAAAGTGATTTTTTCCCTTTTCAGTTGGCTTGCTCAAGTGTCATATCTCATCAATATATTGAATGTCTTGGATACTTTAAACTTATTACTGTGGGGTCAAAATGTGATCTGTAAATTAAAGATAAAACGGAGGCACCCAAAATGGTGCACATGGTTTGGATGTTGAAAATTTGGAAATCCCAAGTTCTTTGAAACCTGATACTGTATTACTGAGCAGACTTTAAAAGCCACATCCAAACACTACATTAGGAAATGAAAAAATGTTTTCCATAGGCAGATAAAACTATACAGAGAATTAAGATCTATTTGTCTCCATTTCCCAAGTTGAAGCACTCACCTTTTGAGTGTGCTTTGCTATTCAACTCAGTATCTGATGGAACAATGAAAGTAGTTTAGTGAGATACTGCTTTATAATTTCTGAGTCCATGTTTGAATAAGCACATCTACCTGAAAGATTTACCACTCTGATGACCAGTATGTGAGAAGGTGTTTTCCAGTTTGTTTGAAATAAAGGTTAAGGAAAGAAACCAGTGAGGATTAGGTTTCAGAATCAACTGTAGCTAGTTAAAGTAGAAAATAATTTGGTGAAAGGTTTTAAGTAGCTTAAAGAATTGTTGGAAAGACTGATAAAACACAGGTGGAACTTTCAGGAGTGACAATAAAAAGTCATATTGCGTCTGGGCCACCATGGGAGTTAACACCCTTACTTAGGATCAGAATGGTACCTGCAGAATTGGGAATCTGTAACTTTTAGCTATTGTTTTAGAGCCTTACTATCTCTGCCATTATCAGGAATCTGCCACTATTAGAGCCATCAGCAAGCAGGCACCTTCATCATAAATCTCTTGTCACTGCTGAGTGACATCTTCATTATTAATCTGTTGTCACAGCCAGGCCACACCTGCCACAACCTCTGTGACAGAATAGATTGCCTTGTGCCCTTCTGGATATTTATGAAACCTGTGACTGGATATGGGAACTTCTGCAAACGCTGCTGCAGAAAACTTGGACATCTCCCTGACAGTGCTTGGAAGTAGCAGCAGCCTAAATGTAGCCTCCTTTCTCTTCTGCTCTCCAAATTTCCAGGGAGTGCATCTGATTGGTTGAATTTAAATCACATTCACAGCCCTAACTGCAGGAGAGGCTGAAAAAGTAGTTTTTAGCTTTCTAGTCTCTGCAGTACAGGAAGTCATACACCAAAGAACATTAAAATAGTTGATTAACACTGATCTATCGTATCTACCATGATATAGACCCTGATTCTCCTTAAGGCTACCTATGTTCAAATGGGTTATATAGGTAACTGAGAAAGATTGCAAATAGTACCACCAAATAATATTGAGGAACTTAGAAGTATTTGTTTTTAGCATATTTTATTGTTTTATAATGACATTTTAAAAAATACTCTGATTTATACTCCACGTATATGGTGAATTCAGTGGTGTATGGATACTAAAAGTTTCCTCATATTTAAAGTGTGGGTAGTGGATAAAAAGCCTGAAAGAGGGAGTAAAAGAAAAACCATTAGAATTGGTTACTTAACTGAGGAAGGTTTAGTGTTATCAAATACTGCAGCATACTTAAATGAGATGGGAACTGAAAAGCAATTATTTAACTTGGTAGCACTTAATATTATTAGTATTCTTGAAGGTTCTAATAAACAAGTAGGATCAGAAGCCAAGTTGCAGGTTCAAGCTGTGAGTAGGAGGGAAAAGGATTGGAGCAGCAATTATAGAGTAAGTTTTCAAGAAGCTTGCCTTTGCAGTAGCATTAGTGGTTTTTGATTTTTGTCCAATGCACTTGTTTATTTATATGCCCTAATTAACTAGAACTGGGGAGGTTCCATGTAAATGTCAGACACGACAAGTGTGTGTAACACCATCTTTTAAAGTTCCTCACTTTCTATTTTGTGTATAGTTTGGTGTAAAGTGTGTGCTATTAAAATAGTCTTTCTGTTTAGAGATGTAATGAATATAACTATTTTTATTAGTTCTTTAACTATTGATTACTTGTTATTTCACTTTTGATTATTTTTAATAAAGAAATTATTTTGATTAATATTTTTATGAAGTGCCAATTAATTACTGCTATTGTTTGTAGTTAGAATTTAAAGTCTTGATACCTGAGTTAACGTATTTGTATGATTGGTGAATTGGGCATTGATTGATTTACTTTCAACATAGTTTTTTTGAACATCAGTGACAGATATTCAAAGACTATAGATTATTATAACTGCTTTTATGGGAAGTAATGTTGAGTGCATTTTATATGTTACATAGAACTTAAGTTTTTATTTATTCTAAGTAAATATCTGATAATGTTAAGTTCATTCGATTCTGTAGACCAAATAATCCCCATTGTCTCCCTCTTAAAAAGGTTGATGGTGGAATATGTGTACATTTATACAGTATAGCTTTCTCAACCTACATTTATGTGCAGAAACGGGTTGGTCAAGGGTAGTGATTTAGGGTTCCGAATTTCCTCATTAGATATGAAGCAGGCTAATTATGATTTGTTTACATTTAACTCCAAATTTGCTTGCATTCCAGGCCCTATATGGAGAACTAGTTTTTTTTTACTTTGGTTTAAAAAAAAAACAACCCTCTGAATTATACAGAGGGAAAACATCAAAAAAAAAAAAAGAGGAACTTAAAAGCAGAGAAGGATGAAAGTAATGAAAAATAGAATTGCTGGGTAGTGTTCTGTAGTGAGAGGGAGAGAATATGATAGAGCACAAATGGATGAACTTTGTATAAGAGGAGTGGCATTTAGTCTTTAAAGAAAGAGGAGTATGGATGGATACAAATTCAAATAAAATATTTACTGTTAGGAAACTGGTGAAATGAGGTAGTTTTGGGGTCATTTAAAAGATCAGTTTCCTTGATTCTGACTTGAGATGAACATAAGTATGTTTATTCTGTTTAAGTGGTAACCTAATTTTTTTCTAATCTCTCTGTGCAAGCTTAATAACAGTGAGTATCTTGTTGGTGGCTCTGTATTGATTTTCTCATTTTAATATTTAAAAGTTATGTGTTTATTGAGTTCTCCATAGGTGGTTCTTAAGTTTCTGATAGACTTCTTTAAAATTCATTGGCTTAAATGGTCTTTAGTTTTGAAGTTAATAAGCAGAAAGAGACTTGAGTTTACCTAGCCCAAACTTTGATCAGGAAAGCTATGCTTCAGTGATATGCCTGAAGTCATTTAGCTGCTTAGTAGCAGAGGTAAGACAGGAACACTGGTTTCATGATTCTTAAGGCAATGCACTTTTCCTTATGCGCACACCTTATTTTCCTAATTTAGTACTCTGGTATCTGATTTTAGCACCTACACTTTTGTGTGTCCTTTTCGTCCATGAGCATCTCACAAGAACTTCAGCACTAGACTACTGGCTTCTTTAATATTCGTTCAACAAATATTTCTCAAGTATATAATGTATGACAGGCACTGTTTTAGATCTTGGGGATCAACAAGTTCTCAGGAGCCAAGAATGAGGGAACCAGAAAATAAACAACAGTTAAGTAAAATTTAACAGAGTTTCAGATAGTTATGAATGCTATCAAGAAAACAAATAAAATATAATAGGATTATTTACTCTAGAATAGTCGGGGTTAGAATAGAGTGTCATTTCTTTGAGGAAGTGACATTTGAGCTGAGAGCTAGATGATAAGAGCCAGCCACATGAAGATGTAGGGTTAGAGCATTCCAGGCAGAGGCCCTGAGCTTGGGTTGGTGAATGGAAAGAAGGTGAACACTGGGGAGAGTGGGAGGAAGAGAGGTCAGAGAGGAAGGACAGTTCAGTAGGGCTGTGTAGACCATGGCAATGGGAATTTAGAAATGGTATTATATTCTAAGTGAAATGGAATGGTACTGGAGCAGGGGAGTGACTGACCTTGTAATGTGTTTAAAAGATCACACTGTATGATGGAGAGTGAATTATAGAGTGATACCAATGAAGGTGAAGAGAAGTGGTTGCATTTGGGATATATTTTGGAGGTCTGCTGGATTGAGTATTGGAGAGGATACAGGAGTGGGAGGTTTTGGGAGGACGGTGAGAAAAAGAAAGGAAGTGGTGGTAGATTGGGGGAAGAGCATGTTTTCAGGGAGGAAATCAGATGGTATGTATGAGACTTGTTAAATTTGAGATGCCTACTGGATAACCAAGGAGGCAGTTTAATATTCACAACTGGTGTTGAGAAGGAGAGATAAGGCCTGGAAGCGCAGATGTGTCAGGCATCAGCATTAACACCGCAGACTGGAGGAGTTTGCAAAGGGAAAAAAAAGACGATGGTCCAGAACTGAGCCCTGAAAAACATTGCAACATTTAGTGAGGAGAGAGAGAAGTCATCAGAGGGCCAATGATGTAGGAGGAAAGCCAGAAATATTGTGTAGTAGAAGCCAAGAAAAGGACATTTTAAGAAGGGATGCTAGTGTTCACATATTAAATAGTGCTGCCAAATCAGGTATGATGAGCACAGAGAAATGACCATTGGATTTGGCACTATTGAAGGCATTGGCAACCCTGGCTGGGGCAGTATCAGTGTCATCCTGGGGTTGGAAGCTAATTGGAGATGGTTGAAGAATGGGTGAATGGAAAGTGAGAAATTAAAGACAATGACCAGCAGTGATTGTATTTGAGAAGTTTTAGTGTGAAAGGGAGTCTATAAATGGATTGATGTGAAGGAGGAACAAATGGAGTCAAGGGAGATGTTTTTTTCTTTATGCTCTTTTTAAAATTGGGAAATACCAAAGTTTTTTTATGTATTAATGGAATAACTCGCTAGAGGGGAAACTGATCGTACAGCACACGGGAATTAATTGTGGAGTCAAGTCCTCAAGGTGGTACTGGTGGATGGAATAGAGAACACAAGGGATATTACCCTTTTCTAGGGGCAGGAATGCAGTGATGTAAGATGACCTCACATGCCCCTTTACATGCAGCTTCTTCCTTCAGTCTCACCAGATTCCTTTAAACCAAATTGATCATCTTTCTTTAATTATTAATTTTTCTCTGTGCTACATCTTATATGTTCTTTTGGATTGAATTTATCATATATAAGACTTAGCATGAAGCAGTTGGTGACAATTAACAACAGTTTCAATTTTTGTACCAACAGGTGAAGCAAAAAATTTATTACCGTATCTTGGGCCCAACAAAATGAGAGATTGTTTCTGCACCATAAATTTGGACCAGGAAGAAGTTTATCGTACGCAAGTTGTTGAAAAATCTTTAAGGTTTGTAAAAAATTCTTATTATCACTTACAACATATATATTGATTAATAAACTTTATACATTTTCCAGACTATGATCATTAAGATTTTCTTCATCTGAAACTTACTTTTCCATTCTGGATTTATTTTTAGAATTACAGAATCTCAGAGTTTGAAGAAACCTTAATTTTCATTGAGCTGGGCTAACCACGTTATGCTTGGTTCCTTCTGACAATTATTCTTGGCAAGGGGTATCTGGCATTTGCTTAATAATATTTCAGTGACCAAGGAATTTACTGCCTCCTAAGCAGCCTATTTGGTATTGGAGCTATTTTGATTCTTAGAAAGCCCTTACATTTGACATCTATCAAAAGAAGAACATACTGTCTGCCAAGAACTTGCTGGGTGCTATCAAGATAAATGCAGTGCTTGCTTTCATGTGGCTTTCCATTGCCTCAAAAGGTATCTTCCTCTTACTTATTCCTAATTCTATCCTTTGGATTTCTGGAGAACGTGTTTAATCCACGTCTCACATGACATTCTTTGAAGTTTTTGAAAACAAGTATCATATACCTCAGTTTGGTCTCTGGGCTAAATTTTGCTGATTCATTTGAACTTTCTCAGAGTACATCATTATTTTATTTCTCTTGAGAATCTTAAAGTTTACACAAGTCACTTAAGTGAGTGGTAGTTTCTCACCTTTTGAAAGTATAATAGCACTTTGAGAGTATCATAGTAAATTCTAGTTCATAAAATTGGAATGAACCACCTTGGCCCTGTAATAATGTTTGTGGACATAATTCTAGTGCAGAGCTGTGCTAGAAGGAAGCAGTCTTGTTCAGAGATAAGAGTCAAGACAAGGGCATAGGTTGTTCGGAATGAATATGTGGTAAATGAATATTGAGTGTCATTGACTTAGTGTAAATTGTATTTCATGTGTCTATTTTTTGATGCTCTTTTTGATAACTTCTTTATGCTTACGTTTTTTTCCTCTGAAATTTGTCCTTTTGTCTTTATTGTCAATACTTAATTTTGAATGCCTATTATGTTCTTCATGAAAGGCATTATATAAAGCTGAAAATACTTTGGTGACCTAAAAAGATTTGAAGTAATATGCTTCATATCTTTAGGCATAAATCACCTGTCCCTGTTGTATTAGAATTCTGTTGTTATTTATGTTAGAAGTGATGAAACTGAGTAACTAAAGGGCTAAATAATTTGTGCCTATAATAAAGGAAGTTAATAACAAAACTGAGATTGGGGCTAAAAACTATTAAAATCTCAATTTGTTACCAGATGTACACTGATTCTGTATCACACAAAACTCAGTGATGTTTTTATATTTACAAAACTTGTAATTGTCCATAAGTTGAATACTTGTGGTAGTTTCTAATAGGTAGACCTGAAAATGAGTAAATAAAATCATCTTTTTTTTTTAACCCTTGTCTTTTCATATATTTGTGTTGGAGAAAATGATGAAACCAATTATTTTTATCCATCTTAAATTATTTTTCTAGATGCATAGCAACTTGGAAGATATTTTAAGGCTAGCAGTAATTACCTTAGGTTATTTCAGTATAGTAAGGCTAGGTGCTTCTTGGGTTCTAGACCCCATGGGTTTTTCCTGTGGAATAAAGTGAAAGAATCTATAGTATAAACCCTTGCTTGCCTTGCTTTCATTTCATGGTTTTCTGCCCTTGTAGATAGTGTGTTCAGCTCTTAAGTCAAAAGTCAGTAGATACCATTTAGATCTTTTATGGGTTCTGGGTATTATAGTTTTTATGGGTAGTTTGGATATAGAGTTTTCATAATGGGGAAGAAGGAGTAACACATGGAATCCATAGCTCCAAAATCTCCATCTCAAATCCTTTAAAGAAGTAGGTATTATATAGACAAACTGAGTAACAGCAATACTGCTTGTGCTTGGTACTTCCCTTCCTCACACCAAGAATTACCTTCTGAGTCATATGCATGATCCTGGGTCAGTGATAATAACTATTGTTTTAAAAGCTGTGTAAATCTAGTCATAGCTCCTTACCAGCCATCTTGAAAAGTTTTCTTCAAATGAGTGGGTTAATTTATAAAATAAAAATGTGGGCAGCCAGATGTGTGGATTAGTTGTTCAGATTGTGATGATAGGATGATGCAGATGGGTGATTTAATGGGTAACTCTGTTGTTATTCTTATTTAGCTTTAGAATTTATTTAAAAAATAATGTTTGAGTGTGGATGTGTGATAAAGGAAATTCTGCATTTTATAATTACTTATAAAATGATGCAAAGAAGAAAAAAGACCTAACTAAACTGGCCCTGGCTTTACCTAATAGTTGTTGTTGTATCAATTTCTGTGTTGAGAAATAACATGTCAGAATATGTCAAAATAACAGACAATTTTTAAAAGTCTATTTTGATTACATTTGAGGTGAAAATTATATTGGCAAAAGTTGACTAGGCATTATAACAACAAAAAGCTGAGTCAGCTTTTTCCCGGACAATGTCAGAAATGACTTCTGACAGAGTATTTTACTTTGCATTTCAGCTTCTCTTTAAGTTGTGAAATCTTGAAAAGTTTGCAATTATGGTGACATTTTCAAAGTGTTTCTTTGTTCCTTAAACATTCTCAGGAAAGAGGTGCTCTTGACAAAAGATACTCATGAGCACTGCAGAGATTCCTATGTTTCTAGAAGAATTTAAATGTCAAAATAGCATTCTGAAAATGAACTTAAAAAAGTAAGCTTTTTTTCACAGAAAATTTTAGCAACTTCGAGGTAGGCAAATATTTCTTAAGATGCAAAAAGCGCTAATCATAAAAGGAAAGTTGATGAACTGGATTTCATTGAAATCAGAGCGTTGTGCTTTTCAACAGAAATTGTCAAGAAAATGAAATGGCAAGCCACAGCTGGGAGAAAATATTTTAACAAATGACTTGTACCCATAATTTATTTAAAAACAGCAACAACAGCAATACGAGAATAATCATTTACAGACATTTCCCCAAAAAAGATATACAAAGAGCCAATAAGCACATGAAAAGATATTCAACATCATTAGTCATCAGGAAAGTGCTGTTTAAAACCATTTCTGTCACTATAGATTCTAGAACATAATTTGTAATGCTAGAAATCAGATTACTAGTGCCTGTGAGAGTATGGAGAGGGTGACTGCACAAAGGAACCTGGGGAGACAGGACTGTTTTACATCTTGATTCAAGTAGAGATCACACAGGTGTATAAATTTATCATGTCATTCATTCACTAGAATGGCTGACTTTAAAAAGACCTTCAGTAGCAAAATTTGACAGTAATATGGAGCCACTGGAGCTCTCATACATTGCTGGTAGGAGTGTAACATGATACAGTCATATTGGAAAAGAGTCTGACAATTTCTTATAAATTAAAAATTAACCTACCCTTTAACTCAGCAATTCCACTCTTTGTTAATGTATTCAAAACAATTGGAAGAATATGTCCAGGAAAGTCTTGTATAAAAAATGTTCATAGCAAGTTTACTTTTAATAGCCCAAACTGGAAACAGTTCAATGACATTAACAGGAGAATAGATTATGGAATATTCATAAATGGAATATACAGGAATTAAAACAAATGAACTATGGATATACTCAGAAAAATGGAAAAATACAGATGTTAAGGTGAGTGAAAGAAGCTAGACATAGGAGTACATACTACTTGATTCCATTTATAAGAAATTCTACAACAGATTTGTAGTGATGGAGTTAGATCACTGGTTGCCTTTGGCAGGTATGGTAGGGTAACTACAAAGGAGCATAAAGGAACTGTATGGAGAGAAAGAAATGTTACTGTATCTTGATTGGGATAGAGGTTCCATAGGCTTATAAATTTACCAAAAGTCATTAACCTCTATAAATTAGATTTTATTATATGTAATTTATTCCTCAGTAAAGACGAAAAAATAACCTGTTTTAATTTTTTAAATATATTTTATAGTAATGTCTTACATAACATTACCCATTTTAGGTGTTATGTATTATTGTGATTAATATAGCTTTACATATTGATGATGGTGTGAATATGACACTGTCCGCAGCTCTCATTTGTGTCCACTTCAGGTGAGCATGATCCCAGGCAATTACTGGATCTTCTGTCTGCAGGACTTCTCAAAAGCTGTTTGTTCGGGGCTCAACCTGCAATTGAGATCCTCTCAGAGTTCAGCTTGGTTTGTTTAGGATTTAGTTGGGATTTAGCATAGAGAATTATTTTGGAGCTTTTAGAGCTTTTCACTATGATGTTGTAGTCTATAATTTATTTCATTAAAAACTATATTATTTGAGGATACTGTTGAATTTAAATTTAATGAGCTTTCTCCCTTTTCTCCCTAGCCCATTTTTCAGTGAAGAATTTTACTTTGAGATTCCAAGAACTTTTCAGTATTTGTCTTTCTATGTTTATGATAAGAATGTTTTACAAAGAGACCTTCGTATAGGTATGTACTATTCACAGTTATCTTTAATCAGTATTGGTGTTTGTATTCATTCTTTCTCTAAGTATAAAATGTTGACAACAACAATAAAATATGCTCAACATTTCTAATCCTTTTCTCTGGTCTTCATGTTCATTTATGAGTCTGATTTTTAATTTGTGTGTTCAGCTTAGGTGAACTTCCTGAGCAAGTGTCATAACTGAGCCCCCCAATCATGGTGTCATATGTTTCCATAATACCTAATGGGTCCCTTTCCATAGTAGTCATTGCACTTTTTCAGCAGGTTGTTGTTTATGGTATTTATGAAGTTTATTATGTTGAGTATTATGATGGTTATGAATGCAGCAACTATCACTCAGAGTGCTTTGCATTTTGTAAATGTTCAGTATTTGTTGAATGGTTCAAAGAATGTTTTATATAAAGATCACAGTACTTGTTCTCCTCAAGGAACATCTGTTTTTGAAGTTTTTCTAAGAGAAGTAATAATTTGCATTAGTCTAGTCATGTTTTCTCTCTGGCTATGTTGGTTATCAACAGTTCTATTTCTTAAATAACTGTCTGGGGCTGGGGTGTGATCTGTGGGCATGGACCGGAACAAAGCTAACTGGCCACACAGATGTCAGTCATAGTCCTTGCACCACTATCTTTGTATTTTAATACCAGGTAGAGGTCCAAAATTTCTCCCTTTCTAGTATCCTAAATTTCTGCATCTTTATATCTCCTTTCTGATTTGAAGTATGCTCAGGTCTCCCCCAGTTTAAATGATAAAGTTTTTATTTGACTCTGTCCTCTTCACTACCATCTGTTTTTGCTTTTGCTGTTGAACTCATTGACAGACGATCTCTGTCCTTCCTCTGTTTACTACTTACTCTTTTTTAAATCTCTGTAATCTGGCTTCTGTATTTTCCTAACAAAAGTTTTTTGAAATTTGCCAAAATAATTCTAGAGCAAATCAAAGAACCTTTTAAAAACAATTCATTTTTTCTTAATTATAAAGCTGTACATGTTCTCAGTGACTAGAAGTGATTGCACAGGAATAACTAGTTAATAATTTGCATATTTCTTCCCATTCTTTATCCATGTATTTCTGTTATTACATTTGTACTATTTATTCTTTTTATTCACTTAATATCATCTTAATGGTCATTTTCCCATGTCATTAAATATTTTTCAAAAGTATTTATTATGTACTGTCCTTTGTATAGCAGTGCATTATCTTAATCACTCCTTTGTTGCGTGACCATTTTGTTTTCGAAACTGTTTTCAGATTTTTCTTACTCTGATGTTTCAGTGAACATCCTTCTGCATAAACTTTTACATGCCTCTTAATTCTTTTTTTTTTATTAATGTATGATTGATATACACTCTTATGAAGGTTTCACAAGAAAAACAATGTGGTTAATACATTTACCCTTATTATCGAGTCTCCCCCCATTCCCCATTGCAGTCACTGTCCATCAGTGTAGTAAGATGTCACAGAGTCCTTATTCGTCTTCTCTGAGCTACACTATCTTCCCCTTGACCCCACACACACCATGTGCACCAATCATGATACCCCACAATCCCCTTCTCCCACCCTTCCCACCCACCTTCCCACACCCTTCCCCTTTGGTAACCACTAGTCCCTTCTTGGAGTCTGTGAGTCTGCTGCTTTTTGTTCTTTCAGTTTTGCTTTGCTGTTATGCTCCACAAATGAGGGAAATCATTTGGTATTTGTCTTTCTCTGCCTGACTTATTTCACTGAGCATAATACCCTCTAGCTCCATCCATGTTGTTGCAAATGGTAGGATTTGTTTTCTTTTTTATGCCATTGTATGTATGTACCACATCTTCTTTATCCATTCATCTACTGATGGACACTTAGGTTGCTTCCATATCTTGGCTATTGTAAATAGTGCTGCGATAAACATTGGAGTGCATATGTCTTTTTGGAACTGGGGTCCTACATTCTTAGGGTAAATTCCTAGGAGTGGAATTACTGGATCAAATGGTATTTCTATTTTTAGATTTTTGAGGAACCTCGATATTGCTTTCCACAATGGTTGAACTAGCTTACATTCCCACCAGCAGTGTAGGAGGGTTCCCCTTTCTCCAAATCCTCACCAGCATTTGTTGTTCCTAGTCTTTTCTATGTTGGCCATCCTAACTGGTGTGAGGTGATATCTCATTGTGGTTTTTGTTTTTGTTTTTGGTATCATTAATCCACAATTACATGAGCAACATGACTTCTATTCTTCATTATCAAGTCCCCACCACATACCCCATTACAGTCACTGTCCATGAGTGTAGTAAGATGCTATAGAATCACTACTTGTCTTCTCTGTGTTGTACAGCCTTCCCTGTGACCCCCACTACATTAGGTATGCTAATCGTAATGCCCCTTTTTCCCCTTACCCCTCCCTTCCCACCAACCCTCCCCAGTCCCTTTCCCTTTGGTAACTGTCAATCCATTCTTGGGGTCTGTGAGTCTGCTGCTGTTTTGTTCTTTCAGTTTTTTTCTTTGTTCTTATACTCCACAGATGAGTGAAATCATTTGATACTTGTCTTTCTCTGCTTGGCTTATTTCACTGAGCATAATACCCTCTAGCTCCATCCATGTTGTTGCAAATGGTAGGATTTGTTTTCTTCTTATGGCTGAATGATATTCCATTGTGTGTATCTACCACATCTTCTTTATCCATTCATCTACTGATGGACACTTAGGTTGCTTCCATTTCTTGGCTATTGTAAATAGTGCTGCAATAAACATAGGGATGCATATGTCTTTTTCAAACTGGGCTGCTGCATTCCTAGGGTAAATTCCAAAAAGTGGAATTCCTGGGTGAAATGGTATTTCTCTTTTGAGCTTTGTGAGGAACCTCTGTACTGCTTTCCACAGTGATTGAACTATTTTACATTCCCACCAGCAGTCCCTTTCTCCACATCCTTGCCAACATTTGTTGTCGTTTGTCTTTTGGATGGTGGCCATCCTAACTGGTGTGAGATACCTTATTGTGATTTTAATTTGCATTACTCTGATGATCAGCGATGTGGAGCATCTTTTCATGTGCCTGTTGGCCATCTGAATTTCTTCGGAGAGGTGTCTGTTCAGCTCCTCTGCCCATTTTTTAATTGGCTCATTTGCTTTTTGTTTGTTGAGGTGCGTGAGCTCTTTATATAATTTGGATGTCAACCCCTTCTCGGATATGTTATGTATGAATATATTCTCCCATACTGTAGGGTCTTTGTTTTACTGATGGTGTTCTTTGCTATACAGAAGCTTTTTAGTTTGATGTAGTCCCACTTGTTCATTTTTGCTTTTGTTTCCCTTGCCCAGGAGATATGTTCATGAAGTTGCTCATGTTTATGACCAAGAAATTTTTGCCTGTGCTTTTTCCTAAGAGTTTTATGGTTTCATGACTTACATTCAGGTCTTTGATCCATTCTGAGTTTACTTTTGTGTACGGGGTTAGACAATAATCCAGTTTCATTATCTTACATGTAGCTGTCCAATTTTGCCAACACCAGCTGTTGAAGAGGCTGTAATTTCCCCATTGTATATCCATGGCTCCTTTATCGTATATTAATTGACCATATATGCTTGGGTTTATATCTGGGCTCTCTACTCTGTTCCATTGGTCTATGGGTCTGTTCTTGTGCCAGTACCAAATTGTCTTGATTACTGTGTCTTTGTAGTAGAGCTTGAAGTCAGGCAGCATAATTCCCCTACTTTATTCTTCCTTCTCAGGATTGCTTTGGCTATTCGGGGTCTTTGGTGGTTCCATATGAATTTTAGAACTACTTGCTCTAGTTCATTGAAGAATGGTGTTGGTGTTTTGATAGGGATTGCATTGAATCTGTAGAATGCTTTATGCAGGATTGCCATTTTAACAATATTAATTCTTCCTGTCCATGTGCATGGGATGTGTTTCCATTTATTGTATATTCTTCTAATTTCTCTCATGAGTGTCTTGTAGTTTTCAGAGTACAAGTCTTTCACTTCCTTGGTTAGGTTTATTCTTAGGTAGTTTATTCTTTTTGATGGAATTGTGAATGGAATTGTTTTTCTGATTTCTCCTTCTGCTAGTTCATCATTAGTGTATAGGAATGCAACAGATTTCTGTGTATTAATTCTGTATCCTGCAACTTTGTTGAATTCAGATATTAGTTCTATTAGTTTTGGAGTGGAGTCTTTAGGGTATTTTATGTACAATATCATGTCATCTGTAAATAGTGACAGTCTGACATCTTCTTACCAATCTGGATGCCGTGTATTTCTTTGTTTTGTCTGATTGCCATGGCTTTGACCTCCAGTACTATGTTGAATAAAAGTGGGGAGAGTGGGCATCCCTCTCTTGTTCCCGATCGTAAGTGAAAAGGTTTCAGCTTCTTGCTGTTTAAATATAATGTTAGCTGTGAGTTTGTCACATATGGCCTTTATTGGGTGTACCTGCCTTCTATACCCATTTTGTTGAGAGTTTTTTTCATGCATGGATGTTGAATTTTCTCAAATGCTTTTTCAGCATCTATGGAGATGATCATGTGGTTTTTGTCCTTCTTTTTGTTGATGTGGTGGATGATGTTGATGGATTTTCAAATGTTGTACCATCCTTGCATCCCTGGGATGAATCCCACTTGGTCATGGTGTATGGTCCTATTGATGTATTTTTGAATTCGGTTTGCTTATATATATATATATTTTTTTTTTTTTTTGAGAGGGCATCTCTTATATTTATTGATCAAATGGTTGTTAACAACAATAAAATTCAGTATAGAGGGGTCGATGCTCAATGTACAATCATTAATCCATCTCAAGTCTAATTCTCGTCAGTCTCCAATCTTCTGAAGCATAACGAACAAGTTCTTACATGGTGAACGAATTCTTACATAGTGAATAAATTCTTACATGGTGAACAGTACAAGGGCATTCATCACAGAAACTTTCGGTTTTGATCACGCATTATGACCTATAAACAATCAGGTCAAATATGAATATTCATTTGATTTTTGTACTTGATTTATATGTTGATCCCACATTTCTCCCTTTATTATTATTATTATTTTTATTTTTAATAAAATGCTGAAGTGGTAGGTAGATGCAAGATAAAGGTAGAAAACATAGTTTAGTGCTGTAAGAGGGCAAATGTAGATGATCAGATGATCGGGTGTGTGCCTATGGACTAAGTATTAATCCAGGCTAGACAAGGGCAGCAAAACATCCACGATGCAGAAGATTTCTCTCAAAGCAGGGGGGGTGAGGTTCTGAGCCTCACCTCTGTTGATCCCCAAATTCTCACCTGATGGCCCCCCTGCGACTGTGCCTGTCTTAGGTTGTTCTTCCCTTGAGGAATCTTACCCATCTCTGGCTAACCAGTCATCTTCTGGGGCCATACAGGGAAATGTAAAGTTGGTAAGTGAGAGAGAAGCCATATTGTTTGAAAAGGTTAGCTTTTTACTTCTTTGCAGATTTATGCCCTGTGGCTTCTATGCCCAGCACTTGTCTCGAGGTATCTTTACCACCTGGAGGAATTATGATGCTCGGTAACTTCGATATGAGGCACGAATTCTATTTAAGGGTTGTAATTAGGAAGAAAGAAGAAAAGCTACAGATGTAGCATATGGAAGGAAACATGGGAGGATTGATTATTTCTTTGACATATCTTCTTGTAGAGTACCTTAAGTATGTATAGGTTTTAAACTACTAACTAATTTGCACACACATATTAACATAATAGGAATACGGTGACATAAACAAAGCAAATCTATAATTACCATCCATCTCCAGTGAAGCCAAGAAAACCATTTAGGCACCCTAGGCATTTGTGAAAATTTGTCTATGATATGATGGATATTGTCCAACTGTACTTGAACAGTCTGAGAGAAATCAGACAAATTAAAGCAGCCCATTTCTGGGATCTGTTCACATCCCATATGTTCTTTTAACCGTAGATAGTCTATAGTCATAAGATTTTGGAGTGCTACACCTTGCACCCCTCCCACCTCCTGGTTGAGTTCCAACAGTACAGATCCGGTCAAATTCGTTGTCTCACTGTATGCACATGCCAGCCTAGACATCTCCCTCCTCATTCTTATGGCAAGTCCAGGAGACGGTGGGCTGGATGCAGCCACAACCGCAGCGTCGTCCAGATCCCTGTGGAGGCTTTTTGATGATCATCCCCCGGCACAAGTCCTCCAGAGAGTGCTGATGCCGGAAGCTCCTCCTCATATCGTATCTTAGTTCATTTTCTGGGTATCCAAGCTAGGCCTTGATCTTCTGCATAGAAACAAACAGACCCTTTGCCCACACTTTGACATGCCCTCTATACCACTGTGCAGAACTCATTGGAGGTCAGCACACAGTAGCTGCTTTTTTTTTTTTTTTTTTATTAAGAGAAAGGAATATTATCAGAAAAGAGTACCTCCATAGCTGATCATCTGACACCCTTTAAGTGATCACCATTAAGGATATTTAAAGCATGCATTGATCTTTGATTTACCAATAGTTTTATCCTATCAAGGAGTAATCCCCCTTTTCTTTCTTTTTTTCTTTTTTTTTTTTTAATTTTTAATCTATACTTACATGAAGAATACTATGTTTACTATGCTCTCCCCTATATCAGGTCCCCCCTAAAAACCACATTACGGTTACTGTCCATCAGCTTAGCAAAATGTTGTAGAGTCACTACTTGTCCTCTCTGTGTTGTGCAGCCCACCCTCCCCTTTCTCCCTCCCCCCCATGCATGCTAATCTTAATACCCCCCTTCTTCTCCCCCCCCCCTTATCCCTCCCTGCCCACCCATCCTCCCCAGTTCCTTTCCCTTTGGTACCTGTTAGTCCATTTTTGGGTTCTGTAATTCCACTGCTGTTTTGTTCCTTCAGTTTTTCCTTTGTTCCTATACTCCTCAGATGAGTGAAATCATTTGGTATTTCTCTTTCTCCGCTTGGCTTATTTCACTGAGCATAATACTCTCCAACTCCATCCATGTTGCTGCAAATGGTTGGATTTTTCCACTTCTTATGGCTGAGTAGTATTCCATTGTGTATATGTACCACATCTTCTTTATCCATTCATCTACCGATGGACATTTAGGTTGCTTCCAATTCTTGGCTATTGTAAATAGTGCTGCGATAAACATAGGGGTGCATCTGTCTTTCTCAAACTTGATTGCTGTGTTCTTAGGGTAAATTCCTAGGAGTGGAATTCCTGGGTCAAGTGATAGGTCTGTTTTGAGCATTTTGATTAAACTCCATACTGCTTTCCACAATGGTTGAACTAATTTACATTCCCACCAGCAGTGTAGGAGGGTTCCCCTTTCTCCACAGCCTTGCCAACATTTGTTGTTGTTTGTCTTTTGGATGGCAGCTGTCCTTACTGGTGTGAGGTGATACCTCATTGTAGTTTTAATTTGCATTTCTCTGATAATTAGCGATGTGGAGCATCTTTTCATGTGTCTCTTGGCCATCTGTATTTCTTTTTTAGAGAACTGTCTGTTCAGTTCCTCTGCCCATTTTTTAATTGGGTTATTTGTTTTTTGTTTGTTGAGGCGTGTGAGCTCTTTATATATTCTGGACGTCAAGCCTTTATCGGATGTGTCATTTTCAAATATATTCTCCCATACCGTAGGGTTCCTTTTTGTTCTATTGATGGTGTCTTTCGCTGTACAGAAGCTTTTCATCTTAATGTAGTCCCACTTGCCCATTTTTGCTGTTGTTTTCCTTGCCCGGCAAGATATGTTCAAGAAGAGGTCACTCATGTTTATGTCTAAGAGGTTTTTGCCTATGCTTTTTTCCCAGAGTTTAATGGTTTCATGACTTACATTTAGGTCTTTGATCCATTTTGAGTTTACCTTTGTATATGGGGTTAGACAATGGTCCAGTTTCATTCTCCTACATGTAGCTGTCCCGTTTTGCCAGCACCATCTGTTGAAGAGACTGTCATTTTGCCATTGTATGTCCATGGCTCCTTTATCAACTATTAATTGACCATATATGTTTGGGTTAATGTCTGGAGTCTCTAATCTGTTCCACTGGTCTGTGGCTCTGTTCTTGTGCCAGTACCAAATTGTTTTGATTACTATGGCTTTGTAGTAGAGCTTGAAGTTGGGGAGTGAGATCCCCCCTACTTTATTCTTCTTTTTCAGGATTGCTTTGGCTATTCGGGGTCTTTGGTGTTTCCATATGAATTTTTGAATTATTTGTTCCAATTCATTGAAGAATGTTGCTGGTAATTTGAGAGGGATTGCATCAAATCTGTATATTGCTTTGGGCAGGATGGCCATTTTGACGATATTAATTCTTCCTAGCCATGAGCATGGGATGAGTTTCCATTTATTAGTGTCCCCTTTAATTTCTCTTAAGAGTGACTTGTAGTTTTCAGAGTATAAGTCTTTCACTTCCTTGGTTAGGTTTATTCCTAGGTATTTTATTCTTTTTGATGCAATGGTGAATGGAATTGTTTTCCTGATTTCTCTTTCTATTGATTCGTTGTTAGTGTATAGGAAAGCTACAGATTTCTGTGTGTTGATTTTGTATCCTGCAACTTTGCTGTATTCCGATATCAGTTCTAGTAGTTTTGGAGTGGAGTCTTTAGGGTTTTTTATGTACAATATCATGTCATCTGCAAATAGTGACAGTTTAACTTCTTCTTTACCAATCTGGATTCCTTGTATTTCTTTGTTTTGTCTGATTGCCGTGGCTAGGACCTCCAGTACTATGTTAAATAACAGTGGGGAGAGTGGGCATCCCTGTCTGGTTCCCGATCTCAGAGGAAATGCTTTCAGCTTCTCGCTGTTCAGTATAATGCTGGCTGTGGGTTTATCATATATGGCCTTTATTATGTTGAGGTACTTGCCCTCTATTCCCATTTTGCTGAGAGTTTTTATCATGAATGGATGTTGAATTTTTTCAAATGCTTTTTCAGCATCTATGGAGATGATTATGTGGTTTTTGTCTTTCTTTTTGTTGATGTGGTGGATGATGTTGATCGATTTTCGAATGTTGTACCATCCTTGCATCCCTGGGATGAACCCCACTTGGTCATGGTGTATGATCCTTTTGATATACTGTTGAATTCTGTTTGCTAATATTTTATTGAGTATTTTTGCATCTACATTCATCAGGGATATTGGTCTGTAATTTTCTTTTTTGGTGGGGTCTTTTCCTGGTTTTGGTATTAGGGTGATGTTGGCTTCATGCAATGAGTTTGGAAGTATTCCCTCCTCTTGTGTTTTTTGGAAAACTTTAAGGAGAATGGGGTATTATGTCTTCTCTATATGTCTGATTAAAATTTAGTGGTGAATGCATGCGGCCCACATGTTTTGTTCTTGAGTAGTTTTTTGATTACTGATTCAATTTCATTGCCAGTAATTGGCCTGTTAATTTTTCTGTTTCTTCCTGGGTCAGCCTTGGAAGGTTGTATTTTTCTAGAAAGTTGTCCGTTTCTTCTGGGTTATCCAGCTTGTTAGCATACAGATTTTCATAGTATTCTCTAATAATTCTTTGTATTTATGTGGTGTCCTTCAAGATTTTTCCTTTCTGATTCTGTTGATGTGTGTAGACTGTCTTTTCTTCTTGATAAGTCTGGCTAGGGGTTTATCTACTTTGTTTATTTTCTTGAAGAACCAGTTCTTGCTCTCAGTGATTCTATTTTATTCTCAATTTTATTTATTTCTGCTCTAATATTTATTATGTCCCTCTTTCTACTGACTTAGGACCTCATTTGTTCTTCTTTTTGCAGTTTTAATAGTTGTTACTTTAGACTGTTCATTTGGGATTGTTCTTCCTTCTTTAAGTAGGCCTGGATTGTTACATACTTTCCTCTTAGAGAACTGCCTTTGCTTTGTCCCACAGAAGTTGGGGCATTGTGCTGTTGTTGTCATTTGTCTCCATATATTGCTTGATGCCTGTTTTAGTTTGATCATTGATCCACTGATTATTTAGGAAAATGTTATTAAGCCTCCATGTGTTTGTGAGGCTTTTTGTTTTCTTTGTACAATTTATTGCTAGTTTTATACTTTTGTGATCTGAGATGTTGGTTTGTAGAATTTCAATCTTTTTGAATTTACTGAAGCTCTTTTTGTGGCCTAGTATGTGGTCTGTTCTGGAAAATGTTCTGTGTGCATTTGAGAAGAATGTGTATCCTGCTTATTTTGGGTGTAGAGTTCTGTAGATGTCTGTTAGGTCAGTCTGTTCTAGTGTGTTGTTCAGTGCCTCTGTGTCCTTACGTATTTTCTGTCTGATTGTTCTGTCCTTTGGAGTGAGTGGTGTGGTGAAGTCTCCTAAAATGAATGCATTGCATTGTATTTCCCCCTTTAATTCTTTTAGTATTTGTTTCACATGTCTAGGTGCTCCTGTGTTGGGTGCGAATATCCTTATAATGGGTATATCCTCTTGTGGGCCTGACCCCTTTATCATTATTTAATGTCCTTCTTTATCTCTTCTTACTTTTGTTGTTATGAAGTCTATTTTGTCTGATTCAAGTACTGCAACACCTGCTTTTTTCTCCCTATTTTTTGCGTGAAATATCTTTTTCCATCCCTTCTCTTTTAGTCTGTGTATGGCTTTGGGTTTAAAGTGAGTCTCTTGTATGCCGCATATAGATGGGTCTTCCTTTTTTATCCATCGTGTTACTCTGTGTCTTTTGATTGGTGCATTTAGTCCCTTAACATTTAGGGTGATTATCGATAGATATGTGCTTATTGCCATTGCAGGCTTTGGATTCGTGGTTACCAAAGGTTCAAGGGTAGCTTCTTTACTATGTAAATAGTCTACCTTTAACTCACTTCTGGTATTATAAGCACAGGCCGATGATTCTTTATTTCTCTCCCTTCTTATTCCTCCTCCTCCATTCTTTATGTTAGGTATTTTATTCTGTACTCATTTGTGTTTCCTTTGACTGCTTTTGTGAGTAGTTGATTTTATTTTTTGCCTTTAGTTAGTATTTGGTTGGTCTGCTTTCTTTGTTGTGATTTTATTTTCTCTGGTGACATCTGTTTAGCCTTAAGAATACTTACATCTAGAGCTGTCCCTTTAAAATATCCTTTAGAGGTGGTTTGTGGGAGGCAAATTCCCTCAATTTTTGCTTGTTTTGGAATTGTTTAATCCCTCTTTCATATTTAAATGATAATCGTGCTGGATACAGTATTCTTGGTTCAAGGCCCTTCTGTTTCATTGCATTAAATATATCATGTCATTCTCTTCTGGCCTGTAAGGTTTCTGCTGAGAAGTCTGATGATAGCCTGATGGGTTTTCCTTTGTAGGTGACCTTTTTTCTCTCTCAAGCTGCCTTTAATATTCTGTCCTTGTCTTTGATCTTTGTCATTTTAATTATTACATGTCTTGCTGTTGTCCTCTTTGGGTCCCTTGTGTTGGGAGTTCTGTGGGCTTCCATGGTCTGAGAAACTATTTCCTCCCCAGTTTGGGGAAGTTTTCAGCAATTATTTCTTCAAAGACACTTTCTATTCCTTTTTCTCTCTTCTTCTTCTTTTGGTACCCCTATAATGCAATATTGCTCCATTTAAGACTTTCAAAAAGCACTCGGTTTTCTTTTGTCCCTGGGGAGTCAGCTGCGGTACCTGCTCGCAAGTTTTACTTTTCCATTTCCCTGATATTGAGCACACCATGCAATGTGTGTGTGCGCGTTCCCAGTGGGGATTACTAGAGCTGGTTATTTTAGCAGTCCTGGGCTTCCACTCCCTCTCCGTTCCGACTCCTTTCTTCCTGTGGGGTGCTGGGGTGGGAGGAGCGCTTGGATCCTGCCCCACGGCTTGTATCTTACTCCTTCAGGAGATGCTGAGTTCTCGCAGATGTAGATGTAGCCTGGCTGTTGTACTGTATCCACTGGTCTCTCTTTTAGGAATACTTATATTTGTTGTATTTTAAAGAATATACAGGGTTTTGGGAGGAGATTTCCGCTGTCCTACTCACACTGCCATCTTGGCTCTTCCACCAATGCCAAGATTCTTAAAGGGAGAGTTGAGTTTTTCAAAATGTAAGAACTTCAGCTGTAGGATGATAGATCTATTTGTGTATGTACATGTGTATGTATATACATGTGTCAAGCTATTATACATTGCCTTAACATTTATGTCGTGTGGAGTCACTGTGGAACTACTTGATAGAATTGTGGTAATTGTAATTATTGGTGACATACAATATTGAATACTTTGTCATAATTCTGTATGCTAAACCATTTGTAGTATGATATTGATTTGCCAGGCATTTGATATAATCCATAGGTAAAACATTCAAGAGATGTATATGATTTTGTTCTTAACCTAACCTCCTTCAGCAGTATGAACAAGTTAGATGTGGGTGACTGTTGAATTACTGTGTTGTATACTTGAATCCAGTATAATATTGTATATTAACTGTACTTCAGCAAAAAAGAAATAAAAACAAAAAAACAAGTCAGGTGTTCCCGTTAGTGCCTGAATTCGGTATTTGGTTTTCAATCTATATATTCAGTACCTGAAGAATTTCTATTTTTCCATCATTTTGTATCTTAAATTTAGCCAAGAAAGGCTAAAACATACTACTTTTCTAATGTCACTTCCTACAAGAGTTGAAAGAACTATATAAATGTTATATATTCACACAAAGATTTTGGCCTTTACATTAGATTCCATCCAGTGTATTTAAAAGAAATTGAAATGATTCATACTTGTTATGAGAGCCAGTGTATTAACTCTAAAATTTTACATATTTTAAAGTTCATGTGTTAATAGATACAGTTGATGAATTTTCAGTAGTTTTCCTTTTAAGTTATATGTTAATATGGTTGCCACTCTAATGGGAATATATGTTCTGTGTATTTTAATATTTTCCTTAAAATTACATGTATATAGGTAGTCTTTGTAGTTTTAGTTCCAAGTCAATAGGAAGAGAAGCTTATCAAAAGTTTTAATATGGCTAAATGTTTTAAATAACAGTTTAATTAAGATAATATAATCCACATACCCTTAGCTCAGCCTTTCAAAGTGTATGATACAGTGGTTTTTTAGTATATTCACAGACTCATGCAACAATCACTATTTAACTCTAGAATAATATTTTAAAGGTAGTTTTTCTGGGCTTATTTTCCTCTCATATCTTTCCTTTCCACTTAATACACAAAAATTGACATCTTTCCAAAAATTTCTTACTGTAGAAGTTTTTAAATGTTGAACTAAAAGACCAAGATAGGTTATCAGTGAAAAGGTATGAAGTATAATAGTATAATAAAAATTCTTATTTGATAAAGTGAACTGTTTGTGACTTTATTATTTATCCTTTGTTGAAGCTTTTGTGTAGAATCTTGGAATAAATTACCAGTCATAGGCAAAACTATGTCTACTTTTTTAAAACTTGAATTGAGGGAGGAAAACACTTTATACCAAGATGGCAAATACTTCATTATAATAACATTTCTGTTTCTTCCTTTCATACTACTTTGTTCATTGTACTGTATCTTTCCCTGAGAGATAGGGAGCTGCCCTAATTTTTTTGTATGTATTAACATAAGCAGAATTTACATTTTTTTGACAAAAGATTTTTAATGAAATTGTAATCTCCTGTAATTTTTAAGTCAGTTTTCAGTATTGTCAATGCTGTTTGATACTATTTTTCTTTTTGTCTTAATTAGAATTTACAGACTCATTAAATGCAGATATGTCTGCTCAGACAGAACATACAGTTTATTCATTGTATTAAAGAATTGGAAGAATTAGTTTGACTCTCATTGTAAGTTTCTTCTTACAATGGATGGACTCTGGGTGAAACATGAATCTGAATAAGTACTAAAAATGCGGTTGCATGTAAATACAAATGAGTTTTTGTCTAATCCCCTGATTCAAAATGACCCAGAGGAAGGTCTACCAGGGAGTAAGGGGAAATGAGACCCTTTTTCATTCTTTATAATATAGAAAAGTGCTTTATAAAAATGGATTTTTTAAATATCAATAGGTATAAATTATTTTAAAGTATTTTCTACAAAGTATTATGGATAACAGTACTAATGATTATATAAAATATGTTTCCTCATACTGTTTTACTTATTTCCTTTAGGAAAAGTAGCCATCAAAAAAGAAGACTTGTGTAACCATAGTGGCAAAGAAACTTGGTTTTTGTTACAGCCTGTTGACTCCAATTCAGAGGTTCAGGTAAATACTAAGGCTTAAGTGATGTAAGAGATTGTCACACACAGAAAGTGAGTGAAAAACAAATTATACAAGTTTATACAGACAGAGCTTATTGTAGCTTATTTTAAATTCTGGCACCAAAATTAAAGACCTTTGGGTACTGCATAGCTGGAAGGAAATGCCTTGCCACATGTTCAAGAATAATGCACATGCATGTATGCGTTTGGGGAGGCTATATTACCAGGACATTTTTTTCACTACTTTGGTTCTTTTGTCTGAGCCACAGTAGCAATTACTAATTTTTTTAGATGGGGGAGAGGTTCTGTGTGAAAAAATATGTTTATTAACTCTGATTTTGAGGACAGTCCTAGAAGTTTGTGATTTCATCTGTTCTGACCAGGATGCTGTTTACTCTCTAATAAGCTAGACTTGGGAAATGTTATCATTTCAAACCATATCTGAGCCCACCATGCAGTCTTAATTCCCATATCCACCCTTCCTGTTGTTCACCTTTCTTGTTTTTGAAAGGGTATCGTTACATTTTAAAGCTCTTCTTTTATCTTGCCAAAATAAGAGGTTTTGTAGATTCTACATGTCAGTAAAGATGTAAGTTTAGCCATGTAGTTATAACTTTCTGTTGTTTCTGAAAAGTCTTAGTTGCTTTTAGAAATTGTTGTTTCTGTCTAAAGGCGATCCTTTTTTTGGAGGAGTAGCCCTATATATTTATAAAATACAGTAAGGATTGTGAAACCATTTCCTGAGGCATAACTGCAAGCAGAATTCTTCCTCTCTAACAGAAGTTATAATTTGCTACTGTGACTCAAACAGAAGTTTAAGACAAAAAGTGCTGCACATACACCCACAGATGTTTACAAATAAAGTACCAGTATTTCTGTTGCCTCTTAACTTCTCAAACATTCTCTTTGATTAAAATCTCAAAAATTAAGTATTTGTATATTAAAACCTCTTTTAAGTACAAAATATAATGGAAACTTTTCTTGTTTGATCTACTCTATCCCATTTATTGTTCTTTCTTTCCACTTGACTCTGTTATCTAGATCCCAATTAGACATTATGGTAAATGATCAGATGAGAGGAAATTTGATGAAGTGGAAAGGGTTTTAAACTAGAAGTCAGAAAATTTAGGTCCTAATTTTCAAATATAGTTACTTTACTGACCTTGAATTTTATTTCTGTAAAATGGGAATAAAAGTGGCATGTTGACTGATATAACTGTGAGTATTAAATATCTTCAAGGGTATTTTGAAGGCTGTTAATTGCTTTACAAATGCAAAATATCTGTTAACCCCCAGTTGATCAGGTGGTCATTCCATAATACAACTTAAGATATTGATTAAGTACCAGTTTTTCTTTTTAATAGTTTTAACAAAAAGCAAGATAAGAATAAGCTTTGAGAATTTTGTCAAAAATGAATTTGGAGGATTACTTTAAGATGTAGTTTATTAAAGTCCATTCTTTTTCCTATGGCTAGTATAATAAATTTGCTAAAGATTTAAGGATCTGTGGGTAAGTTCCTGTGGCCAGGGTCCTCACGTGATCCTAAACTACTTGAGGATGTAATTGGCTTACTGCTAGGTGACTGCTTCCAGTCCTGTAGGCAATAAGCTATTACTGACTGAGTCACTATATAAAGAGTTCTGCCCAATCCTCTGGGCAAGGCGGAGATGGAGGTGTATTACAGACCTGCAGACTGCTGGATGTAAACATGATCCTAGTGCTGGTCCTACACCAGGAGAATAAAGCCAGTATAAACCTTTTTACCATAAGAACTTTGCATTTGTCATTTCTTGGTCTCACTGACTCCATAGCGAACTACCTGGGGCTGAAACCTTCTGGCAAGACAGGGCCCCAGCTCTCAGAAAATAGAAATCTCTATGGAATATTCTATGTAATTCTTGGAGATGGTATTAGAGAATACTGGGTGACAGTCTTTTATTTCATGGTATTTTTAAAACTTATCTCTGAAACATGAAAATTCTGGAAACAGCATTTAAATGTTAGATACTATGTCAACATTTTTTATTTGCTCTAAGTTATTTTTGTAAACATGATTTAGTAACTTTTATAGCTCTTTTGTCTTAAATGATACTTAGCTAGAAAGATCTACTCACTATTTAAAATTTCAGGAGTACTTCAGGGGTGGAAGGGAGGCATAATGCCTTTCAGGATAATATGGTACCATTGGAAATAATGTTGTTTGGCCCCAAAATGTATTTAGGAATACTAAATTAACTTGGTGAATGTAGGAAAGATAGAAGAGCAGCCTATGAGTCATGCAAATTCTACTTTGTTAATAATTTTTTTTACTTGCATAAATTTTGTAAGATTTTACCAAAATAGGGAAGTAAGAGCAATTGGTGGAGCCACAGATGAAAGCTGTGAGGAAATTTGAGTTGTCAGGAATTCAATCTAGGAGTTACTCTTAGTAATTGTAACAATATATATGAAGCATAGTATGAAATATTTAATATATGTGATCTCATTTAATCTTCAGAATAGCTTTATGAGGTGAAGATAGCATTGCATCCATTTTACAGAAATGGAAAATGGATTCATAGAGGTTAAATGAGGTCTCCAAAGGCACAGAACTATTAAGTGATAGAGCCGTGATTCAATAGAGATTTTGACTGATTATACAATTCTAACCACAGTGCTTTACTGCCTTCCACTATTCTGTACTGTTGGTCATAAAAAGGCTTCAACAGAGATTATTGGGAGGCTCACTTAGGGAACATCTGAGTATAAAGAACAGAAGCCTATTTAAATTAGCTCAAAGAAAAGGGAGGAGCATTAGAAACTTCCTAGGGAACTTCTTAGAGTTTAGTTACAGGAACTTCATTATGGCCAGTGAGACCTAGAAAGCTGTCAGGCATTTACAGAGGAATTGCATTTTAAGAGGCTAGGTTCTTATAGTAATAGCCTAGATGCAATTCACATAGTAAAGATTATTTTGGAAAAGATTAATTTCTCATAAAGTATACTAAAATATTGGGTAGTTTGTTTGTTTTTGGTTGACCATGACATAAAATAGTTGGCTTGCATTTGGGACCACAATAAATGAAAAATGAGAAATTTGTACTGTATCCTTAAACTGTAGACTTCCACACAGTATCACTGAATATACTGCAAAAAGCCTATGGGAACTGAGAGCCAGGGGTTCATTGGTCCCTACCCATATGCTCTCTGAACTCTGGGTGAAAATGCTCATTGTTTAAATAGTGTTTTCTTCTTTCCCTCTCGTTTTAATAACTATTCACTTTGTAAAATGAGAGGGAAAGAAAAAAACATTATTGATTTGATTCCATTGTATTCTTTTTGTATGTCTAAGGGAGACTATATATATGTCTCTCCTTCCTGCTTCTTTCTGTAAATGCACTCTAATCTCTTGTTGACAGCTTTAAAAAAATGTCACATCAGCCTTTGCGTCTACATGACCATACAGTCACCTCACTCTCTTAAGATCTGAGGTCAGTTCTGTTACTATTCAGAGAGAATTTGGCCAAATTTGTATCAGATGTCCACTGTAGTCTAATTTGATATGACTGGGGGTTAAAATCACTGTAGAGCAGTCCACTTTGGGGCTCTGGGTAAGAAAAGAAAAGGGTTTGGGTAGAGGAAATGATTGGTATCTCTACTTCAGAGGGAAGATGTTTGATTTCCTAGCTCTACCACTAGTTGGCATTTGTACCCACAATAATTGTTTAACTTGTTATTGTCTAAGGATCTTCGTCTATGAAAAGAGAACTGCAATATATAGGATTCCCTTCTGTTCTAAAATTCTAGGGAAGAAGCATATGAAGAAATGTAATTTAGCCCTCAAATGAAAAGGTCACAATAGTAGTAAAATGGGTTTTACATCAAGAATGAAAAAATTGCTGAGAACACTAATCTCTTACCTTGATTTGTTTCCCAAATGCTTTAACATTGCTGTTAATGCTAATATTTTCAGTTTTCTTTTCAAACATTCAGGATACTATTAATAAATATTTCATGAGGCCATTTTTGTCCACTTTTTTTTTTTGCAGTTTTTCTCTCTGGATTGAATCTCCTCAACCCACTCTAATCTGCCTTCAGACCCCACAATGGCTCAGAGACTCTTACTGATGTTACCTATGACATTGTGTCACTAAATCTAGTGGACATTCTTCAGTCCTCCTGTTAAATGACTTTGAGCAGCTTTTGATACTACTGACCAGTCACTATTTTTTGTAGCATTCTCTTCCTGGTTATCATCCTACTTCACTTGGTGTTCTTTCTCTATATTCTTTGCTGCACAAGTGAAGTTAACATGGGTTGTGTTGGTGCCCCTTCCTAAAAATCTTCTTTTGACTTTGGTGATCTACAGCCATGCTGTTTAGCTCTTTGGTCCTGGAACTCACAACAGGCTTCAAGAATTTTTCCTTTATTTCTCAGGTGCTATTATAAAGAGTATGCCTTTACATAAAACTGATTAAATCAAAATCTCATAGGGAGGTTGGTGTTCTTGTTAATTAAAGGTGTTTGTCTCACAAAACTTGTACAAGCAGTAAATCCAGATGTATTGTCAATCACATCCTTTTGATGTAATTAATTAATAAATCTTTACCAATAAGCTTGTCTCGGATTTCTGGATTATGCCAAAAGGTATTCATTGTCTTATAAGTTTTTGTGTATGTGCAGTATGGTTTACCAATTTAAATAAGCATTGAAAAGAAATGAAATGATTATAGCTAATAAAGCACATATCAAATTCTTTAAATGCCCAATTAAGACATAATATATGTTAAAGGTATAATTCATTATTGCAGGTGATTTTTAAAAACTTCATTTGTGAATTTATAAACATGAAATAACAAAGGAATGAGCCATTCTAGATTGTAGTAAATAATACTTTAAGTAGAAGTATTTAAGGAGAATAAATTTATATTCTTTAAGGAGAATAAAGAAATTAATTTCTTCTTTCAAGAGAAAAACAGATGTATCCATAAATAAGAGATACTAGGTAAAATCTTTATTTTGTTTTTCACCTGACTTGCAGTTGTATCCAAAATGATTTATGGAGTCAATTGGTATATATAAAAAACACCTGTAAGAAATGTAGAAATTGGGATTTTTTTCCCCCCTCATATGAAGAAAAATATTTACCAGTTGAAATATATTGAGTTCTTTATGTGGAATAGTTGTTACAATTTAGTGTTTTATGGTAAAGGCTAAAAAAAAATGTTTAGACTCAAGGACTTTAAGCGTATTCCCAAATACCTATATGTATCTGAGTTTCCTAAACTATATGCAGAAATTCACATAGCTTCTATACGGCACCAGGAATATATATAATATAAAATTAAAATAATCACAGATTTTTCTGTGTGACATTTTTGTAAAAGTAATTGAAATAAAATTAACATATAAAATATTAAGCCTTCAGACAGACCAGTGTTTTTAAAATATGCTGCCTCACACAGATTAATGTGATATAATTGCATATATCATCCTAACATAATCAATACTGTGAAATTCACATAAAATAATACCTTCCAAGAATTTATTTATTTTTAATTGAAATTATAGAATACAGTGCCAGATACATGATCTTCCAATATTTTCTGACATGTATAAAAGGTGTACTATTTTGTCATTGAACCTGCTTAGAAGATTGGATAATAAGAAAGAAGTTGTGGACTGAACCACAATGCATGTTACCATCAGTCATAGTCCCTTGTCAGTCTTATCGTTACTTCTTTATAGGTAATATCTGTTTTTTTGGTTGCTTTTAGGATTTTCTCTTTATATTCTGATTTCAGCAGTTTTACTATGCCATTCCTATATGTGGTGTTCTTCCAACTAATCCTACTTGGGTGTTGTCAGGGGCTTTTCAATCTGCCTTGATGTCTTTGGTTTTGGAAAATTCCAGGCAACTGTCTCTTGATCTTTTTTTTTTTTGTTATCATTAATCTACAATTACATGAAAAACATAATGTTTACTAGGGTGCCCCCTTCACCAAGTCCCTGCAGCAAAACCCATTACAGTAACTGTCCATCAGCGTAGTAAGATGTTCTGGAATCACTACTTGTCTTCTCTGTGTTGCACAGCCCTCCCCATGCCCCCACCAACTTATACATGCTAATCATAATACACCCTTTCTTGTTCCCCAACCTTATCCCTCCCTTCCCACCCATTCTTCCCAGTCCCTTTCCCTTTGGTAACTGTTAGTCCATTCTTGGGTTCTGTGATTCTGCTGCTGTTTTGTTCCTTCAGTTGTTTTTTTTTTTTGTTCTTATACTCCACATACAAGTGAAATCATTTGGTATTTGTTTTTCTCCACCTGGCTTATTCCACTGAGCATAATACCCTCTAGCTCCATCCATGTTGTTTCAAATGGTAGGATTTGTTTTCTTTTTATGGCTGAATAATATTCCATTGTGTATATGTACCACATTTCTTTATCCATTCATCTACTGATGGACACTTAGGTTGCTTCCATTTCTTGGCTATTGTAAATAGTACCGCGATAAACATAGGGGTGCATCGGTCTTTTTCAAACTGGGTTGCTGCATTCTTAGGGTAAATTCCAAGGAGTGGAATTCCTGTGTCAAATTGTATTTCTACTTTGAGCTTTTTGAGGAACCTCCATACTGCTTTCCATAGTGGTTGAACTAATTTACATTCCCACCAGCAGTATAGGAGGGTTCCCCTTTCTCCACATCCTCACCAACATTTGTTGTTGTTTGTCTTTTGGATGGTAGCCATCCTTATTGGTGTGAGGTGATATCTCATTGTGGTTTTAATTTGCATTTCTCTGATAACTAGCGATGTGGAGCATCTTTTCATGTGTCTGTTGGCCATCTGAATTTCTTCTTTGGAGAACTGTCTGTTCAGCTCCTCTGCCCATTTTTTAATAGAATTATTTGCTTTTTGTTTGTTGAGGTGTGTGAGCTCTTTATATATTATGGATGTCAACCCTTTATCGAATCTGTCATTTATGAATATATTCTCCCATACTGTAGGGTACCTTTTTGTTCTATTGATGGTGTCCTTTTCTTTACAGAAGCTTTTCAGCTTGATGTAGTCCAACTTAATTCATTTTTGCTTTTGTTTCCCTTGCCCGGGGAGATATGTTCATGAAGAAGTCGCTGATGTTTATGTCCAAGAGACTTTTGCCAATGCTTTTTTCTAAGAGATTTATGGTTTCATGACTTACATTCAGGTCTTTGATCCATTTTGAATTTACTTCTGTGTATGGGGTTAGACAGTGATCCAGTTTCATTCTTATACATGTAGCTGTCCAGTTTTGCCAACACCATCTGTTGAAGAGGCTGTCTTTTCCCCATTGTATGTCCATGACTCCTTTATCATATATTAATTGACCGTATATGTTTGGGTTAATGTCTGGAGTCTCCATTCTTTTCCACTGGTCTGTGGTTTTGTTCTTGTGCCAGAACCAAATTGTCTTGATTACTGTGGCTTTGTAGTAGAGCTTGAAGTTGGGGAGCGAGAACTTCCCCCTTACTTTATTCTACCTTCTCAGGATTGCTTTGGCTGTTTGGGTTCTTTGGTGGTTCCATATGAATTTTTGAACTATTTGTTCCAGTTTGTAGAAGAATGCTGTTGGTAATTTGATAGGGATTGCATCAAATCTGTATATTGCTTTGGGCAGGATGGCCATTTTGACGATTTTAATTTTTCCTAGCCAAGACCATGGGATGAGTTTCCATTTGTTAATTTCTCTTAAGAGTGTCCTACAGTTTTCAGGGTAGAGGTGTTTCACTTCTTTGGTTAGGTTTATTCCTAGGTATTTTATTCTTTTTGATGCCATTGTGAATGGAATTGTTTTCCTGATTTCTCTTTCTATTGGTTCATTGTTAGTGTATAGAAAAGCCACTGATTTCTGTGTGTTAATTTTGTATCCTGCAACTTTGCTGTGTTCCGATATCAGTTCTAGTAGTTTTGGAGTGGAGTCTTTAGGGTTTTTTACATACAATATCATGTCATATGCAAATAGTGACAGTTTAACTTCTTCTTAACCAATCTGGATTCCTTGCATTTCTTTCTTTTGTCTGATTGCCGTGGCTAGGACCTCCAGTTCTATGTTAAGTAACAGTGGGGAGAGTGGGCATCCCTTTCTTGTTCCCAATCTCAGAGGAAAAGTTTTCAGCCTCTCGCTGTTCAGTATGATGTTAACTGTGGGTTTATCATATATGGCCTTTATTATGTTGAGGTACTTGCCCTCTGTACCCATTTTGTTTAGAGTGTTTATCATGAATGGATGTTGAATTTTGTCGAATGCTTTTTCAGCATCTATGGAGATGATCATGTGGTTTTTGTCATTCTTGTTTATGTGGTGTATGATGTAGATGGATTTTCGAATGTTGTACCATCCTTGCATCCCTGGGATGAATCCCACTTGGTCGTGATGTATGATCCTTTTGATATATTTTTGAATTCGGTTTGTTGAGTATTTTTGCATCTACGTTCATCAGGGATATTGGTCTGTAATTTTCTTTTTTGGTGGGTCTATGCCTTGTTTTGTTATTAGGGTGATGTTGGCATCATAGAATGAGTTTGGGAGTATTCCCTCCTCTTCTATTTTTTGGAAAACTTTAAGGAGAATGGGTATTATGTCTTCTCTGTATGTCTGATAAAATTCTGAGGTAAAACCATCTGGCCTGGGGGTTTTGTTCTTGGGAAGTTTTTTGATTACCGCTTCAATTTCATTGCTGATAATTGGTCTGTTTAGATTTTGTGTTTCTTCCTTGGTCAGTGTTGGAAGGTTGTATTTTTCTAGGAAGTTGTCCATTTCTTCTAGGTTTTCCAGCTTGTTAGCATATAGGTTTTCATGGTATTCTCTAATAATTCTTTGTATTTCTGTTGTGTCTGTCGTGATTTTTCCTTTCTCATTTCTGATTCTGTTGATGTGTGTTGATTGTCTTTTTCTCTTAATAAGTTTGGCTAGAGGCTTATCTATTTTGTTTTTTTTCTCAAAGAACCAGCTCTTGGTTTCATTGATTTTTTTTCTATTGTTTTATTCTTCTCAATTTTATTTATTTCTTCTCTGATCTTTTTTATGTCATTCCTTCTGCTGATGTAAGGCCTCATTTGTTCTTCTTTTTCCAATTGTGATTATTGTGACTTTAGACTGTTCATTTGGGATTGTGCTTCCTTCTTTAGGTATGCCTGGATTGCTATATACTTTCTTCTTAAGATTGCTTCTGCTGCGTCCCACTGAAGTTGGGGTTTTGTGTTGTTATTTGTTTCCATATATTTCTTGATCTCTATTTTAATTTGTTCATTGATCCATTGATTATTTAGGAGCATGTTGTTAAGCCTCCATGTGTTTGTGAGCCTTTTTGTTTTCTTTGTATAATTTATTTCTAGTTTTATACCTTTGTAGTCTGAAAAGTTGGTTGGTAGAATTTCAGTCTTTTTGAATTTACTGAGGCTCTTTTTGTGACCTAGTATGTGGTCTATTCTGGAGAATGTTCCATGTGCACTTGAGAAGAATGTGTGTCCTGTTGCTTTTGGATTTAGAATTCTATAGATGTCTATTAGGTCCATCTCTTCTAGTGTGTTGTTCAGTGCCTCTGTGTCCTTACTTATTTTCTGTCTGGTGTATCTGTCCTTTGGAGTGAGTGGCATGTTGAAGTCTCCTAAAATGAATGCATTGCATTCTATTTCCTCCTTTAGTTTTGTTAGTTTTTGTTTCACATATGTTGGTGCTCCTGTGTTGGGTGCATATATATTTATAATGGTTATATCCTCTTGTTGGACTGAGCCCTTTATCATGTAATGTCCTTCTTCTTTATCTCTTGTTACTATTTTGTCTGATACTAGTGCTGTAACACCTGCTTTTTCTCCCTGTTGTTTGCATGAAATATCTTTTTCCATCCCTTGACTTTTAGTCTGTGCATGTATTTGGGTTTGAAGGAAGTCTCTTATAAGCAGCATATAGATGGGTCTTGCTTTTTTTCCATTCTATTACTCTGTGTCTTTTGATTGCTGCATTCAGTCCATTTACATTTAGGGTGATTATTGAAAGATATGTACTTACTGCCATTGCTGGCTTTAGATTTGTGGTTACCAAAGGTTCAAGGTTAGCTTCTTTACTATCTTACTGTCTAACTTAACTCGCTTATTGAGCTATTATAAACACAGTCTGATGATTCTTTATTTCTCTCCCTTCTTATTCCTCCTCCTCCATTCTTTATATGTTAAGTGTTTTATTCTGTGCTCTTTTGTATTTCCTTTAGCTGCTTTTTATTGGTAGTTGATTTTATTTTTTTGCCTTTAGTTGGTATTTGGTTGGTCTTTTCTCTTTGTTGTGATTTTATTTTCTCTGGTCAAATCTATTTAGTCTTAGGAGTGCCTCTGTTTAGAGCAGTTCCTCTAAAATACCCTGTAAAGGTGGTTTGTGTGAGGTAAATTGCGTCAACTTTTGCTTGTCTGGAAATTGTTTAATCCCTCCTTCATATTTAAATGATAAATGTGCTGGGTACAGTATTCTTGGTTCAAGGCCTTTCTGTTTCATTGCATTAAATATATCATGCCTTCTCTTCTGGCCTGTAAGGTTTCTATTGAGAAGTCTGATGATAGCCTGATGGGTTTTCCTTTGTAGGTGAACTTTTTACTCTAGCTGCTTTTAAAACTCTGTCCTTTTCCTTGATCTTTGCCATTTTAATTATTATGTGTCTTGGTGTTGTCCTCCTTGTGTCCCTTCTGTTGGGAGCTCTGTGGGCTTCTGTGGTCTGATCGACTATTTCCTCCCCCAGTTTGGGGAAGTTTTCAGCAATTATTTCTTCAAAGACACTTTATCCCTTTTTCTCTCTCTTCTGGTACCCCTATAATGTGGATATTGTTACATTTGGATTGCACACACAGTTCTCTTAATATTGTTTCATTCCTGGAGATCCTTTTATTTCTCTCTGCATCAGCTTCTCTGTGTTCCTCTTCTCTGATTTCAATTCATTAATAACCTCTGGCACCTCATCCAGTCCTCTTAAGTCCTTCCAGAGATTGTTTCATTTCTTTAATCTCCCTCTGGGCTTTATCCCTTAGCTCTTGTGTATTTCTCTGAAGATACATCAGCATGGTTATGACCTTTATTTTGAATTCTTTTTCAGGAAGATTTGTTAGATCTATCTCCCCAGATTCCTTCTCAGGGGACGATGTCTGGGTTAGTCTGGTTTGTATCAAATTCTTCTGCCTTTTCATGACGATAGAGGTAGTTTTGGGGAGCTGGTGCGTGTGTCGGCTGGGAGAACATCCCTTCTTGCTGGTTTGTGGCCTTCCTCTCCTGGGAGAACAACGACTGCTAGTGGCTTGTGCTGGGTGGCTGCGTGCAGATGGGGTCTCTGATTGTTGCCCGGCCACTATGGAGTAAGCTCTGCATTGCTGTGGGTCTGGCTGGCCTCAGGCTGCTGCTCCCAATGTGGTAGAGTCGCATCGGAGGGGAAACGGGCGGGAGGCTCTTTAATGCTGTGAGGGGCCTTCGAGCTGTGCTGCCACCCAAGGAGTTAGGGCGCCTAGAGTTCCCCAGGATTCCCACCTGCTGAGCTAAGTGTCCCGGGATTCTTCCGTCCAGCTGTGGAGTCCCTATCCCTTTAAGACTTTCAAAAAGCACTCACTTTTCTTTGTCCCTGGGGCGTTGGCTGCGGGGACCCACTTGCAGGTTTTACTGTCCTGTTTCCCTAGTATCCAGCACCCCACGCAGTGTGTGTCTGTGCTCTTGTGCAGATGGCTGGGGCTGGGTGTTCAGCAGTCCTTGGGTCCCTCTCCCTCCCTGCTCCAACTCTTCTCCTCTCGACGGGAGCTGGGGGGAGGGGTGCTCAGGTCCCGCCAGGCCAGGGCTTGTATCTTACCCCCTTCGTGAGGCACTGGGTTCCCCCAGGTGTAGATGTAGTCTAGCTGTTGTCCTTTGTCTTCCAGTCTCTCTTTTAGGAATAGTTGTATTTGTTGTATTTTCAAAAATATATATGGTTTTGGGAGGAGATTTCCACTGCCCTACTCACGCCGCCATCTTGGCTCCACCCCCCTCTTGATCTTTTTTTTGTCTTCCCTATTCTTTCTCTTCTCTTCTGGGACTCTATAAGTACATGAATCATAGACCATTTTTCCCATGTTTCATATGTCTCTTATGCTTTCCCCCTCTTTGTGCTTCTTTGTGGATATTTTCTACTGACTAATCTACCATTTCACTAGTTGTCTTTTCATCTGGCTGATCTGCTGTTAAGTACATCTTTGTTTTGGTTATTATGTAGCTTAATTCTAAATTTTTCATTTGATACATTTTATAGTTTCCAGTTTTTGCTGGGTTTTTCATTTTGTTTTCTAAAAAAATATTTTTGGCAGGTATTTTAACTTCTGTCAGCTAACTTCAACATCTGCATCTTCTGTAAATCTGCTTTTTGTCAGTTTTGAATTTTTTTTATTCAGGCTTGTTTTTTGTTGGTATTTGATCTTGTCTTCTGGCATGCTTTGTAATTTTTGATGGAATGCTGGACATTAAAAAAGGAGGAATTTTAGAGTTAATTTGAAGCCTTGGGTGATATGAAGCTTCAGGAAATGCTTTTGTCATGTGGTTAGGCTAAAGGCAGTTCATCTTAACACACTTAAGGATTCAGCTGATTCCAGGCTAGGTTTCAGTCTTTGGAAAGGCTGATCTATGTTGTTTACCCTTACTCCTTAGGCATAGTCTTTCAGAGGTTTCAACCGAAAGTCTTGGTGTTTACCAGGGCCACTCTATCTTGGTGCATTCTGGACTCCAATTTTGTATGCCCAGTACCTTGAGCCATAGAAACCTTTGATTAAGCATTTCAGCCTCTCAGGCCACTGCTGAAATTAGGAGTCCCTTTCAACAGGCTTCTTTGGATGTCCCACCAGCAACTTATTTAATGTTTCATTGGCCAGAACTTTAGCCAGTATCCCTGGCTTCCAAGGAGACTAGGAAATGTTTTGCTGAATTTATAACTGCCCTTTCCAAAAACAAAACTTGTTTTCCTTCAAGCCAAATCTATAAAATGACAAATGCAAATAAAACCAAATTTTGGGGTGAATGTAGTAAGGAAAACTAAATAATTTTTCTAAAATGTTCACAGATTTGTGTTCCTAACACTGAAAAGTAGCTTCAAGTAATTTAAAAGCTTTTTGTTCATTTTTCTTCACTAAAAAAGAAACCACATTGGTAGTATAAGTTTTAAAAACCTAGATGCCCAAAAAGAAAAAATCTGAAATTCTAATATAAATTTTAAAAACCTAGATTAGGTCCAAAAAGAAAAACTCTGAAATCTGACCAACCACGAGTAACTTCTATTAATGTTTTAGTAGATGGCCTTGTAGTAATTTTATATAGTATATTTTATTTTTACAAATTAACATAATGTTATGCACTCTGTTTTGTAACTTGTTTCTGTTACTATCATGCACATATGTTCATGTTAAAGATGCAGTGAGGGAGGATTCTATAGTTTAGAAATTAGAATTTTTGTAATTTAACTCATAGTAGTTTTTGATTTTCGTGCCTTGTGCCTACCTGTTCTGTCCCCACTCTTTTCTTGAGTCAGTACACAATTATGTTATTGTTGACTAATGCCAAGGGAACATTTGTTTAACTGCTACAGGGAGTAATTAACATATTAGCAGGCACTGACTCGATTATGATTCCTGGTAGAGTCCCATTAAATGTCTTTTTATTTCTAAGATTGACTTGATGTAGTGCTATGATTTTCAGTTGTGAATGAATACTATTATTATTTTTCCTGCTCTATTTTAACAGGGTTTATTGTTTTAGAAATAAAGTAGATCCTGGACATTTCCTGAAAAACATTTGTTAGTACCATCTTAATATGCAATGTCTGCCATAAATATATGGATGTTAAAAATAGTAAAACTGCTTTGGATGCAAATGCTGTTACAGTTGTCACTAACCAAGTGACACACACATGCTGACGTGACAGCAAACGTGATTCAAAATTCTAGTTGAGTAATAGGAAAAATTACTCCATGTGATCGACCTCTTCAAGGTCACACTTGAGTAGTAGAAGTTTTATGAATATTAAATGCAGGACTAATGAAAGACCTATTTTATAAATTATGTAAGATTTTATAAATACGTGTGCCTTGAATTTTAGTGGAAGATTTGCTTAATTTAGTTCTCATTCCCACTAGCCACTAAATTTACCACCATTGGTGACTGACTTCATTTCTTTAGAGCTTAGCTTTCTCATGGATACTTTTGTGTTGAGATCCATCAATGTTTATATCTCATCACTTACTCTCCATCTAACCCTGAGCATCTTGGTTAGTGGACCTCAGATTCCCTCTTGTGTAACAAATCTCCATAAAATAATGAGGCTCATTCAGGTTAGATTTCTGCAAAAGAATGTTTGAAAGGGGTTGTTCCGAAGAGGAACAGTGACTAAATGATGAAGTTTTCTACCTCTGATGAAATTACTTATGTCATCAGCCTGTAGATATCAAACCCCTGAAATCTCCACTTCGCACCATGGGAATTTGTCTTATCAGATGGGTGAAGGCAATCTAGCACTAATTCTTAACCAGTTCAGAATTGCTCATAACCAGTTTAGAATTGCTCATCACCAGTGGCAGGGAGCAAATTGATTATATTGTTCCTAAGCCTTTGTTTCTTGAGAAGTTGATAGTTTGCTTTAAACGTATGCTACAGAAGTTTTTAAAAACCCATTTATTAATGGCTGCTTAAAAAAGTACTCCTTTATTTTCAGTATCCCATTTTTTCATCAGTGGTCTTGGTTATATATTGTTATCTTTCGATTATTGTCTCCCCAGCTTGGTTGTGAGGTTGCTTCTTTCTTGTGAGCAATGGCTTCTTACCCTCTGTGGATTCTTACCCTCTCCTACAGAGCTTTGTAAAATATAGTAGATATTCCATAAGTCTTTATTATTTGAAAAAAGTGTTGACAAACTAGGTATTACCAGCTTTAACTTAAGTTTTATTGTTTTAGAATTGTATGATTTCTCTGTCTTTTAATGATACTGCCTCTGTCCTTATTGATGGTTTATCTTTTCTGGAAAAAACATTCTACATTTTATAATTTGCTTTTATCTCAAAACCTCCTGAAACATGAGTGTTAGCTTTCTTTTTAATCCATAATAATTGAGATACATAAGTAATTGTTGAACTGCATAAAATTCTTAGATGTGAATATCATCTTTGATATAAGCATTTGGCTGACTCCTGTCTTTCTGATTTTGATCTGTGTTTTTGGTTATTAGTTAGTTAACAAGTACTTAATGTAGAAAAAGCCACGTGCAAGGGATCACTAATATATATTTAGTGAATTATAAATATGGGTACCATTTGAAAAAAGTACATACCTTCAATATTTTGTCAGTAAAATCAACTCTTCAGTTTCTTTTTTGTTGTTGTTGTTATTCCAGGGAAAAGTTCACCTTGAATTAAAACTGAATGAACTGATTACAGAGAATGGAACTGTGTGCCAGCAGCTTGTTGTACAGTAAGCATATTTCTTTTACCAAAATCAGTAGAAATAATACCCATTTCACATTCTTTGAATCTTAAGCCACTCCTTATTCTAAATACTTAAAAGCTTTTTTCAGAAATGAAATTCTGGTATGCCATTCCTTTATTAAGTTGATTTCCATTTATTTTCATATTTGGGCCATTCAGGTTATAATAAATCATTCAACTAATATTTATTGAATGTGGGTTAAATGGTAGATGCAGCAGTAGGGTGTTATAGGATCACAGATAAACATGTCTTAACTACCATCCAGGAGGGAGTTAGAAAGGCTCCCTAGTGGAGGGCCTCTAGAGACTCTGATACCGTAGAGTGGAGAATTAGGGAGCTTAGAACTAAAGCTAAATGCCTACTTTGAAATTATCACTATTGACTCACCTACTTTGAATCCCTCTTTTGCCCTCGAGTCATTTTTTATCACCCAGACGCTAATCTAACTCTTCTGGAAATCTGCTTTTGACCCATTCTCTACCTTTTCCTTCTCATCCAGCAAACTACCTCTGAGTTATCAACAAACTAGTGTATATCTGACTTCTTCTGCATGTTTTCTCTATCTTTATCTTAACTGGTAATATAATATCCACTGAGACATTGTTTCCTCTTCTCATCCAGAGGTTATGTTTTCCACCATACTCAAAATAGCTTAGAGCTAGGTAGTAGGATAAATGTTACTCTCCTGTTGCTGTACCAGACCATAATTTATTCACCTGATTAGGAATACCTCAGCTCTTTTGAGACATTCTTTCTATCTCTAAATATATAAATATTTGTTTGTATATTTTCATATATATATATACAAATAAAATACTACATATAATATTACTTTGTTAATTTTTTCTGAACTCTTTTAAAGGTTGCATATATCATGACCCTGACTGTATCAGTGTGTATTTCCTAGGAATAAAAATACTATCTTAAATAACTGCACTACAATTATCAAATTTGGGAAAATTAACATTGTTGCAATAAAAGTATAATCTATTGTTATTATATTCCAATACTTTAATCTACAGTTACTAGATTTCACTTTTGTCAACTGTCCCGATACTGTCCTTTAAGACATTTTTTTTCTCTCCAAGAAAGGATCCAATCCAAGATCATATATTACATTTAATTGGCATGTCTCTTTAATGTCCTGTAATGGTTTTTAGCTTTTCTTTGCCTTTCATGGTGGAGAGATTTTTGAAAGACTACAGGCCAATTATTTTTTTGAATGTTCCTCAGTTTGGATTCACCTACTAAAAAAAATTCAAGGTGGGAATGTAAACTAGTTCAACCATGTTCCTCAAAAAACAAAAAACAGAAATATCATTTGTCCCAGGAATTCCACTCCTAGCAATTTTCCCTAAGAATGTAGGATCCCAGTTTCAAAAAGACATATGCACTCCTATGTTTATCGCAGCACTATTTACAATAACCAAGATATGGAAGCAGCCTGTGTCCATCAGTAGATGAATAGATAAAGATAAAGAAGAGGTGATACACATACACAATGAAATATTATTGAGCCAAAAGAAGAAAACAAATCCCACCATTTGCAACAACATGGATGGAGCTAGAGGTTATTATGCTCAGTGAAATAAGTCGGATGGAGAAAGACAAGTACCAAATGATTTCACTAATCTGTGGGGTATAAGAACAAAGCAAAAACTGAAGGAACAAAACAGCAGCAGACTCACAGAACCCAAGAATGGACTAACAGCTACCAAAGAGAAGGGGACTGGGGAGGGTGGGTGGGAAGGAAGGGAGAAGGGAGAAAGGGCATTATGATTAGCACACATAACGTTGGGGGTGGGGGCATGGGGAAGGCAGTATAGCACAGAGAAGACTCATGACTCTAGCATCTTACTATGCTGATGGAAAATGACTAATGGGGTATGTGGTGGGCACTTGATTATATGGGGGTGATCTAGTAACCACAGTGTTGCCCATGTGATTTTATGTTAATGATACCAAAATAATAATAAACAAACAAGTAAAAACAATTCAAGGTTTGTTAGCAGTTTCCCTCTTGAACTGAGAGCAAACAGTACAAGTATTTGGGTTGGTCCTCTATCCACTATTCCCTTCCCTACCTAGTTTGGTTATGTTCCGCATTTGAAATACAGTGACTTGGGTTGGTTTAGATTGCTTGTATTCAGTTTAATTTTGTTTTCCCCCATCCTTCCTGGCTGGCTTTTATTTTTTTAGTATGTAGACTATGACTGTGACTTCGGAAGTCAAAACTATATCAAAAGGCATTACTCAGAGATGTGTTCAGTCCCTGCTCCCTATACCCAGATCTGGGCAACCGTGATCTGATTTCAGTCCCTATAGCTTTGCCGTTTAGAAATTATCATATGAACAGATTCATATAATATGTAGTATTTTGTGTCTGGCTTCTTTTACTCAGCATAATGCTTTTGAGAATCACCCACATTGTTAAATATATCAATAGTTCACCCTCTTTAGGCATTATTTCATTTATTTCCTGTTATGACTGTCTTTTATGTTTGGAGAATTTTCCTCCTACCATTCTTTTAGTCTACTAGTGACACGTTTTAGTTTTCCTTCATCTGAAAATGTCAGGGTTTTTTCCTTCATTCCAGAAGGATATTGTACAGGATACAGAATTCTTGGTTGACAGTTCTGTTTTTCAGCCCATGAAAAATGGCCCACTTCCTTCTGACTTCCATAGTTTTTGATGAGAAAGTCACTTCATTCTTGTTTTCTTTTCTTTCTGTACAGGTAATGTGCTAGTTTGTCTGGCTGCTTTTAACATTTTTTCCTTTGTCTTTAGTTTTCTGTGTGCTTTAGTTTGTGATGTATTTTGGCATAGATTTCTTGGTTTATGTTGCTGGGTGGTTACTCAGATTCCTTAACATGTATGTTTAAGTCTTGCCAGTTTGGGAAATTTTCAGTCATTTTTTTCCCTCTAATACTGACTTGCTCTGGCATCTTTCTCTTATGTTGAGACTCCAGTGGCAATGTGAGATCCTCTTTTATAGCCCCACAGGTCTTTCCTTTTCATCTAATTTCCCACTGTTCGTATTGGGTAATTTCTGTTGCTCTGTCTTTAAGCTCATTGATTCTTTCCTCTTCTATCCTCTGTCCTGTTGAGCTCATCTATTGAGTTTTTTATTGTGGTATCTTTAAGTACTAAAATTTCCACTTGCTTTTTCTTTAATTAAAGTGTATTTGGTGTACAATATTATATTGATCCCAGGTATACAGTGCAGTGATTCAGTAGTTGCACACATTATTAAATCCTCACTCCAATAGTGCAGTTGCTGTCTGTCAACATACAAAGATATTACAGAACCATTGACTATATTCTCCATGCTGCATTTCCATCCCTGTGACCAACTTATATTATGATAGAAATTTTATGCAGCTTTATCCCCCTCATCTACCCTACTCATTCACCCTACCCCTCCCCGATGGTAACCACCACTCACTTCTCAGTCTGTGAGCCTACTGCCATTTTGTTCATTTTGTTTAGTTTTGATTTTAGATTACACAAATAACTGAAATCATGGTATTTGTCTTTCTCCACCTGGCTTGTTTCACTTAGCATGATACCATCTAGGTCCATCTGTGCTGTCGCAAATGGCAGGATTTCTTTCTTTTTATGGCTGAATAATATTCCATCTTGTGTATGTGCCACATTTTTATCCAACTTTGGTTCCTTCTGTATCTTGGCTGTTGTAGGTAATGAGGCAATAAACATAGGGGTGCATAAATATCTTTTTGGATCAGAGATTTTGTTTTCTTTTGATAAACTGTTAGAGTGTAGTTAGTTGGTCATAATGGTATTTCTATTTTTAATTTTTTGAGGAACCTTCATACTGCTTTCCACAGTGGCTCCACCAATTTACATTCCCACCAACAGTGTAGTTCCCATTTCTCCACATCCTTGCCAGCACTTGTTATTTCTTGTCTTTTGGATAGTGGCCAGTCTAACTGGTGTGAGGTGATATCTCATTGTGGTTTGATTTCCATTTCCCTAATGATTAACAGTGAGGAAGACCTTTTCATGTGCCTATTGGTCATTTGTATTTCTTTGGAAAAGTGTCTGTTCAGGTCCTTTGCCTGTTTTCTAATTGGATAATTTGATTTTTTGGTGTTGAATCATATGACTTTATATATTTTGGATGTTATCCTCTTACGAGATAAATCATTTATGAAAATATTTTCCCATAATCTAGGTTGGTTGCCTTTTTGTTTTGTTGATTGTGTCCTTTGCTGTACAGAAGCTTTTTAGTTTGATGTAGTTCATTTTTGCTTTTGTTTCCCTTGCTCTGGGAGACATATCCAGAAAAAAAAATTGTGATTCTTATGTTCAAGAGATTTTTGGCTGTGTTTTCTTCTAGGAGTTTTTTTTGTTGTTGTTATATCATTAATCTACAATTACATGAAGAACATTATGTTTATTAGGCTCTCCCCTACCCCAAGACTTCCCCACAAATCCCGTTACAGTCACTGTCCACCAGCATAGTAAGATGTTGTAGAATCAGTATTTGTCTTCTCTGTGTTGCACAGCCCTCCCCTGTCCCCCACACCCCACATTATACATGCTAATCATAATAGCCCCTTTCTTTTTCCCCGCCCTTATCCCTCCCTACCCTCCCATTCTCCCCAGTCTCTTTCCCTTTGGTAACTGTTAGTTCATTCGTGGGTTCTGTGATTCTGCTGCTAATTTTTCCTTCAGTTTTTCCTTTGTTCTTATACTCCACAGATGAGTGAAATCATTTGGTATTTGTCTTTCTCCGCTTGGCTTATTTCACTGAGCATAATACCCTCTAGCTCGATCCATGTTGTTGCAAATTGTAGGATTTGTTTTCTTCTTACGGCTGAATAATATTCCATGTGTATATGTACCACATCTTCTTTATCCATTCATCTACTGATGGACACTTAGGTTGCTCCCATTTCTTGGCTATTGTAAATAGTGCTGCGATAAACATAGGGGTGCATCTAACTTTTTCAAACTGGAGTGCTGCATCCTTAGGGTAAATTCCTAGAAGTGGAATTCATGGGTCAAATGGTAAGTCTATTTTGAGCATTTTGAGGAACCTCCATACTGCTTTCCACAATGGTTGAACTAATTTACATTCCCACCAGCAGTGTAGGAGGGTTCCCCTTTCTCCACAGCCTCGCCAACATTTGTTGTTGTTTGTCTTTTGGATGGCAGCTATCCTTACTGGTGTGAGGTGATATCTCATTGTGGTTTTAATTTGCATTTCTTGATGACAAGTGATGTGGAGCATCTTTTCATGTGTCTGTTGGCCATCTGAATTTCTTCTTTGGAGAACTGTCTGTTCAGCTCCTCTGCCCATTTTTTAATTGGATTATTTGCTTTTTGTTTGTTGAGGTATATGAGCTCTTTATATATTTTGGATGTCAAGCCTTTATTGTGTCTGTCATTTACGAATATATTCTCCCATACTGTAGGGTACCGTTTTGTTCCATTGACGGTGTCCTATGCTGTACAGAAGTTTTTCAGCTTGATATAGTCCCACTTGTTAGTTTTTGCTTTTGTTTTCCTTTCCACGGGATATATGTTCATGAAGAAGTTGCTGATGTTTATGTCCAAGAGACTTTTGCCAATGTTTTTTTCTAAGAGATTTATGGTTTCATGACTTACATTCAGGTCTTTGATCCATTTTGAATTTACTTCTGTGTATGGGGTTAGACAGTGATCCAGTTTCATTCTTATACATGTAGCTGTCCAGGTTTGCCAGCACCATCTGTTGAAGAGGGTGTCTTTTCCCCATTGTATGTCCATGGCTCCTTTATCATATATTAATTGACCGTATATGTTTGGGTTAATGTCTGGAGTCTCTAACTGTTCCACTGGTTTGTGGCTCTGTTCTTGTGCCAGTACCAAATTGTCTTGATGACTATGGCTTTGTAGTAGAGCTTGAAGTTGGGGAGTGAGATCTACCCCACTTTATTCTTTCTCAGGATTGCTTTGGCTATTCGGAGTCTTTGTTGTTTCCATATGAATTTTTGAACTATTTGTTTCAGTTCGTTTAAGAATGTTGTTGGTAATTTGATAGGGATTGCATCAAATCTGTTTATAGCTTTGGGCAGGATGGCCATTTTGACGATATTAATTCTTCCTAGCCACGAGAATGGGATGAGTTTCCATTTGTTAGTGTCCTCTTTAATTTCTTTTAAGAGTGTCTTATAGTTTTCAGGGTATAGGTCTTTCACTTCCTTGGTTAAGTTTATTCCTAGGTATTTTATTCTTTTTGATGCCATTGTGAATGGAATTGTTTTCCTGATTTCTCTTTCTATTGGTTCATTGTTAGTGTATAGGAAAACTACAGATTTCTGTGTGTTAATTTTGTACCCTGCCACTTTGCTGTATTCCGATATCAGTTCTAGTAGTTTTGGAGTGGAGTCTTTAGGGTTTTTTACATACAATATCATGTCATCTGCAAATAGTGACAGTTTAACTTCTTCTTTACCAATCTGGATTCCTTGCATTTCTTTGTTTTGGCTAATTGCTGTGGCTAGGACCTCCAGTACTATATAAAATAACAGTGGGGAAAGTGGGCATCCCTGTCTTGTACCCGATCTCAGAGGAAAAACTTTCAGCTTCACACTGTTCAGTATGATGTTGGCTGTGAGTTTATCATATATGATCTTTATTATTTTGGGGTACTTGCCCTCTATACCCATTTTGTTGAGAGTTTTTATCATGAATGGATGTTGAATTTTGTCAGATGCTTTTTCAGCATCTATGGAGATGATCATGTGGTTTTTGTCCTTCTTTTTGTTGATGTGGTAGATGATGTTTATGGATTTTGTAATGTTGTACCATCCTTGCATCCCTGAGATGAATCCCACTTGGTCATGGTGTATGATCCTCTAGACATATTTTTGAATTTGGTTTGCTAATATTTTGTTGAGTATTTTTGTGTCTACGTTCATCAGGGATATTGGTCTGTAGTTTTCTTTTTTGGTGGCATCTTGGCCTGGTTTTGGTATTAGAGTGATGTTGGCTTCATAGAATGAGTTTGGGAGTATTCCCTCCTCTTCTATCTTTTGGAAAACTTTAAGGAGAATGGGTATTATGTCTTCTCTGTATGTCTCATAAAATTTCGAGTAAGTCCATCTGGCCTGGTTTTTTTTTGTCTTGGGTAATTTTTTGATTACCGCTTCAATTTCTTTGCTGGTAATTGGTTTGTTTAGATTTTGTGTTTCTTCCTTTGTCAGTCTTGGAAGGTTGTATTTTTCTAGGAAGTTGTCCATTTCTTCTAGGTTTTCCAGCTTCTTAGCATATAGGTTTTCATAGTAGTCTCTAATAATTCTTTGTATTTCTGTTGGGTCCGTCCGTGATGTTTCCTTTCTCATTTCTGATTCTGTTGATGTGTGTTGATTCTCTTTTTCTCTTACTATGTCTCGCTAGAGGCTTATCTATTTTGTTTATTTTCTCAAAGAATCAGCTCTTGGTTTCATTGATTTTTTTCTATTGGTGTTTGTCTTCTCAGTTTTGTGTATTTCTTCTCTGATCTTTATTATGTCATTCCTTCTGCTGATGTAAGGCCTCATTTGTTATTCTTTTTCCAATTGTGGCGTTAGACTATTCATTTGGGTGTGTTCTTCCTTCTTTAGGTATGCCTGGATTGCTATATACTTTCCTCTTAAGACTGCTTTCTCTGTGTCCCACAGAAGTTGGGGCTTTGTGTTGTTGTCATTTATTTCCATATATTGCTGGATCTCCATTTTAATTTGGTCGTTGATCCATTGACTATTTAGAAGTGTGTTGTTAAGCCTCCATGTGTTTGTGAGCCTTTTTGCTTTCTGTACAATTAATTTCTTGTCTTATACGTTTGTGGTCTGAAAAGTTGGTTGGTAGAATTTCAATCTTTTTGAATTTACTGAGGCTCTTTTTGTGGCCTAATATGTGGTCTATTCTGGAGAATGTTCCACATGCACTTGAGAAGAATGTGTATTCTGTTGCTTTTGGGTGTAGAGTTCTATAGATGTCTATTAGGTCCATCTGTTCTAGTGTGTTTTTCAGTGCCTCTGTGTCCTTATTTATTTTCTGTCTGGTGGCTATGTCCTTTGGAGTGAATGGTGTGTTGAAGTCTCCTAAAATGAATGCGTTGCGTTCTATTTCCTCCTTTAATTCTGTTAGTATTAGTTTCACATATGCTGGTGCTCCTGTGTTGGGTGCATATATATTTATAATGGTTATATCCCTTTATTTGACTGAGCCCTTTAGTATTATGTAATGTCCTTCTTTATCTCTTGTTACTTTCTTTGTTTTGAAGTCTGTTTTGTCTGATACTAGACTGCAACACCTGCTTTTTTCTCCCTATTGTTTGCATGAAATATCTTTTTCCATCCCTTTACTTTTAGTCTGTGCATTTCTTTGGGTTTGAGGTGAGTCTCTTGTAAGCAGCATATAGATGGGTCATTTTTTTATCCATTCAGTGACTCTATGTCTTTTGATCGGTGCATTCAGTCCATTGACATTTAGGGTAATTATTGATAGGTATGTACTTTTTGCCATTTCAGACTTTAGATTCGTGGCTACCAAAGGTTCCAGGTTACTTTCCTTACTATCTAAGAGTCTTACTTAACTCACTTAGTATGCTGTTACAAACACAATCTAAAGGTTCTTTTCTATTTCTCCTCCTTTTTCTTCCTCCTTCATTCTTTATATATTAGGTATCAAATTCTCTACTTTTTGTCTATCCCTTGATTGACTTTGGGGATAGTCAATTTAATTTTGCATTTGTCTCGCAATCAGCTTCTCCACCCTCCCTACCATGATTTTACTTTCTCTGGTGACAGCTATCCAACCCTCGGAACACTTCCATCTATAGCACTCCCTCCAAAATAGTCTGCAGAGATGGTTTGTGGGAGGTAAACTCTCTCAGCTTTTGCTTATCTGGAAATTGTTTAATCCCTCCTTCAAATTTAAATGATCATCTTGCCAGATAAAGTAATCTTGGTTCCAGGCCCTTCTGCTTCATGGCATTAAATACATCATGCCACTCCCTTCTGGCCTGTAAGGTTTCTGCTGAGAAGTCTGATGTTAGCCTGATTGGCTTTCCTTTGTATGTGATGTTATTTCTGCCTCTGGGTGCTTTTAAAAGTCTGTCCTTATCCTTGATCTTTCCCATTTTAATTACTATGTGTTTTGGTGTTGTCTTCCTTGGGTCCCTTGTGTTGGGAGATCTGTGCATCTCCATGGCCTGAGAGACTGTCTCCTTCCCCAGATTGGGGAAGTTTTCAGCAACTACCTCCTCAAAGACACTTTCTATCCCTTTCTCTCTCTCTTCTTCTGGTATCCCTATAATGCGAATATTGTTCCACTTGGATTGGTCACACAGTTCTCTCAATATTCTTTCATTTTTTAGAGATCCTTTTTTCTCTGTGCCTCAGCTTCTTTGATTTCTTCTTGTCTAGTTTCTATTTCATTTATTGTCTCCTCCACTGTATGTGACCTGCTTCTAATACCCTCCATCATGCTCTTCAACGATTGGATCTCCGACCTGAATTCATTAGTTACTTCTTGGATGTCTTTCCATACCTCCATTAGAATGTTGATGATTTTTATTTTGAACTCCCATTTCAGGAAGAGTCATGAGGTCCATATCATTTAAATCTTTCTCGGGAGTTGTATTAATAATTTTACTCTGTACAAGTTTCCGTTGGTGCTTCATGTTTGTGTATGGTGTTTCATGTAGAGCACCCTCTAGTGTCCAGAAGCTGTAGTCTCTGGACCTGCTCAGCCCCTGAAGCAATGTGGAGGGTCGCAGGGGAGCATGCCTTGGGGGAGGAAAGAGCTGTTCCCCACCTCCCGGCTGCTGTGCCTGTCTCCACTGCCTGAGCCAGTGGACTGGTCACACAGGTATGTTTTTGTCCCAGAGCAGCCGGATATGGATCCCTGCTTTCTACAAGGAGCCGGAATCCCAGTCTCCCCAGGAACTCTGCCTGTATTAACTTTCCAACCCGGTTGTCATGCAAGTGTCATGAAAGCACCATGAAATGTAGGTTTGTGCTCCCAGAGCAGATCTCTGGAGCTAGGTATTCAGCATTCCCAAGCCTTCCAACTCCCTCCTCCCTGATCAGTTTCTCTTCCTCCTGCCAGTGAGCTGGGGTGGGGGAAGGGCTTGGGTCCGGTGGAGCCACAGCCACAGGTCTGGTACATTACCCCATTTGGTGAGGTCTGCTCTTTTCTCCTGGTGTATGCAGCCTGGCGCCGTCCTCTTTCCTGTTGCTCTCTCAGGATTAGTTGCGCCAAGTAAATTTTCTAATTTTACCAGTTTTAGGAGGAAGCCTCTGTCTCTCCTCTCACGCCACCATCTTTAATCATCTGTAATTCTCTTCTAAGAGTTTTATGGTTCCATTAGCTTCTTTCTTGTATCTTTTATTTCTTTGTAAGACTTTTTTTATTGCTAAAGTTTTGTTAGTAATTGCTTATGGAATTATTTTTATAATGGCTACTTTCACACCCTTGTCAGATAATTGCAACACCCATGTTATCTCAGTGTTGGTGTCTGGTTGTTGTCTTTCTTATTTAAGTTGAAGATTGTCTAGTTTTTTGGTATGGTGAGTGGTTTCCATTTCTTCCCAGACATTTTGGGTATTATGTCATGAAACTCTGGATTTAAACCTATTTTAGCCAGACTCCTGTGATACTCTGATGGTAGGCAAAGAGTGTTATCTATTCATTACAGTCAAGTGGAGGTAGAAATCCAGGTTCCTGCTCAACCTCTTTTGGTACAGGAAGAATTATACTGGGGGAAGAGTGAGAGGAGTTTCTGCTGTTGCTGGACGGGAGTGGTCTTCCCAGCTCCCCTTAGTCTTCTCCCATGACCACTCTAGCTGGTTGAAGGAATACCTCATTGCAGCTTCATGTGGCCTCCACTGATACCATACTTGGAAGGAGTTAGTTACCCCTGGAAGGCACTGAAATTCTTGCCTTCCCACTCAGCCTTCTCTTACACCACCCTGGCATGGAGGGGAAGGAATGCCTTATTGCTTTCAGGGGGGATGGAAATCCAGGCTCCCCATGTGGTCTCTACTGACACCATGGAGGGAAGGGGCTCATAGGCTGTCAAAAATGAATGTCTCTCCCCTTACTCGGTGGCCTTTGTTGATGGTAATGAAGGTGGAGCCAGTGTTTTTCATGGTGTTTAATTCGGATAGGTAGTTACTGTCTAAAAATAGTTTCTGTCTTGCTAAGCTACCCAGTTCCTGGTCCTTTGGCTATAGAGAGTTGGCTTTTTCTTAGGGCATTTTTTTGTTTATACCCATTGGTGTTTTCAGGGTGGTAGCTTCTCTAGTACTGAGTGTGAGATATAAAAAGTATGAAGAACGCCTAAGAAATTCACTGCCATGTCTTTCCTTGAGTCCCAAGATCTCTGATTGGCGTGCCTTTTTCTCTTCCCCCTTCAGAGTTTTCTTACTTTTGTTTTATGTCTGATGTACAAGATTTTTAGCTATACTTAGTGAAAGGAATAGAGAAACATGGATCTACTCATTCTTGTCCTAGAGCTAGAATTCAGAATCATTTCTTCTTCTCCATGAGTAGATGAATATCGATGGATATTAGAACTGTTTCCAGTTTGAGGCTCTTACAGAAAAGCTGCTGTAAATGTTCACAAACAGGTTTTGAGTTGACATATGCTAGTCTGTATACTTTCCTTCCTTCTGTTCTTTTTCACCTAAGCCTTCATGTCCATACTTACTGACTTGGAGCAAGAACTCTCTAGTGGTAGCTTTATCTAATCTATTGTTTATTTCTCAACTTTAGAGATATTTTGAATTTGTGGTAGTCTCTGTTTTTCAGTAATGCTGAAGGCATGATTTCACATGCTCCTTTTCTTTGTACTCCTTGCTCCTTAGATTTCTGGAGGGTAGTTGTGGAAAGGTTCATATCCTAGTACTTATTCTCTGGACCTGGAAGCTCCCTCCGGCAGCATTTCCTAAAATTCAGTAAGACTTCCATCCACTGGATCTTTACTACATTCTTACCTGCTCCTGTTTTCACTCCCCTCTAGTTATTTTTCCTTGATCTGTAACTATAAGTGTTTTGCAGGTTCCCTAAACTCTCCTGCTCTTCTCTTCACCCCTCTTATTTATCTGGAGAATCCTAAAATGGATGAACTTAATCCTTTGTCTGCATTCAACCTGTATCTTTTTGTTGCTGTCGAAAACCACATAGACTGGTTTTACTTTAAATTTGTGATCACAAACCTTATACTGGGTACTTATCACTGCCTTGGAGTTTTATTGTGCTTTAACAAACCTGTGAGATTCTCCATCAGTATAAACTAAATTCGTCAAATCTTCCTGAATCCAAATCTCCAAACCTGTCTTGGCAGCTGTCTTTTTTGTCCTTACAGTTTGAAGGCATGCCCCTTCTCTTTTTGGGGATTCTTCGGTCTGAACTCTGGATTCTGTCTGTCTTCCTATTTAGATGCTTTGTTCCTTCACTTATCCCTTCTTCTCTTTCATCGGCTTTACCCTCTCTTTTAGGTTCTCATCTACATGCAAACATGTGCTAGGATCTCCCATCCTAAAAGATATGTCTCCCCAGGCCTCATCTCCACCCCCTCCTCCAGCTACCATCCCTATTCCTCTGCTCTGCTTTGAAGGCAGACTTCTCAAAGTAAAATTTTCTAATAGATACAGGGGTGTGTTTGTGTGTGTGTGTGACATTAGCTCTGTTCATGAGAAGATGTAGAAGCAATATCATCCCAATACCAATTAACATATTAAGTACCCATATCTTTGTTTCTTAATACCATTCTCTAGTTATCATTGTCCAGTAGACTTTCTGTGATGATGGAAATGTTTCTAAACTATCCAAAAATACAGTAGCCACTAGCCATGCATGGCTGTTGAAAACTAGAAGTATGGTTAGTGCAACTAAAATGGATTTTTAATTTTGTCCAATTTTAATAAGTTGAAACTTAAATAGTCACATGTGACTAATGACTACTGTATTAGAACTGCTCCAGTAGAAAGAACCTGGACTTCTTTTTAGCAGTGGCTGATTTCAGGGTTTGTGCAGGGAAAACGTAGGATAAGCTCAGACTGTGGAACCAGAAAGTAAGAAAGTGCTCAAAAAATAATGAAAGCATGCAGAAAGGACCTTAAAGCCAAGTTGAAGGAGTTTTAACTAACCAAATCTAGGACAAATTGAGCATTAAATAATGATAATGATGAATTAAAATCCAGAAGATAAATATCCATAAGCCAATGATGATATATATAAGCAATTAACTGTATGGGGAAGAAGGGAATGCTTTTCTTTGTAGTAGAAGGTAATTAATTAATGTAGGAAAAATGATGGAAATAGAAAATCACCATTGGCAAACACTACAATAATAACACAGGGACAGATAATCTATAGATGCTTAGTCAGTGGGCATAAATATGATGGCAAACAGCATAATTTGCACAATCTAAAATAATTTCCCCACAAGATGTTTGAAAGATACCACCTTCACTGAGTGATGAAAGTTCACATCACTGTAACAAGACAGCCAGTACCTCTTGGTCTGATGCATTGAGAAGGACACCAACATGCATAACCTTAATCTAATCATGAACAAATATAAGACAAATTCAAATTAAGAAATATTATGTTCAAGAATTGGCTAGTACTGACAAAATCATGGGGCAAAGAAGGAAAGGTAAGGAACTGTTTCAGTCAGTTCTGACAGGTCATGTAAGACGTCATGACAGGTAAATGTAACTGCATCCTGGGCCAGAAACAGGACACTAGTGAAATTTGAGTAAGGTCTATGAATTAGTTAATATTATTATTAACTAACATTGTACCAGTGTTAGTTTTCTGTTTCTGTAATTCTATTCTGGTTACACAAAATCGTAACATTGGGTGATGGGGATATAAGAACTCTGTATATTATTTAAATATATAGAGTTTGAAAGTCAGAAATCACTTTAAAATAAAAGTTTTAAAAAAGTTTTCTACACCTTATAGATTCAACACAAGGTCATTTTTCTGAGCTCCAGACTTTCATGTTCACCTGCCCTTTTTGGCAGCTCTACTTTGCTGTCTCACACTATCACAAATTTAAGATTAAACACTGAGGTATCAGTTCTCATCTGTATAGCTGCTCCTCACAGCCTTATTAAATGGTATCTCTATCCACCTAATTGCTCAAACTGGAAATCTGGGAGTCATTTTAAATCTTTTATTCTGTCTCTCCCCCATGTGGGATCCATTTCTTACTGATTCTATAAAATATTTCTTGATGTTTAATGCTATCTACTAACATCATCTTTTTTCAAACTATCAACCATTTCTTACCTTGACTATTTCCATAGTTTCTTAGCTGGTCTTCTATTCTTTACAGTAGCATAGAGCAATCTTTTAAAACATAAATTGCATCATGTCATTTTCCTGCTCAAACATTTAGTAATTGCCCATTTCATTTAATGTAAAATTCAAGCCCCTTATCTTGGCCAACAAGATTCAGGATGTTCTGACCCTGCCTGCCTCTTTCATTTCATCTCGTGGCATGCTTCCTCTTGTTCACATTCTGGCTGGCCTTGTCTCAGTTCCTCAGATGTGACATACCCTTTCAGTTCAGGGATCAACATCTGCTGTTCCTTTTGCCTGGAATCACTTACACCTATTCTTCCAGCTGTTTCCTTCTCATTCTTCAAGTTTCAGCTGAAATGTCACTAATTTTAAAATAGGGCACCCTATTCTTTCTCCTTTATAACACTTACCACTATTTGTAATTATTATTTTTTATTTATTGCTTGTCATCTTTTCCTTCAGGTAGACTCTAAGTCCATGAGGTCAGGAACCATGTTTTTCTTAATCACTTCATTACCTTAATCACATTCATTGCCAGGCACTTAATAGTCACAAAGTCTTTGAAATAATTAAATGAAGAAAATAGTAATAGCATTTGGCTTCTTAAAGGATGAGTATGAAGTGGCTAGTCTAGAAAAAGTCATATATTTTCCCAGAAGAAAAGAGTAATATAGACAAAGTACGGAAGCAAGAAACATGATGAGTGTATGTGTATATAATTAAAAGCAGTTTGAGGCTACCTAGTATATGCAGCTTGAGTCAAAGGTTGGTAATAAACTGGTGAAATAGGCATAGGCTATATCTTGGAGGCTCTTAATGTATCATATAAACCCATGAAACTGGAATATTTTAGACAATAGAGTAATATGGACAAATTTGCATTTTAGATCAGAGTTGACAGCACTTAAGTACAGAAACTGAGAGGTGAATGTGAGTGAATGGTATTAGGGTCACCCAAGTGTAATGATGGATTCTCCATCAGGTATGTAGAAAAGTAGTAGATGTGAGAAAAGAGGGTGGATGAGGAAATATTTAAAGAGTGGAATCACCAAAATTTACTGATTGATTAGATATTGAAAGTGAGGAAGGTGAAGAAATTTAAGTGTGGCTCCTAAATTCCCAGATTGCCTTACTACTAGGTGGAGGTGTTTACGACAGAAAGAAAATACTAGAGGAGGAGCTGCTTTAATAAGAGATGATCATGAGTTGAGTCATAACTGTGCTTGAATACGTAGGTAAAGATTTTCATCAAGCTTTTTGGATATAAAAATATTAAACTGTGGTGAGATCTCATATAGAAATGTAAAGTTGATGGTTGTAGCCATAAGAATAGATGTGATAGAAGAAATAGGCTTAGAGGGAGGTTATATAGTGTAAGAAGAGCAGTTGACTGACAACAGATCCAGCAGGAGGTGGAAATGCATGGTGAAGAAAACATGAAGGAGACAGATAGGTGATAAGAGAAAATTAGGAGAGTCAGGGCCAAGGAAACCAAGAGAGAAGAAGGTTTCAAGGAGAGAGTGATTCAGAAGTATTGTATGCAGCCAAGAAGTCCAGTAAGAAGAGCCCTGAAAAATTTGGATAGCCTTTGACACTTAGGGGGTCTTAATGAGAAGAGTTACATAGAATGACGAATGTAGAAATAACTAGATGTCAGTAGGGTGAGGAGTAAATAGGAGGTAGAGAAATTGGAGACATACAGAAAAATTAGATAGGTACAGAATGACATGAGGTCCAGGCAATGATTTTTATCTTAGAGGAAGAAACAGGCTAAGGGAAAGAACCTCAGGAGAAGGAGTAGAGACAAATTGAATGCATGGTTCTTTATTGCTAGTATATAATAACAAAAAAATTTTTATCCTATAACTTTATTATATTCACTAATTAATCGTACCAGCTTTTTAATAGATTCCATAGGATTTTGTACATAGACATTGTGTTATCTATGCAATACGGTTCTACTTCTTCCTTTTCAGCCTCAGTACCTTTTATTTCTGTTTCTTGCTTTACTGCACTGGCTTAAACCTCTCCAGTATGATGCTGAATAGAAGTTGTGAGAGGAAACATCCTTGTCTTACTCATTAATCTCAGGGGGAAAGCATTCAGTTTTTCACCCTTAATATGATGTAGCTTGTCCTTTATCAGGTAGTGAAAGTTCTCACGGATGGATATTCAAGTGATATTATGCTTTTTCTGTTTTCATTTGTTAATATGGGGAATTTTGACTGACTGATTTTTGAATGTTAAACCAGCATCCACTTGATCATGTTGTATTATCATTGTTATGTATTATAGAATGGTTATATCCTAGGTAATTAGGAAAATATTTCATAATGTATGTAGCAAATAAAATCTGTATTTAAAATTACTTAAATTTGTCAAAACACGCAATTTTTAAAATGTCTTATGTTTAAAAATTAAGAGCACTTGGGTTCAGGGCAAGATGGTGGCATGAGTAGAGAAACGGAAATCTCCTCCTAAAACCATGTATATTTTTGAAAATACAACAAATACAAGTATTCCTAAAAGAGAAATCAGACAGTACAGTACAACAGCCAGGCTACATCTACACCTGGGAAGACCCAGCGCCTCATGAAGAGGGTAAGATACAAGCCACGGCCCGGCGGGATCCAAGCATGCCCCTAACCCCAGATCCCCAGTGGGAGGAGAGGAGTCAGAGCGGGGAGGGAGAGGGAGCCCAGGACTGCTGAATACCCAGTCCTAGTCATCTATACTGGGAGCGTAGACACACAGTGCGTGGTGTGCTGGATACTAGGGAAACGGAACAGTAAAATCTGCGAGCATGTCCCTGTAGCCAGCGCCCATGGAACAAAAGAAAAGCAAGTGCTTTTTGAAAGTCTTAAAGGGACAGGAGATTACAGCTGGACGAAAGCATCCCAGCATACTCAGCCCAGCAGCTGGGAAGCCAGGGAACTCTGGGTGCCCTAAATCCCTGGGCAGCATTGCAGCTTTGAGGCCCCTCAGGGCGATAAACAGCCTCCCACCCATTCCCCCTCCAGTGCAGCCCTGCGATAGTGGAGCAGCAGCCTGAGGCTGGCCGCGCCCACAGCAGCCACGCAGAGCTGCCTCCCAGGCCAAACTTAGAGGTGTGCAGCTGCCCAGCACAAACTGCTAGGGGTCACCATTCTTGCAGAAAAAGGTGACCAGGAGGCAGGAACGGACCTTGTTTTCCCTGCTGACACATACGCCAACTGCCCAAGACCACCTCTACCACCATGAAAAGGCAGAAAAATTTGATCCAGACCAAAATCACAGAGACATCCTCCCCTGAGAGGGAACCTGGGGAGATAGATTTCATCAATCTTCCTGAAGAAGAATTCAAAATAAAAATCATAACCATGCTGATGGAGCTGCAAAGAAAAATGCAAGAGCTAACTGACAAAGAAGGAAGGGAAGCAACGGAAATAAAACAATCTCTGAAAGGACTTAAAAGCAGAATGGACGAGATGCCAGAGGCTGTTAATGGAATAGAAATCAGAGAACAGGAACACAGAGAAGCTGATGCAGAGAGAGATTGAACGATCTCCAGGAATGAAACAATATTAAGAGAACTGTGTGACCAATCCAAAAGGGACAATATCTGCATTATAGGGGTAACAGAAGAAGAAGAAGAGAGAGAAAACGGGATAGAAAGTGTATTTGAAGAAATAATTGCTGAAAACTTCCCCAAACTGGGGGAGGAAATAGTCGATCAGACCACGGAAGCCCACAGAGCTCCCAACAGAAGGGACAAAAGGAGGACAACAACAAGACATATAATAATTAAAATGGCAACGATCAAAGACAAGGACAATATTAAAGGCAGCTAGAGAGAGAAAAAAGGTCACCTACAAAGGAAAACCCATCAGGCTATCATCAGACTTCTCAGCAGAAACCTTACAAGCCAGAAGAGAATGACACGATATATTTAATTCAATTTAACAGAAGGGCCTTGAACTAAGAATACTGTTTCCAGCATGATTATCATTTAAATATGAAGGAGGGATTAAACAATTCCAAGACAAGCAAAAATTGAGGGAATTTGCCTCACACAAACCACCTCTACAAAGTATTTTAGAGGGACTGCTCTAGACAGAGGCACTCCTAAGACTAAATAGATGTCACCAGAGAAAATAAAATCACAACAAAGAAAGCAGACCAACCAAATACTAAATAAAGGCAAAAAATAAAATCAACTGCTCACAAAAGCAGTCAAAGGAAACAAAAAAGAGCACAGAATAAAACACTTAACATATAAAGAATGGAGGAAGAGGAATAAGAAGGGAGAGAAATAAAGAATCATCAGACTGTGTTTATAATAGCTCAATAAGCGAGTTAAGTTAGACGGGAAGATAGTAAAGAAGCTAACCTTGAACCTTTGGTAACCACGAATCTAAAGCCTGCAATGGCAATAAGTACATATCTTTCAATAATCACCCTAAATGTAAATGGACTGAATGCACCAATCAAAAGACACAGAGTAATAGAATGGATAAAAAAGTAAGACCCATCTATATGCTGCTTACAAGAGACTCACCTCAAACTCAAAGACATGCACAGACTAAAAGTCAAGGGATGGAAAGATATTCCATGCAAACAGGGAGAAAAAAGCAGGTGTTGCACTACTAGTATCAGACAAAATAGACTTCAAAACAAAGAAAGTAACAAGAGATAAAGAAGGACATTACATAACAATAAAGGGGTCAGTCCAACAAGAGGACATAACCATTATAAATATATATGCACCCAACACAGGAGCACCAGCATATGTGAGACAAATACTAACAGAACTAAATGAGGAAATAGAATGCAATGCATTCATTTTAGGAGACTTTAACATACCACTCACTTCAAAGGATAGATCCACTAGACAGAAAATAAGTAAGGACACAGAGGCACTAAACAACACACTACAATAGATGGACCTAATAGACATCTATAGAACTCTACATACAAAAGCAACAGGATACACATTCTTCTCAAGTGCACATGGAACATTCTCCAGAATAGACCACATACTAGGCCACAAAAAGAGCCTCAGTAAATTCAAAAAGACTGAAGTTCTACCAACCAACTTCTCAGAACACAAAGGTATACAACTAGAAATAAATTGTACAAAGAAAGCAAAAAGGCCCACAAACACATGGAGGCTTAACAAAATGCTCCTAAATAATCAATGGATCGATGACCAAATTAAAATAGAGATCAAGCAATATATGGAAACAAATGACAACAACAACACAAAGCCCCAACTTCTGTGGGGTGCAGCGAAAGCAGTCTTAAGAGGAAAGTATATAGCATATTTAAAGAAGGAAGAACAATCCCAAATGAATAGTCTAATGTCACAATAATCACAATTGGAAAAAGAAGAACAAATGAGGCCTTACGTCAGCAGAAGAAGGGACAGAATAAAGATCAGAGAAGAAATAAATAAAATTGAGAAGAATAAAACAATAGATAAAATCAATGAAACCAAGAGCTGGTTCTTCGAGAATATAAACAAAATAGATAAGCCTCTAGCCAGACTTAGTAGGAGAAAAAGAGAATCAACACACATGAACAGATTCAGAAACAAGAAAGGAAAAATCACGACAGACCCACAGAAATACAAAGACTTATTAGAGAATACTATGAAAACCTATATGCTAACAAGCTGGAAAACCTGGAAGAAATGGACAACTTCATAGAAAAATACAACCTTCCGAGACTGACCAAGGAAGAAACAGAAAATCTAAACAGACCAATTACCAGCAACGAAATTGAAGCAGTAATCACAAAACTACCCAATGAGCAAAACCGCCAGGCGAGGTGAATTTACCTCGGAATTTTATCAGACATACAGAGAAGATATAATACCCATTCTCCTTAAAGTTTTCCAAAAAATAGAAGAGGAGGGAATACTCCCAAACTCATTCTATGAAGCCAACATCACCCTAATACCAAAACCAGGCAAAGACCCCACCAAAAAAGAAAATTACGGACCAATATCCCTGATGAACATAGATGCAAAAATACTCAACAAAATATTAGCAAACCAAATTCAGAAATATGTCAAGAGAATCATACACCATGACCAAGTGGGAATCATCTCAGGGATGCAAGGATGGTACAACATTACAAAATCCATCAACATCATCCACCACATCAACAAAAAGGACAAAATCCACATGATCATCTCCATAGATGCTGAAAAAGCATTTGACAAAATTCAACATCCATTCATGATAAAAACTCTCAACAAAATGGGTATAGAGGGCAAGTACCTCAACATAATAAAGGCCATATATGATAAACCCACAGCCAACATCATACTGAACAGTGAGAAGCTGAAAGCTTTTCCTCTGAGATCGGGAACAAGACAGGGATGCCCACTCTCCCCACTGTTATTCAACATAGTATTGGAGATCCTAGCCACTGCAATTACCCAAACCAAAGAAATGCAAGGAATCCAGATTGGTAAAGAAGAAGTTAAACTGTCACTATTTCCAGATGACATGATATTGTATGTAAAAAACCCTAAAGACTCCACTCCAAAACTACTAGAACTAGTATCTGAATGCAGCAAAGTTGAGGATACAAAATTAATACACAGAAATCTGTGGCTTTCCAATACACTAACAATGAACTAATAGAAAGAGAAATCAGGAAAACAATTCCATTCACCATGGCATCAAAAAGAATAAAATACCTAGGAATAAACATAACCAAGGAAGTGAAAGACCTATACCCTGAAAACTACAGGACAGTCTTAAGAGAAATTAAAGAGGACACTAAGAAATGGAAACTCATCCCCTGCTCTTGGCTAGGAAGAATTAATATTGTCAAAATGGCCATCCCATCTAAAGCAATATACAGATTTGATGCAGTCCCTATTAAATTACCAACAGCATTCTTCAACAAATGACCAAATAGTTCAAAAATTCATATGGGAACAACAAAGACCCCAAATAGCCAAAGCAATCCTGAGAAGGAAGAATGAAGTGGTGGGGATCTCGCTCCTCAATATCAAGCTCTACTACAAAGCCATAGTAATCAAGACAATTTGGTACTGGCACAAGAACAGACCCACAGACCAGTGGAACAGAATAGCATCTCCAGACATTAACCCAAACATACATGGTCAATTAATATACAATAAAGGAGCCATGGGCATACAATGGGGAAATGACAGTCTCTTAAACAGTTGGTGCTGGCAAAACTGGATAGCTACATGTGAGAGAATGAAACTGTATCATTGGCTAACCCCATACACAAAAGTAAATTCGAAATGGATCAAAGACCTGAATGTAAGTCATGAAACTATAAAACTCTTAGAAAGAAACAGGCAAAAATCTCTTGGATATAAACATGAGCGACTTCTTCATGAACATATCTCCATGGGCAAGGGAAAAAAAGCAAAAATGAACAACTGGGACTATATCAAGCTGAAAAGCTTCTTTGTATACAGTGAAGGACACCATCAATAGAACAAAAAGACATCCTACAGGGGCGGAGCCAAGATGGCGGCGTGAGTAGAGCAGTGGATATCTCCTCCCAAAAACACATAGAGCTATGAAAATATAACAAAGAAAAATCTTCCTAAAATAGAGACCACAGGACACAGGACAACATCCAGACCACATCCACACCTGCAAGAACCCAGCGCCTTACGAAGGGGGTGAGGAAGGCCACAAACCAACAAGAAGGGAAGCTCTTCCAGCGGTCACTTGTACCAGCTCTGCACACTATCTCTATCACCATGAAAAGACAAAACTACAGGCAGACAAAAATCACCGAGACAACACCTGAGAAGGAGACAGACCTAACCAGTCCTCCTGAAAAAGAATTCAAAATAAAAATCATGAACATGCTGACAGAGATGCAGAGAAAAATGCAAGAGCAATGGGATGAGATGCAGAGAAAAATGCAAGAGCAATGGGATGAAGTCTGGAGGGAGATCACAGATGTCAGGAAGGAGATCACAGAAGTGAAACAATCCCTGGAAGGGTTTATAAGCAGAATGGATAAGATGCAAGAGGCCATTGAAGGAATAGAAGCCAGAGAACAGGAATGTATAGAAGCTGACATAGGGAGAGATAAAAGGATCTCCAAGAATGAAACAACACTAAGAGAACTATGTGACCTAGCCAAAAGGAATAATTCGTATTATAGGGATACCAGAAGAAGAAGAAAGAGGAAAAGGGATAGAAAGTCTCTTTGAAGAAATAATTGCTGAAAACTTCCCCAAACTGGGGGAGGAAATAATCGAACACACCATGGAATTACACAGAACCCCCAACAGAAAGGATCCAAGGAGAACAACACCGAGACACATAGTAATTAAAATGGCAAGGATCAAGGACAAGGAAAGAGTTTTAAAGGCAGCTAGAGAGAAAAAGGTCACCTATAAAGGAAAACCCATCAGGCTAACATCAGACTTCTCGACAGAAACACTACAGGCCAGAAGAGAATGGCATGATATACTTAATGCAATGAAACAGAAGGGCCTTGAACCAAGGATACTGTATCCAGCACGACTATCATTTAAATATGATGGCGGGATTAAACAATTCCCAGAAAAGCAAAACCTGAGGGAATTTGCTTCCCACAAACCACCTCTACAGTGCATCCTACAGGGACTGCTCTAAATGGGAGCACCCCTAAAAAGAGCACAGAACAAAACACACAACATATGAAGAATGGAGGAGGAGGAATAAGAAGGGAGAGAAGAAAAGAATCTCCAGACAGTGTATATAACAGCTCAATAAGCAAGCTAAGTTAGGCAGTAAGATACTAAAGAAGCTAACCTTGAACCTTTGGTAACCACGAATCTAAAGCCTGAAATGGCAATAAGTACATATCTCTCAATAGTCACCCTAAATGTATGGGGGTTCATCAAAATGCTCAAAACAGACCTACCATTTGACCCAGGAATTCCACTCCTAGGAATTTACCCTAAGAATGCAGCAATCAAGTTTGAGAAAGACAGATGCACCCTTATGTTTATCGCAGCAGTATTTACAATAGCCAAGAATTGGAAGCAACCTAAATGTCCATCGGTAGATGAATGGATAAAGAAGATGTGGTACATATACACAATGGAATACTACTCAGCCATAAGAAGTGGAAAAATCCAACCATTTGCAGCAACATGGATGGAGCTGGAGAGTATTATGCTCAGTGAAATAAGCCAAGCGGAGAAAGAGAAATACCAAATGATTTCACTCATCTGAGGAGTATAGGTACAAAGGAAAAACTGAAGGAACAAAACAGCAGCGGAATTACAGAACCCAAAAATGGACTAACAGGTACCAAAGGGAAAGGAACTGGGGAGGATGGGTGGGCAGGGAGGGATAAGGGGGGGGGGAGAAGAAGGGGGGTATTAAGATTAGCATGCATGGGGGGGAGTGAGAAAGGGGAGGGTGGGCTGCACAACACAGAGAGGACAAGTAGTGACTCTACAACATTTTGCTAAGCTGATGGACAGTAACCGTAATGTGGTTTTTAGGGGGGACCTGATATAGGGGAGAGCATAGTAAACATAGTATTCTTCATGTAAGTATAGATTAAAAATTTAAAAAAAAAAAGAAAAAAAGAAAGAAAGAAAAGGGGGATTACTCCTTGATAGGATAAAACTATTGGTAAATCAAAGATCAATGCATGCTTTAAATATCCTTAATGTTGATCACTTAAAGGGTGTCAGATGATCAGCTATGGAGGTACTCTTTTCTGATAATATTCCTTTCTCTTAATAAAAAAAAAAAAAAAAGCAGCTACTGTGTGCTGACCTCCAATGAGTTCTGCACAGTGGTATAGAGGGCATGTCAAAGTGTGGGCAAAGGGTCTGTTTGTTTCTATGCAGAAGATCAAGGCCTAGCTTGGATACCCAGAAAATGAACTAAGATACGATATGAGGAGGAGCTTCCGGCATCAGCACTCTCTGGAGGACTTGTGCCGGGGGATGATCATCAAAAAGCCTCCACAGGGATCCGGATGACGCTGCGGTTGTGGCTGCATCCAGCCCACCGTCTCCTGTACTTGCCATAGGAATGAAGAGGGAGATGTCTAGGCTGGTATGTGCATACAGTGAGACAACGAATTTGACCGGATCTGTACTGTTGGAACTCAACCAGGAGTTGGGAGGGGTGCAAGGTGTAGCACTCCAAAATCTTATGACTATAGACTATCTACGGTTAAAAGAACATATGGGATGTGAACAGATCCCAGAAATGGGCTGCTTTAATTTGTCTGATTTCTCTCAGACTGTTCAAGTACAGTTGGACAATATCCATCATATCATAGACAAATTTTCACAAATGCCTAGGGTGCCTAAATGGTTTTCTTGGCTTCACTGGAGATGGATGGTAATTATAGATTTGCTTTGTTTATGTCACCGTATTCCTATTATGTTAATATGTGTGTGCAAATTAGTTAGTAGTTTAAAACCTATACATACTTAAGGTACTCTACAAGAAGATATGTCAAAGAAATAATCAATCCTCCTATGTTTCCTTCCATATGCTACATCTGTAGCTTTTCTTCTTTCTTCCTAATTACAACCCTTAAATAGAATTCGTGCCTCATATCGAAGTTACCGAGCATCATAATTCCTCCAGGTGGTAAAGATACCTCGAGACAAGTGCTGGGCATAGAAGCCACAGGGCATAAATCTGCAAAGAAGTGAAAAGCTAACCTTTGCAAACAATATGGCTTCTCTCTCACTAACCAACTTTACATGTCCCTGTATGGCCCCGGAAGATGACTGGTTAGCCAGAGACGGGTAAGATTCCTCAAGGGAGGAACAACCTAAGACAGGCACAGTCGCAGGGGGGCCATCAGGTGAGAATTTGGGGATCAACAGAGGTGAGGCTCACAACCTCACCCCCCCTGCTTTGAGAGAAATCTTCTGCATCCGTGGATGTTTTGCTGTCCTTGTCTAGCCTGGATTAATACTTAGTCCATAGGCACACACCTGATCATCTGATCATCCACATTTGCCCTCTTACAGCACTAAACTATGTTTTCTACCTTTATCTTGCATCTACCTACCACTTCAGCATTTTATTAAAAATAAAAGTAATAATAATAATAAAGGGAGAAATGTGGGATGAACATATAAATCAAGTACAAAAATCAAACGAATATTCATATTTGACCTGATTGTTTATAGGTCATAATGCGTGATCAAAACCGAAAGTTTCTGTGATGAATGCCCTTGTACTGTTCACCATGTAAGAATTCATTCACTATGTAAGAATTCATTCACCATGTAAGAACTTGTTCGTTATGCTTCAGAAGATTGGAGACTGACGAGAATTAGGCCTGAGATGGATTAATGATTGTACATTGAGCATTGACCCCCCCTATACTGAATTTTATTGTTGTTAACAACCATTTGATCAATAAATATGAGAGATGCCCTCTCCAAAAAATAAAAAAGACATCCTGCAGTATGGGAGAAAATATTTATAAATGACAGATCCGATAAAGGCTTGACATGCAAAATATATAAAGAGCTCACGCACCTCAACAAACAAAACGCAAATAATCCAATAAAAAAGTGGGCAGAGTTGCGGAACCGACAGTTCTCCAAAGAAGAAATTCATATGGCCAATAGACACATGAAAAGATGCTCCACATCGCTTGTCATCAGAGAAATGCAAATTAAAACCACAATGTGGTATCACCTCACACCAGTAAGGATCGCCACCATCCAAAAGACAAACAACAACAAATGTTTGTGAGACTGTGGAGAAAGGGGAACCCTCGTACACTTCTGGTGGGAATGTAAATTTGTTTACCCATTGTGAAAAGCAATATGGAGGTTCCTCAAATGCTCAAAGTTGAAATACCATTTGACCCAGGTATTCCACTTCTAGAAATTTTCCCTAAGAATACAGCAACCCAGTTTGAAAAAGACCGATGCACCCCTATGTTTATTGCGGTACTATTTACAATAGCCAAGAAATGGAAGCAACCTAAGTGTCCATCAGTAGATGAATGGATAAAGAAATGTGGCACATATACACAATGGAATATTATTCAGCCATAAGAAGAAAACAAATCCTACCATTTGCAACAACATGGATGGAGCTAGAGGGTATTATGCTCAGTGAAATAAGCCAGGCAGAGAAAGACAAGTACCAAATCATTTCCCTCATATGCGGAGTATAAGAACAAAGAAACACTGAGGGAACAAAACAGAAGCACAGTCACAGAACCCAAGAATGGACTAATAGTTACCAAAGGGAAAAGGACTGGGAAGGATGGGTGGGAAGGGAGGGAGGGATAAGGGTGGGGAATAAGAAAGGGGGCATTATGATTAGCATGTACAGTGTTTGGGGACATGGGGATGTTTGTGCAACATAGAGAAGACAAGTACTGATTCTATAGCATCTTGCTTCTCTCATGGACAGTGACTGTAATGGGATTTGTGCCGGGGACTTGGTGAAGGGGGGAGCCTAGTAAAGACAATGTTCCTCATGTAATTGTAGATTCATGATACCAAAAAAAAAATTAAGGGTACTTTGATGAGTTTTATAGATTCATACTCATTCTTGTTGTACCTTATGGATGTTGTTTTGGTTTGTGGATTTTCTTATAGAAGTCTTTGTATATCAAAGTGCACTTTTCTCAGTTTTTATACTTCTTAAAATCAGTGAATTTCTATAATTAAAATTTTGTACAATTAGTGTTTCCATGAGGAGATTTGGTATTACAAGAAGAGTAATATAATATTTTCATTCACAGTGGGAATATATAAGGATGGTACACTTTAGAAATACGGTAAGAACGTAGAAATTGAATCTTGGTCCTTTTTTTATAAGTCATATTATCTCTTTAGCTTTACTTTGCTACTTTCTCACATAACCTTTTTGAGCTTTACTTTATTCTTTAAAATGGCATGACGATACTCATCTCAGAGGCAGTTGTAAGAATTAGAGTACATTTTGTGAAAATATGCAGTGAACTGCAAACACTGTAAAAATCAGGTATCATTTTGAGGTTTAGCATGGGAACAAGTTTCAAACAGTATGTAGTTGGAAAATTTGACTGTACCTAAGCCTAACATTAGTAACCAGAATTTTTGTCTTAGCCTGTGTTTTCTTTGTTTAGTTTCAGACATTCTTAACATTTGTCTTTACTTGGCAGCATACCATTTGCACTTAACCCACGTGTGTGATCTGTGGGTAGTGAAGAGAAATAAGGACGTAACTCCATAATCCACATCTTTGAACAAAGAATATTTTTCATCAGTGTTCATGAGTTTCTCTTACATATTAGGATATGCAGACCCTTAGTGGTAAACTAAGTTCATGAACTCAGTAATATTGAGTGAGGAAATTTGAGTACATCATTAAGTCAGATTCTGTGTTCTAACTACCAGTGACAATTACCTGTGGATTGGATTAGATGACCTTGGTTTTTATGGTCTAAAACATTTTCTACATAATGTTGCAGGAGCTGTACTGAGAATCAGAATAAAAGGCTACGGAATTGTGTGAGGCTTACCGTCTGTTTCTGAATCAAGATTTTAGGTGGAAACCACAACTGTTTCCTTGTTTCTCATTCATGCTTTAGCAGAGGATATGATGCCATACATCTGGCTCGGTTTGTAGTTTGTCCTTTAAGGTTCACACTGTTTTCTTCCCCTGCTTTGAAGCACGGCAGTTTTGATGTATTATCAAACCACAAAATGTACTTTTTGGATATTAAGTGGGGTAATGTGTGCTAAATATTATTTGGTACTCTCGGTACTGATTGTAGCATTCTTGTTTTTTCTTCCTTTGGAAATATAGCATAAGTAAATAAGTGCATAGGAAAACAATATAACCCTTTGAATATATTATGTTTTAAGGTGTTTTATGTTAAGTTGAATATGACATGTTAATTTTCTCTTATTCTTCCTTAGCATCAAGGCATGTCATGGGTTGCCTCTCATAAATGGACAAAGCTGTGACCCTTATGCAACAGTTTCTCTTGTGGGCCCTTCTAGGTAATGTTTATTGAATTACTATTATATTTTTAAGTCTTACAGTTTGATTTAAGAATTACAAAGTTAATGTTCTAGAACAAATACTAAATAATTATTATGACACAAAGTAATGAGTGTTTTGGAAGAAAAATCTTCAGTGAGTTCTGTCATATACTTGCAAACAACCAAGTGCTGTTTTCATAGAAAGAAGAAGGGTTCCATTTCAAATGTGCCAGACTTGTAAACTGTGAAAGGGAACATAGGTTTTATAGCAGTTAAAATATACTTTAAAACATAAACTTGACCTTCTTCATTCATCATCAGCATCCCTACTTTCAAATGTCTTTAATTTTATACAGATAAAATCCTATTTTAATAAATGGTAGCCCAGAATAACAAAGACAGTTTCCATATTCCTATCTGGAAAGCAATTCTGGACTATAAATGCCTTTACTATTCATGGCATTTGCTTTACAGAGCAAATTCCAAGCTGTAGACAAACTGCTGAATTACCAGAACATGATGAAGTGCACCATATCATTGCTTTAAATTACTTAAGTTTAAGTAATTTAAATTTAATAAATGGAAAAACCTATTGCATTTTGTATTTTATAACTTCATTATGGTTTCTTTCAGCAGAGCACAATATTCCCTCTACGCGAATATGTGTGTTTACACACACACACACACACACACACACACACACATACACACAACCCTCCCCTTTTCTCCTTGTCCTAAGATCTCTAGGTGGTCCTGTTTTCTAGAAAATCTATAGTTAGTCACTTTCTATTTTCATATATGTATATAAAGTACCTAACACCATGCCTGATACTTAACTGGGTGCTCAAACAATGGTATGCTATTATTATTTTAGATGGTTTTAAATTTCAAAACATACTCAATCCTATAACATCTATGCTGTCAAAATGATTTAGTTTTGCATTTTAAAAATGTTTAACCTAGTGGAGCTGTTTTGTTTTTTATTTTTGTTTATAATCTGTACCTGATAGACAAAATATTTAGTGTAATTGTTTAGTAATACATAGATAGAAACAATTTGGCATATGAATTTGTTTTAAAAAGTCACTATCGTTTTTGATACTGTATTATAGCTTTTTAAGATGTTAGTTAGCCTTGGGGGAGGTGAGGAAAGGCTGCATGGGACTTAGCCATGCATTTCTTTGCAACTTCCTCTGAATCTATAATTACTTCAAAATAAAGTTTTAAAAAAGTGGCAATACTACTGAGCTCAGAAGTAAACTGAGTTAGAATGCGTTTGTGTTCCTTCGGTATTTTTCAACATTAAGGTATTCTGAATCTCACTGTCTTCCTTCTACCATTTATTCTGGGTTGCCTTTATAATAGAATGTATTGTTAAAAATCCCTGAAGTAAGCTTGGCAGTCAGTCTAGTATAGCCATAAAGAATAATATAATCTTGGAATATACTTGATATACAAAACTTATGTATTCTTTGATAGGAGTTTTTAGAGACACCTCATTTTTTTTCTCCAAGTAGTACTTAAACCTAGTCTTCCTTGAGTCATCTTAACAGTTAAAGAGGTCAGGCTCCCTGTTTGGAAATAGCATGTTTTATAATTGTGTACTGTTAAGTTCTACAAGGTAAAACTCTACCACATTGGAACAGGAATGACCAAAAGAAGACAAAAGTAAAGAAGAAAACAAGCAATCCTCAGTTTAATGAAATCTTTTATTTTGAGGTAACTTTTTCCTTTGTTTAAATGTTAACAGTGAATATTTAATATTGAATGCTGATTTACTTTTCCATACTACAGCCATAGTAATCCTTTTATCAACTAAAGCAACTAAGCATTTCTTTCCTGAAGGCAGTAGAACCATGGTGTAATGCTGTGGAGACCCAATATATAAAAGCAATAAAGACAGAGCTTTGATTGATTTGTGGATGGAGTGGTCTAGGGTCACACAAACTCCCTAGTCATCCTCAATATCATACCCTCCTTCACACACACACACACCGAAGTTATCCAGCCCCCAACCTAACACAGTGGCCACAGGACTCTTCTTCAGAGTACTGTTTAAAAAGCACTAGTGAAGTAACTATGGTATCACTTTGTATATCTGAGTTCTGTTCCAGTTGATTTTGAACAAATCACTTATTGTGAGACTTAGGTTTCTTATCTTGTGAAAGGATAGTTTTGTGAGAGAAAACAGCAGCCCTACCTAACTCAGTTTTTAAAAGGCCCAAATGTTAGAATGCTTTGAGACTATAAAGTGCTGTATGATTAAGTCCCTATTATTATGGTCTTTTTAGCTAATTCACTCTGGACACATGCTTATGTTCATAGCTATCTTCAGCTGCCTTGAATACAGTTCCTTAAATGCATTTGGAGTTCTGTACTATGGAGCATTTGTTAAGTCCTTTTTCATATTATTTGAAAACTATAGAAAAAAATTGAAACTCTCTATTCTAAAAGATTGTGTTCTAATTCTGTAGAACAAGTTGCAACTGAGATTAACATGTAGCGAAGATGTGAAAAAGTTACATTTTGTGCTTTTTGTTCTTTTGTATGTTTTTCATGATATTTTAAAGTGAAGAGAGTCAAGATACATCTAGCCATGCCTGATTACTCTGCTTTAATAAGGGAACATAGTTTGAAGAAAATGCCAAAATTGCAGTAGTAAGAATTGTAGCGGTAGAGGCAAAGGAGGAAGAAAAACTAAAGAAAATGTACCAATATGAGACATTGCCATTTCCTGGCTAAGTTCTTAGTTTAGTTGTTCCGCATTTATTAATGGTATTAAATCTAGCCTGGAGAAAACAAAGAGGCAACTTGCAGTAAACAGATGGCTTTGAAAGTCAAGGCCTGACCTACTTGCTGTATCCAAACATACCTATTAGGTCTTGAAACATTCATTCAAAAGGCCCTTCCTTGAGCTGATTGTAAAGATAAGATTCAATCTCTGTCTTCTAGCTGGAACAAGAGATGCAAAGCATGCACACTGGTGCATCCATGCAGCACAGCAGATACTGGGGTGGTCAGACGAGCTCCACTCCAGCTGAATTAACTCAGAGCAGGGAGAACATTAGAGAGAAGGAACATTTTGAGCAGAATAGAGACAGAAAAAGAGAAATTTACACCCAAATAGCAATTAGTGATTTGATTGGAACATTGGGGTAAGGGAATAATGGGAACTAAGCTTAAACAAGTAGAGTAGAACCCACTAATGAAAAGCCTTGAGTGTCTGGCCAAGGGCTTGTATATTAAGCCATTAATGTTTTTGGTCCTGAAGAGATAAGAATAATGCAGTGTTTTGGGAAGAATTAACTGTATCTGTGGGCCAGATGGCTGAGAGAGAATAGAGATCAAGAGACTATTGTAGTTCAAAGTGTTTAAAAAAAAAAAAAGAAGGGGTGGATCTGGTCCAAGAGAGTAGCATGGAAATAAAGAGGAAGGGACAGTTGAGGAGGAAACTGTAAAGGGCAAGATAATTGGTTATAGAAAAAAAGACACAGGGAGAAACCAGATGTCCTCAAGGTTTCAAATCTGGAAAAATAGAAAAGAAGAAAGAAAACATAAGTGGTTCAGTTTGGGTCATGATGAGCTTGAGGTCTGACATGCAACATCTTCCAGTAGGCAGCTCATGACCAAAACTTAAGAAGGGTGATGGTTGTAGATACAGACTCAAGATTTGCTTTCAGAGTCAAGAACGCCAAGGGAGTGCAGATATACAAGAAAGAAGAAGAGTGAAAAAGCTCAGTTTTGCCGCTTATTAATGGTATTCAACTTGAGCATGTCTCTTAATTTCTGTACTTTAAGCTTCCTCATTTTCACGATGAGGATAGTAAATCTAGCCCTGCCTGCTTCAGACAGCCTTCTGATGAGCAAAGGAGATAATGGATATGAAAGCACTTTGCAGTTTCTTAGAACAAAATAAAAGAATAAATCCTTTGAAAAAATTTATATTTATAGGTTCTGAGGAAGAAGGGGTCCTAGAGAAAAGCAAAGAGAACAGAAGGTTGCCAGGATAGTGCCTGGGTAAACCAAAACATGAGTGTTTCTGGGAAAGGAGATACAGTTTTGTGATTAGTTGTTCAGATACAGGGGTCAAGGAAGGTGAAAACTAAGAATTAATCATCAGACTTGGTGATTAAGAGACAGGTTTTAGGAGGGTGATCTGTAAGGAAGCTAGATTATAAAGAGTTACTGTAGTGAGTGGGTGGTGAGGAAGTGGAGGCTGTGAGAATGGATTATAGTTTTGAGATACTTATCTGTGAAAGAAAAGAGATAGGAAGACCATAATTTAAGGGAATAATTTTTCTTAGACTTGAGTGAGGTGAACAAGCTCGTAAAGGAAGCTGTAATTAAAATAGATTGAATGCTTGCTGCATGCTTACTGCATACTGTGTGGAGGTAGAGTAGTCTTAGAAAAGAGGAGGATCATTTCATTCTCTTTTTTTTAAAAAGAATTAGAAAACTCACTGATTAGAAGAACCTCTGTGGGGATGGACATGTTCAGCTCGATGGTAGTTGAGGAAGTTCTTCTCAGTGGCCTTGATAATTTCAGTAAAAATGTGAAAAGGAAGTGTGCGGGTGGAATTGATATCTTTATAAATGTGGGAATGCCTTCATATAGTTCTCAGCATGTGCAGCTTCCCTGAAATAGAACACTTTTACTCTTTGAGTCACCAACAGAATATGTATGAGCCAGAGAACCTAAGATAGCTGTATATCAAGTTGATAAGAAGAGTATGGAGACAAGATTGCTTTTGATATTTTTATACCACCTTATAACCTATCTTTCCTTAGCTTTTGGGGAAAATATTACCTAGGCATTTTCCTCTGTTCATAATAAACATAGCTTATTAACATTTTAGGGATGATAATTTTTGAAATTCATCTAAGAAAAAGAGTCTTAAAAAATTTTTTTTTTTACTAAAATGTTTTATTTATAGGTAACCAGATCCAGTAGTTATACCAGAAAGTCCCAATTCCAGGTAGAAGAGGAGGACATTGAAAAGCTAGAAATTAGGTATGTATCTCGGGGTTTTACAGAATTGCTTTTTTTGGTGCCAAAAGAAAATCCTAAATTTAACTGAAAAAGATGAACCGAGCTTAATAGCATTCTCTTTAGCAAGTGTGTATCTAATTAAATCCAAGTCATCTTTTCAGTCTGATTTCTTTGCAGAAATAGTCAAGGTATATTTATTTTATAAATAAAGATGACCTGATTTTCACCTATTTTGTTATATTTTTAATTTTTCCCAAATTTAATTTCTCCTTAAAATTCTGAATCATATAGCATAATGGATGCAAAGAATATGTAGAAAATTATTTATATATTAGCCAATTTAGAAATAATTTTTTTATTCTTCTTAACATATCTGCTGTCTAACAGACATTTCAGTGAGGTAAGAAGTCTCGTAAGATAATTAAACAGGTGCATGTGTTTGAAGTTTGTGCTATTTTTAGGTCTTTATCTGCTGTTTGGGAGGGAAAGTTTTGTAAATGCATGTGTAGGTGTGGTGTTAACAGTGTGTTCAGCTAAAGGGTGTATTATTCATATGTTTGGAATGATCAGGTAATGTACTTTCTATATCACCTATCTTTACAAATTAACTGGTTCTAATTGAGAAAGAAACTGTAATTTGTGTTGGTTTCTTTCTTTAAATTCAGCTAAGTAACTCTGTAGTTTTTACTGCTACAGGTTACAGTAAAGCCTAGACTTTGAAACTAAGAAACTCTGAAGTGCTTTCTTTTAGAGGATTTAAAATAGTTACTTTCTGTGTTTAAAAGCTACAGCAGTATTTTTTGCTTCCTTAGTTTAGGTAGTGAGGTATATGACAATGCTAACATCTCTTACTTTAAGCATGTAAAATTAATGTGATAATACAAAGTAATTTGAAACTGTTTGTTGGTGTGTATTCTCATAAGCATTGTTTACAGAAAATAAAGTCAGTTTTAAATTTTCAGGATTGACTTGTGGAACAATGGAAATCTGGTCCAAGATGTTTTCCTAGGTGAGATTAAGGTTCCTGTGAATGTGTTAAGAAATGATTCTTCTCATCAAGCCTGGTAAGAAGACAAACAGTCTAGTGATCTCTGTAGTAGGTCATCCTTTTTAATACACTATATGCAAATAAGTGCTTGCTATAAGCATTTTCAATTTGCAGGGAAATAAACCAAGTCATTAGCATTAATTGATTAATCATTAATTAATTGTTGCAAAATTTAAGTATATTGAATGTTTTGTGACTTTACCTCTGGTACTGAGATATAAGAACTGAATTGTCTAGGAATATTTTTCTAGGATTGTCTACAATATTTTTCTAATTGTTTAGGATCATTGTTCAAAAACTAAATCTTAACTCTAAGGAAAAGGGAAGACAGTTAAAATATTACTTAAGTGTTGCCCATGTGAGAAGATGCCTGGTTACATATCAACATCTGTAGTTCAGAAGATTGATGATCATGGGAACTATGGATGTTTGAAATCAAAGGGTTTATTATAGGAAATCAGCTTTTTACTGTAGGGTATCACCACACTCCCTTGAAACGCACTGCAGATGGCCCTGATGTTGTTTTCTGAATGTCTACAGTTTACATGGAGTTGAGCTGATAACACTTAAAACGCTTCTCAGGAGCTCTGTGGTAGTTCAGTAATGGTTACAATATTATATTTTCATGACTTTAATAATATTAAACTGATGTTAAATTAAACCTAGTGTTCAGACATTAAATTGATGTTAGTTTCTTTAGCAGAATCAGTGTGAAACTATTGTTTTTTTCTGCCTATAGAACTTACAAGTACATCTATCCTGTCCCTTCCAAGCCGTAGATTGCCCAGCACCCTTCATGCTAAACTTGGCTTTCAGCTGAGTATAAAAACCACGCCCCTTGACAGGATAAAACTATTGGTAAATCAAAGATCAACAAAAAAAAAAAAAAAAAAAAAAAACCACGCCCTTCTCCTTGCCTTTTAACGCATACTTTTTAAAATTCAGTTTCAGTTGCTTCGAGGAGGAGTTGAAACAGTGTTTAGATGTTTCTTACTGTGGAGCATCAGTCTCATTTGTATTTAAAAGAGACTGCCTCACCTGATTGGCTGTCAGTCAGTCTTCATTTTGGACTTTGGTTCTGAAGCAGTTTCTGTTATGGACTAATTTTAGGCTTTCAAATTTTTCATTTTATTTATTTATTTATAAAACTTTTTTACATTTTTTTTCTTATCATTAATCTACAATTACATGAAGAACATTATGTTTACTAGGCTTCCCCCTTCACAAAGTCCCGCCCCACAAACCCCATTACAGTAAATGTCCATCACCGTAGTAAGATGCTGTAGAATCACTACTTGTCTTCTCTGTGTTGCACAACCCTCCCCATCCCCCCAAACATTGTACATGCTAATCATAATGCCCCCTTTCTTATTCTCAGCCCTTATCCCTCCCTTCTCACCCATCCTTCCCAGTCCTTTTCCCTTTGGTAACTATTAGTCCATTCTTGGGTTCTGTGATTGTGCTTCTGTTTTGTTCCCTCAGTGTTTCTTTGTTCTTATACTCTGCATATGAGTGAAATGATTTGGTACTTGTCTTTCTCTGCCTGGCTTATTTCACTGAGCATAATACCCTCTAGCTCCATCCATGTTGTTGCAAATGGTAGGATTTGTTTTCTTCTTATGGCTGAATAATATTCCATTGTGTATATGTACCACATTTCTTTATCCATTCATCTACTGATGGACACTTAGGTTGCTTCCATTTCTTGGCTATTGTAAATAGTACCGCGATAAACATAGGGGTGCATCGGTCTTTTTCAAACTGGGTTGCTGTATTCTTAGGGAAAATTTCTAGAAGTGGAATACCTGGGTCAAATGGTATTTCGACTTTGAGCTTTTGAGGAACCTCCATATTGCTTTCCACAATGGTTGAACAAATTTACATTCCCACCAGAAGTGTACGAGTGTTCCTCTTTCTCCACAACCTCACAAACATTTGTTGTTGTTTGTCTTTTGGATGGCGGTGATCCTTACTGCTGTGAGGTGATATCTCATTGTAGTTTTAATTTGCATTTCTCTGATGACAAGCGATGTGGAGCATCTTTTCATGTGTCTGTTGGTCATTTGAATTTCTTCTTTGGAGAATTGTCTGTTTAGCTACTCTGCCCATTTTTTAATTGGATTATTTGCTTTTTGTTTGTTGATTTTCATGAGCTCTTTATACATTTTGGATGTCAACCCTTTATCAGATTTGTCATTTATGAATATTTTCTCCCATACTGTAGGATACCTTTTTGTTCTACTGATGGTGTCCTTTGCTATACAGAAGCTTTTCAGCTTGATACAGTCCCACTTGTTCATTTTTGCTTTTCTTTCCCTTACCTGGGCAGATGTGTTCATGAAGAAGTTGCTCATGTTTAAGTCCAGGAGATTTTTGCCTGTGTTTTTTTCTAAGAGTTTCATGTTTTTATGACTTACATTCATGACTTACATTTATGATCCATTTTGAATTTACTTTTGTGTATGGGGTTAGACAATGGTCCAGTTTCATTCTTTTCCATGTAGCTGTCCAGTTTTGGCAGCGCCATCTGATGAAGAGGCTGTCTTTTCACCATTGTATGTCCGTGGCTCCTTTATCATACGTTAATTGACCATATATGTTTGGGTTAATGTTTGGAGTCTCTATTCTGTTCCACTGGTCTGTGGGTCTGTTCTTGTGCCAGTACCAAATTGTCTTGATTACTGTGGCTTTGTAGTAGAGCTTGAAGTTGGGGAGTGAGATCCCCCCCCCCCACTTTATTCTTCCTTCTCAGGATTACTATTGCTTTGGCTATTTGGGGTCTTTGGTGTTTCCATATGAATTTTTGAAATATTTGTTCCAGTTCATTGAAGAATGTTGTTGGTAATTTGATAGGGAATGCATCAAATCTGTATATCGCTTTGGGCAGGATGGCCATTTTGACAATTTTAATTCTTCCTAACCAAGAGCATGGGATGAGTTTCCATTTGTTAGTATCCTCTTTAATTTCTCTTAAGACTGTCCTGTAGTTTTCAGGGTATAGGTCTTTCACTTCCTTGGTTATGTTTATTCCTAGGTATTTTTTTCTTTTTGATGCCATTGTGAACGGAATTGTTTTCCTGATTTCTCTTTCTGTTAGTTCATTGTTAGTGTATAGGAAAGCCACAGATTTCTGTGTATTAATTTTGTATCCTCCACTTTGCTGAATTCAGATATTAGATCTAGTAGTTTTGGAGTAGAGTCTTTAGGGTTTTTTATGTACAATATCATGTCATCTGCAAATAGTGACAGTTTAACTTCTTCTTTACCAATCTGGATTCCTTGCATTTCTTTGTTTTGGCTAATTGCGGTGGCTAGGATCTCCAATACTATGTTGAATAACAGTGGGGAGAGTGGGCATCCCTGTCTTGTTCCCAATCTCAGAGGAAAAACTTTCAGCTTCTCGCTGTTCAGTATGATGTTGGCTGTGGGTTTATCATATATGGCCTTTATTATGTTAAGGTACTTGCCCTCTATACCCAGTATGTTGAGAGCTTTTATCATGAATGGATATTGAATTTTGTCAAATGCTTTTTCAGCATCTATGGAGATGATCATGTGGTTTTTGTCTCTCTTTTTGTGGATGTGGTGGATGATGTTGATCGATTTTCGAATGTTGTACCATCCTTGCATCCCTGAGATGAATCCTACTTGGTCATGGTGTATGATCCTTTTGATGTATGTTTGAATTCGGTTTGCTAATATTTTGTTGAGTATTTTTGCCTCTGCATTCATCTGGTATATTGTTCTGTACTTTTCTTTTTTGGTGGGGACTTTGCCTGGTTTTGGTATTAGAGTGATGTTGGTTTCATAGAATGAGTTTGGGAGTATTCCCTCCTCTTCTATTTTTTGGAAAACTTTAAGGAGAATGGGTGTTATGTCTTCTTTGTATGTCTGATAAAATTCTGAGGTAAATCCATCTGGCCAGGGGTTTTGCTCTTGGGTAGTTTTTTGATTACCACTTCAATTTCGTTGCTTGTAATTGGTCTGTTTAGATTTTCTGTTTCTTCCATGGTCAGTCTCAGAAGGTTGTATTTTTCTACGAAGTTGTCTTTTTCTTCTAGGTTTTCCAGCTTGTTAGCTTATAGGTTTTCATAGTATTCTCTAATAATTCTTTGTATTTCTGTGGGTCTCTCATGATTTTTCCTTTCTCATTTCTGATTCTGTTCGTGTGTGTTGATTCTCTTTTTCTCTCACTAAGTCTGACTAGAGGCTTATCTATTTTGTTTATTTTCTCAAAGAACCAGCTCTTGGTTTCATTGATTTTTTTCTATTGTTTTATTCTTCTCAATTATATTTATTTCTTCTCTGATCTTTATTCTGTCCCTCCTTCTGCTGACATTAGGCCTCATTTGTTCTTCTTTTTCCAATTGTGATTATTGTGACGTTAGACTATTCATTTGGGATTGTTCTTCCTTCTTAAATATGCCTGGATTGCTATATACTTTCCTCTTAAGACTGCTTTCGCTGCTTCCCACCGAAGTTGGGGCTTTGTGTTGTTGTCATTTGTTTCCATATATTGCTTGATCTCCATTTTAATTTGGTCGTTGGTCTATTGATTTTTTAGGAGCATGTTGTTAAGCCTCCATGTGTATGTGGGCCTTTTTGCTTTCTTTGTACAATTTATTTCTAGTTTTATACCTTTGTGTTCTGAGAAGTTGTTTGGTAGAATTTCAGTCTTTTTTAATTTACTGAGGCTTTTTTTGTGGCTTCGTATGTAGTCTATTCTGTAGAATGTTCCATGTGCACTTGAGAAGAATGTGTATCCTGTTGCTTTTGGGTGTAGAGTTCTATAGCATCTCGTTGTCGAATGCTTTTTCAGCATCTATGGAGATGATCATGTGGTTTTTGTCCTTCCTTTTTGTTTCCATATTGTTTATTCTGTTAGGTTGATCTGTTCTAGTGTGTTGTTCAACACCTCTCTGTCCCTACTTATTGTCTGTCTGGTGGATCTGTCCTTTGGAGTGAGTGGTGTGTTGAAGTCTCCTAAGATTATTGCATTCTATTTCCTCCTTTAATTCTGTTACTATTTGTTTCACATATGCTGGTGCTCCTATACTGGGTGCATATAAATTTATAATCGTTATGTCCACTTGTTGGACTGACCCCTTTATCATTATGCAATGTCCTTCTTTATCTCTTGTTACTTTCTTTGTTTTGAAGTCTATTTTGTCTGATACTAGTATTGCAGCACCTGCTTTTTTCTCCCTGTTGTTTGCATGAAATATCTTTTTCCATCCCTTAACTTTTGATCTGTGCATGTCTTTGGGTTTGAGGTGAGTCTTTTGTAAGCAGCATATAGATGGGTCTTACCTTTTTATCCATTCTGGTACTCTTTGCCTTTTGATTCGTTCATTCAGTCCATTTACATTTAGGGTGATTATTGAAAGATATGTTCTTCTTGCTATTGCAGGCTTTAGATTCGTGGTTACCAAAGGTTCAAGGTTAGTTTCTTTACTATCTTACTGTCTACCTTAACTCGCTTATTGAGCAATTTTAAACACTGTCTGATGTTTCTTAATTTCTCTCCCTTCTTATTCCTCCTCCTCCATTCTTTATATGTTAGGTGTTTTATTCTGTGCTCTTTTGTGTTTCCATTGACTGCTTTTGTGAGTAGTTGATTTTATTTTTTGCCTTTAGTTTGTATTTGGTTGGTTTCCTTTCTTTGCTGTAATTATATTCTCTGGTGACATCTATTTAGCCTTAGGAGTGCTCCCATTTAGAGCAGTCCCTCTAAAATACCCTGTAGTGGTGGTTTGTGGGAGGCAAATTCTCCCAACTGTCACTTCTTTGGGAATTGTTTAATCCCTCCTTAGTATCTAAATGATAATCGTGCTGGATGCAGTATCCTTGTTTCTAAGCCCTTCTGTTTCATTGCATTAAATATGTCATGCCATTCTCTTCTGGCCTGTAAGGTTTCTGTTGAGAAGTCTGCTGATAGCCTGATGGGTTTTCCTTTGTAGGTGACATTGTTCCTCTCTCCAGCTACCTTTAAAACTCTGTCCTTGTCCTTCATCTTTGCCATTTTAATTATTATGTGTCTTGTTGTTGTCCTCCTTGGGTCCCTTCTGTTGGGAGTTCTGTGTGCTTCTGTGGTCTGAGCAACTATTTCCTCTCCCATTTTGGGGAAGTTTTCAGCAATTATTTTTTCTATGCCTTTTTCTCTCTCTTCTTCTTTTGGTACCCTGTAGTGCAAGATATTGATGCTTTTGGATTGGTCACACAGTTCTGTTAATATTGTTTGATTTCTGGAGATCCTTTTATCTCTCTCTGTGTCAGCTTTATGCATTTCTGTTCTCTGATTTCTATTCCTTTAATGGCCTTTCGCATCTCATCCATTCTGCTTTTAAGTCCTTCCAGAGATTGTTTTATTTCTGTAGTCTCCTTCCATACTTTATCGGGTAGCTCTTGCATCTTTCCCTGCAACTCCATCAGCATGGTTATGACCTTTATTTTGAATTCTTTTTCAGGATGATTGGTGAAATCTACCCCAGGTTACCTCTTAAGGGAGGATGTCTGTGTGATTCTGGTCTGCATCAAATTCTTCTGCCTTTTCATGGTGATAGAGGTAGTTGTCGGTAGTTGGCATGTGTGTTAGCTGGGAGAACGTCCCTTCTTGCTAGTTTGTGGCATTCCTCTCCTGTGAGAATGGCGACCCCTAGCAGCTTTTGCTGGGCAGCTGCGCACAGACAGGGTCTCTGATTCATGTCCAGCCGCTGTGGAGTAAGCTCCACACGGTTGCTGTGGGCGTGGCCAGCCTCAGGCTGCTTCCCCACTATGGCGGGGCTGTGCCAGAGGCAGAAAGTCAGGAGTCTGTTTATTGCTGTGAGGGGCCTCCAAGCTGCCCTGCTGCCTTGGGGATTAGGACACCTAGTGTTCCCCAGGATTCCCACCTGCTAGGCTGAGTGCGCCGGGATGTCCGTCCAGCTGTTAGGCCCCTGTCCCTTTTAGACTTTAAAAGATCACTTGCTTTTCTTTTGTCCCATGGGTGCCGGCTGCAGGGACCCACTTTGCAGATTTTACTGTTCCATTTCCCTAGTATCCAGCACACCACACAGTGTGTGTCTGCACTCCCAGTGTGGATGGCTCGGGCTGGGTATTTAGCATTCCTGGGCTCCCACTCCCTCTCCACTCTGACTCCTCTCCTCATTCCGGGAGCTGGGGTGAGATGCACTTGGGTCCTGCTGGCCCAGGGCTTGTATCTTACCCCCTTTGGGAGGCGCTGGGTTCTTGCAGATGTAGATGTAGTCTGACTGTTGTCCTGTGTCTTCTGGTCTCTCTTTTAGGACTAGTTGTATTTGTTGTATTTTCAAAAATATATATGGTTTTGGGAGGAGATTTCCGCTGCTCTACTCATGCCGCCATCTTGGCTCCTCCTCCTCATTTTATTTTTAACTCTTGATAATGCAGATCTAATGTTTATTGATCCTCTGGGTGGCATTTTGTATGTTACAATTTGTAAAATGCATCTAAAGAAGGGGAGAAAATTAAACTTGGTTACTATGAAAAATTGATGAATAGTTGAGGCCTGTCACTACCCCTCTCATGCCCCCACATATCTTCTTCCACTTTCCACAAAGTAGCATGCATTTAAAATGAAAATTTCTGAACTCAGTTTGTCAACTGTTTAAAATTACATACCTTACTACTCAGTACAAAATAAAAAGTGAGTAGTTGTGCCTCCCAGGGCTCCCCTCAAAGTGAAGTTGAAATCTGCCACATAGACTGTATTTTAAGTAAGACTATCTCCAGATAGGCCCTCTGTATTTGACAAAACTTTGTCCTACTACCTTGGCAGGATGTAAGAATACTAACAAACTGAAATTAATTTTTTTCCTATAGCTTATTTTTTTTTTGTCAATAGTATTTTTAAATACTTTAAAGTAGACTGCCAAAAGTATAAGTGCTATATTAAATCTATGCAGCATGAAATAGAAACATCTGCAAATTCATTTATATTTCCATAGACATAAGGAATATAAAAATTTGAGTGCAATTTCCTTTTTAAGTCAGAAATTATATTCAGTGTCTTTTGTCATAGAGCTGTAGCATCCCCTTGTGGTATTGATGGTAACTGCATGAAAACTCAAGAAAGCTTTATTTACCTTTAGGACTTTAGGCATATTCTTTCCAATCCTAATTATTAGGAAAGAGAATAACTGTCAGTAATATAATCCTATTGTTTGAAAAGCCTCAATTTGCTTTCCTTTTTCAAACAATTTCCCCTTATTGTTTATTATAGGCTTTTCCTGAAATTGATTTTTGATGGTTGCAATTTAATTTATTCTTACATTATAACAAAATTCAATCATTTCCCCACACCTTTCTTAGTTCCTTAATAATGACATATGTTCTTTATTCAGATATTTTTTCAGTCAGATGTCAGGATTAGCTTGTTAGTGTTGATATTAGCTAGTTGTAACTTTAACATATGTAGGTAATAGAATTTGGATCTGTTTAATAGGGTTCACAGTTCAAAAGCTAAAAATCTGTCTCTTGTTCTCCCAGCTAATCAAGTTTCCCTCTCTGAGGCAGTTACTGTTTGGAGTTCCTGGAAATATTTTATGTATATACAGGCAAATACATATGTATCTTTTTTCCCCTTCCTTACGCAAGTGGGCATATATATACTATATTCTGCTATGCACCTTGCTTTTTTTTCACTTATCAGTTTAGTAGAACTTCATTAAATATTGGTTGACTCTTGATAGTGGTTAAGAGAATGCGCTCTGGAACCAAAGTTTCTTGGTTCAACTCTCATCTGTCATTAACTACCTTTGTGACCTTGGACAAATTGCTTTGTTTGCCTTCTCTTTCTCTGGCTCTTAAATGGGGATAAAACAAAGAGTACCTGCCTCCCAAAGTCGTTAGGGGATGAAATGAGCTAACATCAGCAAGCTGCAAGTGCTTTAGCCATTGGCATAACTCACACTCTCATCGTTGTGGTTATTGCTGCTGTCATCACCATTATTCAGCATAGGTACATAGAGAATTTCTGTGTCCTTTGTTTTTGCACCAGTATTTCATTGTCTGGAATGTTATAAATAAAGAGAACTTTAGGTATAATCTAGTTCAATGTCACTTCACTAGTTACCTCAGTGTCAGTAACTTAATGTGTGGAAAACCTTTGTGTGATTTGCACAGTTTGGTACAACAGTTTCACCCCAGATGATCCAAAATGTAAAAATGGACATTAAAAAAAGAAAATAATATTAACATGTTTCATGCTATAATTTGCATTGGAAGTAAGGTTCAAATAGTAAATGAAACAAATGGGGACTTTTCTTCAACGTAAGTATTTTATACATATTTAAAACTAGATTAATATTTTACTTGAGATGAGTTGATTCTCTAGTTTATTAATTTTGACATCTGTCTTTTAATCTTCTATCTTTAGTAAAAATCCAATGAAAAATGGTTATCTTTATAGAACCAGAAATAATATTTAAGTTTTAGAGTTGCCTCTGATAATTATTTGTTTTTAATTAGATCTTGTATTTTAAAATTTTCTATTGCTGACTTTATTCTATGAAGAGGCTATCAAAAGTGCTGCCAAGAGCATAGCCATTACTTTTATTCCTCTGACTGTGAATGCAAAAAATATGTGTAGAGCAACTGAATGCCCTTTCAGTAAATAAATTCTCTTCATTTCCTGTTTCTTATTCTTTCAAACTGAAATGCTTTACTCAAAACTGGAAATATATTTGAGAACTTTTTTTTTGCATTCCTAGACTTTAGTCATGCTACATATCCTTTAATGAATCTTGCGGTTTTTCTCTTTAGCTCAGTTCATACAAGATTGCTTAATTCGCAAAGGATCCTTTAGGTAGTTTAAATTGAGCCTTTTGTAGCAATGTTTTAAAATAATAAATCACTTTTATATAGTTATATAAATAACTACCTTTATCTGTACACTGTTGGCCTTTGAACAACCTGGGTTTGAGCTATACAGATCCCCTTACATGCAGATTTTTTTTCAATAAATATATTGGAAAATTTGGAGGGATTTATGACAATTTGAAAAAAACATTTAAAAACATTTTCTCTAGCTTACTTTATTCTATGAACTATTGTTAGAATAAGTAAGAATATGTGACATAGTACTTATAACATACAAAATATGTGCTAATTTGTGTTTATGTTATCAGTAAGGCTTCTAGTCAACAGTAGGCCATTAGTTAGGTTTTGGGGCAAGTCAAAAGTTATATGTAGATTCAAGATGGCATGAGAGGTGAGACAGAATTCCTTCCCAAACCATGTAAAGTGTGACAATATAGTTAATACAACTAGCTCTGAAGCAGTAACAGGAAAGAAGGCTGCACCAGACTGCATACAGACCTCACGAACAGAGCAGACCTCAAGAAACAGGGTAACGTATGAAAACCTTTATCCAGTGAGGCCCAAGCCCTTCTCCCACCTCAGCTCACTGGTGGGAAGAAGAGAAACGCACTGCGGAGGGATTGGAAGCCTAAGACTTCTGAACACCGAGCCCCTGAGGTCTGCTTTGGAGCACAAACGTACATTGCATGGTGCTCTGGAGGTTGGTGGGGTTGGGGAGCTGGGACAGGGAGAATGCTTGAGAGACTGAGATACTGGCCATTGGTGGAGGACAGGGATCCACACATCAGGCCATTCTGGGACAAAGGAAAGGTAGGCGGTCCGAGAGGCTTCCTAGCAGCAAGAGGGCTGCTGAAGGGATGGGGTTTGCATGGAGCTTGCTGCACGGTAGAAGGGATAGGTTGACAAGGGCGTCTGGGTGCACGCTGCCCACCAGGTTGGAAACCTTGAGGAGCCTGAGGTACGCAATCCCCTGGCTGCCTACTCAGCTCCGAGGCTCCCCACTGTGACACACAGCCTGCTGTGCCTTCCTCCTGGCCTGCTGGCACCTGCTCGCAAACCAGCAGTGAGTGTGCTGGCATCCAGCCAGTCAGAGGGAGGCCCGACCTATAACAGCTAGAGATGCCAAGCACAGAGGCTTACACCTGTGTGTTTGGCCCACTAGCTCTGATACTGGAAAAAGGCACCAGAGCTGGGAGTCAGAAAACTGATATTTCCTCCCCCCAGGCACCAGCACTAATCACTTCCAAAACCCAACCTCTCTCTAGGGGCTAAGTAGTTCCAGAGACAAGAGCTTGTGGGCACTAGAGGGCACCACATGGAATTATGAAACATCAAAGGAACCTGGTTCAGACCAAAATCTCACAAACCCCAGACAAAGGGCTAAATGAAACTAAACTCACCAATTTTCCTGAAAGAGAGTTTAAAATAAAAATCATAAACATGCTTATGGAGGTACAGAAAAATATTCAACTCAGGGACAAATTTATGATGGAGATTCAATCATTAAGAAATTCCATAAATGGAGGGCGGAACCAAGATGGCGCCGTGAGTAGGCTGGTGGGAATCTCCTCCCAAAAACATATATTTTTGAAAATATAACAAATACAACTAATCCTGAAAGAGAGACCAGAAGACACAGGACAACAGCCAGACTATATCCACACCTGCGAGAACCCAGCGCCTGGTGAAAGGGTTAAGATTCAAGCCCCGGCCCGGCGGGACCCGAGTCCCCCTCACCCCAGCTCCCGGTGGGAGGAGAGGAGTCGGAGCGGGGAGGGAGAGGGAGCCCAGGACTGCTAATCACCCAGCCCTAGCCATCCGCACCAGAGCACAGACACAGTGCATGCATAGGGTGCTGGAAACTAGGGAAACAGGGCAGCAAGATCTTTGAGCGGGTCCCGAAGCCAACGCCTTGTGACAAAGAAAAGCAAGTTCTTTTTGAAAGTTTTAAAGGGACAGGGATGCCACAGCTGGACGGAAGCATTCTGGGTCACAGTCCAGCAGCTGGAAATTCCAGGGAACTCCAGGTGCACTAACCCCCCTGGGCAACAGCTCTGAGAACCTTCACAGAGGTAAACAGCCAAACAGCCCCCTGTCCATTACCCTTCAGGTACCCCGCCATAGCAGAGCAGCAGCCTGCGGCTGGCCACGCTCACAGCGAGGGAGCTTCCTCCATACCAGCCAGGCAAGATACAGAGACCCAGTCTACACGCAATTGCCCAACACAAGCCACTAGGGGTTGCAGTTGTCCCAGTAAAGAAGCCAGGAGAAAGTGGAAAGCCTTAGCTCTCCCAGCTGACAGAAAGCCAATAGCTCACCACTGCACCTAGCAACATGAAAAGGCAAAAAAATTTGACCCAGACAAGACTAACCCAGAGAGCATTGACATCTGCTACATCTTCCCCTGAAAAGGAACCCGGGGAGATAGATTTAACCAGTCTTCCTGAAAAAGAATTCAAAACAAAAGTCATAACCATGCTGATGGACTTGCAGAGAAATATGCCAGAACTAAGGAGTGAGAATACAGAAATAAAACAAGCTCCAGAAGGACTTCAAAACAGAATGGATGAGATGCAAGAGACCATTAATGGACTAGAAAACAGAAAACAGGAACGCAGAGAAGCTGATGCAGAGAGAGATAAAAGGATCTCCAGGAATGAAAGAATTTTAAGAGAACTGAGTGACCAATCGAAACGGAACAATATCCGCATTGTGGGGGTACCAGAAGAAGAGAGAGAAAAAGGGATAGAAAGTGTCTTTGAAGAAATAATTGCTGAAAACTTCCCCAAACTAGGGAAGGAAACGGCCCCTTAGACCACAGAGGTACACAGAACTCTCATGACAAGGGATCCAAGCAGGCAACACCAAGACACATAGTAATTAAAATGGCAAAGACCAAACACAAGGACAAAGTATTAAAGGAAGCCAGAGAAAAAAAAGGTGACCTACAAAGGAAAACCCATCAGGCTATCATCAGACTTCTCAACAGAAACCTACAGGCCAGAAGAGAATGGCATGATATACTTAATGCAATGAAACAGAAGGGCCGCAAACCAAGGTTACTGTATCCAGCATGATTATCATTTAAATATGAAGGAGGGATTAAACAATTCCCAGACAAGCAAAAGTTGAGGGAATTTGCTTCCCACAAACCACCACCTCTACAGGGCATCTTACAGGGACTGCTCTAGATGAGAGCACTCCTAAAAAGAGCACAGAACAAAACACCCAACATATGAAGAAGGGAGGAGGAGGAATAAGAAGGGAGAGAAAGAAAGAATCATCAGACTGTGTTTATAATAGCTCAATAAGCGAGTTAAGTTAGACAGTAAGATAGTAAAGAAGCTAACCTTGAACCTTCGGTAACCACAAACTTAAAGCCTGCAATGACAATAAGTACATACCTTTCAATAATCACCCTAAATGTAAATGGACTGAATGTACCAATCAAAAGACACAGAGTAATAGAATGGATAAAAAAGCAAGACCCATCTATATGCTGCTTACAGGAGACTCACCTCAAACCCAAAGACATGCACAGATTTAAAGTCAAGGGATGGAAAAAGATATTTCATGCAAACAACAGAGAGAAAAACACTGGTGTTGCAATACTAGTATCAGATGCAATAGACTTCAAAATCAAGAAAGTACCAAAAGATAAAGGACATTACATAACTATAAAGGGCTCAGTCCAACAAGAGGATATAACCATTATAAACATATATGTACCCAATACAGGAGCACCAACATATGTGAAACAAATACTAACAGAATTAAAGGAGGAAATAGAATGCAATGCATTCATTCTAGGAGACTTCAACACACCACTCACTCCAAAGGAGAGATCCATCAGACAGAAAATAAGTAAGGACACAGAGGCACTGAACAAAACTCTAGAACTAATGAACATAATAGACATCTATAGAACTCTACAACCAAAAGCAACAGGATACACATTCTTCTCAAGTGCACATGGAACATTCTCCAGAATAGACCACATACTAGGCCACAAAAAGACCCTCAGTAAATTCCTAAAGATTGAAATCCTACCAAACAACTTTTCAGACCACAAAGGCATAAAACTAGAAATAAACTGTACAAAGAAAGCAAAAAGGCTCACAGACATATGGAGGCTTAATAACACGCTCCTAAATAATCAATGGATCAATGACCAAATCAAAATGGAGATCCAGCAATATATGGAAACAAACGACAACAACAACAGAAAGCCCCAACTACTGTGGGATACAGCAAAAGCAGTCTTAAGAGGAAAGTATATAGCAATCCAGGCATATTTAAAGAAGGAAGAACAATCCCAAATGAATGATCTAATGTCACAATTATCTAAATTGGAAAAAGAAGAACAAAAGAGGCCTAAGGTCAGTAGAAGGAGGGACATAATAAAGATCAGAGAAGAAATAAATAAAATTGAGAAGAGTAAAATAGCAAAAATCAATGAAACCGAAAGCTGGTTCTTCGAGAAAATGAACAAAATAGATAAGCCTCTAGCCAGACTTACTAAGAGGAAAAGAGAGTCAACACAAATCAACAGAATCAGAAACGAGAAAGGAAAAATCACAACACACCACAGAAATATAAAGAATTACTAGAGGGTACTATGAAAACGTATATGCTAACAAGCTGGGAAACCTAGGAGAAATGGACAACTTCCTAGAAAAATACAACCTTCCAAGACTGACCCAGAAAGAAACAGAAAATCTTAACTCACCAATTACCAGCAATGAAACTGAAGCGGTAATCAAAAACTACCAAAGAACAAAACCCCCGGGTCAGATGGATTTACCTCGGAATTTTTTCAGACATACAGAGAAGACATAATACCCATTCTCCTTAAAGTTTTCCAAAAAATAGAAGAGGAGGGAATACTCCCAAACTCATTCTATGAAGCCAATATCACCCTAATACCGAAACCAGGCCAAGACACCACCAAAAAACAAAACTACAGACCAATATCCCTGATGAACGTAGACGCAAAAGTACTCAACAAAATATTAGCAAACCGAAGTCAAACATACATCAAAAGGATCATACACCATGACCAAGTGAGATTCATCCCAGGGATGCAAGGATGGTACAACATTCGAAAATCCATCAACATATCCACCACATCAACAAAAAGAGAGACAAAAACCACATGATCATCTCCATAGATGCTGAAAAAGCATTTGACAAAATTCAACATCCATTCATGATAAAAACTCTCAACAAAATGGGTATAGAGGGCAAGTACCTCAACATAATAAAGGCCATATATGATAAACCCACAGCCAACATCATACTGAACAGCGAGAAGCTGAAAGCTTTTCCTCTGCGATCGAGAACAAGACAGGGATGCCCACTATCCCCACTGTAATTCAACTAAGTACTGGAGGTCCTAGCCATGGCAATTAGCCAAAACAAAGAAATACATGGAATCCAGATTGGTAAAGAAGAAGTTAAACTGTCACTATTTGCAGATGACATGATATTGTACATAAAAAACCCTAAAGACTCCACTCCGAAACTACTAGAGCTAATATCGGAATTCAGAAAAGTTGCAGGATACAAAATTAACACATAGAAATCTGTGGCTGTCCTATACACTAACAATAAACTAATAGAAAGAGGAATCAGGAAGACAATTCCATTCACAATAGCATCAAAAAGAATAAAATACCTAGGAATAAACCTAACCAAGGAAGTGAAAGACCTATACCCTGAAAGCCAGAAGACACTCTTAAGAAAAATTAAGGAGGTCACTAACAAATGGAAACTCATCCCATGCTTTTGGCTAGGAAAAATTAATATCGTCAAAATGGCTATCCTGCCCAAAGCAATATACAGATTCGATGCAATCCCTATCAAATTACCAACAGCTTTCTTCAATGAACTGGAACAAATAGTTCAAAAATTCATATGGAAACACCAAAGACCCCAAATAGCCAAAGCAATCCTGAGAAAGAAGAATAAAGGGGGAGGGGGGTGAAAGGAAGGAATGACACAGCAGCAATTCACCGGAGAATTCTGCTTTATTAGGGAAAGGTGCTTGGTTATATAGGAAGGGGCATGAGGTGATTGTGGTGTTACTTCTACGGGGCTGGTGGCTACTGACTAGGTGCTGGGATTGGGAGAGGGGAGAGAGGTGATTGGGCTTCAGGTGGCGCCGGTGGGAACTGAGGACCCAGAAGAGAAGCAGGAAGTTCGCCATCTTATGGGTGGGAGCCCTTCAGGGGGGATCTCACTCCCCAACTTCAAGCTCTACTACAAAGCCACAGTAATGAAGACGATTTGGTACTGACACAAGAACAGAGCCACAGACAAGTCGAACAGAATAGAGACTCCAAACATTCACCCAAACATATATGGTCAAATAATATTCAATAAAGGGGCCATGGACATACAATGGGGAAATGACAGTCTCTTCAACAGATGGTGCTGGCAAAACTGGACAGCTACAAGAGAATGAAACTGGATCACTGTCTAACCCCATACACAAAAGTAAATTCGAAATGGATCAAAGATTTGAATGTAAGTCATCAAACCATAAAACTCTTAGAAAAAATTGTAGGCAAAAATCTCTTAAGACATAAACATGAGGAACCTCTTCTTGAACTTATCTCCCCGGGCAAGGGAAACAAACACAAAAATGAAAAAATGGGACTATTTGAAGCTGAAAAGCTTCTGTACAGCAAAGGACACCATCAATAGAACAAAAGGTATCCTACAGTATGGGAGAATATATTCAAAAATGACAGATCCGATAAAGGGTTTGCATCCAAAATATATAAAGAGCTCACACACCTCAACAAACAAAAAGCAAATAATCCAATTAAAAAATGGGCAGAGGAGCTGAATAGACAGTTCTCTAAAGAAGAAATTCAGATGGCCAACAGACACATGAAAAGATACTCTGCATTGCTTGTTATCAGGGAAATGCAAATTAAAACCACAATGAGATATCATCTCACACCACTAAGGATGGCTACTTTCCAAAAGACAAACAACAACAAATGTTGGTGAGGTTGTGGAGAAAGTGGAACCCTCCTACACTGCTGGTGGGAATGTAAGTTAGTTCAGCCATTATGGAAAGCAGTATGGAGGTTCCTCAAAATGCTCAAAATAGAAATACCTTTTTACGCAGGAATTCCACTTCTAGGAATTTACCCTAAGAATGGAGCACTCCAGTGTGAAAAAGACAGATGCACCCATATGTTTATCGCTGCACTATTTTCAGTAGCCAAGATATGGAAGCAACCTAAATGTCCATCAGTAAATGAATGGAGAAAGAAGAGGTGGTACATATACACAATGGAATATTACTCAGCCATAAGAAAAAAACAGATCCTACCATTTGCAGCAACATGGATGGAGCTAGAGGGTATTATGCTCAGTGAAATAAGCCAAGCGGAGAAAGACAAGTACCAAATGATTTCACTCACCTGTGGAGTATAAGAACAAAGGAAAAACTGAAGGAACAAAACAGCAGCAGAATCACAGAACCCAAGAATGGACTGACATTTACCAAAGGGAAAGGGGCTGGGGAGGATGGGTGGGATGGGATGTATAAAGGGGAAATGGGGCATTACGATTAGCACACATAATGTAGGGGTGGGAACACAGGGAAGGCAGTATAACACAGAGAAGACAAGTAGTGATTCTATAGCATCTTACTACGCTGATGGACAGTGACTGTATTGGGGTATGTGGTGGGGAGTCTAGTAACCATAACGTTCATGTAATTGTACATTAATGATAGCAAAATAAAAAGAATTGAACCTCAAAAAAAAGGAAAGTTACATGTAGATTTTCAGCTACATAAGGGCCTGTCAGCTGCCGTTCACAGTGTTGACCTGTAGTTATTTGTATATTTGAGTGATATTGATTATATGTATGTATAAATGTTAAATAAATGAATTTACTCTGTGCCTGGCACACGTGCTTTACTTACATAATCCTCTTAGAGTTATTTTAAGGTTTAAATAAATTAGATACTGTTATTACCCCTTATTTAACAAATAAAGCACAGAGAGACTGAGCAGTTTGCCCAAGGTTGCATCGATGGGACTTAGATCAAATGCTGTGGCTCCAAAGTTTATAGTCTTAGCCAGTGTACTGTATAATAAATTTGTGCCTTGGCACAAATATTTTTGAACATGTTTAAAGGTAAAATTTTTTCCCTTTATGTTCTCAGAAAAGATTTGAGTGCCTCTTGCTTATAAATTATTATTTAAAAATATCAAAGTGGTCCCTACTCCTTGAAAAGAATGATTATTTCAGGGAGTAAGTAGGGCAATGATAAGTTTTGGAATTTTATGTTTTTTTCAAGTAGACACAGATGAGATATTTTTCCTTAGGGTTTTCTTACTCTGCCAGAAGAAACCCAGCAAGACAAGCTTAAAAAGTGCAGCAGAAGTGAGCTTTTCTGGAGTTCCTGAGCATCCTTAAACATTGTACGCATAAAATGAATAACCCACATAGCACTACTTTAGTCTCTCTGCACAGAATTACTGTTGTGTTGCAATAGCACTGTAGACCATTTTGCTAGTATTTTTTAGTTTTATGAGAGGAATAAGGTACACTACCCCATGCCGTAATTTGTAGATATGGGAATTAAAGTTGCCCTCTGAGTAAAATTCCTATATTATAGCCTTCTAAATCTGACCTGAGTATTAGGACACTGTTTGAGATAAATAAGTGCAGTCAGGGAGGCAGAACCAGGTTATAACTGTTATATTTTTCTTCTACCATATATGGAAAACACTAGTTACATAGAAATGGAATATTAGAATAATAAAAAAGGATCCCAAAGAGGCAAAATTGAGAGGGTATTGCCCATGCAAAGAGGATCCTGCTCTAGAAGCATTACTGGTTTTTTTCTTAGCTAAGAAATTCATAAGACTACTTAAATCTCTGTGTTGTATCTTTGTATTTACCAGGGCACCATCTGATAATTTGGCTTTCCAAATAGCTAATCAAACAAGTAAAAAAAAAAAAAAAGTATTACTCAGAGAGATTAAAAATTGTATTAACAGGCTAAAAAAATGTATTAGTTGAAGTGAGAGATGTAGATGAAACACTGTGGGAAAGTGATAATTACTGAAGCCCAGTGATAAGTGTGTAGGGTGAGGTGAGTTGAGGGTGTTTGTTTTTAATATTATAATGCTTCTCCCTTTTTTTATTTTTTATTCTGGTATCATTAATCTACAATTTCATGAAGAACATTATTTTACTAGGCTCCCCCTTCACCAAGTCTCCCCCACATACCCTTTCAGTCACTGTTCATCAGCATAGTAAGATGCTGTAAAATCACTGCTTTTCTTCTCTGTGTTGTAAAGCCATCCGCAAACTCTCTCCACATTATACATGCTAATTGTAATACCCCCTTTCTTTTTCCCACCCATATCCCTCCCTTCCCACCCATTTTCCCCAGTCCCTTTCCCTTTGGTAACTGTTAGTCCATTCGTGGGTTCTGTGATTCTTCTGCTGTTTTGTTCCTTCAGTTTTTCTTTGCTTTTATACTCACATATGAGTGAAATCATTTGATAATCATCTTCCTCCACCTGGCTTATTGCACTTAGCATAATACCCTCTAGCTCCATCCATGTTGTTGCAAATGGTAGGATTTGTTTTCTTCTTATGGCTGAATAAAATCCCATTGTGTATATGTACCACATCTTTATCCATTCATCTACTGATGGACATTTAGGTTGCTTCCATTTCTTGGCTATTGTAAATAGTGCTGTGATAAACAGGGGTGCGCCTGTCTTTTTCAAACTGGAGTGCTGCATTGTTAGGGTAAATTCCTAGAAGTGGAATTCCTGGGTCAAATGTTATTTCTATTTTGAGCTTTTTGAGGAACTTCCATACTGCTTTCTACAATGGTTGAACTAATTTGTATTCCCACCAGCAGTGTAGGAGGGTTCCCCTTTCTCTGCAACCTCTCCAACATTTGTTGTTTGACTTGGATGGTGGCAATCCTTACTGGTGTTAGGTGATATCTCATTATGATTTTAATTTGTATTTCTCTGATGACAAGCGATGTGGAGCATCTTTTCATGTGTCTTTTGGCCATCTGAATTTCTTCTTTAGAGAACTGTCTATTCAGCTCCTCTGCCCATTTTTTAATTGGATTATTTGTTTTTTGTTTGTTGAGGTGTGTGAGTTCTTTATATATTTTGGATGTCAACCCTTTCTCGGATCTGTCATTTATGAATATATTCTCTTATACTGTAGGACACGTTTTTGTTCTATTGATGGTGTCCTTTGCTGTACAGAAGCTTTTCAGCTTGATATAGTCCCACCTGTTCATTTTTCCTTTTGTTTCCCTTGCCCAGGGAGATATGTTCATGAAGAAGTCTCTCATGTTTACGTCCATGAGATTTTTGCCTATGTTTTTTTCTAAGAGTTTTATGGTTTCATGACTTACATTCAGGTCTTTGATTCATTTCTAATTTACTTTTGTTTATGGGGTTAGACAGTGATCCAGTTTCATTCTCTTACATGTAGCTGTCCAGTTTTGCCAGCACCATCTGTTGAAGAGACTGTCATTTCCCCATTGTATGTCCATGGCTCTTTTATTGTATATTAATTGGCCCTATATATTTGGGTTAATGTTTGGAGTCTCTATTCTGTTCCACTGGTCTGTGAGTCTGTTCTTGTGCCAGTACCAAATTGTCTTGATTATTGTGACTTTGTAGTAGAGCTTGAAGTTGGGGAGTGAGATCCCCCCCCCCCATTTTATTCTTCCTTCTCAGGATTGCTTTGGCTATTCGGGGTCTTTGGTGTTTCCACATGAATTTCTGAACTATTTGTTCCAGTTCATTGAAGAATGCTGTTGTTAATTTGATAGGGATTGTATCGAATCTGGATATTGCTTTAGACAGGATGGCCATTTTAATGATATTAATTCTTCCTAGCCAGGTGCATGGGATGAGTTTCCATTTGTTGGTGTCCTCTTTAATTTCTCTTGAGTGTCTTATAGTTTTCAGAGTATAGATCTTTTACTTCCTTGGTTAGGTTTATTCTAGGTAGTTTATTCTTTTTGATGCCTTTGTGAATGGAATTGTTTTCCCGATTTCTTTTTCTGTTAGTTCTTTGTTAGTGTATAGGAAAGCCACAGATTTCTGTGTTAATTTTGTATCCTGCAACTTCGCTGGATTCCGATATTAGTTCTAGTAGTTTTGAAGTGGAATCATCTGCAAATAGTGACAGTTTGACTTCTTCTTTACCAATCTGGATTCCTTGTATTTCTTTGTTTTGTCTAATTGCTGTGGCTAGGACCTCCAGTACTATGTTGAATAACAGTGGGGATAGTGGGCATCCCTGTCTTGTTCCTGATCTCAGAGGAAAAGCTTTCAGCTTCTTGCTGTTCAGTATGATGTTACCTGTGGGTTTATCATGTATGGCCTTTATTATGTTGAGGTACTTGCCTTCTATGCCCATTTTGTTGAGTGTTTCACAGCAATTATTTCTTCAAAGACACTTTTTATCCCTTTTTCTCTGTCTTCTTCTTCTGGTACCCCTATAATGCAGATTTTGTTCTTTTTGGATTGGTCACAGAGGTCTCTTAATATTGTTTCATTTCTGGAGATTCTTTTCTCTCTCTCTGCATCAGCTTCTATGCTTTCCTGTTCTCTGGTTTCTAGTCCATTAATGGCCTCTTGCATCCCATCGATTCTGCTTTTAAGTCCTTCCAGAGATTGTTTTATTTCTGTTGTCTCCCTCTGTACTTGCTCCTTTGGTCTTGCATATTTCTCTGCAGAGCCATCAGCATGTTTATGATTTTTATTTATAGAATTTATTTTTATTTTGAATTCTTTTTCAGGGAGACTCGTTAGGTCTTTCTCTGCAGATCTTCTCTGAGGGGTTGTCTGGACTATTTTGGACTGGACTAAATTTTTCTGCCTCTTCATGGTGATAGTGGTGGCTGTAGGCAGGTTGCGGGTATGTCAGCTGGGAGAAGAAAGTCCTTTCCTGCTTGCTGGATGCCTTGCCCTTTTCCTCTGCCTGTATCAGTTACCTGCACTCCTGGAGCAGCCACTGGGTTAGTCCCCTAAGCTGCTGTGGGCGGGGCCTCCGTCAGAGTTGCACAGAGCCCTGCGGAGAGTGACAGGCATGCCAGGTGTGCTCCTCTGCGATAGTAGCACCTCTGCCAGGTAGCTGTATGCCAGCAGCAGCCTTTGGGTCAGGCCCAGCCTGCTGTGTGTTGGGCTGGGATTCCAGTCGGCTACTGCAAGCGTGGCTGCTCCCTTTGGCACCGCTGCAGGTGCATGCGGGCCTCTCCCATGCCCTTCTGGCACCGCCACCCCTAGCACGCACGGACCGCTCCCGGGCCACTCAGTTTCCGCCGCCGTGGGCTTGCGTTGACCTCTCCTGGGCCCCTCTGGTGCTGCGGCTGCTGGCGCATCCTGGTCACTTGGTTGCCACTGCTGCAGGCTTGCACGGACCTCTCCCAGACCCCTCTGGTGCCACTGCCACTGGCGCACACGGGTCACTCCCAGGCTGCTCGATCGCTACCACAGCGGGCCTGCACAATCCGCCCCCGGTCCCCTCTGGTGCCACTGCCCCTGGCTCGCGCTGCCACTCTCCCACTCTCCCACTACTGGGCCGTGTATCAGGGTCCGTGCCAGTTGGGGGACCGACTGGCAGGCTGTTTAGTGCCATGAGGGGCTTCAGAGGTGTGCTGCTGCCCAGGTGTTTAGGGCACCTAAAGTTCCCCAGGATTCCCAGCTGCTGGCGAAGTGTGCCGGGACGACTTCATCCAGCTGTGGAGTCCCTGTCTCTTTAAGACTTGCAAAAATCACTCACTTTTCTTTTGTCTCAGGGGTGCCAGTTGCGGGGACCTGTCCGCAGGTTTTGCTTTTCAATTTCTCTAATATCCAGCACCTTGTGCACCTTGTGTCTGCGCTCCGAGTGCAGATTTCTAGAGCTCGTTGTTTAGCAGTCCTGGGCTTTCACTCCCTCCCCGTTCCGACTCCTTTCTTCCTGCTGAGTTCTGTGGTTGGGGGCTGTTTGGGTCCCGCCTGGCCGCGGCTTGTATCTTACCCCCTTCGTGTGATGTTGAGTTCTCATGGATGTAGATGTATCCTGACTGTTGTACTGTATCCACTGGTGTCTCTTTTAGGAATAGTTGTATTTATTGTATTTTCATAAATATATATGTTTTTGGGAGGAGATTTCCACTGAACTACTCATGCCGCCATCTTGGCTCCACCCTCACTTCTCCCTACTTATGTCAGTGAAATTCCCATAATAGAATATATTGGTCACAAAAAAGTACAGGTGTCTTTCCTACTTGACTGTTGTATTTCTTTTAATAAATTTAGTAATTGGCTGCCTACTTTAAATATATCATTCTCTGTGCTTGGTCATTGAAATTCGGGTTCACTTTAAAATTCTTTGAATTATTATTTCTCAAATCAGAGAATAAAAGATCTGAAGGTTGGTTTTCTAAGACAGGAATTGAATCTGTCTTCTTCGAGTAGTGATACAATTTCTGCGTAATTTCTTCTCCCTGTGTTACTGTCCCCATATCTTTTAAAATTTGCTTGATCTCTAGTTCTCTTTTATGTCTTTATTTACATGTACCCTAAAGCTAATGTTCTGTTGAACATCCTCCTATTTTTTTTTTTACTTTTTTTTATTATGGTATTATTGATATACAATCTTATGAAGGTTTCACGTGAGCAACATTGTGGTTACAACATTCACCCTTGTTATCAAGTCCACCTCACACACCCCATTGCAGTCACTGTCCATCAGCATAGTAAAATGCTATAGAGTAATTACTTGTCTCCTCCGTGCTATACTGCCTTCCCTGTGACCCACATACATTATGTGTGCCAATCATAATGTCCCTTAATCCCCTTCTTCCCCACTTCCCTCCCTCCCCTCCCCAACTCCTTCCCTTTGGTAACTGCTAGTCCCTTCGTAGAGTCTGTGAGTCTGCTGCTGTTTTGTTCCTTCAGTTTGAACATCCTTCTATTTTAAAACAAGGTAGTCTACTGGGGAGCATATGTGATACATATCAAAAGTATCAAAACTACTGACTTCCCTCTATAGAAAGCATTCCAGCTAATAAGCAAAGGAGGAATGATAGAATTATAAAATTATCATTTTGCAACCTGTGAAATTAATGACTCCAGGCAGTGATTCTCAATGACTGCTAATATCACAAAAAGAAGCAATCAGACATTAATGCCTCTTGGTGGAACTACACAATACTGTCAATGAAATGTTCCTACCAGAATATCAAATCGGAATCTAACAAAGGCTCTAGATCTAACTACCAGTTTACAAGAAATACAGAGGAGACAAAGGAACATGTTAACTGCATCATGGAGATTGAGTTAACACAATCCCAAATGTGGAAAATGTATAGAACAAAATATCTGATTTCTTAGGGGGTAGGGGGAATCTATAAATTAAAAGAAATTTAAACTATCAACTAGTAACAATCTCTGGGCCTTGGATTTGACCAAATTGGAAAACAACTAAAAAGTTTGGAAGAATCTGAATACTGACTGGAAAATAATGATTTTTAAACAAGTTGTATATAGATATTATATAGTTATATATACTGAAATTTGACAATGTAAAATTATAAGACACCTGAAAATTGCTTTAATATAATGCAGGAGTATTAGAAGAGTGACTAGCACTATAGCTGAAATAAGAATAGCCTGAGTCAGTGAGATGATAGGTACATGGGGGTTCAGTATACCATCCTCTTTACTATTGTATGTATATTTAATTTCCATGATACAAAGTCTTAAAAAATAACTGTTAAGTTTCTGGTTTTGGTCTTACAAACTTCTCTTTGATTTCTAAACATTTCTCTTTCCTTAGATATTTAAAGATGTCTCTATTTTTGCATTTACATATTTTGCCTTTTACTTACCTGAAAAAAATTCGTGTAAATCTGATTTTCTGCAGATAAAAACATTTTTTCAGTATAGTTACACACTTCTTTAATGACATAAAAATCTATAAATCTTCAATCACTAACTTCTTAAAAAATAAGTTGAAATTTTTATATATAGGATTTACTTTAAAAGAGCACTCACGCCTTGTAATATTTCTTATTTATTTCAGCTAAATACATTTTTTCATAAATTTAGATGTTGGAAAGTTATTTATGATAATTCATTGGATTTTAAATGTTTTGCTTTTATTTTTTTCTGAACCTGCAAGATAACCAGACTCTTGTTCAACCCCTTTGAGATCTTAATTTTTGTATTTCTACTTTTTTTTTCCCAGGTAAAAGTCTGCTATAGCTTTCTAGTTCAATATATAACCAGTATTAAGTCTCTGAAGATTAACAGTTGGCTGCTTATGAAGTATCATAACCTTAAGTATTAAATTGACTTTCTGGTTTAGTTTTTTTATAGCTTAGCTGTTTAGTGGCCTTACTGACTTGGATGCTCGTTACCATTGCATGAAGTTGATCGTATTTTTACTTTAGGTACTTGCTGCAACCAAGAGACAATGGAAACAAGTCATCTAAAACTGATGACCTGGGGTCTCTTCGATTAAATATATGTTATACAGAAGACTGTGTGCTTCCTTCAGAGTACTATGGTCCTTTGAAAACTTTGCTGCTAAAATCACCAGATGTTCAGGTACTTTAAAAATCTTCAGTGTATGATTTAATATGGAAAGGCCAAAATAATGCTGTAGATGATGAGAAAAATATTTCAGACTATCAAGTTTCATTGAAAGATTTATTTAATTCATCTGATCCACAGTACCATGAGCCAGTAAGATATGCCAAATTCCATCTCTGATTAAAATTCAGAAAATTTAATGTTAGTCTATACAACAGTTACAGTTTAAGAACATACTTGAATTACTGTCAGTGATTGAACATTTGGTCATGTTAACTTGATTTTTTGCCTGTTCCCTCTCTGTCTCTATTCTAGCCGATTTCTGCCTCAGCTGCTTACATTTTGGGTGAAATATGTCGAGATAAAAATGATGCTGTTTTGCCCCTTGTGCGACTGCTGCTGCACCACAATAAACTTGTTCCTTTTGCCACTGCAGTGGCTGAATTAGACTTGAAGGATACCCAGTAAGAATTACATTAAATGTTCATTATGTGTCACTGAAATTGGATCTCAGTTTCCCAAATTGTTTTTGTAATCTTACTTTTCTTGTATTGACCCACCTTACTGAGTAGTGTCTGAAAAGGACTGCTTATCAAGTAGTAACAGGCATTGTTCAAGGTAGCAAACAGTGTCCACCAACAGTAAAGTTAACTGTTAATAAAGAAATTTTTTTATTCAGTGTCGAAATTTCCTATTACTGGTCTTTGCTTCTTATTTTAACGATTCCCATGTCACATAAAATACCAGGTCAGAAGTTTTTCTTCCCTTACCCATTTTGTATCCCCCTTACTTGTATGCACATTTGTGACATTCTAAAAAGTCATCAGGTGGCTCCTGTTCCTGTCATAGTCTAACACTAGTTTTGTATTCACACACATACATATCCCACTTTTGTAGTTCATAAATATGGTTTGCCGCTTTTCTTTTTTTAACTTATTTTCTTCTATTTTTGGTAAGTAGTTTTAGCAAATTTGAAAATCCTAAAGGCAGCAAATTTTTTAATGGATGGTAAAAATTACTAAAACAGTGTATGTGACCAGAGTCAAATATATTATTGATTTCACTCCTTTGTTTGCTACACTTGGTTTCATCTTACTTCTATTTGTATTTCAGAGATGCAAACACAATTTTTAGAGGAAATTCCTTGGCTACCCGATGTCTGGATGAGATGATGAAAATAGTGGGAGGGCACTACCTGAAAGTAACATTAAAACCTATTCTAGATGAGGTACAGAAAATACCGTGATGTAGGAGTTCATGTGGTATTACCATAGCATCTCTTTCATCAGATGATCTGTTGATGGGAATGATACAATCATTCATGTATTACTGAAAGAATAAGGCTTTACATGCTTTAAAACTAAAGTAAATTATTTACTTTTCCATCATTGATTCCCTTTTTACTCAAAAAGCGTATTGTAGTATATTCTGTGTAACTGTTTGTTATTGGATTTCTGGTGTACATAGAATTTCAAATATATGAGAAGTATTTTTTGATATAGTTCTTTGAGAATATTTGTATATGTTATCTCTGGATAAGGGTTTTAAACTTTTTTATAGTTTTAGTTTTTATAATTGTATTATCAGAAAAATATTATTTTCACTTTGCCAAATTACTTATAAAAGAGCATTAAATGAAAATTTAATCTATTTTCCAGATATGTGAATCCTCAAAATCCTGTGAAATCGATCCTATTAAATTGAAAGAGGGAGATAATGTAGAAAATAATAAGGTAAGTCCTTGTTATCCTTAAGACTGCCTTAAAATTGGCCTTAATGGTATACCTATCTCTCACTATGTTATAGTAATGTTGTGTGGAGTGAAGCACTGCTTTTTTATTCTTTACATAATGCCAATACGGTTAGGAGCATTTCCTTTGTCTACATTTTGGAATGTTATTTCCTCATTGGGTTTCACTTTACTTTTGTTCTTCATTGTCTCTAAGTAACAATAGTGGCATAAGGCTCTGTCTAGTTCCAACCTCCATTCTCACCATTTCTTTGGAGTCAGACTGATCAGGTGAAATGGCGCAATGACTTGGTCAGCCAGTACTTCTGGTTGCCTCTGGGAAAACAGTGATAATGTTAGTCCCAAATCTTCATGGCAGTAGATAGCAGGGCCTCAGTGTCCATGTGCCTGTGTATCTGAGTTATTTCCCTGATTTCTCTTTGGATCATTTATTCTCTGTTGCTTTTTAGGAAGCTCATTCCATATTCACCTCTTAGATTTAGCTAGTCTAAATCTGATTTATTAAATTAAGCTAGGATGTAAATTGTCCATTAACTAAAGGAGTTTAGAAAAGGGAAGCAGAGCTTTGGAATACTAGATAGTGGCTGCCAAAGAGATCTTACTTTTATTGCATTTTTTTTTCATAAAACTATTAAAGATGTGTAGAAGTTAAAATCTTAATGTTTACCTTTTAAAATCCTGTAGGAGAATCTGCGCTACTATGTAGACAAGTTATTCAGTACGATTGTAAAATCAAGTATGAGCTGCCCCACTGTAATGTGTGATATCTTTTATTCTCTAAGACAAATGGCTACTCAAAGATTTCCTAGTAAGTGCCTTGTTTTACTAAAAAAATTCCATTTCGTTTTCTATATTTGATTTTTTTTGGTAGATTTATTGTGAATTTGGTTTATGTGAAATGTTTAAGGTTTATATGTACAGTCTTTAATTTTTAAAGTACTTCTAGCTTTTTAAATTTCTGATTTTTCTTATAATCTTAAAATATATTCTGTTTAACTTCAATATAAAAGCAACTTTACAAGAACAATCAAAATCACTATTTTTAAGAAAGGCAAAAATTCAGAACTGTAAGTAAACCTAACACTGCTTATGAGATTGTTAAATGTAATAAATTAAATACCTTTGTTTTCTGTACCTAACTACTTTTCCACTTGCGTGCATTCAAATATTGAGTTTTTAGTTCCATGCACTGAACTAGATTTGACAATTTGAAAATGCTAAGGTTTTGATGGTAAGAGGTTTTTACAGAAATGGTTTTAATATTAGGAATATCTCTGTTGAAATATACATAGAATTTTAAGGTACATATATCAATAACTTGCATGCTTTAATTTTGTAAGAGCAGCTATGTCATGCTTTGTTTATAAATTTTTCATAAATTTGAGAGTTGCTATCTCTGATTGCCAGTACTTGGAATTATCCTAATTATATACATCTCTCATAAGTAAATAAACTTTCTATAGCTGTCTTTCCAGATCTTCCTTTAATGGGGGTGGTAGGAGGGTGAAAAGATAAGGCAGCTACTTAAATTATCAGTCTTACCCAGATACCACGTTTTTTACATGTGCGTATGTGTCCATGCACGTGTTTGCAGTCACCTGCCCCTCCATTAAATTTACCCAGTGCTGAAGTGGTAGGGCTGATTTGTCCAACTAACATATAGATAAATTCACACCTAGGTGTTTTTGCTAATTATAGTGAAAAACATAAACAATTAACTTCAAATAAGTGTACTAAATCTATTCTGTTTCAAAAATAAGGGGAGCAGATACATTAAGACAGTGGAAAGGTGAAATGTTGACTGAAATTATAATTTCAAATAGTGAATTAGATCATGATCACATTGAGCACTTAGTGAGTGAACTGGTGCAGTGCTAACCCACAGTATCTCCTGCTCTCATCTGCACAATACCACATGAGGTAGGTACCATTCCCCTTAGGTAGATAATGAAACTGAGGTTTAGAGAAGTTAAGTAACTTGCCCAGGGTCCATTGACATGGCCAGTAGGCAAGCAGGATCTCAGACGTCGGCCTGGCTTATTCCAAAGCATGTTACTAGTCATTGTACTCTACACTGCCTAGTGATCTTGGCCTTCAATATGTTTTAACTGTTCATATAGCTGATCTGAAACACATTTCTTTTATATATGCATATATATGTGTGTGTGTGTATAGTCTAAATTGTTTGTTCTTATTTATATAAAAATAAAACACATTTTATGATTTTTTAAAAATAAGTACAGACATAGCTCCTTAACTATCTTTTTGTTGGCTTAAATACTAATAAATATGTCTTCATGTCCTCAGTAGACTACAGTAGTGATAGTTTTGTTATCATAAATATTTTATGTTTCTCTAGGAAGATTGGAGAGGAGAGGAGGAGGCAATGAGTGGGAAGCAAGTTATTATTAAAGAACTACATATTAGATGACTTGTTGGTGACTACCTATTGAATGACTTCTAAGAGTTCAAACTCAAACCAAATCTAAACATTCTTTTCCTTACCACTTCACTTGCTTTCTATCATCTGATGGCTGGGTTAAATGTTCACTCCAGTCTGAAGTAAAAAGTGTAGATGAATGATGAAAGCAAGTTATCTTTAGTTCATCTGAATTTTTGTGTGGAATATTGATAGATTTTTTTAAGTGAAAGATTTCTACCTAATTGTTTTTACTGCATCATCTTTGATATTGTCAAGATTTTTGTGGGGAAAATTGTAGTAATATCCTAAAACTGAAGATAATCTCCTATCACAGTCTTGAGGGATTTAGTATTACCACTAGGTAGTGCTAGATACTCCTTTTCTTTGTTGTAATTTCAGGAGTCTCTCTTGCAAATGAGGGAAAGAGGTATTTTTCTGAACTAAAATATTACTGAAAACCTAGCAGCTCTGCCTTTAATTTTTAAAATTATTTCTATCTGATTTTTTTAGATACATATTTTCCTTTAATTTAGTCATAATCATTACTATCATTTCATCAACTCAATCCCTACTAGACAAATTATATTGCTCTTCTGTTTAGTTTACATGTTTTTTCAATATTGTTTACATTGTCATCTTTGTTTTTTAATTCAGTGTTTTTGTACATGACATTTCACCATTTTTTTTCCTGCAGATGACCCTCATGTTCAGTATTCTGCAGTGAGCAGCTTTGTATTTCTTCGTTTCTTTGCTGTAGCCGTAGTATCACCTCATACTTTTCATTTGCGACCTCATCATCCAGTAAGTGTTGTTCTTTTCAAAGCTTTATTCCATTATTATTTATTTTTATGAAAATGAAGAAAAAATAAGCCAATTTCACTTGACTATATTTTCTTATAAGAGATGCTTAAATTTACTGGGCATTTTTCTTGACCATTTCAGTCTTTCAGAGAAGGCTGAAAATCCTCTTTTTTGTTGTTTTAAAAGGTATTAGACAAGAGTAATAAAATGTTGATAATTGAAGCTTGGAGATGGGTACAAAGTGAATTCATTACATTTACCCTCTGCTGTTGTGTATGTTGCAAATTTCCATAATACAAAGGTGGGTTTTTCTTTTCATTAGTTACAGGTTAGTTAATCTCACAGATATTTTTAAATCTCACAGAAATTTGCAAAGGCTTATTTTTGAAAGATATAGAAACTTTTATTGGAGCATAATTCTTTTGGTATCTCCATTTTTTACATTTTACTTACCTGAGATACTATAAATACATGAGACTTAAAGCTTTTTTTTAAAGCATAATAATCTTTTTATTTTGAAGTCCTATTTAATTACTTAAATCTGAATCTGCCCTACATAGATTAACATGTTTCTTAATATTTTTAAATTCCTCATGTTTGCTGTTTCTTTCCTTCTCATAGTGTATTTTGATGACCTCTTTAAACTTTTTATATTCCAAATATTTTATAATCTTATCTAACTGCTTTCATTGCTGATTTGTATAATAACAATAATAGCCAATATATATTTAGAGCACTACTTTGCACTAGGCCTTATTCTAAGTACTTTATGTCTTAACTTGCTTAGTCCCCCCAGTAACTGTGAGGTGGATTCTGATCCATCCCCACTGGCAGATACAAGAATCACAATTTAGTAACTTGTCCATCATCACACAACTAGTAAATTATGATTTGATCTTACTCAGTGTGAGTGACAGGATTAAACTGGAATTCTGAGATACTGGATTAAACCAGAATTCTGTACATCTTTTCTGTCTCTGAGCTTACCCCTGTTCCTTCCTGTTCTTTAAGCAGGTAGGTGTTTGAGCACCTGTAATGTATCAAAAACTGTTCAGCACTGAAGAGGCAATAATGAGGAAGACACTCCCTGCTCTTAGGAAACTCATTGACTAATACAGTGTAGGGAAGACACATGGGTTTTGGAGTTAAGCGGCCCTGAAGTGAAGGCCACTCCTTCTGTTGACAGCTGCATAACATTGGCCACTCATTTAACTTTGAGAACTGAACAGAACTGTTCAGCTATAGGAGCAACCACATTCTTTCTTGGCAAAAGACAAATGGTCTGCCAGTAGCTGTGGGCCAGTGTCCTTTTTTTCACAAGGCTCTCCTTTCTATTGCTGTGTTACTGAAGCTGTACAGAGCTCTGGGGCAGCAAAAGCTCAGTAGCAGCATTCTAGACATAAACTGAACTCCTGCCTCTGAGCTTGTGACCCTGCCTTATATTCACACTTTGATTTGCATATTCCTATAACATATGTTGCAATAAAGACCTTCTAACCACAAACTCTGTTTTAGGTCAATTTTACAATGATTATGCCAGGAAGACAGCATTAGACTGTCATCTAACATTATTGTTTGCTTTTAAGTGTAACTTTATCCCTTTTTAAGAACCTTTAACTCTAATTGGGGACATAGGGCTAATACATAAGACATGTAATCTAAAACTACATATATAAATCTGAAACTAGCACCTGATTATTACCAAGTAAAGAGTATATACCAAGATAATTCATACTACAAGAATTGATCCTAGGACCTGGGGGTGACAACATCGTTTGTATTGAAAAACACAAAGTGGTTGCAGAGGAGAACCAGTTAAAGGTCATTAGATTTTACATTTAGAAATTTTTTGAATTTTAAGGAGCGAGTTTTATTTTTTTGGAAAGGAAGAAGTAAAATATTTGTAGATGACATATTAAATACAGAAGATTCTAAGAAAATCATTTGATCAAAAAACTGAGCTAATAAATGAGTTCATCAAAGTTACAGGATATCAGGTACAAAAATCAATTGTATTTCTTTTTTTCTTTTTTTTTTCATTCCTAAACTCTTTTTGTTTAGCGAGTGTAAAGCATCTACTATGTGCCAGCAACTGTTACAAATTCTTTACAGATATTAAGTCCTCATAATGACCTGATTATTATCCCCATTTCGTTTGTTTTTTGTTTTATTCAAGTATTAAACAACACTGTGGTTTCAACATTCACCCATATTATCAAGTCCTTACACCCTCTATTGTGGTCACTGTCTATCAGTGTAGTGAGATGCTATAGAGTCATTACTTGTCTTCGAGAAGTGAGTTTTAATAGAGTGAAAAAGAATATCAGATTGCAGAAGAAATAGGTGAATGTGATTTTACCTATAAAATATATCAAAAGTGAGGTTGTTCTGCTAAAAGATATGGGCAAACTCAAGCATGTACATGTATGTGCATACAGACATAAATGAGTAATTTTTCAAAAGACTAACTTTTAAATATGGGTTATGTTAATATTGACATGGTAGACCAGTCTTTTGAGAAGTCATAGTGGAAAAAAAAAGATTGAACCATCCTTCTCATCATATCCCTTATTCTTTCACCGATAGCTCCTTTCAAGATTCAGCCAAGGCAGAATCTTTACTAACCCTTCTGTTTGGGTTAGGTGCCTCTCTTGTGTGAGCCTGTAGCGCACTGTGGTGTCTCTGTCATGGCCCCTCTGATACTGTTTTATAATCATCTGTTCTTAGTCTCTGCATGTATATTTTCTATGTCTTAAGAGCAAAGTCTGGATCTTTTTCAAGTTTGTGTAGCCCAAGCATAAGACACAATTTCTAAGACAAGTAGATGCTCTGTAAATGTTTGGTTAGTGAAAGGTGATAGCTCAGAGAGGGAGCTCCTCAAATGATGAGTCTTCTTCAGAATGGGAAAACCTATGTATAGTTTTAGTAGAGGCAAAGAGGCCAACAGACAGGGAAAAATTGAAGAGGAAAAGGGATTTATTAATACCAGGTTAATATCCAGGGGGATTCAGAAAGAGTGTCTTTAGAAGAAAAAGTGATGAGTTAACCATGAAATTAAAAAGTAATTCCTCCTTGAAATATTATGGTGAACCACATAAAATTGTTTTGGTTTGGTTTGGTTTTCTTTTTGTACATCAAAAATAGTCATAAATGATTATTTCATATGGTTCAACTTAATGTAAGGAAAAAAGAATAGGATATGTTGTTCTGAGGTGAGAGATTGAGCATTACAGTTGAATTTAATAAATGTTATAGAGCATTTACTATATGCTAATGCCAGGCTGTGTACTAGGTGCTGTATGTCTGAGGTACTGAACACCTTTGAAAAATTACAAAGGCAAATGGTAGCAGGGGGAAGAGTTAGAACAGCTTATATGTCAAGTACATCAGGAAATCAGCAATAGCTAAATGACATGATTGTCAAACAGTAATGAGGGTCATGTTGATATAAACAAACCTCTGATGTGTAGAAATTATATCAGTTATGCTTTTGCACAAAAGTATACTTTGTTCCCTTTTTCTAATTCAGGCAAACAATGACCTGAAATGCTGATTTTTAAAACCAAATTTTAACAAGGAGGTCTGAGTGAAATTCAGTTCAAATTCAGTTTATTACCACATTGTTAAGAATTTTATACCTTCAAAGGTAGAGAACTGTAGGTATCTTTTATATATATAATGGAATCCTGGATGTTCTAGCCAAATTATTTTTAATAACCTTAATTAAGGTGTGTAACTTTCATAGCTGTATCATAATGCTTGGATCCCAGATATTCCTGCTTCTCCAGATGGACTTACATCCTGGTTATCTCTTCGTCTTGGCATTCACTGCTATTTTCAGTGTGGGAATACTAAAATATTAATCAATGTCAACCAAAAACAGCTAAAGCATTTCTATATCTAAATTTTCTAGAATATATCTTTTGATGGAAGATAGCTATTTATTTGAATCTCCAAAATAAACATACTCTATATACTGACAGGGGAACTTGTTGTACAGATATATGGAATGGATTGGTGAAAATTCATCAGGCTGTGTACATTTAAAATCTGTCCATTTCATAGTATATAAATTATACCCCAATTTTTTTTTCTTAAAGAAGGAACAGGGACTCACTAGGGAACATTGTTTAGTCAATTTTATTTATATTTACTCCTTTCTGATGGACAGACCTGAAAAATAGTAGTAGACTCAAATAGTTTCCCTCTGCTAAGATCTCACATGAACTGGACAGATCCTACATGAACTTCTCATTTCCTAAGTTGAGTTTAGGTCTTTGCTTTCATGGTGAAAAAATATTGATTACAGAAGTCAGATAAATTAATTGAATATACTTAGAGGTTGGGTTGAATACAGAAAATTTGGAAACTACCATTTTAAGGTAGAAAAAAGTAGATGCCATTGACATTTCAAAAGTGAATGGAATTTGTTAGGTGTAAACCAAGCTGCCATAATGAACAAAACAACATATATAATAGTGATTATAATATTTTATATAACATTTTATATAACATTTTATATAATATGATATATAATATTTAAAAAGTAACAAGTCATTAAATGTGATGAGTTTGGGAGGGATTGTAAAGAGGCTTCTTTAGTCTCTAATTTTTGTGCTTATCCTTAGCAAGATTTTTAACTTCATTGGTGGTTTGAATGAACATTTTTGAATCACTGTTTTAGAGCAAAATAAACTCTTTAACAGAGTTCACTCTATTCTACTTTTTGTACAAATTCTGTTTCTTGAAAACTTAACGGGAGTTCTTTGTCTTTTTTACATTCTTCAGGATGCACAGACAATTAGAACATTAACTCTCATCTCAAAAACTATTCAAACTTTGGGAAGCTGGGGGAGTCTGTCTAAAAGCAAGGTAAGTTTTTACGTCTTTGTATTCACACTTCTAAGTATTGTTACACCTATGGTCCCTTCTCCTTCACTTGCTGCCTTCTAAATTTAAAAACAAAGCAAAACCAAATACACACACACAGATGGAATACTTGTCTTCTAGACAGATAATGTGTCTTGGTCACGTATTAAAGAAGACAGCTTCATTTGAATTGTTATATATGAGAGGGGGTGAGAGTCTAGTGAACAGATTCAGAAGTCTTCTATTTATCTGTTTATGCCACAACCATGTGACAGTTGTTGAAAGAAATCATTAGCTGTAGGCCCTATAACTCTTGAAATGCATGATTGATCATTTTAGGCCTTAATCCTCAGCTTGAAATGTAGTCCGTTATATTCTTAGTTCTTTACTTAACATTTATAAATCCTGTTTGGTTTTTTTCTTAGTCAAGTTTCAAAGAGACATTCATGTGTGAATTTTTCAAAATGTTTCAAGAAGAAGGATATATCGTAGCAGTTAAAAAGGTATGATTGTTTTACTCCAGAAATATTAACATTTCTTATCATGTAGCATTGGGGAAATAACATTTCATAGTATTCCCAGTTTTAAAAAAATGTTTAAATCCCAGTTTAAATCCCCAGTTTAAAAAAAATGTTTAAACCACCCATCAAATGTAAAAAGGCTATCTTTTTCTTCTCTTCTTCTCCTAAACAAAACTATGGATATTTTTTTACTGTGAAAATACCCAAATGAGTTTTTGAAACAGGTACTGTTGCCAGTATCTTAGTAACACAAATTACAAGTATCTAGAGTTAGATTTCTTAACAGTGACACTATTGACAATTTGGTCAGATAATTCTTGATTGTGAGGGGCTGTCTTATACATTGTAGGATATTAGCAGCATCCAGATGCCAGTATCATGCCCCCAGTTTTGACAACCAAAAACATCTCTAAACGTTGTCAAATGTTCCCTGAGGAACAAAATTGTCTCTGAGAACCTCTGGTCTAGAGTTGAAAGCTTAATGTGGTGCCTCATATATAGTGGACACTTAATTGCCATAGTAAAAAATATATGAGTCATTGAACATTTATAAACAATGTAGGTTTATGGCAGTAACTTAGTAAAGTTACTATAAATTAAAATGTACAAAAGCCTGCAATATATAATACCCTAACATGAGGCACGCAGCATACAAAAACTGCTATACTTGGAAGCTGAGAATATTTCAAAAGAATTTCTAATTTTCTGAGTCTTTGATTCTTAATCATCCTAAACAAAATGCTGAAAATTTCTAAAGAAGAGTTATTTTGAAGTATATCTAAACTTGGCTCAAAGAAAGTACTGTATCTCAATTCTAACTTAATGAATATAGATTAGCAAGGCCAAATATATCATTCAATTTCTGTATATGGTTTGCAGCTGACTGCCAAGAGTTTATTTTGTTGACTTATATGTTTGTACCTTTTTTTGCACATTTAAAGTTCTTATAGGGATTCAGTAAGTGAAAATGATGATTTAAAAAATTAAAGCCAGTTGGAATTTTTTCATCTAGAATAGTGCAAGTTCCACCAATATCTTTTCAAGCAAACATTGAAAGCTTAAGAGGATAAAGTCTTTCAAAATAAGACAAAGAAAAAGCTGCCTTTTATTTTAGGGCATTGTTGAAACATTTGTGGGACATTGTACACAGACTTTTGTTGGCAAGATTATAATGTACTATCTTTTGTTTTAGGGTTGTTTTTCCATTTTTATGACCTGGGCTATGGCAGCATTTGATTTTTTTTTTCCCTGATATGATCAGAATATGTAGAGTTGATAGTGTCAGTGGAGAAAGTATTGAAGGGAGCCAGGAGTTTAGTCTGTTCCTGATCTATCCTGAGTCACCCACTCACATTCTCATGGACTGTCACCATAGTATATCTCCTGACACAGATTTGGTTCTAGACTCCTAAACAAGCATAGGATATTTTGCTCTAATACAGGTGTTTTCTTTCTTATTTCCTAAGTCTGGATATGTGCAGTGCTAGAAATTAGAAAAGCTTGTGGTGCCTAGTTTCTTATGTTGTCTTGGTGTTCTCACTAGTGACATTGACCACTACTCCAGAAGAAAACAGCTTATAACTCTGAATCCTATGTTACTCCCACAGAGTAATGTGGATAGGTCTATAAACAGAGTGACCATATAGTTTAGTGACCAAATCTGGACACTTTTCAAGAATGAAAAAGAGCACTATTGATTTTGTTGTGACTTCAGTTGTAGACATGGTGGCCCTGAGAAAACTGGGACTGTATTCACCCTGCTTATAGTCCATCTTAATTACTATGTTTTCTTTCACTTTATATAACTATATTTATTCCAGAGTTCCCTATAAATATGACAAATAGTAAATGTAATAATTACCATAAATAAATGATAAATATTTTTCAAATAAATAAAACAGTGCCTTCAGGCAACTATTAAGAAAAGAAATGTTCAGATAAGTCTGTTACACTCCTTTGGTGGGTCCATCTGTCAGAAATGATGATGTGTTAGGACTTCTTTAGTGCCCTTTGATACTTGTTCTGTGTCACCATATACAATGCAAAGGAAACTCTTGATTGTTTTTACTTACCAAGATTTCCTTCCAGTAAACTAGCATTAAACATTCTACTGGGAAACCCCACAAGCATGGATTCTAGTAAGCACTCTGCAGCCTGTTTTAGGAAAAAATGGCAGTGCCCCCAAATTCTACTTTAGATTAGGCACTGGTGATACCTCATTCTCATTCTTATTGGAATATACTTTGGTTTTTTGTTTTACTGTGTTTTTTTTTTTTTTTGGTACCATTAATTGTGTTTTATTTTTTTTTAAGTACTAAACAGGACAACATAGAAAGTATAAAGGAAAAAGCAAGGACTAAACAGATTATTTATTGACAGGGCAAAATAGATTTCCTCTTCTAAGGATAAGATTTGTTACCTGAACTACTAATTTCCCTTTCCCGTGAGGAAATAGTCAAATGCCAAGAAACTCTTGACGAGTTGAGAGTAGCACATTTATGAAGCTAAATGCTCTTCACCAAGCATTGCTGTTTCTTCACTGGCTTGCCATTGCTAGAGATGGGTACTCCGAATTTCCATGAGTCACCATATTACTGCATTCTCCATAGGAAGTTTATAAATGGTGATTAGATTAGACTTCCAGGTTATTCCAAATAACCTAATTATACTTGTCATAACTGTGAAATACTATCTCTCAGACCCAAAGTCAATTAGATATAATAGAAATCAGCAAACTCTTTTCTGTTAATCGTAAGTGAATAAAAATTTTAGGCTTTGCTGGCCACCTAGGGACTTGACACATAATCTTCTTCATTTTTGTTTTTGTTTTTATAACTCTTTAAAAATGCAAAAACTATTCATAAGGGCCTTACCAAACAGGCCACAGGTTGAATTTAGCCTGCTGAGCCATGGTTTCTTGACCCCTGACTTGTAATATAGGCTCACAATCCTATATCTAAAATCTTTGGAATCAGAGTTATTTCAGAATTCAATTTTTCAGAGTTTTGGAAAATAATGGATATATGCTAGTGGGGACCTGGAGTAGCACCCCATAATGAAACACATTAATGTTATATACTACAGTGTGTGAATATTCACACTAAGTAGGATAAATACAGACTATAAATAGCCTTGTGCTAGTTCAGGTTAACTTTACCCCCAAATGAGGTTACTGTTAATCAAAAACAAAATTAAAAAACTTAAGAGCTTTACAGATTACAGAATTGTGGATTTAATTGCTTCAATAGGGAAATACATTCTGGGTTTTAAGTAATTTAAGAATAAACTTTTTAGAATACCTGTCATGTAAATTAGATAGCTTCTGTACAATTAAATATGTGTTTTGCCTTATAAATTACAATTATATATATTTGTTAATAATTACAAACTTCACAGTATTATCAGTAGCATTTAGCATTAACTGAATTTATGATATACCTAATCACAAAGTGTAATATTTGCCCCTTTCCCCATTTAGTTCTTGGATGAAATTTCATCTACTGAAACTAAAGAGTCCAGTGGTACGAGTGAGCCTGTGCACCTGAAAGAAGGGTAATTTAATGAAATCAGACATTAAAATCTTGTTTCAGTATAGACATTAAGTAAGTACAAAGAACATGGGTCTGGAAGTGAGGAAGTCTGGGTTTTTGTTCTCTGCCTGAACTGCCTAAGTAACATCAATTAGGTAAGTCCCCCTCAGTATCCTATAAACTTTGTGACAGATGGGTATGACTCCTTGTCCATCGAGTCCTAGAGTTGTTTTGCAAATAGAATGATATTATGGGTTTAAGAGTACTTTGAAAAAATAATAGGACTATTTAATTTTAAAGTTGTGTTGTCATTAGAAGTGAGAGAGGAAAAATCACTCATTTGGCCCTTTTAGTTATGGATAGCAGTTATAAATATTTAATTAAAGACTGTTCTCTTAGAATGGTCAAAATAAATGCAAAAGTTATTGATGGCAAAGACATTTTCATATATATACTTAATATAAGGCTTACACAGTCTTTCATGTCATTTAAAATTAAAGGACTCTGTTTTGGATTGTTTTAATATTTGTGGCTAAATGTTTACATTTGTTGTTCTGGCAGTGAGATGTATAAAAGAGCTCAGGGAAGAACTCGGATTGGAAAAAAGAATTTCAAGAAACGGTGGTTCTGCTTAACAAGCAGAGAACTTACTTACCACAAACAGCCAGGTAGTTGTGTTTATGCTTTATTGTGGGGTCTTGTCCCTCTTCTCAGTGAAGATTGCTTTTTTGCTGCTTAATGTGACTCTAAAGTGAACCTATTCACTAATATTACTATAGTTCATAGTCTCTCACTGTGATGCATACAGTAAGAATGTAATAAATATTTGATAAGTGATAACATGTAAATTACTTTTTTTTCACATATTTTGTTTTCTTAAAATACCTGGTAAATCCCTGCTGTTATAATTAATATATAAGGAACAACATTTAGACCTCTTAAAACTTTAAAGTTGCTTTAACTCAGAACAAAATTGGTAGAGTAAATATATAATAAATGAGAGTATTTCAGTGGGATGCTGGATAATATCTGCCAAAAATTCCCACAGTCATCATAGATTGTAATTTCTATAAGTTACCAGATTCATTCTAGACTGTTGACTAAACTAACTGAAAGATGGAAATTTTTAATAATTTGCCTCCTGAGAAAGCACAAATAGACTGCTGTGTTGTGTAAAGAAAGCCATCTCCTACAGTGTGGTAATTTGAGGACTTTAGAAAAGCTAAGTTTGTCCCTCAGTGGACTGACATAATGCTTAAAATGTTCACCTTTTAAGTTAATTCCTTTGGAGTAAAGCATTTTCCACAGAAGGCCATTAGTTTGTACTGATAACACAGCAAGAAGAACTTAATGACTAGATCATAGATCACATACGGTTAGAATCCCTTTTATTCAAAGTGATCAGGATCCAAAGTTCACTTAGCCAAAAGGGCCAATTAAAGCAAGAGTCATTTAAAAACAAATAAGAAGTTGCATACATATCTTAAATATTTGTTTACCAGTGTTTTGATAGAAAGCCAAGATATTTTCTTTGGGTATGGATGTGTAGATTGGATTTCCTTCAGGTAGCTTTCTCCAAAGTAAAGCTAGAACTTAAGTACTTGCAAAGGAATCCAAATACAGAATTCTTTTTAGGTTTTCATGGTAGTCATCCTAATCTTTTACAGCTCTTACATCCGCATTATCAACTTTATGTGGATGTGGGTGTCCTTTTTTGAAGCTTTTCGGAGCACTTAACTGGTTTTCAAACAAATAATAAACCTCTTAGTAGGTGGCACTTCTTTATCACTTTACATATATTTAACAAATTACAATTACAGCATGGAAAAATGGCATAAATAGGTTTGGGTACAAACTCAACAGACTTGGTAAGCAAAATAGCCTAACCAATGGCAACAGAAGAGTGCAGGCTTAACAGATAGCAGCCTAGCAACCACAAGCATTCAGCATCCCATGAGCATCATTTGGTATGTTTTATATAGGAAATGGAGTCCCAGTTGATCCATCAAGTCTTTTAGGTAAAGATCTGTTAATAGAGCTGCTATAAATTTTGAAATGATAAAACAAACACCAGACATTATGGTGCTTTCAAGAGAATGTAGACTCAGTTAAGTAGAGTGCTTCAGTGGAGAATCTTAAAGAGTAGAGTGATAAAGTTTTTTCCTTTCTTGATTAGGAGCTAATTCCTTAGAATAGCTTAGCCAGAATGACTTCATGTGTCCAGTAAGGTATAAGACACTAAGTACATTTTATTTACAAGCACCCAGATAATTTGTTATGGCATATAAATATTTAAATGACTACAGATCAGTGGACTGCATTTCCTTCCAGGCAGCATTTTTTAAGAAAAACATATTTTCAATGTTTTAGAAGTTATAGCTTATATTGAATATACTACATTAATGCTCTCACATATTCAGCAACATTAAAAAAATCTTGTCATAATATGGTAAAATAAAATTGCGAAATGTGCTTGAAATAAAATGTTAGTCATTCTTCCTATATAACTATTTTTTTCCTCATTTAAAGCATTTTCTAATTTCCAGTGGTCTTATGAGGATAAAATTCTTTAGAATTATTAGGCTGCTCTAGGTATAAAATAGACATAAGACATTACATTGTTTTCAGGCCTTAGGAAATTTAACATGATAGAATGACATTGGAGAAATGAGTTCTGTCATATGAAGTTTCAAGATTATTTACCAAAGCCTACAGTTTTAAGTATCCATGCTTTTTGTTTTAACTATTTTGATGGATTTCTCCAAAATGTATTACATGCTTCCCTGCCTTCTAAAAAAGAGTTCATTGAACGTAAGTTAATATTTTCTAGATGACTTTGGGCTGTCATTGATAAGATTAAGTATTATATAGTGCTCTGATGTACTGATTTTTCCAGGGCTGCTTAAGGGTGTGTGCAGCTACCTTGACTGCTATGTTTTTTTTTGCTTTCCTGTGTTGCTTTATACACTTTTCCTCTGTCCCCATCTTGTGCTGTCCATTAACCACAATGTAACATCTTACTCCCACCTCCATCACCACCTTCCATTTTTTACTGCTAATACCCTGTGAGTAAGGATGTGGTTACTGTGTTAAAATTACACGTAAGATTGAAAGGCTTTGATTGAAGACTTAGGACGTTCTCCTATAAGTAAAATATATGGGCTTTGGATTCTCTGGTTGTTCAGGAAACGTTTTGTTTATTTCCTGTTTACTTGCTGTTTTCTGGATAGTCAAAAGACTGCTAGTGAAATCTCTTGCCTCACTTACCATGTGACTTTAGTGTCCAAAAGAGTGTCTACCAAATTTTCTGTAACATAGCTCTAAATCATTGAGGCTTTCACTCTATCTTCTTACTGGACACTAGTATTCTGAATCAACTAGTCTCCCATTTAGAATAAAATAATGAAGTCTTTCCCAGTTTATTGGAAAAGGAATTAATAGAATTTTCTCAATTTTTAATGTCTTTCTCAAATAATATTTTTGATGTCTGCTTAGGTAATTGCTTGGAAGCAATAATAAGCAACTAATCTTCGATACAACTGAATTAATGTGTGGCAAACAAATATTACAGGGTACTCAATCAACTATCAGTCATAATTACCTTGATAGTTTTTTGTGGACCTATATGCTTGTGATTATGGTTTTATATTGTAATTTAGTCATCTTCTACAGGTAAAGGTCTTCCTAGTTGTGTACTGGAATCAAATGAGTCATGGGTGCTTTTCCTGTCTCATCCAGCCTCATCATTTGTGTTCTCCATATGTTGCTTTACCAGCCTAGCTCTTGCAGTTCCTTTAGCTTGTGCTCTTTTACATTCATGGTTCACTGTGCTCTACCTAGAAATCCCTTTCTTCCTTTCTTTACCTGTATAATTTGTTGCCCTTTAAGCCTCTGAGATCAAGTGTTGGCTCTTTGTGGAAGTCATTTCAGAGCCTCTAGCTACCTCAGTTGGGCTTTTGTCCCTTACTGTGTTTCTTTATCCCCTTAGTGATAACTTCTGTCACACTGTGTGGTCCTTACTTTCGTCTGCCTCTTCCCCTAGTCTTTAAGATCCTCAGTGGTAGAGATGATGTTTTTATGACCTTCATTAAGACATTTAGTATGTGCTTTTAATAAATTGCATTCTTCAAAGAACACCATGTCTTCTAGTCATGATGGCTCTCATCTGAATTACTTTAATTAAGAACCACTGCTATTGATTTCTAAAATTTCCACCAAGCATACTAATAACAGATTATTATTATTAACACATTCATCTCTGAAATTTCATTCTGTGTTCTGCACACTTGATTAGATATTGTCTACTTTTGGGAGACCTGATATACAGGCACATACAGCCTACCCAACTTGAATGTGATAGCAATGTTCTACTTCATATAGCCTATAGATGGTATAAAAGAAACTTCCATGGTGTTTTAAACATAAATCTCAATACATTTAGGTTGACTTGGTTTTCAGCTGCTCATATTTTCACGTACAGGCACTGCAGTAATTTTTTTTCTTTCATAGCTAAAGAAGATCATTCAATCATGTATTCACTCAACAAATATTTTATTGAGTGCCTACTGTGTGCTTGTTGCTGTTTTAGGCTCTGAAGAAAACAGTAGTGAGTAAAATATACCAAAATCATCATGGGTCTTATAGTTTATTAGTGATATACAATAAACAAAAAATTACGTAGTATTTTGGATGATTAAAAATGAGATGGACAAAAATAATGTAGGGAAGAGGAATAGATAATGATGGGCTCAATGAGGAAAGTTGCAAAATTAAAAAGTTTAGCTAGGGAAGGCTTCACTAAAGAAGTGATATATGAGCAAAGAACTAAACATGTTGAGGGAGTAAGCCATGTAGGATATTTGCAGTAGTGATGCAGACATAACTACCAGCAGCCGTACAAAGGCCCTGAAACAGAAGCATGCCTGGAATATTCAAGAGACGAGAGAGCTTTTGTAGCTAGAACAAAAGTGAGTAAGGAGGTAACCATAGGAACTGAAGTCAAAACGATTAAGGAGGTGCTAGATACAGGTTTTGTGGGCCATTATAAAACTTTGACTCTGAGAAAGATGGAAAGTAACTGGAGGGTTTCAAGCAGAGTAATGACATTGTTTGACTTGCATTTAAATAGGATCAATCACACATGCTGTGTAGAAAACAGAATGAAAGGGACAAATAGGCCAGGTAAAGGCTATTGCAGTAATCCAGGGAAGAGGAGATAATGGCTTGGACAAGTTGGTAGCAATTGAAGTGGTAAAAATGGATCACATTCTGGATCTATTTTTAAATTAATACAGGATTTTCTAAAGGATGAGATCTTGAAAGAGAGACACACACACACACACAAGTCAAGGATAACTCCAACAACTAAACTAATAAAAGTTACCTTTTTAAAAATAAATGAGTTAAAGCAACAGACTCACAGACTCTAAGAAGGGACTAGTGGTTACCAAGGAGGAGGGGTGGGGAAGGGTGGGTGGGGAGGGGGGAGAAGGGGATTGAGGGGTATTATGATTGGCACACATGGTGTGGGGGGGATCATGGGGAAGACAGTGTAGCACAGAGAAGGCAAATACTGAGTGTGGCATCTTACTACACTGATGGGCAGTGACTTCAATGGCATATGGGGGGGCTACAATAATATGGGTGAATGTAGTAACCACATTGTTTTTTCATGTGAAACCTTCATAACAGTGTATATCAATAATACCTTAATAAAAATAAAAAATAAATGAGTTTAAAGAAGCTTAGTTTGGCATACCTCAGAGATATCGCAGGTTCAGTTCCAGACTACTGCACTAAAAGAAATATCTCAGTAAAGTGAGTCAAATGAATTTTTTGTTTTCCCAGTGCATATAAAAGTTACATTTACACTATACCGTAGTCTATTAAGTGTATAAGAGCATTATGTCTTAAAACAATGTACATACCTTACTTAAGAATACTTTATTGCTAAGAAAATGTTAACCATCATTTAAGCTTTCCGCAAGTCATATTTATCTTTTTGCTAGTGGAGGGTTTTGCCTTGATATTGATGGCTGCAGAGTGATCGACAGTGGTGGTTACTAAAGGCTGGGGTAGCTGTGGTAATTTCTTAAAATAAGACAACAATGAAAGTTGGCCACATCAATTGACTCCTCCTTTCGTGAACAGTTTCTCTGTAGCATGGGATGCCTTTTACCCCCAGTTAGAATTTGTTTCAAAATTGGAGTCTATCTGATCAACCCCTCCTGCTGCTTTATCAGCTAAATTCATATAATATTCTGAATTCTTTGTCTTCATTTCAACAGTCTTCACAGCATGTTTACCAAGAGTAGATGCTATCTCAAGAAAACAGTTTCTTTGCTCATCCACTAAGTTTTATCATAGAGCAGCAATTCATTCACATCTTTATCCTCCACTTCTAATTCTAGTTCTCTTGCTATTTCTACCATATCTGCAGTTACTTCCTCCACCAAAATCTTAACTTCAAACAAAATCATCCATCAATGGGTGGGATTCAAGGTAGAAGCATGAGTGGGGTGGTGGAAATCTCCTCCCACAACCATGTATATTTTGAAAATACAGCAAATACAACTATTCCTAAAAGAGTAACCAGAAGATACAGTACAGGAGCCAGGCTGCATCTGCGAGAACCCAATATCTCACGGAAAAGGGTAGGATACAAAGCTGGGACCAGGTGGGACCTGAGCACTCCCCTCACCCCAGCTCACCAGCAGGAGGAAAAGAATCAGAGTGGGAGGGAGTGGAAGGAAGCACAGGACTGCGAAATACCCAGCCCTAGTAATCTGCCCCGGGAGCACAGACACACATTGCATGGTGCTCTAGATATAAGAGGAGCGGAAAAACAAAATCCAAGACTAAGATGGCGAACAGGTTCCCACAGCTGGCTGCCCTGGGGCAAAAGAAAAGCAGGTGCTTTAAAAGTCTTACAGGAACAAGGTTTTAACAGACAAAAGTGTCCTGGCACACTCAGCCCAGCAGGCTAGGAACTTCAGGCACCCTCACCCCCTGGGTGACAGTGCAGTTCCAAAGCCCCTCATGTCTATAAGCGGCCTGCCATTCCTTACCCATCCTGCCATTAATACAAGCAAGCTGGCTGACTTGCCATTGCTGTGGAACAGCTGGGAAGGAGCCCCACCTACAGCAACCACAAAGCTTATCACAGAGGCTTCTCCCTATGCTCAGGCAACCGGCCCAGACCCAGAGGCTGCTCCCTACATGCAGTTGACCGGCACAGACAGTGGAGACCATTGCAGAGTCTGGGAAGCAAAGAAGGGGCTCTGTTCTCATGACAGAACACATGCTGCTCATCTGTGACCCAGCCAGTGCCCTAGGCCATCCCGAGGGCCAGCCCCACCCATGGCAGCTCAAGGGATTAACCCAGACACTGCTCCATGTGCGCATTTGACCGGCGGAGATGGCGGAGATGGGCGCGGAGACCAGGAGGCACAAAGGGGCTTTGCTCTTGTGGAAGAACATGCCCTGCTGGCCTGCGACCCCCACCATTGCCCTAGGCCATCTTGAAGGCCACCCCACCCACAGCAGCTTAGGGGATTAACCCAGAGGCTGCTCCCTTTGTGCGGTTAACCAGCACAGACAGTGGAGACAGGCAAGGCAACCAGCAAACAGGAAGGGACTTTGTTCTCCCAACTGACATATGTGCCACTCACTGGAGACCATTCCTATCGCCATGAAAAGGCAGAAGAACCTTGTTCAGCCCAAAATCCCTCAAACACCAGAGAGAGGACTTGGTGAGACTGAAATAACCCAATCATCCTGAAAAATAATTTTTGAAAAAAGTCATAAGCATGCTGATGGAGCTACAGAGAAATATTCAAGAGCTAAGGGATGAATTCAGGAGGGAGATAGCAGAAATGAAACAAACAATGGATTTAAGAGCAGACTGGATGAGGTGGAAGAGACTGTTAATGGAATAGAAATCAGAGAACAGGAATACAAAGAAGCTGAGGCAGAGAGAGATAAAAGGATCTCTAGAAATGAAAGAATATTAAGAGAACTGTGTGACCAATCCAAATGAACAACAGTCACATTGTAGGGGTGCCAGAAGAAGGAGAGAGAGAAAAAGGGATAGAAAATGTCTTGGAAGAAATAATTGCTGAAAACTTCTCCAAGCTGGGGAAGGAAATAGTCTCCCAGACCATGGAAGTCCACATCTCCCAACACAAGGGACCCAAGGAGGACAACACCAAGATATATAATAATTAAAATGGCAGAGATCAAAGACAAGTACAGAGTATTAAAGGCAGCCAGAGAGAAAAAAGGTCCATCTACAAAGGAAAGACCATCAGGCTATCATCAGACTTCTCAGCAGAAACCTTACAGGCCAGAAGGGAATGGCATGATATATTCAATGCAATGAAACAGAAGGGCCTTGAACCATGAATAGTGTATCCAGCAATATTATCATTTAAATTTGAAGGAGGGATTAAACAATTCCCACATAAGCAAAGGTTGAGGGAATTTACCTCCCACAAACCATCTCTACAATGTATTTTAAAGGGACTACTCTAGATGGAAGTATGCCTAAGGCTAAATAGATGTCACCAGAGAAAATAAAACCACAGCAAAGAAAGTAAAATACTAACTAAATGCAAAATAAAATTAGCTATACAGAAAATAAGTCAAGGGAAACAAAGAGTACGGAATAAAACACCTAACATATAAAGAGTGGAGTTGAGGAAAAAGAAGGGAGAGAAATAAAGAATCATCAGACTGTGTTTATAAGTGAGTTAAGTTAGACAGTTAGAGAGTAAGGAAGCTGCTCTTGAACTTTTGGTAACCACAAATCCAGAGGCTGCGATGGCAATAAGCACATACCTATCGATAATCACCCTAAATGTAAATGGATAGAATGCACCAATCAAAAGACACAGAGTAATAGAATGGATAAAAAAGCAAAACCCCTCTATATGCTGCCTACAAGAGACTCACTTTAAACCCAAAGACATACACAGACTAAAAGTAAAGGGATGGAGAAAGATACTTCATGCAAACAATAGGGAGAAAAAAGGAGGTGTTGCAGTACTTGTATCAGACAAAATAGACTTCAAAACAAAGAAAGTCACAAGAGACAAAACAGGGCATTACATAATTTTAAATTGGTCAATCCAACAAGAGGATATAACCATTATAAATATCTTTGCATGCAACACAGGAATACCTACATATGTGAAACAAATACTAACAGAATTAAAGGAGGAAATAGAATGCAATGCATTCATGTTAGGAGACTTCAACACACCACTCACTCCAAAGTGGACAGAAAATAAGTAAGGACACAGAGGCACTGAACAACACATTAGAACAGATGGATCTAAGAGACATCTACAGAACTCTACACCAAAAGCAGCAGGATACACATTCTCAAGTGCACATGGAGCATTTTCCAGAATAGACCACATACTAAGCCACAGAAAGAGCCTCAGTAAATTCAAAAACATTGGAGTTGTACCAACTTCTCATATCACAAAGGTATAAAACTAGAAATAAATTATGCAAACCAAAAAGGCTCACAAACACATGGAGGCTTAACAACATGCTCCTAAATAACCAGTGGATCAATGACCAAATTGAAACAGAGATCAAGCAATATATGGAGACAACTGAGGAGAACAGCACAATGCCCCAACTTCTGTGGGACGAGGCTAAGGCAGTTCTAAGAGGAAAGTATATAGCAATCTAGGCCTATTTAAAGAAGGAAGAACAATCCCAAAGGAAGTCTAAAGTCACAATTAATGAAACTGGAAAAAGAAGAACAAATGAGGCCCAAAGTCAGCAGATGGAGGGACATAATATAGATCAGAGAATAAATAAGTAAAATTGGAAAGAACAAAACAATAGAAAAAATTAATGAAACCAAGAGATGGCTCTTTGAGAAAATAAACAAAATAGATAAACCCCTAGCCAGACTTACTAAGAAAAAAAGAGAAGCTATACACATAAACAGAATCGGAAATGAGAAAGAAAAAATAACTACAGACAACACAGAAATACAAAGAATTTTTAGAGAATACTATGAAAAATTATATGGTAACAAACTTGATAACCTAGATGAAATGGACAACTTTCTAGAAAAATACAACCATCCAAGACTGACTCAAAAAGAAACAGAAAATCTAAATAGACTAATTAACAGCAATGAAATTGAATCAGTAATCAAAAACTACCCAAGAACCCCTGACCAGATGGATTCACTGCTGAATTTTATTAGACATTTAGAGAAGACATGATACCCATTCCCTTTAAAGTTTTCCAAAAAATAGACGAGAAGGGAATACTTCCAAACTCATTGTACAAAGCCAGCATCACTCTAATACCAAAACCAGGCACAGACACCAAAAAAAGAAAACTACAGACCAATATCCCTGATGAACATAGATGCCAAAAAATACTCAACAAAATATTAGCAAACTGAATTCAAAAATACATTAGGAGGATCATACACCATGACCAACTGGGATTAATCCCAGGGATGCAGGGATGGTACAACATTTGAAAATCCATCAACATCATCCACCACATCAACAAAAAGAAAGACAAAACCACATGGTCATCTCCGTAGATGCTGAAAAAGCATTTGACAAAATTCAACATCCATTCATGATAAAAACTCTCAACAAAAGGGTATAGAGGGCAGGTACCTGAACATAATAAAGGCCATATACGACAAACCCATAGCCAACATCATACTTAACAGCAAGAAGCTGAAAGCTTTTCCTTTAAGATCGGGAACAAGACAAAGATGCCCACTCTGCCCACTTTTACTCAACATAGTGCTAGAGCTCCTAGCCACGGCAATCAGACAACACAACAATGTAAAAGGCATCCAGATTGGTAAGGAAGAAGCCAAACTGTCCCTGTTTGCAGATGACATGATATTGTATATAAAAAACCCTAAAGAATCCACTCCAAACCAACTAGCACTAATATCTGAATTCAGCAAAGTTGTGGGATACAAAATTAATACACAGAAATGTGTTGCATTCCTATACACTAACGATGAACTAGCAGAAAGAGAAATCAGGAAAACAATTCCATTTACAACTGCATCAAAAAGAATAAAATACCTAGGAAAAAACCTAGCCAAGGAAGTGAAAGACCCATACCCTGAAAACTACAGGACACTCTTAAGAGAAATTAAAAAGAGGACACTAATAAATGGAAATTCATCCCATGCTCTTGTCTAGGAAGAATTAATATTGTCAAAACGGCCATCCTGTCTAAATCTACAGATTGAAAGTGATCCCTATCAAAGTACCAACAGCATTCTTCAATGAACTGGAACAAATCGTTCTAAAATTCATATGGAACCACAAAAGAATAGCCAAAGCAATCTTGAGAAGGAAGAATAAAGCAGGGGGATCTCGCTTCCCAACTTCTAGTTCTACTACAAAACTACAGTAATGAAGACAATTTGATACTACCCAGGAACAGACCCACAGACCAGTGGAACAGAATAGAGAGTCCGGATATTAACCCAGACATATATGGTCAATTAATATATGATAAAGGAGCCATGGATAGACAATGGTGAAATGATAGCCTCTTCAACAGCTGGTGTTGGCAAAACTGGACAGCTATATGTAAGGGAATGAAACTGGAAAACTTCTGTACAGCAAAGGACACCAGCAGTAGAACAAAAAGGCATCCTACAGTATGGGAGAATATATTCATTACTGACATGTCTGGTAAGGGGTTGACATCCAAAATATACAAAGAGCTCACGCAGCTGAACAAACAAAAAGCTAATAATCCAATTTAAAAAATGGGCAGAGGAGCTGAACAGACACTTCTCCAAAGATGAAATTCAGATGGCCAGCAGGCACATGAAAAGATGCTCCACATCACTAATCATCAGGGAAATGAAAATTAAATCTACAATGAGATAACACCTCACATTAGTAAGGATGGCCACCATCCAAAAGACAAACAGCAACAAATGTTGGTGAGGCTATGGAGAAATGGGAACCCTCCTACATTGCTGGTGGGAATGTAAATTAGTTCAACCATTGTGGAAAGCAGTATGGAGGTTCCTCAAAAAACTCCAAATAGACATACCATTTGACCCAGGAATTCCACTCCTAGGAATTTACCCTAAGAATGCAGCAGCCCAGTTTGAAAAAGACAGATGCACCCCTATGTTTATCACAGCACTATGTACAATCGCCAAGAAATGGAAGCAACCTAAGTGTCCATTAGTAGATGAATGGATAAAGATGTGGTACATACACACAATGGAATATTATTCAGCCATAAGAAGAAAACATCCTACCATTTGCAACAACATGGATGGAGCTAGAGGGTATATTATGCTCAGTGAAATAAGCCAGGTGGGGAAAGACAAGTACAAAATGATATCACTCATCTGTGGAGCATAAGAACAAAGAAAAAAGTGAAGGAACAAAACAGCAGCAGACTCACAGAACTCAAGAATGGACTAACAGTTACCAAAGGGAAAGTAACTGGGGAGGAAGGATGGGAAGGGAGGGATAAGGGTCATTATGATTAGTACACACAGTGTAGTGGGGTGGGGGGGGGCACGGGGAAGGCAGTATAGCACAGAGAAGACAAGTATTGACTCTATAGCATCTTAGTACATTGATGGAGAGTGACTGTAATGGGTTATGTGGTGGGGACTTGATAATGGGGAGAAGCTAGTAAGCACAATGTTGCTCATGTAATTATATATTAATGATACCAAAATTAAAAACATTCATCCATAAAGTTTGGAATCATCTTCCAAATTCCTATTAATATTGATATTTTCACCTCCTCCCATGAGTCAGTTTTGTTTTTAGTGGCATCTAGACTTGTTAATCCTTTGCAGAAGATTTTCTATTTACTTTACCTAGATCCTTCCACTATGTGTGGTAACTATAGCCTTTGAAATGTCATTCTTAAAGAATAAGACTTGAGAGTCAAAATGACTCCTTGATCTATCAGCTACAAAATGGAAGTTTTGTTATCAGGCATGAAAAGATTGGTTTCATTGTACACCTCCATCAGAGCTCTGTGTGTCCAGGTACTTTGTCAATGAGCAATCATAATTTGAACGGAATCTTTCTGAGCAGTAGATCTCAAGAGTGGGCTTAAAATATGTAAACTATGTTGTAAACAGATGTACTATTATGCAGGCTTTGTTGTTCAATTTATAGAGCCTAGGCAGAGTAGATTTAGCACTGTTTTTAAGGGCCCTAGGATTTTCAGGATGATCAGTGAGCATTGGCTTCAACTTAAAGTCATCAGCTGCTTTAGTCCCTATGAAGACTGTCAGCTTGTCCTTTGAAGCTTTGAAGCCAGGCATTGATTTCTTCTGTCTAGATGGCATCAACTTCTAATATTAAGGCTGTTTTCATCTGCATTGAAAATCTATTGTTGAGTATAGCCACCTTCATTAATGATCTTAACTAGAAATTCTGGAGATTTTACTACAGCTTCTAAATCAGGACTTGCTGCTTCAGTTTGCACATTTCTGTTACATAGATGGTTTCTTTCCTTAAACCTCATGAACCAATGTCTGCTAGCTTCAAACTTTCCTTCTGCAACATCGTCACCTTTCTTAGCCTTCATAGAACTGAAGAGAATTAGAACCTTATTTGGGATTAGGCTTTGGCTTAAGAGAATGTTCTGTCTAGTTTGATCATCTGTCCAGACCACTAAAACTTTCTCCTTTTCAGCAATAAGTCTGTTTTGCTTCTTTATCGTTAATGTGTTCACTGGATTCAATTTCCTTCAAGAACTTTTCCTTTGCATTCATACCTAGGCTGTTTCATGTAAGAGGCCTAGCTTAAAGCCAATCTTTGCTTTCAACATGCTTCTAAACTAAGCTTAATCTTTTCTAGTTTTTTATTTAAAATAAGAGATTTGTGGCTCTTCCTTTCACTTGAATGCTTAGAGGCCATGGTAGGGTTATTAACTGGCCTAATTTCAATTTTGTTTTGTCCTAGGGAATAGGGAGACACAAGGAGAGGGAGAAAGATAGGGGAACAACCAGTCTGTAGAGTCAGAACACACACAGTGTTTAGTAATTAAGCTTGCCAGCTTACTGTGTGTGTGGTTCTTAGAGCTCCAAAACAGTTATTACAATAGTAGCATCAAAGATCACTGGTCACAGATCACCATAACAAATATAATAATGATGAAAAAGTTTGAAATACTGTAAGAATTACCAAAATGTAACAGACACAAATTGAGTAAATGCTGTTGGGAAAATGGTTCCAATGGACTTGGTCAATGTGTGGTAACTATAGCCTTTGAAATGTCATTCTTAAAGAATAAGATTTGAGAGTTGTGTCATCAGGCATGAAACTCCCCACACCTTCAATTTGTAAAAAATGTAGTATCTGCAGAGCACAATAAAATGAGGTATGCCTGTATTAGAGTAATTCTTTCATAGATGACAAGTATAAAATTTGGGCAGGATATTTATCACAGTTCTCAGAATAATTTGACCCTTGAAATGTGGGAACATGCTGGGTAAGACTTATTTTTAAATGGCTTTTCCCCCTGAAAGCACTCCCAGCCTATGCAGTGTAGAGTGGCTAAACAGAAAGCCACAATTTTATTGGCTTGAGGTGCCAAAGGACAGAGTTCAAGGCTGCCAGAGAAGCTGGAAATTAAGGAGAGAAAAGGAGGAGGCCTCCTATTTGCATAGGAACTCTATGAAATCTTTTGCTGACTATTGAATTGCTCATGCAAGAGGGAACTTCAAAGAGGCTAGTGAAAAACAATAATAGGAAAGACTAAAAGATGAGCAGAGATCTCAGCCTCCTACCTCCTCAAGAGAGACAGAGTTTGAAATTTTAAATGGCTCGGTAAACATCCTGGGATTTTTTTGAAGTCTCTAAAGAGCAACAGCTGAGGAGTAAAGACTATGGATTTAAGAATAAGCAAGTACAGTATGAATGAAATATAAAACCAAGCTGATCAACTAATGATCTAACTGTTCAAGGGGAGGTAACTGAATCCATATTTCTACTATGATGTGTTGTTAATAATGTCCAGTATACAATGAAATATTATATAGTTTGACAAGAAACAGGAAAATGTGATACATAATTAAGAGAAAAAGCAAAAAATAGTAGACCCCTATATGATTTATCTTTTAGAATTAGACATGAACTTTAATATTCTTACAGATGTTTCAAAGATTTGATGGAAAAGATAGTCAAAATGAGTAAAGAGATTGATAATTCAGCAAAAGAAAAAATAAAAACTAAAAAGGAATTAAATGGAAATCTAGTATTGAAAAGTATAATATTTGAAATGGAAAATTCATTGAATGAGCTGATCAACAGTTTGGAGAAGACAAAAGAAAGGTTAAATGAACTTGGACACAGATCAGTGGAAATTATCAAGTCAAGGAGCACAGAGAAAGAGATTGAGGGAAAAAAAGTAACAAACCCCAGTGACTTGGAGAACAGTGTTAGGCAGCCTAACATATGCATGTTTGTGTTCCAGAAGTAGGATAGAGAAAGAAAGGGGCAGAAAAAAAATATTTAAAGAAATAATGGCCTGATAGGGGGGTTAACATCAAAAATATATAAAGAATTCACACACCTCAACACCCAAAGAGCAAATAACCCTACTAAAAAACGGGCGGAGGATATGAAGAGACAATTCTCCAAAGAAGATACACAGATGGCCAACAGACACATGAAAAGATGCTCCACATCACTAATCATCAGGGAAATGCAAATTAAATCCACAATGAGATATCACCTCACACCAGTAAGGATGGCAAACATCAAAAAGACTAAGAACAACAAATGCTGGCAAGGATGTGGAGAAAGGGGAACCCTCCTACACTGCTGGTGAGAATGTAAACTAGTTCAACCATTGTGGAAAGCAATATGGAGGTTCCTCAATAAAAATAAAAATAGAAATACCATTTGACCTGGGACTCTCACTCCTTGGAATTTACCCAAAGAATACAACTTCTCAGACTCAAAAAGACATATGCACCCCTATGTTTATTGCAGCACTATTTACAATAGCCAAGGTATGGAAGCAAGCTAAGTGTCCATCAGTAGATGAATGGATAAAGAAGCTGTGGTACATATACATAATGGAATACTATTCAGCCGTAAGACAGAAATAAATCCTACCATTTGCAACAACATGGATGGAGGTGGAGGATATTATGCTCAGTAAAATAAGCCAAGTGGAGAAAGACAAATGGCAAATAATTTCCCTCATTTGTGGAGTGTAACAACGAAGCAAAACTGAAGGAACAAAATAGCAGCAGACTCACAGACTCCAAAAAGGGACTAGTTGTTTCTGAAAGGGAGGGGCGTGGGAGGAAGGGTCAGGAGGGAGGGAGAAGGGGATTGAGGGGTATTATGTTTAGTACACACAGTGTGGGGGGGTCTCAGGGAGAGCAGTGTAGCACAGAGAAGGCAAACAGTGAATCTGTGGCATCTTACTACACTGATGGACAGTGACTGCATTGGGGTATGGGTGGGGACTTGATAATATGGGTAAATGTAATAACCACATTGTTTTTTCATGTGAAACCTTCATAAGAGTGTATGTCAATGATACCTCAATAAAAAAAAAGAAAGAAATAGTAACCTATAGTTTCCCAAATTTGGTGAAAAAACATTATCTTACAGATCTAAGAAGCCTAGTGAACTACAAGCGTGATAAATACAAAGAAAATCACACCTAGACATATAATAATCAAACCAGAGATAAAGGGAAAATCTCAAAAGCAGAGGGGGAAAAAACAGAAGAAAATAATACAATTTTCAGATAACTTCTTATATAGGAAGCAACCAAAGCCAGACAGTGGAATGACATTTTTAAAGTGCTGAAGGAAAAAAGCTCTCAACCTAGAATTCTGGTGAAAATTTCCTTTAAAAATGAAAATATCCTTTAGATAAAGCTGGGAGTTTCCATTACAAGCAGGCTTGTACTATAGGAAATGTTTAAGGGAGTTCTTCAGGCTGAAGTGAAATAGCACCAGATGGAAACTTAGATCTACTGGGAGTAATGGCGGCACTAGAAATGGAAAATATGTAGGTAAATGTAAGAATGCCTTTTTTCTTTTCTCAATTTCTTTAAAAAGCAACTGTTCATTGTAAAATTTTTAGCATTGAAGAGTTTAACAAATCTAGATATAGGCAAATCTACAACAAATCTAAAATAAATGACAGTAGTAGCACAAAGGAAGGGGATGGATTAAATTATTGCAAGGAACTTATAAAGTGATGTGACACAAGAATAATTTTAAGTAGACTTTAGTGAATAAGGCTATAAATTATAATCTCTAGAAAGAATTCTTGTAAAAAATATAATTATCTCTTCTTCCCCACCCAATAACTAAATAAATAAATATGGCTGGAGAGGAAGAACAGAAGAGCAAAAACTAAATGGGGCAAATAGAAAACAAATGGCAAACTGATAGCTTAAATCCAACCACATCAAAATCTACAATAAATTAACATCATACCTAAGATAAGGAGCAAAGCAATAATTACTTTCATCAGTTCAAGATTGTACTGGACATTGTAGCCAGTGTAGTAAGACTAAAAAAAGAAAAAGCATACACTGTTACATAGAAAATCCTAAGGCATCCTCAAAACAACTATGTGAACTAGTAAGTGAATTTAGCAAGGACTTGGAATACATAATTCATGTATACAAAGCAAGTGTATTTCTATAAACTAGTAGCAAACTGTTAGGAAATGAAATTCAAAAAATAAGGTTTTGTTGAGGGGCTGCTGTTATAAATGGTATTAAGTACTTAGGAGTAAATTTAACAAAAGAAATACAAGACTTCTGCACTGAAAACTATAAAATGTTGCTGAAGTTAAGACCGTCGCTGAAATAAAATAAAGAAGACCATAATAAAGGAGACATGCATACATCATATTTGTGGATTTGAAGATTCAATATTCTTTAAGAAGTCACTTCTGAAATTCATCTTGATTTTAATAACAATCCTACTCCAAATCTCAACAAGGTTTTTTGTTCAAAATTGACAAGTTGATTCTAAAATTTATGTGAATGGAAAAAAAGTTTAAAAAGGTTGGACAAAGTTGTAGGACTAATTTTAAGTTGTACTGAAAAGCTGCAGTATCTAAGAGTGTAATTTTTGGCGTAAGAGCTAGAAAAATCACTGAATAGACGAGGGTCCAGAAAGGCACAGTCACACGTGCACACACATGCTCGCATATGTATGTTCAATTCAGTTTTGACAAACGTGTCAAGACAGGAAAAGAAACGGCTTTTCAGTAATGGTGCTGCAACAACTAGATAAACATGGAGAGGAAGTGAACCTCACCCCTCCTCACACACAATTTAATTGAAGGTGAAAGAATTACAGTCCTTAGTAAAAACGAGAATATCTTTGCAACCATCCCATATGCAGGATTCCTTAGGATATTAAAAGGTAAATTTAACTTCGTTAAAATAAAAGCTTTCCTCTATTTTTTCATTCTATATATTACCACTCCATTTTTTCTTTCTGTTTTGTGATTGTAATGGGCATAAAATGTATTATCTGGCAGTTGAAAATTTTCAAGAGGTTGGAGTTCATTGCATTTCTTCAAACATAAGCAAACCATTTACCAAATTTGGGGAGTATTTTATTCAAATTTTTTTCTGCCTGTTTTCTCTTTCTAAGACTTTAGTTAACACTGATGCTAGCATTTTTGATACTGTCACACAGGTCTGAGACACCATTTTTCCTTGATTTTTCTATTCTTTAGGTTGGATAATTTCTGTTTAAATTCATTGATTCTTCTACCATCTCAAATCTGCTTGTAGCTCATGCAGTGAATTTTTCATTTCATTTCTTGTTCTTTTCAACTCTAAAATTTCCATTTGATTCTTTTTTGTAGTTCACATTTTTTCCATTGAGTCTGTATTTTTTCAGTCATTATTAACATATTTTCCGTGAATTATTTGAACATATTTCTATCTGCTTTGAAGTCTGTGTGCTGAATTCAACATCAGCCCACTCAGAGTCACTTTCAGTTGGCTGCTTTCTTACCCCCATATGGGTCACACTTACCTGTTTATTTCTACATCTTATATTTTAGTTAGAAACATTGTAGATAAATCACTGTAGTGAGTCTGAATGTCTGGATTCTGGTGGTTCTTTTGAAAGCGTGTGTAAACTCAAACTGCAGTCCTTCCTCTGTGAGTGAGTGAGAGAGAGAGAGAGAGAGAGAGAGAGAGAGAGAGAGTGAGAGAATGTGTGTGTGTGTGTGTGTGTGTGTGTGTGTGTGTGTGTGTGTGTGTGTCACTGTATAGCTATGGGTGTGTCTGCTGTTTTTTGTGTTTTTTTATCCTTAAACCCATCTACCTCCCTAGAGGTTTTGCTTAACTTGCTTCTTTAGTGATCAGCCAGTTATTTGAGAAGAGAGCCCAAATACCTGAAGCCAATAAGGCTTTCACCTTCTTCTATTCCCTGATCTGTGTGTGCATTAGGGAACCACATACAAAGACAGCAAATTCTCATATCTCCCATTTTTGCTAGGCTCTCTGGGGCGGCCCACATACATGCATGCTTTAGTAGTCAACCAGGGATATGGAGAGTTTCTTATCTCAGCCTTTGGATAGCTGTCTTGTTTCCAAAATCTCACCCTTAATCTGAATTTGTAACCTCCAGCCAGTGAGTTTTCACTGTCTGAGCTGGGAAAGATTGAAACACGCCCCCCTGCCTGCTCCCCTCCAGAGGAAGACCATAAACTTAACAGTTCTTACCCTATAAGTAGCAGTTTTTAATGAGTATGCATCTTAGATTTTTGCCTGCCTTTGGGTGGTTTCTGGTGCCCTGAGGTAGTTATTTTTAATAATATGCCTAGTTTTATACTTACTTGCTGACAAATGGAATTGCTCAACTTCCTTACACTATTATCAACATTTTATTTTAGCTGTGTCCTGTGGGGCCACTATATATCTGGACTTGAGTTTTGGGTTTTTTTTCTGGTGGTGGCAATACTTTTCTTTTTTAATAGAAATTTAATTCACATACTACACAATTTGCCCTTTTAAAGTATACAGTTATTTTTTCAGTATATTCACAAAGTTGTGCAATCACCACTAGTTCTGGAACAGTTTCAGTTCTCAAGGAAGAAACCCTGTACCCACTGACAGTCATTCCCCATTCTTCCCTTCTCCCAGCCACTGACAATCACTTCTCTACTTTCTGTTTCTTCGGGTTTGCCTGTTCCAGACATTTCAAACAAATTGGATGCATAAAATATAACTTTTTTACGACTGATTTCTTAGCATAATGTTTTCAGAGTTCATCCACGGTAGAGCATGAATCAGTACTTCATTCCTTTATGGTTAAATAATATTGCATTGTATAGATACCAGATTTTTTTATACCATCACAAGTTGATGGACATTTGGATGTTTCCAGTTTTTTATTATTATGAATAATGCTGCTGTAAACGCATTCATATACAAATTTTTGTGTGGACGTATGTTTTTGATTCTCTTGGGTGTGATGTAGGAATGGAATTAATGAGTCATGTGGTAGCTGTTTAACTTTTTGAGGAGGTAATGGAGATTTTACCTGAAATTGGGTTTCATTCATTTAGCAGGGAAATTAATGTACTAACATTTATTGTGATTAAGTTGATTACAACTGTTTTGTGTTTCCTGTTTACTAGACTTTTCTGTTTATTGGGTTTATTTTTCTTTTCCTGCCTCTTTATTGGAATAATCAAGCCTGTATACTCCTCTTTTCTATCTAGTGAGAAAAGGTGGGCGTCCTGTTTCTACTTTTAAATTGCTAGTAAACAAGCTTAAACTTACATGTTTGTTTTAATGTCTCCGTTCAAGCTAGGAAAGAACAGCATGCTTTCAGTTCCTTCTTTTCCCCAGCATCTCTAATGAGGACACCTGGAATTAGTACTAGGTTCCCTTGTTTCTTTTATATCTTTACATTATGCTTTTCTTATTTTCTGTCAATACTTAACAATTTTTCTGATTTCTTTGCCCAGCATTATTTGTTATATAACAATTGTTTTTTTCCCTTCCTAATTCATTATTTATTTTGCAGGAGTACTTCCTCAAGGAATTATTTCAGATAGTCTTTGTGGCTAATAAATACTCTTGAGCCCTTGCATATTTAAAAAAAGGCTTTATTTTGCCTTTTCCTCTTGAACATTAGACTAGATTTAAAGTCATTTTCCTCAGAACTTTGAAGATACTATTCCATAGCTTGTTAGTGTCTATTGTTGCTGGTGAGAATTTTGATGTTGGTCTGATTCTCAGTCTTGGTTCTTCTCCCTAGAAATTCTTGGGACTTTCATTAGGGTTCAAGTTCTAATATTTTACTGCCCAGTCAGTATCTACATAGTATTTTTTTTCTGCCATCTGCTTAGCATTCAGTGGGTCCTTTCAATCTGAAGACTCCTATGTTTATCACTGGGACATTTTCATTTATAATTTTCTCCGAAACACTCTGGTTCTGGAATTCTTATTAAGCAGATATTGAAACTCCTAAAACCATCCACTATGGCTCTGAACTTTTTGTACTTTGTTTCTTTGTCCTTTTGTACTGTATTTTTGAAGTCCTCAGTAAAATTTTACTCACATTTTAATAATTCTCTTTGCAGTTCATTCCAGTTAACACTATTAACTGTGAAATCAGTGACATCATGACAATATATGTACCTAGGAGCAATATACTTCTCCTTATATAACAATTCTAGGGTATGTTCATGCTTTTTGTGTTCAACAAATCTAAAGATAAAAACTTCCTGCAAAATTTTTAAGTTATCTGGAATCTCTGTGTTGGTGCCCCATGTAGATCACCCAAAGGCATACTTCTTCTGCCCCCTAACTTATTGTACCCCTGACTTCCTCAGATGTTATTCTTTGTTTTATGTGTTTCTCTCCTACAGAGTGCTGGTTTTCCTCATCTATTTGGCGATTTGCTCATCTTTGTGTTTTAGTCCATTCACCTGCTTGAGTGTTCATTAGCTTACTGCCAGTGACTGTGAGGGAGGGTCAGGACAAGCTTCTGAGGGGCAAGGTTTCTGGTGCCTGTCCTCTGGTGTGGGTGCTCTCTTTCCTGCCAGAGTGAGGTTCAGCAGCTACCTGTGACAGTACTGCTCTGAAGCCCAGTGCGCATCCTTACTGCTTTAGCCTGGAACATAATGCGTCTGTGGGCTGCTGCTTAGCACAAGCTGGGAATGGAGGAGAACTGTGGGGGTAAGTGAGGGTGTAATTGGCCCCCCTGTTCCAAATGCAGCTCACCATGTGATCATCCTAATGGATGTCTGAGTGTGTCTGCCAACCCCCAGCTGTCTGTATTCATTGACTCTGGCTTGAAGCTCTCTTCTGACCACTCCTACTTTTGCAAATATCCTTGTCTACATGTGGCTTGGGCTGTGGCTTCCTGTAGTTTACTCCTCCTCCACCTTCCCCACTCCCTCCCCCCATAAATTTGATCTTGTCTGCTTCCAGGAGACTGCTGATAGTCTTTATTTTTCCCATGCATTTATCAATTGTATTTACTGAATTTAAATATCATTTCCTCAGAAGAGTCTTCCCTAACCACCCAATTTAAAGTAACCTCCCAATGACTATGAAAATAACCTCAGCTTATTTTCATTATAGCAGATTTATTTGACCCAATATTTATTTGACTTTTGTCAATCCTTCCAGACCTACATGCACACTTCATGTGGGGCCTTATGTGTTCTGTTTACCGCTATATTCCAAATGGTTAGAACAGTGTCTATAATATAATAGACAGTGTATGATAGCAAAATTGAGTGACTTTATATTTTTAAAAAATTATATATTACATATGCTTGAATTAAACAAATTTTAGATTTTTACACCAGGAACGAGGCTTAGCAAATACTCTTATGTTAACCTCTCTGTTCAAGACAGAACACCTTTATTAACCAAACAATTGCATTAATCTATGAATTAATACAAAATTCAGCACTTCAGTCCACATTTCATTAAAGCAAAGTTGTGGGTGGAGGGTGAGCAGCAAAACATTAATTTTCTAAGAACTTCACAAAATGGCCAGAAAAAGTCATAATTACATTTGCTGATAGTTTCTGTGACTATATGAGTTATAGCCTATTCTCATGTAAATTTTAATTTAAAATACATCACATCCTCATACAGTGTTGTAATGGAGCTCCTTTAGCAAACTCAAATCTCCAGATTCTTAGATTAAGCATTCACTCTACTGGAAAAATTTTTACTTTTGTTTCCTGTATCTCTTAGAATAAATTTGGTAATTCTTATCAGCTTACCAGCCAATTTGTGATAGTAATGAACAGTTTGAGTAGGCTTCATTTGCTAATCATATTATTTTTTCAGTTCCTATATAATTTTTACAAAATAACATTTTTATTTTCTACATAGAGATCAAGTTTTTATTCCCACATTTTTCCTTGAAAATATTTTAAATTTTGTACTGAAAAAAGTAAAGAGGAAGTCACCTTATAGAAAAAAATCAAAATTTATCTCTTTTATAAAATAAAGAATATTTATATGTACTGTTTGTAAATCTGTAGTGTACCTATACCAGTATCAAAAGGATGAGCTTAAACCTTATAGAATTAACCTTTCACACCTTTATAGTTCTGATGGAAATTTTAAAATTTTGTTTTCTTATTACTTAGGCAAAGATGCAATTTACACAATTCCAGTGAAAAATATTCTTGCTGTGGAAAAACTGGAAGAGAGCTCTTTCAACAAGAAAAATGTAAGTTACATAAATAATCATTTAAGTTAAAAATAAATTAATTGGAAAATTTCAAGAGGTTATTTTAGTATTTGACATTACTCATTGATATTTTATAATTGCTGGCTGGAATTGTATATTAAAATTTTCCATTATTGTTCATGCCTGAGGTAGTCTGTCTAACCTATTAAGTTATGGATACCTTGTTCAATACTTCCTTATTATCAAACTTCTCAACTTGACATTCAAGACTTTAACAATATAGTTTCAACCAGTCTGTGCAGCCTAATCTCCCACTCAGTAGATGTCATACACTCCAGCCAACACGATGATTTCCTGGTTTCTCTGTATTTTCCGACTGCTTTGCCCTCACTCATACTTTTTCCTCCATCTGAAATGCCCTCCCTTTATTCCTAGTTATGTGATAGTCCATTCCTTTAGACATGTGTGGCTTCTGAAGATGATACTCTGTTTTTTTTGTTTTTTTTGTTTTTTTTTTTGAGAGGGCATCTCTCATATTTATTGATCAAATGGTTGTTAACAACAAAAAAATTCAGTATAGGGGGGTCAATGCTCAATGTACAATCATTAATCCATCTCAAGCCTAATTCTCGTCAGTCTCCAATCTTCTGAAGCATAACGAACAAGTTCTTACATGGTGAACGAATTCTTACAGAGTGAATAAATTCTTACATGGTGAACAGTACAAGGGCATTCATCACAGAAACTTTCGGTTTTGATCATGCAATATGACCTATGAACCATCAGGTCAAATATGAATATTCATTTGATTTTTGTACTTGATTTATATGTTGATCCCACATTTCTCCTATTATTATTATTATTTTTATTTTTAATAAAATGCTGAAGTGGTAGGTAGATGCAAGATAAAGGTAGAAAACATAGTTTAGTGCTGTAAGAAGGCAAATGTAGATGATCAGATGATCAGGTGTATGCCTATGGACTAAGTATTAATCCAGGCTAGACAAGGGCAGCAAGACATCCACGGATGCAGAAGATTTCTCTCAAAGCAGGGGGGGTGAGATTCTGAGCCTCACCTCTGTTGATCCCCAAATTCTCACCTGATGGCCCCCCTGCGACTGTGCCTGTCTTAGGTTGTTCCTCCCTTGAGGAATCTTACCCGTCTCTGGCTAACCAGTCATCTTCCGGGGCCATACAGGGAAATGTAAAGTTGGTAAGTGAGAGAGAAGCCATATTGTTTGAAAAGGTTAGCTTTTTACTTCTTTGCAGATTTATGCCCTGTGGCTTCTATGCCCAGCACTTGTCTCGAGGTATCTTTACCACCTGGAGGAATTATGATACTCGGTAAATTCGATATGAGGCACGAATTCTATTTAAGGTTTGTAATTAGGAAGGAAGAAGAAAAGCTATAGATGTAGCATATGAAGGAAACTTGGGAGGATTGATTATTTCTTTGACATATCTTCTTGTATAGTACCTTAAGTATGTATAGGTTTTAAACTACTAACTAATTTGCACACACATATTAACATAATAGGAATACGGTGACATAAACAAAGCAAATCTATAATTACCAGCCATCTCCAGTGAAGCCAAGAAAACCATTTAGGCACCCTAGGCATTTGTGAAAATTTATCTATGATATGATGGATATTTTCCAACTGTACTTGAACCATCAGACAAATTAAAGCAGCCCATTTCTGGGATCTGTTCACATCCCATATGTTCTTTTAACCATAGATAGTCTATAGTCATGAGATTTTGGGGTATGATACTCTGTTGTACTGCTTAGTACCACATGACTCAGATTGTCCTTGGGACTTGAAAAGTAACAGTTCATAAGACACCTGAGCATCAGTTATCTAGAGAAGCAAACTTTATTTCTGTTACATACATTTTTCTGTTTTATACTATGTGTTGGTTTTTTAGACTTTGTCACTAACTTTTCATCTTAATTGCCTATGAAGATGTTCCAAGTAATACATATGGAGAAGCCACTCTACGTCCAGGCAAATAATTGTGTAGAAGCAAATGAATGGATAGAAGTGCTCTGCAGGGTGAGCCGATGCAATCAGAACAGGCTCAGTTTTTATCATCCCTCTGCATATCTAAATGGAAGCTGGCTCTGTTGCCAGGAGACCAGTGAAAACATTCTCGGCTGCAAGCCATGTACTGCGTAAGTTTCTTTCTGATTAAAAAAGCAATGTTTCAAATGTGGTATATTCATACAAAAAAAATCATTCATCCATGAAATGCAATGAAGTACTGATATGTGCTACAAAACAGATGAACCTTAAAAACATACTAAGTGAAGAAAGCCAGACACAAAAGCCATTTATATAAAGTGTCCAGAACAGGCAAATCATAGAGACAGAAATTAAATAGTGATTGTGAGGGGCTGGAGGGAGAGAAGAATGAGAAGTGCTAATAGATGTGGGGTTTCTTTTTGGGGTGATGAAAATATTCTTAAATTGTGGCTGGCATAAGTCAAAAGAGGGGGGGAAGTTCAGTGTCACGTAAATGTACAAGCCTGACCAAAATATCAAGTAAGGACTTAGCTTCTCTTACTGTTTGGAACGGCCATTATAGACTTCAGAAGTAATGTATTGCCTTTGTGATGAAGCATAGATTATGAAAATGATTTTACTTTAAATTCCCCTCCCTTTGATTAGAGTTGCCTAATAACCAAATCTCTCTCAGTCTCATGTTATTTAATTATCAGAGGAGATTAGCTTTCTGAGGTTCCTTCTGCAAAATTCTGTGGTTTTGTTTTTCATCTCAAACCATCAAAAGTCTTTGGTATGTTAATAAAGGGATATTTTTCTAACATCTTTATTTTATTTTTACCATAGAGGTGTCCCTGCAGACATCCAAATAGATATTGATGAAGATAGAGAAACAGAAAGAATTTATTCCCTTTTTACTCTCAGTTTACTTAAGTTGCAGAAAATGGAAGGTAAATGCACATTTAAAGTATTTTTATATAACCATGATATTCATTACCAATTCTTGAAGTATTGCTTTGGCATTATCTTAAAGTTGAAAATACATATTTACCAAAGTCGACAGACTCCCAAAGGGGGCTTTTTTCAGAGATACTTGTGAAGTAAAAATACTGTTTTTTGTATAAATGTTAATTAATAAAATGAATGAATTTTGGTTATCTATGCATTTCCCGAGGAAATCTCCCCAGCTTGAGACACTTCAAAAGTTCTTATTTATACTACAAATTATATTTATAGAATTTAGTTGTCTGATCAGCGTTTTCATTGCTCGCTATAGAGGCTTGTGGAACTATAGCCGTCTATCAAGGACCACAGACGGAGCCTGACGACTATTCTAACTTTGTAATCGAGGACTCTGTAACAACCTTTAAGACAATTCAACAAATAAAAAGCATCATAGAGAAGTTAGATGAACCTCATGAAAAGTATAGGAAGAAAAGATCAAGTAGTGCAAAATATGGGAGCAAGTAAGTGTTTTTAAGATTTTAAACGTAGTGTGAGATCGCCTCTGTCACTGTGCACTCAGACCTGAGACCCAGGCCTCCTGCTTGCCTTCATCTTTCAAGGCCCCGTGCAGAGCCTTTGTCTTGGGCAAGTTTCCCTGGCCACTCACACAGTGGTCTTTGTCTTTTCTATTCTGGTATCATTTCATTATGTTGATACTGTACTTTATCACCACTTTTAATGTTAATATTCTAATGTAATTCATTAAATTGAATACTTAGTAGCTTTTTGTTTTTGTTTTTACTAATCCTCTTCCTTTTTAGTATTTCAGTATCTCCCACAATACATACAAACTACAAAAAAATAAATCACTGTGAAAGTGCTAGAAGTATTTTACAGTTGATTCTTTGGATCCCTCTCAGATGTAGATTGACAGTACAGTGCATAACAATAGCAGCAGCTAACGTTTACTAGGAACTTATTCCACCACCAGGCGGTTGCCTGGTACTTCACACCACACCACTGGAGATCACTGTTAGCAGCAAGTAACACAGAGGTCCAATTGAAGTGGATAAACCAATAGGAAACTTTTTCATCTCACAAAGTCAGTCCTAACCTCTGTGCTAGGTTAGTTCAGCAGCTCAACACAGTCATCAAGCAGCTCAACGCTGTCAATGTGTCATCATTCAGCCACCCTTAACATGATGATTTCTGACTTCCTCAGGCCTGTCCCTTCATGGCCACAGGTGGGCTGCAGTAGTTTAGAGCCTCATTTTTGTACAGTGGTGTCCAGAGGCAGAAAGCTGGTTCCTCCTCACTAAGAGAAAAGACCTTATCTAAAGTTACCCCTAGCTTCCCTGGAACACTGGGGCTGTCCAGAACTAGCACTAGAATTAGGGTTCTGTTTGCACAGAAGTAAATAGGAAGGGCATGGTTCTTAGACCAGCAAACAAGTGTTTGCCACAGTGTACACTCCTATCGATCCTCACTCTAGCTCAGCATGGTTATAGTCCCCATTTTACAGCTAGAGAAACTGAGGCTTAGGGCAGTTAAGTGCCTTGCCTAAGGTCACACAGCTGACTAGTGAGGGGGCTTTGAATCTTAGTTTCCCATTTTAAATATTCTTTAAAAATTATGTGTGGTAATAATTTATGAATAATAAAAATCAGTTGGGCAGGTATAAATAAGATAGAGGGCTCAGTGCATTAGAAAGGTTATTATAAGCATCCTAATCCTGTTATTTCCACATTAATATAATTAGTTTTCTTACAAAAGTAGTAATGCGGTTTGCTTGGAGCCATGGGCTATCTCCGTATGAAGTCCTAGTCAGTGCTTGACCATCCTTCTTAAATAGTACCTCCCAGCTGATACCCACACCCACTATAACCCCTTCCCAGTTTCATTTTTCTCTGTTAAAAAATATCTAAATATTTTACTTGTTCATTTCATTTCCCCTATATGAGAATATAATCAACTTCATGAGGGCAAGGCTTGTCTATTTTGTTCACTACTGCATCCATAGCTTCTAAAATAGTGCCTTACATTTAATAGGTGGTCAGTAAACACTTACTTAATAATAAGACTCAGCATGAGAAATTATCAAGGGAAAATTATAAATAACGGATACTATTAGATATGTGTCACTTTTTTAAGTGTTATATTTTTTAACTTTGAGAAAATGATTTTCTTTTTTTCTAGGGAAAATCCAATTGTTGGGAAAACATCTTAGAGCTGTGTTGACAATTGATTCAGAAGAACTGGAAAATACTATTTTGTTGGAGTTTTTCAATTCATATATTTTGTTCGTAGTATTTAAGAATGAGCATTGGCTTCAGTGTTACCTGTATTCATATTGTATTTAATATTTAATAACTGAAATTAACTACTTGGGAATCCTAGTATTACTAGAGAATTTGAAACTCAGGATTCCCTTCATTATCTTACATGTCAAAGCCATGTTTCTGCAACTTCTTTTTAATAGAAAAAATCTTCCTAAAGAAGCTTTGTAACAAAAGAACTCCTCCATAGCAAGAAACCATCTCTTCTTGTAACACTCCATTCTGTGGACTTTTCACTACCATTAGTGCCTGCTCTATACTGCCAGCATGTGTTTTTAGTAGAAAATCCCAGTCCATAACAGTTCAGAGCTTTCCATTTAGTTCATTTACACCCACCCTTTTCAGAAAAGAAAAAAAAAGATTTTCCTTTGGTCCATTAGGAACTGCAACCGAAACTTTAGAAAACTTCCAGGGCATCCTTCAAAGTTGGAAGAGCCTTTTGTCTAAGATGTAAACAGAACTCAGATAGGAGGAATCAGGGAACGTGCACTATTGTGCACATCTTGTTTACATTTAGGACGAGTGATGGCAGAGGTAATAAAATGAGACCACTAAATTTTTTTCATCACTTTAAATATCAGGTACTCATTTTCTTGAGAGTTAAGGTAAATATGACTTCAAAGGATATCTTTTCTGAAAAAGAAGAGAAAGTAAACAGTGAAAGAAAGTGGTAGGAAAATCACTTGACTTCACTGGTAACTCCATATTATTATAAGGGCCGCCATAAGGATGCCCTCCTCATTTGAGGTTGAGAGCTAACTCGAGAACAGTCACTCGGAGCACTTTAATAATCTGGGCTGCCCCAGATTACACTTCAGATACTCCGTGGTATCTAATCTTTATGATCAGTTTAATGATCAGTGTTTAAGTCTAGAAATAGTACTTTCCTGAAAATGTTTGTATTTCATTGCTGTTTCCTTTTTGCCTGCTAGCCAAATGGAATTTGGGCAAGCAACTGTTTGAAATCCTGTTTTTCCCTAATAATTTACTTTTATCCTAAAAACTGTAATTGTAAATAAGCAGTTGAAGCAAGTTGCCACCTTGAAGAGGGATACACTTTGCTTCATCAGTATTAAAAACTATGGTACTCTTACTTTGTCTTTTTAAATCTAAAACATTTTCTAAATGTGGTACTTTGAACCTTGGAGTATTTACACGTTTCTGTTTAAAACTGTGACTCATTGTAAATCTAGCTAGTAGTGCTTTTTTCATTTCTCTGAGCATAAGCTATATTTCAAAATACTCTTTGCCAATTATGTTATTGGTGAGTAATTGTTTTTAAATTGCATTGTTTCTAGGTGGCTATTTTTAAAGACCATTGGCACACAAAGTTGTTCCATAAATGATTATAAGCGAGCAATGTATTTCTCTAAATGACTTGTAAAAATCAATTGGTTTTATTTAAGAATCAGTCCTAATCTGCATTATGGTAGCTTATTCCTGGCCCATTTTAAAGACAAGTTTGAGAGAGTCCTTTAAATTTCATGGTCTTACAGATTCCATAAACTATACTGATTTATAAATGTGAAAGAATTTAAGCATTTAATGAATTTCTCATTGTTGGGTTTCATTGAGAATGAAATTTCCTGTTAAGAATCTCTGAAATTCCACCTGAAAAGGACACATGAGCAGGCCAAATACCACTCATTAACTTCAGCGGTTTTTTTAGGCCTCTCCCATTTTTTTCAAGGTGGAATAGTCTTCTGATATTTTTAATATCAAATCCCCAATTATGATCGTTTTCAAAGATCACAGCATTATCAATGGGACCAAGGCTGTGTGAATATATGACTGAATTTGAAGGGAGAGTTTAGTCATCTGAAGAAGTTACTTTCTTCACATGACACTTTTAAATAGCCAGTTTGACTAGAATTAATCAGGTTGGCACAGCCTTAAAAGAAGTAATGTGAAATTAAGTAAATTTTCTTTGAAAGTGTTCTGAAATAAGTGACCACGTCGGAAGGACCGTCTGATAACCAAGGTACTTGTTTTATGGGCCCCATTCCTCTGCTGTCCCTTGAGTATTTTTTACTGCCCCATTTGCTTTCTCTGCCTTATCCACACTTGAAACAAATACATGGCAGCTCACTTCACCCTGAAAGACTGAAAACCCCAAGAAGGAAAGAGGAGGAGGATGCGGAGAAGCCCCCGCAGCGGCGCCGTCCGGTCCTCCCGGCCGTTTCCGTCCGGAGCTGGTGTTGCTTGTGTTGTCGTTACTGTTCATTGTGTGTTTTGTTAGCTGAGTTTTTTTAATATTCATTTAATAAGATGATGGCAATAGCAGAGTTTTTTACAACCGGGAATATAATTTACCAAATTGAACAATGTTATTTCCCAAAGAAATACGTTTATAGTATCACAGGTAATGGTTAAGTGTCAAAATTAGGCTTTCCTTATACAAAACAGGAGATGAATGGTGTGACTTTTGTTTCTGTTTCTGAAGCTTGATTTCACTTATTTATCAGAAAGCCTCATTCATGCCAAGTTTTAGAAAACAGATTTTTTTAAAGTAAAGGCACCTTTAATTTGTTCTAATGGTACATCGTGTAAAGACAGAAGGCTACAAAGCTGTTCAGGTGTCCTTACAGTATATGAAAATTACAGGACTTACTCTAAAGTTAAATGACCAGTCCTGACTGATATTATCTGCTTCCATTTTTATTAACTTGGAAATTAATATGCTAGTAAATATTGATTTTTACAGTGTCCAGTTTGAAATTGTAAGTTATCAAAACAATGTAGTGAATTTGTGTAACCATGTTGTATTGTTGAGAATGTATTTTTATTTAAATTTTATTTTCTTATCAAGAGTATTATAAAAATTAAAAACTTTTGTAACTGTTGCTTGGAAATAACTCAGATAAATTACAAGAAGTCTATACATTCTTTGTAAGACTTACTTTTTTATTTACAAATTCTTATTTAAAATTACTGCACCCTGTCTATTAGTACAGGCATAGAAGTTAGAAGTCCTAAATAACACAGACCAAAGCAATCTAGAAAAGGCTTAGTATTCTTTAACTGGCCTGCTCTTTGATGGCTGTGATCCTTTTTCATTTATGCATTCAACAGACTTGTTTTGAGGACCTTCAGTGTGCAGGCGCCATGCCAGATCCCATCATTCCCCAGCACCATGCACATCTGGTGTGAAGAAATATATTCCACTCCTGTCTGGGTAAATAGCTGAGTTTTTCAGCCTGTTGGACTTTTTGAAGACTCCTGTTGTACTTCTCTCAAAAAAGTCAACATCAGAGCCTCTGCTTACCCCGGTCCCACATAGGTTAGCCTACCCTGTAGCTTGACCTTCAGTACATCCTTTTGGATGTTAGAATTTGACCATGTTGTACTATTTTGCTTAATTATCTAGAGAATATAAAGTGACCACACCAAAGACCAGGATAGTCTGTAACTTGTGCTCTGGAGAGAAGCTGTCCCCTTTAGTTCTACAGCATCCCTAAATAAAATTCCATAAAACTTAGCCCCTGTGACTCCAAAGACTGTAAGTTTAATAAAAAGTACCAAATAGGGCTCTGCATCTCTAAGGAGCTTATTTTTATTGAAACACCAGAATCCTGCTCATACTAGCCCATGTATTAGCATAGAACTTACCAGAAACATCAAAGACTTAGGGTTCTATCTGATGATGTAAACAAGCTAGTTCTTTAGAGAGGGGGCAATACTTGAGTTGGGTTTCTCTTCCCAAATTGCATTGTTCCAAAACAAGAGGCAGCAGAGGCCAAGCATATCCGTCTTTATGTGTACACAAGAATAAGAAACAAGGCATAGCATGGCCCTGCTGGCTTCCAGTTGCTGATCTAAGTTTCACTACTTCAAGTGAGTGGCCAGTGGCTGACCCTTCAGAGAGTACCGTCTCGGGTAGAGCATGCTTCACAATAACCTGACCAAGGTTCAGAGTTGGGTCTTGATTCCTCATACATCCATACATCCATACCTGAGGTTTGGTCTTAGGCCAAACTGTAGGTTTTTTGGCTTTTCATTTTGCCATTTGATTTACTGGTTTCATGACACCACTTGCCACCATATGTTAAGCGTATGCCCATAAATTAACAGCAGAGAAGGTGTGTAACCTGTTTGAAGTCCTATTAAGATTCATTTAATTTACTAACGTATTTCAAATCCTATGTTTCATGCTATCAAAATCTTTGTGCTTTCTTTGTATTGATTTACTTTTTGCATGGAGTTCAGTCCTTAAATATGCTCATTAAGGTTTTTGCTCATTAAAGGAAGAATTCTTTTGTCTGGAGTGAACATTGTTTTCCAAATTCAACATATTTCTCAACTCCACCCAGAACTGAGAAGATCGTGCTGCTAAAGAAGCACCCATCATTTTTTGTTTTTAAATTTTCTTGAAGTACAGTTGACATTAATTTTAGGCACACAACTTAGTGATTCAGCAATCACAATACATTACAAAATGCTCACCAAGATAAGTGTTAACATCTATTGCCATACAAAATTACTACAATGTTAATTGACTATATTCCCTATGCTGTATTTTTCATCTCTGTGACTTACCAAAGCTCTGCAGCACTTTTTTGTTTTTTTTGGCAAGTGATGTTTTAGTTTGTTAAGAGTTGCACTGGGATGGGCAGGGAGAAGGGGCAGGGTGTGAAATCTGGCCAGGGTCCTGGGAACCCCAGGTTCTAAAGGTATAGCCTCAGAAACAGCCACAAGGTGGGCCAGGCTGCACAGACCCTGAATGTACAGTCCAGGGCTGGGAGCCAGGGGTCTGTGATTCAGGGAGCTCCAGGACTAGCCTTCCCCACGGGTGTTTTATAACTGGAAGTCCATACCTCTTGATCCCTTTGCCTCTTTCCCCTGTCTCCCTACCTCCCTCCCCTCTGGCAACCACCAGTACAGTTTCCCTACTTAGGAGTCTATTCTGAGTTTTTGTTCATTTGTTTTTTAGGTTCACATGTAAGTGGTATGTGCTATTTGTCATTCTGTCTGACATATTGATCACTTAACTCTCTAGATCTATTCATGTCTCAGATGGCAAGATTTCATTCTTTATTATGGCCATCTATGAGGATGGGATGTATTACCATTTATTGGTATCTTCTTTAATTTCTCTCATGAGTGTCTTGTAGTTTTCAGGGTATCGGTCTTTCACTTCCTTGGTTAGGTTTATTACTTAGGTATTTTGTTCTTTTTGATGCAATTGTGAATGGAATTGTTTTCCTGATTTCTCTTTCTGCTAGTTCATTGTTAAGTGTAAAGGAATGCAACAGATTTCTGTGTATTAATTTTGTATCCTGCAACTTTGCTGAATTCAGATATTAGTTCTAGTAGTTCTGAGGTGGATTCTTTAGGGTTTCTTATGTACAGTATCTTGTCATCTGCAAACAGTGACAGTTTGGCTTTTTCCTTACCAATCTGGATGCCTTTTATTTCTTTGTTTTGTCTGATTGCCACGGCTGGGACCTCAAGTACTATGTTGAATGAAGTGGGGAGAGTGGGCATTCTTGTCTTGTTCCTGATCTTAAAAGCTTTCAGCTTCTCAACATCATATTGGCTGTGGGTTTATCTTATATGGCCTTTATTATGTTGAGATAATTGCCTTCTATACTTATTTTGAGAGTTTTTATCACAAATGGATGTTGAATCTTGTCGAATGCTTTTTGAGCACCTATGGAAATGATCATGTTTTTTTTGTCCTTGTGATGGATGATGTTAATGGATTTTCAAATGTACTGTCCTTGCATCGCTGAGATGAATCCCACTTGAAAATGGTGTATGATCCTCTTGATGTATTTTTGAATTGTTTGCTAAGATTTTGTTGATTATTTTTGCATCTATGTTCGTCAGTGATATTGGTCTGTAATTTTCTTTTTCTGTGGCACCTTTGCCTGGTTTTGGTATTAGAATGATGATGGCTTCATAGAATGAGTTTGGAAGTATTCCCTCCTCTTCTATTTTTTGGAAAACTTTAAGGAGAATGGGTATTATTAATCTGTAAATGTCTGATAAAATTCAGCGGTGAATCCACTGGCCAGTGGGATTTGTTCTTGGGTAGTTTTTTTATTACTGATTCAATTTCATTGTGGTAATTGGTCTGTTTATATTTTCTGTTTCTTCCTTGGGCAGTCATGGAAGGTTGTATTTTTCTAGGAAGTTGTCCATTTCTTCTAGGTTTTCCAGCCTGTTGGCATATAGGTTTTCATAGTAGTCTTTAATAATTCTTTGTATTTCTGTGGAGTCTGTTGTGATTTTTCAATTCTAATTTCTGATTCTGTTTATGTGTGTAGATTCTCTTTTTTTCTTAGTAAGTCTGGCTAGGGTTTTATCTATTTTCTTAAAGAACCAACTCTTGGTGTCATTGATTTTTTTTCCCTATTGTTTTATTCTTCTCAATTTTATTTATTTCTTCTCTGATCTTTATTATGTTCCTCCTGACTTTGGGCCTCATTTGTTCTTCTTTTTCCAGTTTCAATAGTTGTGACTTTAGACTATTCATTTGAAATTGTTCTTCCTTCTTTAAATAGGCCTGGATTGCTGTATTCTTTCCTTTTAGAACTGGCTTCGCTGAATCCCACAGAAGTTGGAGCTTTGTGCTGTTGTTTTCATTTATCTCCATGTATTGCTTGATCTCTGTTTTAATTTGGTCATTACCCATTGATTATTTAGGAGCATGTTGTTAAGTCTCCGTGTGTTTGTGAGCCTTTTTGTTTTCTTTGTACAATTTATTTCTAGTTTTATACCTTTGTGATTGAGAAGTTGGTTGGTACAATTTCAATCTTTTTGAATTTACTGAGGCTCTTTTTGTGGCCTAGTATGTGGTCTATTCTGGAAAATGTTCCAAGTGCACTTGAGAAAAATGTGTATCTTGCTGCTTTTGGGTATAGAGTTCTGCAGATGTCTGTTAGGTCCATCTGTTCTAGTGTGTTGTTCAGTGCATGTGTCCTTACTTATTTTCTGTCTGGTTGATCTGTCCTTTGGGGTGAGTGGTGTGTTGAAGTCTCCTAAAATGAATGTATTGCATTCTATTTCCTCCTTTAATTCTGTTAGTATTTGTTTCACATATGTTGATGCTCCTGTTGGGTGCATAGATATTTATAAGGTTATATCCTCTTGTTGGACTGACCCCTTTGTCATTATGTAATTTCCTTTTTTATCTCTTGTGACTTTGTTTTGAAGTCTGTTTTGTCTGATACAAGTACTGCAACTCCTGCTTTTTTCTGTTAGTTGCATGGAATATCTTTTTCCATCCCTTCACTTTCAGTCTGTGTATGTCTTTGGGTTTGAAGTGAGTCTCTTGTAGGCAGCATATAGATGGGTTCTGTTTTTTCCTCTGTTCAGTGAGTCTGTCTTTTGATGGTGCATTCATACCATTTCCATTTAGGGTTGATTATTGATAGGTATGTACTTATTGCCATTGCAGTCTTTAGATTTGTGGTTACCAAAGATTCAAGGGTAATTCCCTTACTATCTAGCAGTCTGATTTAACTCACTTTGTATGCTATTACAAATACAACATAAAGGGTTTTTTTTCTTTCTTTTTCTTCCTCAAAGCTTTATATATTAGCTATCTTTTTCTTTACTCGTCTATCCATTGAGTGACTTCAGGGTTAGTTGATTTGACTTTGCATCTGCTTAGTAATTAATTGTTCTACTTTGTTTACTGTGGTTTTATTTCCCCTAGTGACAGCTATTTAGCCTTAGGAACACTCCCATCTCTATCAGTCCCTCCAAAATACACTGTAGAGGTGGTTTGTGGGAGGTAAATTCTCTCAACTTTTGCCTATCAAAATTGTTTAATTCCTCCTTCAAATTTATATCATAATCTTGTCAGGTAGAGTATTCCTAGTTCAAGGCCCTTCTGCTTCATTGCATTAAATACATCATGCCACTCCCTTCTGGCCTGTAAGGTTTCTGCTGAGAAGTCTGATGATAGCCTGATGGGCTTTCCTTTGTATGTGATCTTATTTCTCCCTCTGGCTGCTTTTAATAGTCTGTCCTTATCCTTGATCTTTGCCATTTTAATTACTATATGTCTTGATGTTGTCTTCCTTGGGTCCCTTGTGTTGGGAGATCTGTGCACCTCCATGGCCTAGAGAGTCTATCTCCTCCAGATTGGGGACATTTTCAGCAATTGCCTCCTCAAAGACACTTCTATCCCTTTTTCTCTCTCTTCTTCTGGCACCCCTATAATGCCAATGTTCTGTTTGCATTGGTCTCACATTTCTCTCAATATTCTTTCATTCCTAGAGATCCTTTTTTCTCTCTGTGCCTCAGCTTCCTTGTATTGCTCTTCTCTAGTTTCTAGTCCATTTACCATCTCTCCTACTACATTTAATCTGCTTTTAAATCCCTCCATTGTATGTTTCATTTCAGTTATGGAATTTCTTAATGATTGAGTCTTCGTTCTAAATTCATCCCTGAGTTCTTGAATATTTTTCTGTACCTCGTTGAGCATATTTATGATTTTTATTTTGAACTCTCAGGAAGTTTGGTGAGTTGTTTCACTTGGGCCTTTCTCTGGTGTTTGTGAGGTTTTTGTTTGAACCGGGTTCCTTTGATGTTTCATATTTGTATGTGGCACTCTGTAGTGTCCAGAAGCTCTGGAGCTACTCAGCTGCAAGAGTGATGTTGGTTGTCACAGTGGAGTGGCACTGGTGCCTCAGGGTGGAAAGAGCTGTTTTCTGCTTCCCGGCTGCAGTGCCTGTCTCCACTGTCAGAACCAGTGGGCCAAGCACACAGGTGTAAGCCTATGTGCTTTGCATTTGTAGCTGCCATAGGTGGGGCCACCCTCATTTTGGCCTGGTGCCAGGAAAGGGACTGCTTGTTTGTAAGCCAGTGCTGGCACAGCAGTCTGTATCACAGTGGGAGACCTCGGAGCTGAGTAGCCAGCCCTGGGGATGGAGTGCCTGAAGCTCCTGAAAGTTCCAACTTGCTGAGCAGTGTGTGTCCAGACAACCTTGTCCACCTACCCCTTCTCCTGAGCAGCAAGCTCGTGCAATCCCCGCCCCTTCTGCAGCCCTCATGCTGCTAGGATGCCTCTCAGACCACCCACCTTTGCTTTGCCCAACAGCAGCCAGATGTGGATCCCTGTCCTCCACAAACGGCTGGAATCTGTCTCTCCAAGTATTCCACCTGTCTTAGCTTTCTAACCCCATTAATCTCCAGAGCACCATGCAATGTAGGTTTTTGCTCCCAAAGCAGATCTCCAGGGATGGGTGTTCAGCAGCCCTAGGCTTTCACTCCTTCCCGGCTCCATTTCTCTTCCCACTGGTGAACTGGGGTGGTTGAAGGACTTGGGTCCCACTGGATCAAGGTTTTGGTGCATTACCTTGTTTTGTGAGGTTTGCTGTTTTCCAGTTGTATGCAGTCTGGTGCAGCTTCTTTCCTGTTGCTCTTTTAGGATTAGTTGTATTATATTTTCATATTATATGTGGTTTTGGGAGGAGTTTCTGTGTCACCTCTCATGCCGCCATCTTTAATCTCTACATGTTAATTTTCTTTAAAAAAAATTCCAAGATACGAATAGCATAATAAGAATAGGAGGGACTTAATCCTAAGTGTTAGTTTTGAAAGAGAATTGGGAAGTTAGACATATTCTTTGTTAATCAGCCAACAATATATCTTAAGGCAAGGCAAGCAGTCTTAATTATGTTCCTGGTGAAAGGAAAGGAGTGACACAGCAGCAATTCACCGGAGAAATCTGCTTTATTAGGGAAACGTGCTGGGTTATATAGGAAGGGGCATGGGGTGATTGTGGTGTTATTTCTATGGGGCTGTTGGCTGTTGGCTAGGTGCTGGGATTGGGAGGGGGGGGGCGAGAGGTGATTGGACTTAAGGTGGCGCCAGCGGGAACCGAGGACCCCGAAGAGAAGCCGGAAGTTCGCCATCTTACTGGTGGGGGCCCTTCATTCCCCCCTTTCTCCTCTATGGGGTTGTGGACGTTGCTTTCTCTCTGACTGCTTCCTGCTGAACCAGGGCGGAGAAGGGAGTGAGGGCTACTGGGAGTAAAGGGTTGATAGGACTCCACACAGTAAGGATGAGTAGATGTGGATTTATTCAGGTTGGAAATCAATGAAGGTTCCCTGTAACCATAGGTTGAGGACCTGTTGATTCCAATGGTGCCAAGAGGATATGGGTGTCAGGAGCCAGGCGTCTGCGGCCATTGTTTCCAGGAACAGTTTCCAGTGGAGAGATGGGTCCATCTCACCATGTGGTGAGGAGGTCACGTGAGGGTGAGGGATCTTCTGTGGCCAGAAGCTGGTAGTTCCTGAGTAAAAGCTGGTTGAAAACTTGATTAGAGATTTTTCTGACTTGGGATTTGATGAACTTTATTATACAGGGTAAGAAGAGACAGACGAGAAGAATGACTATTATGGGGCCTGCAATGGGCCACAGCCAGGTAAGGAGGGGGTTTGTTAGTATTGAAGAGAATGGGTTGGAATTGGAAGCAGAGTGGAGGCTGGAGGCAAGGTCAGTGAGTTTGGTGATGTCAGTTTCTACAATGCCGGATTCGTTGATGTAATAGCAGCACTCTTCCTGGAGGAAGACCCAGGTGCCGCCCTTCTCGGCTATAAGCAGATCTAAGGCCCGCCAGTTTTGAACGGTGACCTTAGCTAGCGAAGTGACTGTCTTTGGAGAGAGACCAGGGAATCGGCAGTGGATGTCAGGGCTTCCTCAAGTTTGGCGTTGAGATCTCTAACTGCCCATAGAGAGTGACCCAAGGCTCCTCCCAAAAACCCTGCCTCAATGGCTGAGGTGGTCAAAGAGATACCATGATGGGAAGGAAAGCAGCCCTTTTTGTGCGCAAGGGCAAGGGAGGTTGGAGCTCAAGGAATTCTGCCATGCTGTAAAGTGTAAGCTGTGGGATTAGGGTGACGAGAATGCAGGGTGTGCTGGAGTTGGGAGGCAGTGAAGTGCGCTGGAGGGGGGTGGAGTCGGGCCTACACAGTGGTGGATGGTGAGATTATCTGCGTATTCTGGTTCCCATAGGGGTATGTCTGCCAGGGGGCAGAGGGGTTGTCTTTCTGCATGGAAGGAGTAGTTGGAAATATTAAGGGGCATGGCAGCCAGCAGTGGGCACTGTAGTGATGCACACAAGAAACAATTGGCAGTGTTGAGGGTGTGGTTGAGAAAGATGGTGGTGTCCTGAATGAGCTGTAACGAAGAGTAGGAGAAATTGGAAGAGGGGCGGGGATAAGATGAAGAGGCGCCGTCAAGAGTTTGGATAATGACTTTTTTGAAATGTCTGATATCTGATGCAACTTGAGAGATCTGGGAATGAGAGGGAACATACTTTTGAGAGATATGAAGGGTACCGTGGCGGGTTGAGGACCCCCCGTAGTAAACTGAGGCTGTGACTCTGGCAGCTCATCGAGAGTCCCAGGGATCTGGGATTGATAAGGAGAATGAGCTGTTGGGATATTTCATGAAATGGTTGGAGGAGTAATACTGTGGGTACCGGAAGTTACCCATGTAGTGAATGGTGCATGACCAGTAGGGACATCTCCCATAGGTGTCTGGCCATCGCCTGCAATAGGCTTGTTTTTGGTCATAGAGGAAGCAGAGGTGGGGAGAATAAGGGTAGCTGCTAGTGAACACTTCGGTGGAGGGAGGAAAGTGGAGGTATAAAGGCTCAGAGCAGCCTTCCAGAGGGCAGTCTGGTGTGGCAATGAGGGCAGTAACTTTTGTTTTATGCTGTGTGTAAGTGTCTGACTTTGAATCGCCATACAAAGGAGGCTGGGGTGGCGGGGAAGACAATAGGAATGAGGGAAAAAAGCGAGAGAGCAGTAAAGGAGGAAAAAGTCATGATTCGGGTATGGATGGCAAAGGGGTGAACGGGATTTTGGAGGAAAGAGGACAGTAAGGTCAGGAGTCTGGAGGGAGGGAGAGTCTGTAAAGTTTTGTAGGTTAAGAGATCTTTTAGGTGATGTGGGGACAGAATGGTAAGTGGCGCCCTGAATGTTAGTTTATGAGCTTCCTTCTGCAAGAGCTGTCCAGTGGCTAATGCCCGTAGGCAGGGGGCCCATCCCCGAACTGTGGGGTCTAATTGCTTGGAGAGATAAGCTACTGGGGCAAAGGATGGGCCATAATATTGGCCTAGGACTCCTAGACCTTGACTGAACCTCTCATAAATGTATAATCAGAAGGGTTTTGACAAATCAGGGAGATGGAGAGCTGGGGCTTCTATAAGGGCTTGACGGAGCTTAATGAAGGAGTGTCGGGGTGAGGAGGATAATGGTTCTTCAGGGGGGCCCTTGCTGAGGTCATATAGGGGTCTTGCTAACAGGGAGAAGTTAGGGATCCATGCTTTAAAATACCCAGCCAGGCCTAGAAAGGAAAGGATTTCTGTCTTGGTTTTGGGAATGGGCAGGTCAGAGACGAGCCGTTTTCTGTCTAAGGTAATGGACTTTCTTTGTTGAGATAGAAGGAATCTGAGGTAAGTGACAGAAGGGGAAGAGATTTGAGCTTTGACGGGGGATACCCGGTAACCTCTGGAAGCTAGAAGGTTAAGTAGGGAGGCAGTGTCAAGTTGAGACTGTTCCTACGAGGGACTGCAGAGTAGAAGATCATCCACGTATTGTAATAAGGTGGACTTGGAGTGATCGTGATGAAACTGTTTGAGGTCCTGAGCTAGGACTTGTCCAAAAATATGGGGACTATCTCGGAAGACTTGTGGCAAAACTGTCCAAGTAAATTGTTCAGAATGTCTCATGCATGGATCCGTCCAGGTGAAGGCAAAAAAATCTTGGGAGGAGGGGTCCAGAGGGATAGAAAAAAATGCATCCTTGAGATCTAGGACTGAGAAGTGGGATGCCAAGGCAGAGATCTGCGATAAAAGGGTATATGGATTTGGAACTAAGGGATGGATAGGGACAACGGCCATGTTGATGAGGCGAAGGTCTTGGACGAGGTGGAAAGATCCGTTGGTTTTTTTAACAGCTAATATGGGGGTATTAAACGGGGAGTGAGTGGGTCTGAGGTAATTTTTGTTTTAAGAGATCTTGAATGATGGGTTGGAGGCCTGTGAGGGCTGAAGTGGTTAGGGGGTATTGGGCTTGACAGATATACTGAGAGGGGTCACGTAATTTGATAGAGGCAGGAGGACATAGAGCCACAGAGGGGCTTGTAATGTCTCAAACTTTGGGATTTACAGGGTGTATGAGGGCAGAACCGGAGCTTTCATTGGGTAGAGGGGGTCATCGGCTATGAGGGCCATCAGAAAGGGAGTACTGGGGGCTGTGGGAGTGGATATAGTTATGGAAACGTGGAGGAGAGAAGGGATGTCCTGTCCTAGTAAAGGAATGGGACACTGGGGCATAATCAGGAAGGAGTGGGGATAAAGGTATGGGATTGTCTTGGATTGTACATAAAAGGGGGGGGGGGTTTAATGGGAAAATCTGTTTACCTCCTACCCCGACTATAGGAGTAATGGCTGGCATGGTAGGGCCCCGGTATTCTCGCAAGACTGAGAAGGTGGCTCCTGTATATAGGAGGAAGTTGATGGGGCGACTGTCTACTGTTAAAGTAACCCTGGGCTCCTGTTTGGTGATGGAAATGGTGGGGCGAGAAGCCCCTGGGCTCCATCAATCTTCTTCTGCCAGCCCCACTACGGCGGGCTTAGGATGGCGGTTGTTCCTCCAGCCTCCCCTTCGGGTGGCTGGGCAATCAGACCCCCAGTGGCCCTCTTTGTGGCATCTGGGGCATGGGGTGGTAGGAGATCTGGGGGAGGGGCATGCCCTTGACCAATGTCGTTCTTGTCCGCACTTGAAACAAGCTCCTGGGGGGCGCTTGTTTGTAGAAGGGCGCCCAGGTTGTGGTTTTATCAGCTGGGCCAACATTTGGAAATTGGCTTGATCAGCCTTTTGTTTATGGCGTTCTTTCTCCTCCTCCCGGTTATGGAAGACTTTAAAGGCCACTGTTAGGATCTCAGTCTGTGGGGTAGCGGGGCCCTGTTCTAACTTTTTGAGTTTAGCTTTAATGTCGGGGTAGCTTTGAGCTAGGAAGTATGTCATAAGGACATGTCTTCCGTCAGGCGTTTCTGGGTCCAGGCTGGTATACTGTAATATGGCTTGAGTGAGTCTAAGAACTTGGAGGGAGTTTCCTCCCTCCTTTGAATTATGTCTTGGAGCTTTTGAAAATTGACTACTTTACGAGCTGCCTTTTTCAGACCTGCTATTAAGCAGGAGGTGAAAATATCTCGAGAGCAGAGAACCCCAGTGGTATTATAATCCCAGTGTGGGTTTTGTTCGGGGACAGCGGTGGGGCCAGGGGGATAGGTGGGGTCAGTCCTGTGGGTTTTGGTAGCGCGCATTTGGGTGAAATCCCAAACTCGTCTACGCTCTTCAGGGAGGAGGGTATTGGCCAGGAGCATGAAAATGTCATGATGTGTGAGGCTGTAAGACTGGAGGGTCCATTGAAACTCCCTGATGTATATCGTGGGATCAGTGGAAAAGGAACCTAGGCGTTTCTCAAGTTGGGCTAAATCTCCTAGGGAGAAAGGGACGTGAACGCGCACGATGTCTTTGGGTTCCGCCACCTCCAGGAGGGGGGCGATAATTTTGGGAGTCCCGCGAGACCGAGTATGAGGGGGACTGAAGGTTTCTGGCTCAGTCTGTGGGGGAGTGACACGGTCCAGCCACGCCTAGTTGACAGGTCTTGAAGTGCGGAAGGGGGGTGAAGAAAATAAAGAAAGAACTGGGAGGGCTGATGCTCCCATGTGTTGCCAGCCAGCAGCCCAGATGCTTGCCTCTGCTGCTCCAGTTGGGCTTGAACTCACGACTCTGGGGTTAAGAGTCCCATGCTCTACCAACTGAGCTACAGCAGGGCTCCAGTTAGTTGCTTATGGAATGTGTAAACAGAATGTTGTTTGTTCTCTATTCTTGCCACATTGGCAAGTGGGGGAAGGGCATAGCTAGAAACAGGGGCAGTGTTTTTACACATCTTCAAGGTCTCCCTATTTTCAGAGTGAGGAGTCTTGGCTCGTCTTCGAGGACAAGATATGTTTTTGTGGACAGATAACTTCCAAGGACTGCACCGGTTGTTCTCAAGCTTGTGCTTTCCCATGCTGCATTCAGACATGGGGGAAGGTGCTTTCCCGTTCTCCCTACAAACATGTGAGAAGACAAAGGCGGTCCCCAACAGGGGAGAAACAGGTGATGAGGGCAAAGACGTAGGAGGCCCCCGGGACCTAGTTAAAGGGGGGCTGAAAGGCTCAGGCTTAATCCACGGGGGACGAAGACGGAGGTGGGGGAAGAGATGGTGGGGGAGGAAGGGAGAAGGGCTGTTGTAGGAGAAGGGGAAGGGAGTGAATGGGAGGCTTCTGCGGGGGCGGTGGCTTGCAAGCTAGAACTTGGGGGGCGTGAGGGGAGGAGGCGGCGGAAAGCTTCGATATAGGGAATCTCCTTCCATTTTTTCAGGCGCTGGCAGTAGTTAAAGAGATTGCGAGTGATGTTACGATCAAGAGTTCCCCCTGCGGGCCATTGGTTGGTATTGTCTAGGGGGTATGTCGGCCAATCTTGGGAGCAGTATTTACGGAGAAGTTTTGGTTTTATATCAGGCGTCAGGGAGAGGGTAGCCAGATGCTTAAGCAGGCATTCAAGAGGTGAACTTTCAGGGAGGGATGAGGAGGCTCCCATGGCTAAAGGACCGAGAAGGAGACAAACAGGGAAAGACGAAAGGAGATCCTCGGACTGGAAGCAGACCGCAAGGAGACAAAGGGTGTCCCCGATGATCCTTGGTGGTCTGCGGAAACTCGTACACGAGTTGGAATTTCATAGGAAGTGTGGGTCGTCACCCAGACTTCCCTAAGAAGGCAGAGTGCCGGAGTCACGAGGAACCTAGCACTAGGAATTTTCGGCAGACAGAACGGATTTCAGCGGACGGAACAGAAGGAGGAGGGGGGAAAAAGGGAGCGTTCTCATCCGCAAAGGAGTCACCTCGTTTATGGCTATTGGAGGAGGGGCCTGAGGGTCTGCTGCAGCCGTGAAGGCCTGAGGCGGGGATTTATGGCTGTCAGAGGAGGGGCCTGAGGGTCTGCCGCAGCCGTGAAGGCCTGAGGCGGGGAGAGTTCCCTCCTCGGCCCTGAGCGTCAGGGCCTTGCTGGACTATCACGGTCAATGGCACTGCGATAGCTTGGGGAAGAGTGGCCCACTCTGGGGGGAAAACTTACCTAAAGGCCAGAGAGGAGTGGTGAGTGTGATGAGCCAGCGCTGGAGAAAGAGGACGAGGGCGAGCTGCTGCTGGTGTCGGGGGGAAGACGGGGCCCAGTTGGGGTGTCCCGTCTCCCGGGTTTCGGCACCAATGAAAGGAAAGGAGCGACACACAGCAGCAATTCACCGGAGAAATCTGCTTTTTTAGGGAAAGGTGCTGGGTTATATAGGATGGGGCATGGGGTGATTGTGGTGTTACTTCTACGGGGCTGGTGGCTGTTGGCTAGGTGCTGGGATTGGGAGGGGGGCGAGAGGTGATTGGGCTTCAGGTGGCGCCGGCGGGAACCGAGGACCCCGAAGAGAAGCCGGAAGTTCGCCATCTTACTGGTGGGGGCCCTTCACCTGGTGCATGGGAGTAGCCACTATCTTACAGAAGAGCAGGAAGTTTCCTACAGAATTGTCTAGAGGACTGACTGGATTATGACATAGTGTCTCCCACTGGAGACAGACATCATGAGACCAAAACCTCATCACAAGCCTACGCCCCCTGAACCCTTTACCTTCATCCCATTCTTGAAAGCCTTAGAACAGAATCCTCAGCCCTTGAGTGTGCCTCCTGAGGCTGCATGCACTTCCCTTTCTGTGTATTTTTAAAAGTTCTTACTGCTCGACTTACTGTGTTTTGTCTCTGTGCTCCTCCAGTAATGTCTTTGTCACTTTGCTATTTTGTTCAATCTTCCAGACTTTAAGCACAAATCTTCACTCCATCCTGCTTCAGATAGTATGGAGGGGCTAGTGAGAGCTCTAATTTGAGCTTTGAAGTTCCTGTCAGTGAGCTTCCCCTTCCTCTCCTCTTTGTTCAAGTAAACCTGCCTTTGTCTACTTGACTCGGGTCAGTTCCTCCCTTTATTCAAATAAACCTTTTGCTCTGCTTCACTGTGGTGTCTCTGCCTTTCAATTCTTTGTTGCAGCAGGGAGAACAGGAAAAGAAACTCAACTCCCCATTTTCATATTAACTTTGGAGTTCTAGACTCCAAGTGCAGCTGTAACATGGCTTCTGATTAAGAAAGTCTCTTGAGGTTCTTCTTTTGAATTTAGGCAATCTTTCTGGTCTTCATCTAAGAATGGTGTGCATTTTTTCCGGATAGGATCTTTCATACTTTCAAAAATCCTTTCTGTTTTTAAAGGGGGTTTAGGTATTGGGGAATTGAAGAATATGGTTTAGAATTTAAAATTTATCTAAGCTACTTCTTACCCACATTCATTCAGTCTGGAGAAAATTAAGCAGGCAAAGCATTATTTGGTGCCCAGTCACTTATTTTTCTTTATCTCCTATGACTAGGTAGATGCCATTTTCCTTCTCCCCCTCATCTTTCTCAAGCACTCCCTCTCTTGTTTTTCTCTTCCTCCCCCTTTCCTTTTCTAAGTCCCATTTTCTCAGGTTAGCTAAACTGAGTTTGGTATAAATAAAGGTAAATTGCCCAGTGTTATCTAAATGCTCGCTTGATGTACAGGAGAGCTCCTCAAAGTGAATGAAGAAAATCTGAATAGACTTTTAAATGGAGAACTTGGGCAGTTAGTTTAGACAAGTATTATTAGGTAGATTTCAAGGTGGTTGTAACTGGGGAGGAGAAACCCAGGGCAAAATAATTATTAAAACCAAAATCAGTCAAAGGGAGAAATAAAGTTAGTTAAGAAACTCTTATTTCTTACAAGCAGTCATCCTCTCTCTCTCTTGACCAGGCTGCAGCAGAAAAGAACTGCGGATAGAGCCCTCACACGCCATTTTAATTGTCTATTGATATGGAGATGGACTAAGGTCAGGGGAGAGATTCTAGAAATACTGCAGTTTTACAGCCCACCCCTCCAGAAATTTCACCTCGCAATCTACTCACTCCCCATCTTCTGCAAAAGCCCCCATGTGAGAAAACGGGAGTACTGTAACGAGTCTGATAACACAATAACACCACCAATAAAATCATGATAACCCTCAAGCTAGAACTAAGTTCAAAAACTATGCAAATTAGTCAAAAGCTCGCCTGTTCAACAGGCTGTCAGCTGAACGGTTAGGCAGTTACTGTAGTTTAAGGCAACTACAGGACTACACAGTAAAAAACAATTTATTATCTAGTAAGTGCCATCTCTGTACGTAAGGATTTTCTAACTGCTCTGAGAAATAGAGAAAGAGTAGAAGATACAATATATGACTCGTTTCCAAGAAACTTACTTTATTCAATGGACAGGTAAGACAGACCAACACACACACACACACACACACACTAGTGCCATAATGTATCTTAAAGAGCCAGAGCAGTGAGAAACCAGGAAGGCCTCAAGTACTACACCTGCAGGTGAAACCTTTGGTGTCTGAGCCATCTGCTTGGGTTTTGGAAGAGTAGGGGCATTAAGCTCTACAGGAAAAGCACGCTAACTCCTGAATTCTCTGAACTTTCTTCTCCTTGAGAGGGCCACATGGAGATTTAACCTGCTTGAAAATAAAAGAAATGAATAAAAAAAATTTAGAAGGGAGCTCGAAGGCTGTTTTACCAGGATTTGGATACAAAGTAATGTTATAATTTCTTAATAACAGAAAAGCATACTAGTCCTAGAATTACAGTTTGATTACCAGGAAATGTATTTATTTATGAAGGGCTGGACTTGGAGGCTGTTTGTCGCTATTTTTGGCTATTCTTGTAAGGACTTCGTTTGCTCTAACAAGTTTCTTAATTCATATAGGAAAGACAAAATATACTGACTTCCAGAGCAGAAGAAACGAAAATGCTAGAACTGTTTTTGGTGCTCACCGCTACCTCCTAAAACCTTTAGATCCACCGTATAAATCACATACTGAGAACTCATGATTAACTTTTGTATTTCCAAGAGGTCCCTTAAATAAACTTTGTATTTCTAATAATTAAACCTCTGATACCTAAGCTAGTTATGAATTTGCACTACTGACAGATATCATAGGTACATATCCCCAGTTAAGTTTTTATATCAAGAAATGATTTTATTTCATAAATTGAATATCATATAATAAATGCTGGCTCTTGTAGTAAAACAAATAGCCAACCACTGAATTGTATCATAATTTCAAAATATATAAGAAAAGATCCCAGGAATAAGAAAGGGTACCACCCAAAGTTCAGAAGTGGTCTCCTGCTCAAAGAGACTGTATAGTAGCTTTGTAGTCTTGTCCCTGGCTCCATATGCATACAGAAAAACCCAAAGTAATGTTTTTCTGTAATTGGCAAGAAAGGTGTTAGAGACATTCTATGAAGGATCAAGTATAGCTGGCCAACAGTGCTGGCCTTAAGTCTTTGATCTACTAACTCATACAGTATTTTTTGCAGTTATTTACCTCCCCACTGGAATCAGCAGCTATTTTGATGAAAACTGTCAGATTGGTGCTCTCTATCCAGTTTATCATTAAGAAATTAGAGAACCAGTAGTTAGGGAACCTTGTAACTCTTGACAAGTTTTCACTTGATTGGAAGCCAGAGTAGAGAAGACTCTATATTCAGTTGACTGCAAAGTGGGAATTTCTTCATCCGTTAAGTCGCCCATGTCTCCAGAGAGAGTGGCCAAGTTTTCCTTTTGGTCTTCAGTCTTTTCCCACTTCTCCATCATCAGCCTCTTCCGTGTGTGATTCACCATTACCAGCAGCATCAAACACCTCATCAAATACGTCAGGCTTGCCATCTTCCCGGGGTAAGGGATTACTCTCTTTTAAGTCACAAGCCAAGGCTGGCTCATTCTCTAGCAGAGCTGTCAGCAGAGACAACTCATCTTGCTTCCCTGGGGAGAAAAAAGGTTAGAAGTAAGACTAGCTGAGAAAAATGGCTAATTACAAGCACAGTTAATTAAACACTCAATATTGACCGATTAAAACAACTTCTGCCAATTCACCATTTTACCTGGTTCAGCTGCTGCTCTTACCTCCACCTGTCCTCTTTCCAAATACTTTTAAGAGAGCACTGGGCTAAGGATGAAAGGGGCAGTATTTGTTTGGGGCCACAGTGGGCCAGCCACTGGGCTAGATCTTTCCACCTGTTACCTCAGTAAATGAGACAACTTCCTACATATCAATTTTCATGAACCCACAAGAGAATAATCCAAAACCTACTTATACATAATTTTAGGCCCTTGATGTATATATTCCCCACTTTTTGTTGAGCTTTTTAAAATGTAGATATGTACAGAGTATATAAAAAATACAGCCCATCTGTGGGGAAGTTGGGGGTCCTATGGCCAGGATCCTCACTGAACTTAAACCACGATGATGTAACAGGCCTGTTGCTGGGCTACCACTTCCACACCTTTAGGCAATAAGGTATTACTGGGCTATATAGAGAACTCAGTCCAGTGCTCTGGGCAGATGCAGAGACGCTAGTGCTCGAACTACCACCAGGAGAATGAGCTGGGTAATAAACCCTTCACCCCAAAGAACATTTTGCTGTCAAGTTCCTTGGACACACTGAATCCATAGTGAACTTGCCCAGGGCTCAAACACATTGGCAAGATACCATCACCCAGAATTAATAAAAATCATTAACATCATATTTGCTTCTGGTCTTTACATTCAGCAGTAAACTTTAAAGAAAACATTTAAAAACTTTATCATACCACGGGCTGATTATGCTCCCCAACTTCAAGCTCTACTACAAAGACAAAAACATAGGCAAAAATCTCTTGAATATAAACATGATCAACTTTTTCCTAAACACATCTTAGGAAAGGGAAGCAAAAAGCAAAAATGAAAGGAAAACAATTCTATTCAAAATTGCATAAAAAAGAATAAAATACCCAAGAAAAAACCTAACCAAGGAAATGAAAGACCTATACCCTGAAAACTACAAGACACTCTTAAGAGAAATTAAAGGGGACACTAACAAATGGAAACTCATCCCATGCTCTTGGCTAGGAAGAATTAATATAGTCAAAATGGCCAGCCTGCCCAAAGCAATATACAGACTCAATGCAATCCCTATCAAATTACCAACAGCATTCTTGAACGAACTGGAACAAATAGTTCAAAAATTCATGTGGAAACACCAAAAACCCCGAGTAGCCAAAGCAATCATGAGAAGGAAGAATAAAGTGGGGGGGGGGGATCTCACTACCCAACTTCAAGCTCTACTACAAGGCAATAGTAATCAAGTCAATTTGGTACTGGCACAAGAACAGACCCACAGACCAGTGGAACAGAATAGAGACTCGAGACATTAACCCAAACATATATGGTCAATTAATATACGATAAAGGAGCCATGGTCATACAATGGGGAAATTATAGCCTCTTCAACAGTTGGTGCTGGCAAAACTGGAGAGCTACATGTAAGAGAATGAAACTGGATCATTGTCTGAACCCACACATAAAAGTAAATTTGAAATGGATCAGAGACCTGAATGTAAGTCATGAAACCATAAAACTCTTAGAAAAAAACATAGGCAAAAATCTCATGGACATAAATATGAGTGACTTCTTCATGAACATATCTCCCCAGGTAAGGGAATCAAAAGCAAAAATGAACAAATGGGACTATATAAAGCTGAAAAGCTTATGTACAGCAAAGGACACCACCAAGAACAAAAAGGCATCCTACAGTATGGGAGAATATATTCATAAATGACAAAGCCAATAAACGGTTGACATCCAAAATATACAAAGAGCTCACACACCTCAACAAACAAAAAGCAAATAATCCAATTAAAAAATGGGCAGAGGACCTGAACAGACATTTCTCTAAAGAAATTCAGATGGCCAACAGACACATGAAAAGATGCTCCACATTGCTACTCATCAGAGAAATGCAAATTAAAACCACAATGAGATATCACCTCACACCAGTAAGGATGGCCACCATCTAAAAGACAAACAAACAAGAAATGTTGGCAAGGTTGTGGAGAAAGGGCAACCCTCCTACAATGCTGGTGGGAATGTAAATTAGTTCAACCATTGTGGAAAGCAGTATGGAGGTTCCTCAAAATGCTCAAAATAGACTTACCATTTGACCCAGGAATTCCACTTCTAGGAATTTACCCTAAGACTGCAGCAGCCCAGTTTGAAGAAGACAGATGCACCCCTATGTTAATTACAGCACTATTTACAACAGCCAAGAAATGGAAGCCACCTCAGTGTCCATCAGTGGATGAGTGGATAAAGAAGAAGTGGTACATGTACACAATGGAATATTATTCAGCCATAAGAAGAAAACAAATCCTACCATTTGCAACAACATGGATGGAGCTAGAGGGTATTATGCTCAGTGAAATAAACCAGGCAGAGAAAGACAGGTACCATACGATTAAACTCATATGTGGAGTATAAGAACAGGGAAAAATCTGAAGGAAAAAAACAGCAGCAGACTCACAAAACCCAAGAATGGACTAACAGTTACCAAAGGGAAAAGGACTGGGGAGAATGGGAGGCAAGGGAGGGATAAGGGCGGGGAAGAGGAAAGGGGGCATTACGATTAGCATGTATGATGTGAGGGGGGGAATGGGGAGGGCTGTGCAACACAGAGAAGACAAGCAGTGATTCAACAACATCTTACTATGCTGATGGACAGTGACTGTAATGGGGTTTGTGGGAGGGACTTGGCAAAGGGGGGAGTCTAGTAAACATAATGTTCTCCATGTAATTGTACATTAATGATAACAAAATGAAAAAAAAGAAGTGGTACATATACACAATGGAATATTATTCAGCCATTAGAAGAAAACATCCTACCATTTGCAACAACATGTTTGGAGCTAGATGGTATTATGCTCAGTGAAATAAGCCAGGTGGAGAAGGGCAAGTACCAAATGATTTCACTCATCTGTGGAGTATTAACAACAAAGCAAAAACTGAAAGAACAAAACAGCAGCAGATTCAACAGACTCCAATAAGGGACTAGTGGTTACCAAAGGGTTACCAAAGAGAAAGGGGTTGGGGAGGGCAGGCACTCAGGGAGAAGGGGATTAAGGGGCATTATGATTAGCACACACATGGTAGGAGGGGCCATGGGGAAGGAAGTATAGCACAGCGAAGAAAAGTAAGACTCTATAGCATATTATTGCACTGATGGACAGTGACTGTAATGGTGTATGTTGGGGCGACTTGATAATATAGATGAATGTAGTAACCACAACATTGCTCATATGTAACCTTCATAAGATTGAACATCAATGATACCTTAATGAAAATAAAGTTTATCATGCCAAATCTTAACCCAAATTCCTTACCACTGCTTTCATAATTTTGGTACATTATTCTAGTGTATTTTTCACACTTTACATAAATACATAGGTAGTCATAATCCATGCATAGTATTTGGTTGACATAAAAACATTCACAAAAATTATTTTATATTGTATATATGACTGTGTCCAGTTTTATTCAACATTGCATGTAAGGTTGATCTAAATAAAATACAGTTGTAGTTTATTTCTTTCAAGTGCTATTTAGTAGTCCATAGTAAGACTATATACCATTTTACCAATCTGTTTTCCAATGAAGGACATATGGGCTATTTTCAACTACAAACTATGCTGCAATCATGTATACATCTTCTCACATACATGTGACTTTCTTTGGGAACACCTATCAGAAGTAGAATCACTGGACTGTTGGGGATACACATTTCTCCCAACCATGTCACCAGTATCTATGACATATCACTTAAGGCATCTCATTGTTCTGATTTGCATTTCTAAAAGACCTATACCCTGAACACTAGAAGACACTCATGAGAGAAATTAAAGAAGATCCAATAAATGGAAACACATCCCACACTCATGGATAGGAAGAATTAATATTGTCAAAATGGCCCTTCTGCCTAAAGCAATCTACACATTCAATGCAAATCCTATCAAAAAACCAACAGCATTCTTCAACGAACTAGAGAAAATCATTCTGAAATTCATAAGGAAGCACAAAAGACCCCGAATAGCCAAAGCAATCCCGAGAAAGAAGAATAAAGCTGGGGGATTATGCTCTCCAACTTCAAGCTCTACTACAAAGCCACAGTAATCAAGACAATTTGGTACTGGCACAAGAACAGACCCATAGACTCTAGTGTCCAGATATTAACCCAAACATATATGGTCAATTAATATATGGTAAAGGAGCCATGGACATACAATGGGGAAATAGCCTCTTCAACAGCTGGTGTTGGCAAAACTGGACAGCTACATGCAAGAGAATGAAACTGGATTATTGTTTAACCCCATACACAAAAGTAAACTCAGAATGGATCAAAGACCTGAATGTAAGTCATGAAACCATAAAACCCTTAGAAGACAACATAGGCAAAAATCTCCTGAACATAAACATGAGCAACTTCTTCCTGAAGGTATCTCCTCGAGCAAGGGAAACAAAAGCAAAAATGAATTCATGGGACTACATCAAACTAAAAAGTTTCTGTATGGCAAAGGACACCATCAACAGAACAAAAAGTCATCCTACAGTATGGGAGAATGACATATCTGAAAAGGGGTTAACATCCAAAATACATAAAGAACACCTCAACACCCAAAAAGCAAAAAACCCAATTAAAAAATGGGCAGAGGATATGAAGAAGTAGTTCTCCAAAGTAAAAATTCAGATGGCCAACAGACAAATGAAGATGCTCCACATCACTAATCATCAGGGAAATGCAAATTCATATGGAACCACACCAGTAAGGATAACCAGCATTGAAAAGACTAAGAATGACAAATGCTGGCGAGGATGTGGAGAAAGGGCAACCCTCCTACACTGCTGGTGGGAATGTAAGCTAGTTCAACCATTGTGTAAGGCAATATGGAGGTCCCTCAAAAAACTAAATAGAAATACCATTTGACCCGGGAATCCCAATCCTTGGTATTTACCCTAAGAATGCAGAAGCCCAGTTTGAAAAAGACAGATGCACCCCTATGTTTATTGCAGCACTTTTTACAATACCAAAGATACAGAAGCAACCTAAGTGTCCATCAGTAGATGAATGGATAAAGATGTGGTACATATCCACAATGGAATATTATTCACCATAAGAAACAAATCCTACCATTTGCAACAACATGGATGGAGCTGGAGGACATTATGCTCAGTGAAATAAGCTAGGCAGAGAAAGACAAATGCCTAATGATTTCCCTCATTTGTGGAGTATAACACTGAAGCAAACTGAAGAAACAAAATCACAGCAGACTCAGGGACTCCAAGAATGAACTAGTGGTTACCAAAGGGGAGGGGTATGGGAGGGTGGGTGGGGAGGGACAAGGGGAGTGAGGGGTATTATATTTGGTACACATGGTGTGGGGGGTCACGGGGAAGACAGGGTATCATAGAGAAGGGACATAGTGGATCTGTGGCATCTTACTGCACTGATGGACAGTGACTGCACTGGGGTATGGGTGGGGACTTGGTAATATGGGTAAATGTACTAACCACATTGCTTTTTCATGTGAAACCTTCATCAGAGTATATATCAATAATACCTTAATAAAAAAAAAAAAAAAATTCTTTCCCCAGCTTCTCAGGGCGCTCCTCTCTCTGAGGTTGCCTGCACTTTCTAATAAGTAACTTTAAATGAAACTTTTACTTTGCTTCACTACTGTGTCTCTGCCCTTCCAATTCTTTGTTGTGGCCGGGACAAGAACCTGAAGAAAATACACCTCTCCCCCAACACCATGAACAATGGCTCTGCTTTAAGAAAAGCAATGTGTGTGTGGTCAGCCTTTCCTTCCTCTCTCTTGCCCCAGTTCTGTAAATCTTGATACAGTAAACTCATTGGGAAGGTGTTGTGTTCATCTTTCAGGTGATTGTCAGTTTTCTGTGAATATAAAATATGAGTCCCATAATAATATATTATACTACCACTTTCTAATTACTTCCAACTCTTTGGCAGGAAAATAGATATGAGCGGGGTGAAAAAGAGAAAAAGACCCAAAATTAATCAATTAAATCTAAAAAAGCCAGGAGCAACTTGGCCTGGAATGTTTGAATATTCCCCAGATAAAGAAGGGTACCTCAGCACAGCCCATGTCTTTATTGTGTTAATCATGCAGGCCCAGCTTACTTTTTTACCTTTACCTATATGCTGTTTTTTTCCCTCAGTGTGGCCCTAATTAAGTAGTTTATAACCTAGGCAACTAATTTAGCATGCAGGCCCAGCCATAAATAACAGTGAAAGGCAGGAAGGATTCCATCTTAAAGATTGTATTTTAATACCCAGGAAGTTAAAAATGTAAGATTCTTAACTCTTACTCTTTAGCAGACAGTAACTCAGCCCACCTTGGCAGCCTGTTTGATACACTCCCAGACCAGGATACTGGCATCCCATGGAGAAATCAGAGCAGAAAGTTCCTTGTGTTAATTCTAAGTATTCAAAGACCATTTAACAAGTCTGCAAATTCTGGCATGCTAAGACCCCCACCCCTTAAGATCCAATCACCACCACCAGATGGTCACCCACGCCTTAAGATCCAATCACCAACACAGAACACACCCTACCCCTACTCCTTAAAAACACGCTTACTCACCCAGGAGCTCAGCCATTTTCTCTTTTAGATAATAAAATCTCTTGCATGGGCCTGTGTCTCCTGGGTCATTCTGGGGTAAGGAGGGTCATAGCAAGATACCCTTTCATGCACCCCCAGCCCTTACTCATACTCCTAAAGAATCCTTAAAAGGGGAACCCCCCTCCCAGCCTTTCGGGGCTCTCCTCTCTCTGAGGTTGCCCGCACTTTGTCAGTGCGTAACCTTTTAACTTTAACCTTTCTCTTTTTTTCAACCTTTCAGGGGTGCCTCCTCTCTGATTTCACTCCAACTGTGCTCCTTTCGCCTTAAATAAACTTCTCACTTAAACACAGTCTCTGCGCCTTCCCAGTAGTAAGTGTTTTATTCCTTTGCTTTGTCATTCTAATCCTCTGAATTCTGGCTTTAACCTTCACTCTATCCTATCTCAGACAAGTAAGGAGGGCCTGCTGGGAGCTCAGACCTGGGCTGGCAAATTACCGTCGCCTGGGTGACCAGGACTGCAGCTTACAGTCATGCTTTTTATTCCGTAACCTGCCTGAAAGTCTCCCTTCTTTACCTATAGGAAGTTCGCAGAACATAATGCCACTCCATCCAGTGCTCTGCAGCTCCCCCAACGCGTGGGGTGGTAGGGACTCCGTTCCCACACCGGCAGGTAGACCCAAGCAGATGCTGGAAGCCAGGTGACCCTGCCTTAAGGAGTTAGCAGGGGTCGTGCCCTATGCTGAGTAGCTGTTCAATGAACTTCCTTTGTCATTCAATTCTGTCATTCCCTAACACTCTTACTTTAATGAATTCCTTCCTTTATCCTGACTTCCCTGCATCACCTGAACTCTCCCTAACAGGACCACTTAACAAGTCCACACCCCTAGCCCTGTCACATTCCTGAAAAATCCTTAAAAGGGAAGAAACCCCAACCTTCAGGGCATTCCTCACTCTGAGGTCGCATGCACTTTCTAAGTAAATTTTTAAATAAAATTTTTACTCTGTTTCACTACTGTGTCTCTGCCCTTCAGTTCTTTGTTGTGGCAGGGACAAGAACCTAGGAAAATACACAACGCCCTCCCCCCAACACTACTCCTTTCCATTATGTGTACACAGCTGTCTTAATCTCTGCCATCTTTTTTTATTATGTTTTTTTCTTTCTCTTTTTTTTTATTTTGGTATAATTAATCTACAGTTACATGAGGAACATGTTCACCAGTCTTCCCCCATCACCAAGTCCCTCCCACAAACCCCATTAGTCATTGTCCATCAGTGTAGTAAGATGCTGTAGAGTCACTACTTGTCTTCTCTGTGTTGCACAGCCCTCCCCATGCCATCCCCATTATACATGCTAATTGTAAGGCCCCCTTTCTTGACCCACCCCCGCCTTATCCCTCCCTTCCCATCCATCCTCCCCAGTTCCTTCCCCTTTGGAAACTGTTAGTTCATTCTTGGGTTCTGTGTTTCTGCTGTTTTGTTCCTTCAGTTTTTTCTTTGTTCTTATACTCCACAGATGAGTGAAATCATTTGATACTTGTCTTTCTCCACCTGGCTTATTTCACTGAGCATAATACCCTCTAGCTCCATCCATGTTGTTGCAAATGGTAGGATTTGTTTTCTTCTTATGGCTGAATAATATTCCATTGTGTACATGTACCACTTCTTTATCCACTCATCCACTGATGGACACTGAGGTGGCTTCCATTTCTTGGCTGTTGTAAATAGTGCTGTAATAAACATAGGGGTGCATCTGTCTTTCTCAAACTGGGCTGCTGCATTCTTAGGGTAAATTCCTGTAAGTGGAATTCCTGGGTCAAATGGTACTTTTATTTTGAGCTTTTGGAGGAACCTCCATACAGCTTTCCACAATGGTTGAACTAATTTACATTTCCACCAGCATTGTAGGAGGGTTGCCCTTTCTCCACAACCTTGCCAACATTTCTTGTTTGTTTGTCTTTTAGATGGTGGCGATCCTTACCAGTGTGAGGTGATATTTCGTTGTGGTTTTAATTTGCATTTCTCTGATGAGTAGCGATGTGGAGCATCTTTTCATGTGCCTGTTGGCCATCTGAATTTCTTCTTTAGAGAAATGTCTGTTCAGGTCCTCTGCCCATTTTTTAATTGGATTATTTGCTTTCTGTTTGTTGAGGTGTGTGAGATCTTTGTATATTTTGGATGTCAACCATTTATTGTATCTGTCATTTGTGAATATATTCTCCCATACTGTAGGATGCCTTTTTGTTCTCTTGGTGGTGTCCTTTGCTGTACATAAGCTTTTCAGCTTGATATATTCCCATTTGTTCATTTTTGCTTTTGTTTCCTTTGCCCAGGGAGATATGTTCATGAAGAAGTCACTCATGTTTATGTCCAAGGGATTTTTGCCTATATTTTCTTCCAGGAGTTTTACGGTTTCATGACTTTGATCCATTTTGAATTTACTTTTGGGTATGGGTTTAGACAATGATCCAGGTTCATCTTTTACATGTAGCTGTCCAGTTTTGCCAGCACCAGTTGTTGAAGAGGCTGTCATTTCCCCATTGTATGACCATGGCTCCTTTATCGTATATTAATTGACCATATATGTTTGGGTTAATGTCTGGACTGTTTATTCTGTTCCACTGGTCAGTGGCTCTGTTCTTGTGACAGTACCAAATTGTCTTGATTACTGTTGTTTTGTAGTACAGCTTGAAGTTGGTAAGTGAAATACCCTCTGCTCTCTTCTTCTTTCTCGGGATTGCTTTGGTTATTCAGGGTCTTTTTAGTTCCATATGAATTTTAAAACTATTTGTTCCAGTTCGTTGAAGAATGTTGTTGGTAATTTGATAGGGATTGCATTTAATCTGTAGATTGCTTTAGGAAGGATGGCCATTTTGACAATATTAATTTTTCCTAGCCAAAAGCATGGGATGAGTTCCATTTGTTAGTGTCCTCTTTAATTTCTCTTAAGTGTGTCTTGTAGTTTTCATGGTATAGGTCTTTCACTTCCTTGGTTAGGTTTATTCCTAGGTATTTTATTCTTTTTGATGTAATTGTGAATGGAATTGTTTTCCTGATCTTTCTTTCTGCTAATTTATCATTAGTGTATAGGAAAGCAACAGATTTCTGTGTATTAATTTTGTATCCTGCAACTTTCCTGAATTCAGATATTAGTCCTAGTAGTTTTGGAGTGGAGTCTTTAGTTTTTTATGTACCATATCACATCATCTGCAAATAGTGACAGTCTGACTTCCTCTTTACCAACCTGGATGCCTTGTATTTCTCTGCCATCTTTTCTATCAAGTCAAAGAAGAGCATGGATTTTAATTTCAATTCTTGTTTCCTTGTGTACCTATAGAACTGTTAAGTGCCCCTGGAGGAAAATTTTCTGTTAAAATATTAGCCAGAGCCCAAGATTTGGGAAAATCATCACTAGAAGACACCACAACTCTCTGTCATGGTCTATTAAAAGCATGGCCATCATCATCTTTGTATGCCTGAGAGTGAGAAATGGCTGGGGTGTCTCATTTTCTACATGGCTTAGAGGTGTTATATTCAGTGAAATAAGCCAAGCAGAGAAAGACAAGTACCAAATGAATTCACTCATCTGTGGAGTATAACAACAAAGCAAAAACTGAAGGAACAAAACAGCAGCAGACTCACAGAACCCAATATGGACTAGTGGTTACCAAAGGGAGAAGGGGATGAAAGGGTACTATGATTAGCACACATAACATAGGGGGGGCGCAGGGAACAAAGTATAGCACAAAGACAAGTAGTGACTTTGTAGGATCTTACTATGCTGATGGACAGTGACTGCACTGGGGTATGTGCGGGGGACTTGATAATATGTGTGAATGCAACCACAATGTGAAACCTTCATAAGATTCTGTATCAATGTTACCTTAATTTAGAAAAATGCTTCACACTCAAAAAAAAGTCTGGCATATTTGTTTAGTCAATGAGTGGGCACCATGCCAGATTATGATGGGAAAAATGCCATACACATTAAAAATGGTCTTTGAGTTTTTAAAGCTGGAGAAAACCATGAAAAATCCCCTTTGGCCACCCAATTCTAATAGTGTTGGGAAGCTCACCTTATTTTGTTTTTTTTCTTTGCTTTCAAATAAATGAAATGAAGTGTTGCACAACCAGAGCTTAACATTCCACCTGGCATACGGTGGGTGTCTCACAAATGCTGGCTTTTGTTCTTTTATTCTGCTCGGCCACATGGATCAATGTGCATGGTCTTACCCTGTTCTAAGGTAACACCTTGCGCTCTCTCTCACCAGATTCTCTCGCTCTTCATCTTTTTCTTCTTGTGGCCAACACCCCCAAACACCTTCTCTGTCCTCTACTATTTTTGTTCCCATCCTCCCTGCCAATAATTACACCTGGCAAACTGTGAAAATTTGTATGTTATGAATTTTTTTATTCTTACAGAGTACAAAAGTGTTTCCTATGGAATACTGAGAGATATCATTCAATTTAACCATAAATTAAGATCTTATGTACTGGCACAGATGCATACCACTCAAATAGTCTCATTTCTAGGGAGATAATGGTTAACCTTGATGAACTGGTCTGCCCATGTGCAGAGACCAGCTTCACAAACCAGCTGAACATGAGTGGAGTGGATGAGGAGCTTAAGGAAAACACAGAGAAAAATAAAGCCCACAGATGACAGAAAAGTGATGCAGTTTATTTTCTGAGCACAACTTATAGACACAGGCTCATAATGATGTCACTTCCAGATTGATCTCATATCCAGTGTAGTCACTTCTCACGTCTGGTGCTATCAGTCTCTGGTGATGACACTTTCAGGGCGACATCACATCTGACCCTCCACACCCCTGGGTGTACCAGATTGCACCTGTTAACTCAGAGGAAGGCCTGCTTCTGCCTTCCACGCTACCAGGTCACATTTAAAGTAAGGATGCATGAATCACCTCTTGACATTTTCCTCCATTCCTGTCTACATTTTCTTCCATTCTTGTCTACAGAATGTGGGGCACTTGGAATGACATCTTAGCTCATGCTGATCCAGAAATTTCTGGGAGGAAGGATTTTGCTACCTCCTATAGCATTACGTTTTCTGGAATTCCACCTGCATTTTCTTGGACTCTTAAAACAAGTCACATGGTATTTCTAATGCTCTTGACCCACCAATTACCATGTTTAAGCTTAAAATATGTTACAGATTTTTTCATGCATGCACTGTCTTCACATTCAGAATTAAGATCTGCCTGATTCAAAACTCAAAGTATAATCATAGAAAATATTTTTTAAAGAAATTGGGATTTCCTGGGAGTGAGAATAAAGATGGTGGAGTGAGAGGTATGACAAAGGCCTCCTCCCAAAGCCACATATAATATGAAAATATAATTAATACAACTAATTCTGAAAGAGCAACAACAGGGAAGTAGCCTGTGCCAGAGTGCATACACCTGGAGAAAAGAACAAACCTAATGGAACAGGGTAGTGTAACATGACCAGGCAGAACAGAAGCCCTTCTCCCACCCCAGCTCACCAGAGGGAGGAAGATAAACAGAGTGGGTTGGGGGTGGAGCCCTGGGTCTGTTGAACACCCAGCCTTGGAGATCTGCTCTGGGAGCACAAACCTCCATTGCATGTGCTCTGGAGATTAGTGGGGTTGGAAAGCTAAGACAGGCGGATTACCTAGAGAGATTGAGATTCCAGCTGTTTGTGGAGGACCAGAATCTACATCCAGCTGCTCTGGGACAAAGGAAAGGCAGGTGGTCTGAGAGGCTTCCTAGCAGCAAGAGGGCTGCTGAAGGGGTGGGGATTGCACAGAGCTTGCTGCTCAGGAGAAGGGACAGGTGGACAAGGTTGTCTGGGCATGCTCTGCCTGGCAGGTTGGGAGCCTTCAGGAGCTTCAGGCACTCCATGCCCCTGGCTGGCTATGCAGCTCCAAGGCCCCACATTGTGATGCGCAGCATGCTGCACCTTACTCCCAGCTGGCCTACACTGGCTCGGAAACCTGAAGCCCCTGCCCTGGTGTAATGACAGCCGGAGGGAAGGCCTGCCTAAAAATGCAAAGCATAGAGGCTTACACCTGTGTGTTCAGCCCAGTGGTTCAGGCAGTCGAGGTAGGCACAACAGCCATGAGCTGGTAACAGCTCTTTCCTCCCTCCAGGCACCAGAGCCACTCCCCTGTGGGCCCTTACATCACTAGAGGGGCTGAGCAGCTCCAGAGAGCAGAGCTTCTGGGCAGTAGAGGGCACCACATACAAATATAAAAAGTCAAAGGAACCTGGTTCAAACCCAAATCCCACAAGCACCAGAAAGAGTCAAGTGAAACTGAACTCATCAATCTTTCTGAAAGAATTTTCAAAATAAAAATCATACACATGCTCATGGAGATACAGAAAAATATTCAAGAACTCAGGGATGAATTTAAGAAGGAGATTCAATCATTATGAAATTCCGTATCTGAAATGAAACATACAATGGAGGGATTTAAAAACAGATTAGATATAGTAGAGGAAACGGTAAATGGTATGAAAATTAGAGAAGAGGAATATGAAGAAGCTGAGGCACAGAGTGAAAAAAGGATCTTTACCAAAGAAAGAATATTGAGAGAACTGTGCGACCAATCCAAAAGGAACAATATTCACATTATAGGAGTACCAGGAGAGGAAGAGATAGAGCAAAAAAGGGATAGAAAGTGTCTCTGAAGAGGTAATTACTGAAAACCTCTGCAATTGGGGGAAGGAGATAAGTCTCTCAGGCCATGGAGGTGCACACATCTCCCCACAAAAGGGACCCAAGGAAGACAACTCCAAGACATATAATAATTAAAATGGCAAAGATCAAGGATAAGAAGACCCAAATAGCCAAAGCAATCCTGAGAAGGAAGAATAAAGCAGGCGGAATTATGCTCCCTGACTTCAAGCTCTACTACAGAGCCACAGTAATCAAGACAATTTGGTACTGGCACAAGAACAGACACATAGACCAGTGGGACAGACTAGAGAGTCCAGGTATAAACCCAAGCATATATGGTCAATTAATATAGGATAAAGGAGCCATGGATATACAATGGGGAAATGACAGCCTCTTCAACAGCTGGTGTTAGCAAAACTGGAAAGCTGCTGTAAGAGAATGAAACTGGATTATTGTCTAAGCCCATACACAAAACTAAACTCAAAATGGATCAAAGACCTGAACATAAGTCATGAAACCATAAAACTCTTAGAAAAAAATATAGGCAAAAATCTCTTGGACATAAACATGAGCAACTTTGTCATGAACATATGTCCCCGGGCAAGGGAAACAAAAGCAAAAATGAAGAAGTGAGATTATATCAAACTAAAAAGCTTCTGTACAGCAAAGGACACCATCAGTAGAACAAAAAGACATCCTACAGTATGGGAGAATATATTCATAAATGACAGATCTGATAAAGGGTTGATATCCAAAATATATAAAGAACTCACACACCTCAACAAAGAAAAAGTAAATAATCCAATTAAAAAATACACAGAGTTGCTGAACAGACAGTTCTCCAAAGAAGAAATTCAGATGGCCAACAGACACATGAAAAGATGCTCCACATCGCTAGTCATCAGAGAAATGCAAATTAAAACCACAATGAGATATCACCTCACACCAGTTAGGATGGCCAACATACAAAAGACAAACAACAAATGTTGGCGAGGATGTGGAGAAACGGGAACCCTCCTACACTGTTTGTAGGAATGTAAATTAGTTCAACCATTGTGGAAAGCAGTATGGAGGAATCTTAAAAAACTCAAAATAGAAATACCATTTGACCCAGGAAATGCACTCCTTGAAATTTACCCTAAGAATGCAGCAGCCCAGCTTGAAAAAGACAGATGCACTCCTATGTTTATCGCAGCACTATTTACATCAGCCAAGAAATGGAAGCAACCTAAGTGTCCATGGTAGATGAATGGATAAAGAAGATGTGGTACATATACACAATAGTATATTATTCAGCCATAAGAAGAAAACAAATCCTACCATTTGCAACAACATGGATGGAGCTACAGGGTATTATGCTCAGTGAACTAAGCCAGGCAGAGAAAGACAAGTATCAAATGATTTCACTCATCTGTGGCGTTTAACAGCAAAACAAAAACTGAAGGAACAAAACAGCAGCAGACTCACAGAACCCAAGAATGAACTAACAGTTACCAAAGGGAAAGGGACTGGAGAGGATGGGTGGGAAGGGAGGGATAAGGGGGAAAATGGGGCATTATGATTAGCACACAAAGTAGGGGGTGCAGACATGGGGAAGGCAGTATATACAGAGAAGACAAGTAATGATTCTATAGCATCTTACTACGCTGATGGATAGTGACTGTAATGGGGTATGTGGAGGGGACTTGATAGTAGGGGGAATCTAGTAACCACAGTGTTCAAGTAATTGTACATTAATGATGACAAAAAAAAAAAGATCAAGAATAAGGACAGAGTATTAAAAGCAGCCAGAGAGAGAAATAAGATCACATACAAAGGAAAGCCCATCAGGCTAACATCAGACTTTTTAGGAGAAAACCTTACAGGTCAGAAGGGAGTGGCATGATATATTTATACAATGAAGCAGAAGGCCCTTGAACCAACAATACTCTACCTGGGAAGATTATCATTTAAATTTGAAGGAGGGATTAAACACTTTCCAGATAAGCAAAAGTTGAGAGAATTTACCTGCCACAAACTGTCTTTACAGTGTATTTTGGAGGCTATACATGGAAGCATTCTTAAGGCTAAATAGCTATGACCAAGGGAAGGAAAATCACAGTAAATAAAGTAGAACAATTAATTACAAAGCAGATGCAAAGTTCAATCAACTACCCCCAAAGTCAGTCAAGGGATAGACAAAGAGTACAGAATATGATACCTGATATATAAAGAATGGAGGAGGAAGAAAAAGGAGAAAAAAACCTTTTCGATTGTGCTTGTAATAGCATACTAAGTGAGTTAAGTTAGACTCTCAGATAGTAAGGAAGTTACCCTTGAACCTTTGGTAACCACGAATCTAAAGCCTGCAATGGCAGTAAGTACATACTTATCAATAATCACCCTAAGTGGAAATAGTCTGAATGCACCAATCAAAAGGCATAGTCACTGAATGGATAAAAAAACAAGACCCAGCTATGTGTGGCCTACAAGAGACTCACTTTAAACCCAAAGACATACACAGACTAAATGTGAAGGGATGGAAAAAGATATTTCATGCAACTAATAGGGGGGGAAAAAGCAGGAGTTGCAGTACTAGTATCAGACAAAATAGACTTTAAAACAAAGAAAGCCACAAGAGACAAGGAAAGATATTACATAATGATAAAGGAGTCAATCCAACAAGAGGATACAACCATTCTAAATATCTATACACCCAACACAGGATCACCTACATATGCAAAACAAATACTAACAGAAAGAGAATGCAGTACATTCATTTTAGGAGACTTCAACACTCCACTCACTCCAAAGGATTGATCAACCAGACAGAAAATAAGTAAGGAGACAGAAGCACTGAACATCACATTAGAACAGATGGACCTAAAATACATCTACAGAACACTCCATCAAAAGCAGCAGGATACACATTCTTCTTAATTGCACATGGAACATTTTCAAGAATAGATCATATACTAGGCCACAAAAAGAGCCTCAGGAAATTCAAATGATTGAAATTGTACCAACCAGCTTCTCAGATCACAAAGGTACGAATCTACAAATAATTACGCAAAGAAAATGAAAAATCCCACAAACACATGGAGGCTTAATAATATGCTCCTATATAACCAATGGATTAATGACCAAATAAAAACAGAGATCAGGCAATATATGGAGACAAATGACAACAAGAATTCAACACTGCAAAAATCTCTGGGACGCAGCGAAGGCCATGCTAAGAGGAAAGTATATTGCGAGGGGCCTCAGTGCTGCATTGGCAGCCTCGGGGATAGAGTGACTAAAGCTCCCAAAAGTTCCCAAACTGCTGGGCTGAGTGTGCCAAGATGATTTTGTCTACCTGTCCTTTCTCCTGAGCAAGAAGTTCTGTGTAATCCTTGCCCCTTTAGCACCCCTTACACTGTTAAGTCTTTCAAAGTGCCTGCCTTCTTTTGTCCCAGAGCGGCTGGTTGTAGGTACCTGTTCTCCACAAGCGGCTGGAATCTCAGCCTCTCCGAGTATCCCTCCTGTCTTTCATACCTCCCCACTCTATTTCTTTTCCTCCCATCAGTGAGCTGGGGTGGTGGGAGGCACTGAGTCCAGCTGGGTCACAGCTTTGCTACTTTACCCTTCTTCTCTTTTCCCCAGATGTAGCCAGTCTGTAGCAATCTTCAGGTCACTCTTTGCTGTATTTTCATGTCATATGTGATTTCTGGGAGAAGTTTTCTGCCTCATTTCTCATGCTGCTATTTTCTCCCAGATCTCTACACTTATTTTCCAGATGATGCAAGTTTTCTCCAAAATCTGTACACATTCTTGTGATGTTTTCAAAACTACATATTTATTTCAATGAAACCCATAAGATAGAGTAGTAGCAGCTGTCCAGGCCCCGGATTCAAGTTCAGCAGTAGCTTAAAAGAAAAAGAAAGAATTATAGTGTTTATCGAAAATACTGGACAGTTAACAAGTATGAGTTGATTTTAATAAGTTGAGACCTTCATAAGTGTAAGAAAGGAAAATATCTATATGCAACTATAATACAAAAAAACAAGATTAAATTAATAGTAAGTATTACTTGCCCATAGCTGTGTACTGAATTAACTGACTAAGTATTAGAGCTTTGGTTTCTCATTACAAGATGGAACTATACAAGATGAAGATGACACAGTTCACCCTGTCAGCCATATGCTATAAACTGGGAAAACAGACAAGACAGGAAGTTCCCATACAGTCATATATACCATGACAGGCATGAAAATAAGCATTACTGGAACACACAAAAGGGATGTCCCAATTTTGTATGTGTTTTTGGCTGTTCAGTGTAGGTGACATGTAAATTGGTACATGAGGACAAGGGTAAGATGTGCAAGATAGAGGAAAGAAGCATCTGCCAAGACATAGAGGTGAGGAAGAACATTTGTGGAATTTTAAGTAGTCTACTTTGGCAACATGCTACAGCAGAAGGCCAGAGTAGGAGGTAAGTAGCAAGAGATGAGGCTGAAGGATTTGGCAAGAACCAAACTTGATTTGGGTGTTTTAATTCCTTGATAAGTAATTTGGAATTTTTCCTGAGAGTAAAAGTTAAAAACAATGACTGAGTCAAAGGCTGGAGATTTAAATGACCCCCTTCAAGTGACACTTATTTGATCTGTAATTGCCTATTAGTAGATGAGTCATGGTGTTTTGGCCTTAAATCACTACCAGGAACATGAGAAGATGGCAAGGCCCATGTGTTCTGAGAAGTGCAGGCTGACAGTTCTATAGGAATAGCAGAAGTAAAGGAAAGGTATGGCCAAAAAAAAGAGCAGATCCATGGATGTGTTGAGATATTTAAAAAGCTATGGAACATGGTGAAAAAATCAAGAGTGAATAAATGGTGAATAAACATTCTTCATTTTTAAAGGGTATGCCTTCACATTTTTCATTAGATATGTATAAGAAAAAAGTATTTAATGTAATACCTATTATCCAAACAATGGAAAAGGTAGCTATTTACTAGTTAGAGTTCATTTCAGAAAGCAAGGACATCTAATTTAATTCACAAACTTTGACAACATACCTTCTTTCAGTTCTCTAGTTATGCGTTTTTCCAATCTTCGCTGCACCTGAAATAGTCAAATGTTATTTGTAATTTTTAAGTTAAACAATACATTATTATATAAGTAATACATAGCTGAATGAAATATGGCTTTTAAATAATACGTTTAGAGGCTAGACTTAACTTGGGGATTCCTTAAATAGAAAAATAATCACAGAAAATAAATTCCTGTTCAATTTTAGATAACATATCTGTAATGCTATTTGGACTGATCTGACAAAAAGTACAATATTGGTGTATTGATTACACATAATTTCAGAAAGATGATATTTGCTCTTACTGGTAAGAGATTTAAACAATTCAAGTCATATTATACACTGAATGCAATAATTTGCAATTCTTAAGAGAAAGCACCCTTTAAAAAAGTTTAGTTCTATTCTAATGAATTTTTTCTTAAAATGGGCTTTCCATTCTAATACTTTTAGAAAATTAAAATCTTAAGGTATATTCTGTGCCATCAATTTTTCAGCACAGGATCTTAACTACATAAAATGAAAAGAGTGGGACTGTCATAACATTATGTAAAAATTGTACTTGCAAAAAATTAAGTGAAAACATTTTGCTAATCTGTACTGTGAGTACAATATTAATTCTTCCTATCCATAAAATCCGATTTCCATTTATTGGTATCTTCTTTAATTTCTCTCATTAGTGTCCTGTAGTTTTCAGGGTATAGGTCTTTCATCTCTTTGGTTAGGTTTATTCATAGGTATTTTATTCTTTTTGATACATTTGTGAATGGAATTGTTTTCCTGATTTCTCTTTCTGCTAGTTCATTGTTAGTGTATAGGAATACAACAGATTTCTGTGTATTAATTTTGTATTCTGTAATTTGGCTGAATTCATATATTAGATCTAGTATTTTTGGAGTGGATTCTTTAGGGTTTTTTATGTACAATATTGTCTTCTGCAGACAGTGCCAATTTAACTTCTTCCTTACCAATCTGGATGCTCTTTATTTCTTTGTGTTGTCTGATTGCCATGGCTAGGCCCTCTAGTACCACGCTGAATAAAAGTGGGGAGAGAAGGCATCCTTGTCTTGTTCCCAATCTTAGAGAAAAAAGCTTTCAACTTTTCACTGTTAAGTATGATGTTGTGGGATTGAATATTTCATTTTACAAGCCCTGCCTACTAATGTTGTTGTCATCTTATTCTTTCTATAAGGCCTGTCTATAATGTTATTGTCACAAAAGTGTTATGGAAAACAGTCTCTGAAAATATGGGGAAACGTGTTAGCCAAAAACCTGTCTTCACACCTAAAATTTGTAAAGGCATTACATATCCCATTATCATTATAATCACAGTGTTCATTATGTTCAGTATGCTAATTTAGACCCTACTTTGAAGGGCAGTTAGTGAGAGGGTACATTTTAAAAGAAAGATTTAAATAAAGACACTTTTAGTGTAATAAGACAATAACTTTTATTGTAAAAACACTTGTAATAGTTTGAAATATTCCCCCACATTTATAATTAAGTAGATAAGTATAACTGGTCAGGTGTTTCCAAAACTGGCTCTAATTTCCAGAAAGGTAACAAAGTTACAATTAAAGAATTGTGTATTATCTGCCTTCTTTCTGATTCTAGAAAGTTGTGAATTGGAAACTAAGCTTGAAAACTGGCTCTAGCCTCTATTTTTCTTTTCGTCAAGCAGATTTTCTGAAATCTTTGTGTCCATATGAATAATCCAATTAAAAAATGGGTTCAGATAGCCAACAGGCACTTGAAAAGATGCTCCACATCGCTAATCATCAGAGAAATGCAAATTAAAACCATGAGATATCACCTCACATCAGTTAGGATGGCCAACAACCAAAAGACAAGAATCACCAAATGCTGGCGAGGATGTGGAGAAAGGAAAACCCTCCTACCCTGCTGGTGGGAATGTAAACTAGTTCAACCACTGTGGAAGGCAGTATGGAGGTTCCTCAAAAAACTAAAAAATACCATTTGACCCAGGAATTCCATTCCTAGGAATTTACCCTAAGAATACAGGATCCCAGATCCAAAAAGACATATGCACCCCCATGTTTATCGGAGCCCTATTTACAATAGCTAAGAAATGGAAGCAACCTAAGTGTTCATCAGTAGATGAATGGATAAAGAAGATGTGGTACATATACACAATGGAATATTATTCAGCCATAAGAAGAAAACAAATCCTACCATTTGCAACAACATGGATGGAGATAGAGGGTACTATGCTCAGTGAAATAAGCCAGGAGAAGAAAGACAAGTACCAAATGATTTCACTCATATGTAGAGTAAAAGAACAAAGAAAAAACTGAAGGAACAAAACAGCAGCAGAAACATGGAACCCAAGAATGGAGTAACAGTTATCAAAGGGAAAGGGACTGGGGAGGGAGAAGGGGAATAAGGGTATCATGATTAGCCCATATAACATAGGGCGGAACAGGGAAGGAAGTATAGCACAGAGGAGACAAGTAGTGACTCTATAGCATCTTACAATGCTGATGGTCAGTGATTGTAATGGGGCATGTGGTGGGGACTTGATGGGGGAATCTAGTAACCAGTGTTGCTCATGTGATTGTATATGAATGATACCTTAAAAAAAACACAAAACTTAGTCCCATTTCAGGAAGAAGTCCTTACTGATTGAAACAATTTTATGTCACCATTTACAAATGCTATGTAAAATGAAAATCACATTTTTCATAACTTGAATTAAGGAACTACCAGCATAATGTTAGTTACCTTTTCCCCCAAAAGCTCTTTTCCTAAATATTTACCTCCTTGACCTTTATAGGACTATGTTCTGATGGTGGAATTAGCTCAAAGTCTGTTAATCATGAGACTACATCTGCAATTTTATTTATACTTTTCCATTTATTAAAAATAGAGAAAGGTGAGTAAATTATATACAGGAAAGCAAGATATCAGCAAGTTTTAATTAAAATAAAAAGATTTTTAATGAGAAGGATTTTGTCTTTAACTGTTGATCCTCCAACTATGCCCACAGAAATCTAAGGTTCCACTGGGGACACTGCCCCACTCCATCTCTCTAGCTGGACAGCTCTACTTGTCTCTGTTTTTTTCTAACAGTTTGATACTCAAAGGGTCTATTGTTTGAAGGAAAAAACATTTTTTAAGGTATGAAAGTCACTAATTTTACATAAGAGGCAACAAAGGCTCAGTAGGACTGCAGCTTTCCTAAGGTTACAAAACCAAGGAGCTGCAGGCCAGGAATGGGCTTTAGGTCTCCTTACTGAGCCTCAAGTTCTACACCAGCCACTTCCTCAAATTCAGGAAAAATATGAATATTTTTAACTGTAACTCAGAAAAAATGAATATGTAAAAGCTTTTCACATAGCTTTCTAACAAAATTGTAAGTTTTAACATCATGAATAAAAATAGAAATTAATATCTTAACTCCTATTGGCAGCCAATATACTCAATTTATAAAGTACACATACTTTTAAACATAATACAGGGGCCTTGAAGATGAGACTCTTTAGTTGGATCAAGCAAGCTAAATTGAGAAAATTTTTCCTTAAAAGAACTATTCATTTCCTCCAAATAGAACTTGGTTTACCAAACTCAATCAACAAGAAAGTTATCCATGCAGTGAGTTGCTTATAGCAAAATTAGAAAGGAAACAGATTTCTCTTCACCATCTAGCATATTTCTGTCCAACCGCTCATGATTAGTTGGTATGTACAAAGACATGATTAATTTCAATTAGAATTTAAATCCAGTCAGGAATTTTAGAACCTGCATTTCCCTTTTATGTTTCCATGTGAGGAATTATAGTCTCTCTACCTTCCTCATGAGAGGAGAGATTTACCTAATGGGTGATTTTTGGATAAGGAGCTAAGAAGTGTGTGCTGGGTTCTGAATCTCCTCTTTGAAAAGATGTGCTTGTTCACAGTAATGTGAAATCAGGCCTGCTCTTTGCACTAAGCAGCCTGCCCCTGGGACAGGTGTCAGGCATTTATTTCCTCCATTTACAATTGCATGGGGAAGTGGGATGAAAATCTGTGAAGTATTTGGAAACCTGCTGTGTTGCACATCTTAGCCACATCCTCTAATTCATTAGAATGTGTTAGTAATAAACTAGTAAGTCTATTGTCATCTACCTGACTCCTGTGTTTTCAGTTCAGAAGGTGAAAAGGAATGTCATTTGCCACCTACCTGACAAGCTCCAACAAGAAAGACTTACACTTACAAAACATTTTCTTCTGCCTTGACTTGATAACTAATGCACATTGCTCTGAAGAGTCCCCACTTTCAGGAGGGGAAAGGATGAAAGGAACTTTCAGTAAGAGATATAATGAAGCCAATAACAATAGCAATAAATACAACATATGTTCCTTCATCCAACAGCAATTTATTGACAAGGTATAATAATTGAGGTTAAAGGTCAGAATAATGTTGCAGTCTCTTTTTGAGACCAATGTGACAAATACCTATATATATGCCAAACACATATACACACACACAAAGTCATTTCCAGTATCAATTGATGTTTTAAGTTAATATTTGATATTTTAATTTTAAGTGTTATAAAAATATAAAAATGTAATGGAATCAAGTTAAGTGTGCCCACGTAAACCACTGCAATTCATCATCCTATTGTAAATAGGTTAATGTATGAATGAAATTCTGACTCTCTCCATCTATTTTGCTAACACTACTCACCCTGCCCCAGCATTCACCTGCATACTGCCCACCCAACATTCCCACCCTGACAGGTGCTCCTCCAAATGACTTCCACCCTGCCACAATAAATATCTATGTACCCAACACAGGAGCATCAAAATATCAACACACACATAAAGGGAGAAATTGACAGTAAAATAATAATTGTAGTGAACTGTAACACCACACTTATTTACATCAATAGATTGACAATACAGACAGATCAATAAGGAAACAGTGGTTTGGAATGATACACTACACAGATGGAATTTTATATATATACACACACACACACACACACACACACACACACACACACACACACAAAGCATTCCTTCTCAAAAAACAATGCATTCTTTGGATACGGACATGGAACATTCTGCAGGACTGATGTTAGGCAAAAAGACAAGTCTCAATAAACTGAAAAAGACTGAAGTCTGTCAAGCATCTTTTGTAACTATAATGGCATTAAATTAGAAATCAACTACAAGAAAAAAACCTGTAAAAAGCAAACATGTAAGTTAAACATGTTACTAAACAACCAATAGGTGAACAAAGAAATCAAAGAGGAAATAAAAAAATACCTTGGGACAAATGAAAATGGAAACTCAACATTCCAAAATCTTTGGGACACAGCAAAAGCAGTTAAAAGTTTATAGCAACAGAGGCCTACCTCAAGAAAGAAGAAAAACTGCAAATATAAACAATCTTACCTTACTCCTAAGTGAACTAGAAAACAACAGAGAAAACAAAGCCCAAAACTAGTAGAAGGAAGGATAAAGACTTAAGACAATAGAAAAGATCAATGAAACTGAGAGCTGATTCTTTGAAAAGATAAAATTGGTAAACCCTTAGCCAGACTTACTAGGAAAAAAAGAGGCCCCCAAAACATAAAATCAAAAATGAAAGAGAAGTTACAAGTAACACCAGAAAAATACAAAGGATTATAAGAGACTACTATAAAAATTATATGCCAATTAATTGGACAATCTAGAAGAAAAGGATAAACCCTTAGAAACACAACCTTTCAAGACTGAATCAGGAGGAAATAGAATATCTGATCAGACTCCTTACCAGTAATGAAATTGAATAGTTTTAATATAAAAAAAAAACTCCCAATAAACAAAAGTCTTCACTAGTGCATTCTACCAAACATTTAAATAAGACTTAATACCTGTCATCAAAATTTCCAAGAACTTGGAAGAGAAAGGACTGCTCCCAAACTCATTCTATCAGGCCTAGACTACCCTGATACCCTGTAAACAAAGACACTGCCAAAATTAAAGAAAATTAGAGACCAATATTCCTGAGGAGCACATATGCAAAATTCCTTACCGAATTGTTAGCAAACAATTCAACAATACATTAAAAGGATCATTCACCACACCTGAAATCAATTAGAAAGTAAGCCAAAGCATCTCAAAGTATACCTCTTGTAGTTGGCAATAATTCCTAAAATCAAATTTAATGCAGTTTTGATGCATTTTTTCAAGATGCAGATTTTCACAAAATTTAAAATGTGCCAGATTAGTTTCATTTATTGAATAGTTAACATTAGGAATCTCTTGAAAAGGAGAGATCCAAGGACTTTAGAAAATTTGTCTCCTTTCTTAGAAGCACAAATAATTAGGACCTTTAGGTAGTGTGCATTAATCAATTAAACAACTCAGAATTTCACCAAATTAAAAACAACAATTACATAAGAAATTTAAAACCCAAGGGAAAAAAAAGAGAACATAACTAACCTTCAACAAGTAAGTCGCCATTCTGTCACTTGAAATCTGTTGGCTGCAAGTAGGAATCACTAAATTTTCTCTTGGACTATGATGTCTGCTGATCACTGAACCCTTAAGGATTCCAACGCTAGGTGGCTCCAGCACTGGCCTCATAGTCAGACTGCTGATTGGAGATCCGTTCTGCTGTTTCTCTACAAAACATCTGGTATTGATCTCTACTGGTATCTCAGTAGTCCTGTGGAGACTGCAATAAAAAATGTGTATTTTTTATTTTTCTCGAAGTGTTACATAAATGACTTGCATTAATAAAAAGTTAACCACAACAGTAAATAGAATTTCTTATGAGACAGTGTTTCAGAACTGAAAATGTGCTGAAGACCTACTGTAAACGATTGCAGGTTTAAGCTTATTCTATAGAAGTACATATTTTTCTAGGGCAATTCCTAACAAGTAATTCAAAGTAGGAAAGGGAGAGAAATGGCTGTCAGTGATGTAGATGGCTTACAGGTAAAACTTGCTGCCTTCTGAAATGGCTATACTTATAAGATTCTTGAGGAAGCCACTTAGACCTACTGAGTAAACCAGTTTAGAGATAAAAGATAAAGTAATCCATCAAAGACATTGCAAAGATTTGCTTTCATCACCCTTTTATGTCTCACTCATTATCTCAGAGAAATTACGAATTTGGCACTGAGGAATAATTTAGAGCAACAATCTCTGGGAGAGGAAGGGTGTGAGAAAAATTGAAGTTCACATAGCCAGAATCCTCATCTGAACCTTAACTACTTGATGATGTATTCGCCAACTGCTGGGCTACTGCTTCCACACCTGTGGCAATAAGCTATTACTGACTGAGCCACTATTTAAAAGACCTCTGCCCAGAGAGTGGAGGAGGATTATGGACCTGCAGACTGTTGGATGCAGACATGATTCTAGTGCTCAACCTCTAGCTGGGAGAATAAAGCTAGGTATAAAACCTTTTACCTCAAGAATGTTCCATTGTCATTTCTTGGTCTCAGTAAACCCATAGTCAACTTGCCTGGGCCTAAAACCCTCAGGCAAGACAGCTGGGTAGTAGTTCTTGGCCCTTTGGGTTTAAGATGTAATCTTCCAAAAAACAGTTAAACTCATTAATATTTGTATTTAGGGAAATTCTTTAGGAAGCAATTTTATAATATTATCACTGTCTAAATTACAAAGCTTCAAAAGCACTGAACTTAAAGACTAGTAGATCAGGTTAACTATGAAAATATTAAGAGGAAAAAATAAAGTCATGTAAAACCAAGAAAGAGAGATACAAACTGTGCTGGACCATCATTTTAAAGGAAAGTTCATTTACTAACAGCATTTTCCAGAATGTACTATCTAGTTAGCTTTCACTTCCTACTAATCTTATCAACCTGGCTCAATAAAAATAATGCTTTAGAGGCAAACTAATGAGCTTAACTTATTTTCTATGATTCTGTGCTGACTTACTCATTTACTCGATTTGCCAATATTGACTTGCTAAATTTTAATTCTTCTAGGTACAATTGTTGATATTTTTCCAATTTAGTTTTCATCAAATCTTCTTTGTGAGTTTTTGTGGAGAGTTCAGATTCCAGCTCTTGAATTCTGAGTTCCATTTCCCTTTTAAGGGAAGCATTATCATTAGCTCTCAACTGCTCTACCTTCTCTTGTGATGACACTTGTACCTAAAGCAAATTAAAAGAATAAATTTTTAAAATATCTGAATAATTACAGTATATTTGTTTTCTTTAGTTTTGAGACAATGATTCAGAGAGCAACTTTAAATGGGAAAAAAAAAAGACCTGAACTTTAATATATTTATCAGAACCTCAACTGAATTAAATTTGCACTATAAAAATAAAGTTGAATCTTTATTTTAGTAGTCATAATCTGACAATTCAAAGAATAACAATCTATTTAAAATATTTTAAACTAAACAACATTATCCAAAAGTATGGTATAATTTTTAAATCACAAGTTTGGTATAATCAGTTATAAAAATAAAATGATTATCTAGTGAGAATCATTCTGAAAGATCAACTTTTTGATAATTATGATGGAAACTGAAATATTTAAAGGGAGCAACACATGCTACCATCCTTCCAGAAATCTGTAAAACCAAATGCTGTAAGTAGAGGAAACAAACACAATGTCTATTTCCAAAATGTAATCTGCAGTGCAATGAAGTAAGGCACATTACAGATTAATAAATTAACCCATAAAGATAGACTGACTTCTTTTAGTTTCTCTGCTATTTCCTGTCTTGCTCTTTCTTCTGCGAACCATCTGCACTGTTCTACTTGGCAGTGTTCTGCTAAATTCATTTACCATATGAGTTTTGAGGTTTACTATTTCCTGTTCCAGTTTCTTTGTCATCTTTTCTAGCTTTTCACATTTCTTCTGGAGTGATGTCATAGACAACAGCATCTGTTGAACTTGATTTCTTGTAACTGCAGGTAGGCATTCTGAAGATGAAATTTCCAGTGCTGTAGTGAGATTACCAACCTACATGCATAAAAGAATAGAGTTTGGTAAGAAGAAGATAGACTGAGAATAGACCAAGTCAAAGCTGCTATCAAATTTTAAAATAAATTTAGTTACAGTAAAATGTTACCCATATGTCTTGCCAATGGGTTTCAGCCCCGGGCAAGTTTACTATGGACTCAGTGAGCCTGAGGAATGACAATGGGACATTCTTGGGGTACAAGTGGTTATTACCTGGCTTGTTCTCCTGGCATAGGTCAAGCAATAGAATTACATCTGCATCCAACAGTCTGCAGGTCTGTAATCCTCCTCCCTCTCTGCCTCCACACACAGCATTGGGCAGAGCTCTTTATATAGTGACTCAGGCAATAGCTTATTGCCTGTGGGTGTGGGAGTGGTAGCCTAGCAGTAGGCCAGTTACATCATCAAGTAGTTTAGGGTCAGGTGAGGAGTCTAGCTCTAGGCAGTTCAATTTTCCCCACAACATACCACAGTAGAGTCTTAGAAGAGTGAACCTTGAAATTACTCATTACCAAGAACAAAGGTAAAATCACCAGGAGTCACAACAATACATCCTTTATCGTCATCATTTTTGCCATACAACATCTGCACTTGGTTTTAGACTTTTCTATTTTTCTATTATGGTGCCATGTCTTTCCTCCATTAAATGATTACATCAATAAATGCCTCCCAAAATAAGGCTGGAAATAAGACTCTAATTAATGATCCAGAAATATGGATTCTAATGACATAAGCCTATCAACTACAAATGCTTTGTGCTAATTTAAATCACATTCCAAGGAGACTGATTGTCAGGGTTAAGGAGAACTCACACATCCCAGTATGAAATCTTAGTGAGATGATGCATAGTTTTTTTCGAAAAATGCCACAATTCCACAGTAATGTCTGTAATCCTTTCTTACTTTCCACCAAATAAGAAAATGTAATAAATGAAGAAAGAAGAAGCAAAAGAAAACCTACTGGAATTTCAGTGATACTGAGCTAGGAAGAACAACTTTCCTTTAGATATACTGATTATTTGGTAAGACAGGGTGAGTGGATGTGGTGGTTTTACAAATTCTTTGACACGTTTCCCATGAAATTCCCTCCCCTTCAATATGTGTGGCCTCACTAACTGGTTTCTAGTGAAGATAAAATGCTAGAACTGCTTTGTGACCCCTAAGGTTTGGTTAGAAAATGTAATACAGTTTCCATCTGATTCTCTTTCTAGGGAGGCTCACTCTAGAAACCTGGCCCGCTTGTTGTGAAGCACCCCAGGGCACCTACTAGTGAATCCTGCATGTGTCAGCTAAGACTGCCAAACGTGCACGAAGAGCCTTTAGGTGATTCTAGACCCCAGTGATGCGTCATCCCAGCTGATGCCAAGTGAAGAAGCTGACCTCACTGAGCCTTGCCTAAACTGTCCATTTGTGAACAAAATAAATGCTGTGCCACCACTCCTGTCTTGTGTTTGCTCTCCTGCAGCCTTGCAGCCATGCATCAGCCATGCGGTCATGCTACCATGTTGCCCAGAGCACTGGGCAGAGCTCTTTATATAGAGTCAATAGCAAAGTATTTTCCACAAATGTAGTGAGCTAGCCGACCAGGACAGGTGAGAATCCTGGCTGTAGGTACCTTCACTTTATCCACACTTGCCTAGAAGCCCTTGCTTTCATTTCAGCCTCTTCAGGGGCCATCAAGCCCTGCTGATTCTCATTCTGACTCTTCACTACCTCCTTTCAGGTTCCACCTATCACCTGTTTCAAAAGCACTCCTTATTGTTTTAGGTTTTTTTTTTAATGGCAGCACCTCATTTTTAATATTAGTATCTCTGCCAGTTATTTATTGCTGCATGATAAACCACCCCAAAACCTAGTGTCTCAAAACAGCATTTATTTTGTTCACAAATGGTGGTGGCAGTGCCAAGGACAGAGTGAGATGGCTGCGGGGACAGAGAGGCCCAGAGGCAGATACCGGCTTGCTGCATGCAGACTCACTCTGAGTGGGTGAGATTCTAGTGACTGACCTGCCACCATGGGGATAAACCCCAAGAACGTTCCATTGTCATTTTTTAGTCTCATTTAATCCATAGTGAACTCATACAGGGCTGAAGCCCATTGGCAAGACAACAAGGAAAGAAAATGACACTGGAACTTGGAGGAAGTGGGACTCTTGCTACAAAGCAGCTGAAAGTAAAATCAATGAGCAAGATAAGCTAAAGAAAATGATTACACATAAAGGAACTAGGCCTTACTAGGGTCAAATATATGGTTCCCAATCTTAGCCTCTCCACATGTCTAATTGCCAAGTAATTCTAGAAGAAAAGGCTTCTGAGCTAAGATCAAATCCAGGGTGCTGCCAGGAAAACAGGTTCTCAGGCTGATGCCAAGACTAAAACCCTTTGTTAGGACCTCAGAAAGATTTACAGTGGTGCCTCAAATTCCTGAGAGAACAGATGCAAACACAGGCAATTTCCCATGAACAAGAGAGAACAGAGAGCTCAGAGGTACAGCAAAGGGCCACGGAGGGGCATTCCCATGAGGAGTAAGTCTTCCTCAAATAACTAGCAGCCTGCAGCAGGCTGCACTTCTGAATTGCTCTGGACCCATGTGTCCCCAGTTTTCCATTCTGAATGGGAGAGTCCTGAGCAGGTCTGCAGAATGTAAGCTCTGGGGGGGTGGTAGGCAGCTTGGCTCTTCACCTCTCAACCTTCATGTTGAGGGTAACTGTACCCCAAGGGCTAGACTCTAGAAACCACAGCCCAGGCCCCCACCCCATCTGCACCTGAGGAAGATGGTAAGATCTCAGACTCAAGCCTGAGCCGGATGCCACCATCACTGAGGCTTGGCGGGTAGGTACAGGGTATGGCTGAGGGGGGTTTTCTTATTCTCTTTTCCTTTTTTTTAAATTGAAATGTTTTATGTATCTTGACCAGTGTTTTGGCTACATGGATATATATTCTTGTTCTCTGTCCTTTTCCTACTGTAAGTGTAGCTGACATAACATATTACACTGGTTTCAAGTATATAACATAGTGATTGCAGTGTATTTTTCATGTGGGAGGATAATTTAAAATTGTCCTTTTTAAATGTACCCATACTTCTAAAACATTCATTCATTCCTTTAAAAAAGGCAGGGTGTGGACCAACCTTGCTGACTTGCTCCCAGTGAACAGAATATGGGGAAGGTGAGGCTATGTGAATTCCAAGGCTGGTAACCCGGGGAGGCCACACGTTCTGGCTGCCTGGCCCAACTATAGTCCCAGCCGATGCCCAGCGCCAACAACCAGACATTGAGTGAACTAGCCTCCAGATGACTCCAGCCTCAGCCTTCCAGCCGTCCTAGTTGAAGCTGAAGGGAACAGAGACAGGCTGTCCTGGCCACACATTTCCTGACGGGGGATTGTGAATAGGATAAATGTTGTTTAAGCTACTGAACTGGGGAATTTGTTAAGGTAAACCAGGTAAACAGAAAAGTGGTGGGAAAAGGGGATAATAAGAAAACTTACTTAGACAAAGGCTCTCTAAGAAGCAAAAAGTCTCCATAGGAGTGGAGAGAAGCAAGTGGTAATATGCAAGATGACTGGGAAAGAGTCCTCATAAAATTTGGTTTGGTACTGGCATAAGGATGGACACACAGAGAACTGTATGTAGAATTGAGAATATAAAATAAACTCACATTTGTGGTGAACTGATAGTCAACAAAGATGCCAAACAGTTAAATGGGACAAGAAGAATTTTTTTAACATGTGGTACTGGGACCACTGAATATCCACAAACAGAAGAATAAAATCAGGCCTCTGCTTCATAGAGTATATACAAAGTTAACTGAACATGTAAGAGCTCAAATTATAAAACTCAGAGGAAAAAACAAAGACGTATATCTTCATGACTAGATTTGGCAACAGTTTCTCAGATATGACACCAAGGGAGAAAAGCTGATTAACTGGACTTCAACCAGTGAAGAGGCAAGCCATGGAATAGGAGAAGATACTTGAAAACCTTTTATCTGATGAGGGATTTCTATCTACAATATAGGAATAACGCTTACAATTCACTTACAAAAAGACAATTCAATATCAAAATGGGCGAAGGAATTGAACAGTTCTTCAAAGAAGATATACGGATAATAAGCATATGAAAACGCTCAACATCATTATCAGAAAAATACCAATCAAAAACACAATGGGATGCCATTTCACATCCACTAGGATGGCTATAATAAAAAAGACAGATAATGACAGATGTTGGCAAGAATGTGGAAAAACATTGGAACCCTCAAGCACCACCTATGACAATTTAAAATGGTGCAGCCACTTTGGAAAACAGACTGGCAACTCTCCAAAAGGTGAAACAGTTACCATATGTAAGTATATACCATTCAGAAGTCTATACCGAAGAGAAATGAAAACGTAAATAAAAGGCTCTACTGCTAAATCACAGTTCCCAAACCACTACATTTCCAGCAGCTATCTCTATTCAGCTGCTCCACCAAATAACATCACAGGTTAGCTAGTACGGCATATCTCAGAAAAGCCGACCCAGAGGTTTACTGGTTAAGTGCTATACACCTGTAATTCCAGTTCTGGCTGCATAATGAAGGAAGGCAAACTTAGAGTTTTTTCATAGTGAGGGGGGAGGAAAAGAGCATTTGATTAAATAATTCTCCTCTATTAGGTTAAGTGCTTTCAAGTTTATATTTAATTGCTTAAAATACATTTCGAATAAAAATTTTATTAGATTAGTGCTTCCAAGGAAGGAGAAATTAATAGGTAGGGTATAAAATAAACAACAGCTAAAATATTTTAATTTATACAAGGGTAGATACCATGCATATCAAATAACATTTACCCCTAGACAAGCTTATACTTGGATTCTGACAAGATTACATATCATTAGAAGAAATGTAAAATAAGGGCTAAATGTAAACTGTTCTGCACAGACCAGACGATAAATGCTGAAGAGAGTAGGCTAGTAAGGCAGTTAGAGCTTCAGGAGAATGAGGTGTGAGCAGGTCTGAGTAATGCAGGATTAGGCAAGAGGATCAGAAACTGAGGAGACAGGAAGGACACATGAGCAAAGGCCAAGAGATGGTGAGATCACCCCAGTTAACTCAGGATAAAATCACGTGGCAGGGAAATAAAAACCTACATCCACCCAGTAACTTGTAAATGAATGCTCATACCATCATTATTAACAGCCAACAAGTGGACACAACCCAAAGGTCCATCAACTTATGAATGAGTAAGTGGTTATGCCACACTGTGGAGCAGTGTTGACAGTAAGAATAGATGAAGTACTGATATGTGCTGTAACATGATGAACCTTGAACACTTTCAGTGAGAAGCTAGTCACAAAGGACCACATATTGTGGTTCCACTTATACGAAATATCCAGAATAGGCAAATCTTGAGGATAGAATGTAGACTGGTTGTTGCCCGGGACTGGGGAAGAGGGGAACTGGGGGTGATGGCTAAGGGATACAGAGTTTCTCTTTGGGATGATGAAAATTTCTACTTGAGTGCAGAGATAGTTATATGTCTGTGAACATACTCAAAGATACTGAATTGGACATTTTAAACCCAGGAATTGTACAGTACATGAATTATATCTCAATAAGGCTTAAAAAGCCCAGTGGCTGGAAGTAGATAATTTTCTCAATTCTCTGTTTTGGGATACATACTACACATAATCTGAATCTTTCTACATTTTTCCAGTATATCCAAAGGGGAAAGGAAACGAGGGAAGTATCTAATTTCAACTGGTTTATACAATGTCCTTTTGTACAAATTACCTTGAAATCCACAAAATAAGTGAACACAGATTCTATATCCATTCACAACATTAAACATGAGAAAAATGACAATTTTCTGAAACATTCCATTAAACATTATCCTCTGATTTTATCTGGCTTGCCTCATCATGGCAAAAGAGATCTATAAAAAACAATGTTTGGTACTAAGAAAACAAAGTCTCAACTGATGTGAGGAATGATATATAATTCTCAGCTTTCTTAAGGATCAATTTTCCTTAAAATTTATATATAAGAATTATATATAAAAATTACATATAAGAAAAAATGTATAATATAAATGAAAGAACAAGGGTCAGAGTTTAAGAAATAAGTACACTGTAAAGGTAATTGTTATAAATTACAAAGAAAATAGAAAGCTGTCCTTAGAAATTCATATTCTAAAACAGTGTACTACTTAATCAACTATAGATTAACTGTTGATATGTTAAATTTCATACATACTTCACTTGTGACTTGATTTAACTCCTTTAAGTCCTGTGTCTTATCTTGTACATTAATGTGGTAATGTGATGTAACCTCTAGTGAAGCCTCTGACATAGTTTGTTGCATTACAGTGTCAGCCTGTTCTCATTGGAGTTGTCTCACACCTACCTAAAATTACTCATTTTGTAAATCACTTTACTATTAAATTATGTTAGTAACATATCACTCTAACATATGTGTTTTGAGAAATATCACTGCATTCATCAATTCACCTTTTCCTCATGTGTACACATTCCTGTTTACTGGCTTCGGTGTGATCCTCAGGCCTATTAATCAGTATTGTGCACTTAAGACAAGGAATTCGGCCCTACTATCCACTCCCCCTGAAATTTGCAGCTTTACAACCTAGTGAAGTCTCAAAAAGAAATGGGCATGTAAGTGGGACTAGGGGTGGTAAATTCTATATGGTGATTCTATACAGTGTCCTTCCAACAGATCCCCATCTGAGAATAAATGTGAAGTTATACTGAAGGGACTCAGGCCCTAGGTGACCAGGCCTCTCCCTCCCCCCTTGACCTTGGCTCCTACAATTCACCCCATTCCTGGTGTACATGAATCCTGCCACTGTGCATTAGTCTGAAAAAGAGCTCCAATCAATACTATTACAATTCTTTTTGTACTGGGCTATGTACAAACCTAGGTCTTAGAATCTCTCAACTACATTTCTCCTTGAAACAAGAATTGTGAGCATACTACTTACAAACATGTTTGAAGTAAACTATAAACAGCAATGGGAAGATTCAATCAAATGTGGTTTTGTTATACCTCAGCACATTTGTCCCAAATTATGATGTACTGGAAAGTAGATGCCTTAAAAACAGCTGGAGGTCATAAGACTACATGATCTGAGACTAAAATATTTCCAAATTTAATTCAAATTGACGTGAATCAAAATAAAATTACACCAACTAAAAATGTATAAAAAGCTACTGAAGGAAAAGGACTATGACATACAGCATCTGCCCTTCATTTCATCTGGGAATTCTGGAATTAACTGTGAAGGTGATCCACTTAATTGTATTTAGAGGTTCATATTAGGTATGAGCATTTCCATTTATTTGCTTCATCATGGTATTAAAATTATTATTTTAGCAGTATAAGACTAAATTAATACTATCAGTAACAATTTATAACTTAGCCTGTTAAAATTTCATAGTAGACACAAGTGTCTTTCTTCAAAGTAAAACACCTGCCAGGTCTAATTTTTGTGTTGGATACAAAGCATGCTTTTAAACAGATTTACATACAGTCTACGTATTTAGTCTCCATATTTTTGTATTCACTAGACTCAACATTTAGCCATAATCAAATATTACTTTGAATTTTCTTTCAGGACGTTTGAAAAATATTTACTTTCCTGGATACTTACTTCTCTTTCTCCTTTCTCACTTTCACATTGATTCAATCTTTCTTTGAGATGATTGCAATAGTTGATTAATTCATTTCTTTCTTCTAGCGTAAGCCTTTTTTCATTTCCAGTTTGAAGTTTTTTTGTAATTTCCATAAACCTGTTTTGGATGTTAATGAGTGTCTTTTCTTTATTTTCAGCTTTGTTCTGAGCTTCACTCAGTTGCTGTCGGAGCAACTCATTTTCAGTTTCTAGTTTAGATAATCTCTCTTCTAAGGATTCCTGCTTTGCGATGTATTTATTCAGTTTTTCTTGTTTCTTTTGATACTCGTGTTCAATTTCCTTCTTTTGGCATTGTGTGTGGCTTAGGTCTCTTTGCACATGTTCTAAAACCAAAGTGTTTTCTCTGAGGGCATCTCTTGTGTGACATAGTTCAGTTTCCAGGCTACTGAATTTACCTTCAGCTTTAGAAAGCTGCTGAGAAAGAATCTTATTTTCTTCTTTCAGGTTAGACATATCAAAATTAATTTTGTCCCGAAAACAAAACCACTCCTCTCTCTCTCTCTGCAGAGCAAGTTCTAGTTTTCTTCCTGATGCCTGACTTTGCTCATGATCATGGACAGCAGTAGATATTATAGAATGGTGTGATTGTTTTATTGTGTCTACTTCAATTCTTAGCTTGGCGATTTCATCCTGCAACATATGGTGTTTATGCAACAGATCTTCTTTTTCATGACTATCAGAAATCTAAATAAAACAAAGCAGACTTTCAGCTAGCACTCAAATAAGACTTATTATTTCCTCTGAAAACCCGAATGTTTACACAATGAAGAGGTTGGTGATAAATGAATATCTAACTGAAAAAAGTTGGATCCAAACCTCAAACTTTATGCAAGCATTATTTCCCAAGAGTTCAAAAATACAGCTGAAGACAGTGAGTCCATGAATGTAAAAAGGAAATTAAGAGAGAATTCTCAAGAATCTCAGAATTAGAAAGACCTTTCCCTGAATTACAACTTAAGAAGGCACAGATTAAAAGAATAATAAATCTAACTAGAGTTAAGTGGACAGTCTGAAATTTCACCTATTCAGCTACCCTAGAATACGAGCCTTAGATCAGCATATATTTAGACAGATTAAATTTCCTAATTTTTTCCTAAGAATCACCAAACTTCAGCTTTAACTCATTTCTTATGAGTCTCAGATTATTTTTCAACTCTAATTTGCCTTGTTTGATCCTCTTCCTCACACTTTTACATACAAGAAAGTCCTGAATATATATAGATAGATAGATCCTCCCTATCACATTCCTCATTCATTTCTGCTTCTTGAGACATTTTAAGTTTGTAACTACTAAAATTTTATAGACTTCTTATTGCTTAATGATCTATTGACTCTGAAAGTCTAGTTCAAAAGATAATTTCATTTGAACTATGTTGTAATACTAAAGCATAGTAATCAATATTAAACCAGAAATTTAACTTAAAATATTACCCAGACCCAAAGGGGTACCTGTGGGTGGTTAAATACACTTCCATCAAGCTTTTCTTGTTCTTCCTTTGCTGTCCTTTCTACATCTAGTAGTTCTGCTGACAAATGTATATATTTAGTTAGAATGAATTATTTATAATGGTTAGATAAAAGCTATAATCTTTAAAAAACAGAAAATAACATTTTGTCAATTGAGAGTTTAAGCTTAATCTTTAGCTGAATACTTACTTCTTTAGGAAATACTGCTAAATTACCTACAACTTCAACAAACATTTGGGGAGTACTACAAATCCCCGGGTTAAAAGCATACAAACATCGAGGCGGGAGCCAAGATGGCGGCGTGAGTAGAGCAGTGGAAATCTCCTCCCAAAAACACATAGAGCTATGAAAATATAACAAAGAAAAATCTTCCTAAAATAGAGACCACAGGACACAGGACAACATCCAGACCACATCCACACCTGCAAGAACCCAGCGCCTTGTGAAGGGGGTAAGATACAAGCCCCAGCCCGGCGGGACCCGAGCGCCCCTCCCCCCGGCTCCCGGCGGGTGGAGAGAAACCGGAGCAGTTTTTTTTTTGGCGAGCGCTTTTTGGAAGCCTTAGAGGGACGGGCCCCCGTTGCTGGGGAGGCAGGGTGGCGGGACCGGTGAGGAGGTGCCTGGGAACGGCGCCGGAGGACAAAGAATATCCCGCGTTTCTCCCTGCGAGACCTGGGGGCGGGTGCCTGAGACCGGTGCCTGAGGACGGAAGAGGTCGCGCGTTTTTCCCCTTTTTTTTTTTTTCTCTTTTTGGCAAGCGCTTTTTGGAAGCCTTGAAGGGACGGGGACCCCAGTGCTAGGGAGGCACGGTGGCGGGACTGGTGAGCGGGTGGCTGGGACCGGCGCCTGAGGACAAAGAATATCCCCCATTTTTCCCTGCGGGACCGGTGGGCGGGTGCCTGAGACCGGCACTTGAGGACAGAGGAAATCGCGCGTTTTTCCCCTTTTTTTTTCTCTTTTCTGTGAGTGCTTTTTGTAAGCCTAAAAGGGACAGGGACCCCGGTGCTAGGGAGGCAGGGCGGCGGGACTGGTGAGCGGGTGCCTGGGACCGGCACCTGAGGACAAAGAATATCCCGCATTTTTCCCTGTGGGACCGGTGGGTGGGTGCCTGAGACCAGCACCTGAGGACGGAAGAAATCGCGCGTTTTTCCCCTTTTTTTTCTCTCTTTTTGCCAAGTGCTTTTTGGAAGCCTTGAAGGGACAGGGACCCCGGTGCTAGGGAGGCAGGGCGGCGGGACTGGTGAGCGGGTGCGTGGGACCAGTGCCTGAGGACCAAGAATATTGAGCGTTCCTTCCCTGCGGGACCGGTGGGTGGGTGCTTTTTGGAAGCCTTGAAAGGACAGGGACCCTGGTGCTAGGGAGACAGGGCAGCAGGACCAGTGCGCGGGTGCCTGGGACCGGCACCTGAGGAAAAAAAAAAAAAAAAAATCGCGTGTTTTTTCTTTTTTTTTTCCTTTCTGTTCCCTCTCTCATTGTTGCTGTTGTTGTTTTGGTTTGGAGAGTGCTTTTTGGAAATCTTAAAGGGGCAGGACAGGTCACTTAGACCAGAAGCAGGGAATCTGGGGATCTCTGGGCACTCTAACCCCCTGGGCAGCAGGGAGCACAGAGGCCCCTTACGGAGATAAATAGTCTCCTGGCTGCTCCCCCTCCAACGGGGCTCCACCATTTTGGAGGAACAGCCCCAGCCAGGCCAAGCCCACAGCAACAGTGGAGATAAACCCCAAAGCAACTGGGCAGGAAGCAGAAGCCCTGTCTGCGCACAGCTGCCCAGCACAAGCCACTAGAGGTCGCTATTCTCCCAGGAAAAGGCTACAAACCAACAAGAAGGGAAGCTCTTCCAGCGGTCACTTGTACCAGCTCTGCAGACTATCTCTATCACCATGAAAAGGCAAAACTACAGGCAGACAAAGATCACAGAGACAACACCTGAGAAGGAGACAGACCTAACTAGTCCTCCTGAAAAAGAATTCAAAATAAAAATCATGAACATGCTGACAGAGATGCAGAAAAAAATGCAAGAGCAATGGGATGAGATGCAGAGAAAAATGCAAGAGCAGTGGGATGAGATGCAGAGAAAAATGCAAGAGCAGTGGGATGAAGTCCGGAAGGAGATCACAGATGTCAGGAAAGAGATCACAGAAGTGAAACAATCCCTGGAAGGATTTATAAGCAGAATGGATAAGATGCAAGAGGCCATTGAAGGAATAGAAGCCAGAGAACAGGAACGTATAGAAGCTGACATAGAGAGAGATAAAAGGATCTCCAGGAATGAAACAACACTAAGAGAAATATGTGACCAATACAAAAGGAAAAACATTCGTATTATAGGGATACCAGAAGAGGAAGAAAGAGGAAAAGGGATAGAAAGTGTCTTTGAAGAAATAATTGCTGAAAACTTCCCCAAACTGGGGGAGGAAATAATCGAACAGACCATGGAATTATACAGAACCCCCAACAGAAAGGATCCAAGGAGGACAACACCAAGACACATAATAATTAAAATGGCAAGGATCAAGGACAAGGAAAGAGTTTTAAAGGCAGCTAGAGAGAAAAAGGTCACCTATAAAGGAAAACCAATCAGGCTAACATCAGACTTCTCAACAGAAACCCTACAGGCCAGAAGAGAATGGCATGATATACTTAATGCAATGAAACAGAAGGGCCTTGAACCAAGGATACTGTATCCAGCACGACTATCATTTAAATATGACGGTGGGATCAAACAATTCCCAGACAAGCAAAAGCTGAGGGAATTTGCTTCCCACAAACCACCTCTACAGGGCATCCTACAGGGACTGCTCTAGATGGGAGCACCCCTAAAAAGAGCACAGAACAAAACACACAACATATGAAGAATGGAGGAGGAGGAATAAGAAGGGAGAGAAGAAAAGACTCTCCAGACAGTGTATATAACAGCTCAATAAGCGAGCTAAGTTAGGCAGTAAGATACTAAAGAAGCTAACCTTGAACCTTTGGTAACCACGAATCTAAAGCCTGCAATGGCAATAAGTACATATCTTTCAATAGTCACCCTAAATGTAAATGGACTTAATGCACCAATCAAAAGACATAGAGTAATAGAATGGATAAAAAAGCAAGACCCATCTATATGCTGCTTACAAGAAACTCACCTTAAACCCAAAGATAAGCATAGACTAAAAGTCAAGGGATGGAAAAACATATTTCAGGCAAACAACAGTGAGAAGAAAGCAGGGGTTGCAGTACTAATATCAGACAAAATAGACTTCAAAACAAAGAAAGTAACAAGAGATAAAGAAGGCCACTACATAATGATAAAGGGCTTAGTCCAACAAGAGGATATAACCATTCTAAATATATATGCACCCAATACAGGAGCACCAGCATATGTGAAGCAAATACTAACAGAACTAAAGAGGGAAATAGACTGCAATGCATTCATTGTAGGAGACTTCAACACACCACTCACCCCAAAGGATAGATCCACCGGGCAGAAAATAAGTAAAGACACACAGGCACTGAACAACACACTAGAACAGATGGACCTAATAGACATCTATAGAACTTTACATCCAAAAGCAACAGGATATACATTCTTCTCAAGTGCACATGGAACATTCTCCAGAATAGACCACATACTAGCTCACAAAAAGAGCCTCAGTAAATTCCACAATATTGAAATTCTACCAACCAATTTTTCAGACCACAAAGGTATGAAAGTAGAAATAAATTCTACAAAGAAAACAAAAAGGCTCACAAACACATGGAGGCTTAACAACATGCTACTAAATAATCAATGGATCAATGAACAAATCAAAATAGAGATCAAGGAATATATAGAAACAAATGACAACAACAACACTAAGCCCCAACTTCTGTGGGATGCAGCGAAAGCAGTCTTAAGAGGAAAGTATATAGCAATCCAGGCACACTTGAAGAAGGAAGAACAATCCCAAATGAATAGTCTAACATCACAATTATTAAAACTGGAAAAAGAAGAACAAATGAGGCCTAAAGTCAGCAGAAGGAGGGACATAATAAAGATCAGAGAAGAAATAAACAAAATTGAGAAGAATAAAACAATAGCAAAAATCAACGAAACCAAGAGCTGGTTCTTTGAGAAAATAAACAAAATAGATAAGCCTCTAGCCCAACTTATTAAGAGAAAAAGAGAGTCAACACAAATCAACATAATCAGAAATGAGAATGGAAAAATCACGACAGACTCCACAGAAATACAAAGAATTATTAAAGACTACTATGAAAACCTATATGCCAACAAGCTGGAAAACCTAGAAGAAATGGACAACTTCCTAGAAAAATACAACCTCCCAAGACTGACCAAGGAAGAAACACAAAAGTTAAACAAACCAATTACAAGCAAAGAAATTGAAACAGTAATCAAAAAACTACCCAAGAACAAAACCCCGGGGCCGGACGGATTTACCTCGGAATTTTATCAGACACACAGAGAAGACATAATACCCATTCTCCTTAAAGTGTTCCACAAAATAGAAGAAGAGGGAATACTCCCAAACTCATTCTATGAAGCCAACATCACCCTAATACCAAAACCAGGCAAAGACCCCACCAAAAAAGAAAATTACAGACCAATATCCCTGATGAACGTAGATGCAAAAATACTCAATAAAATATTAGCAAACAGAATTCAACAGTATATCAAAAGGATCATACACCATGACCAAGTGGGGTTCATCCCAGGGATGCAAGGATGGTACAACATTCGAAAATCCATCAACATCATCCACCACATCAACAAAAAGAAAGACAAAAACCACATGATCATCTCCATAGATGCTGAAAAAGCATTTGACAAAATTCAACATCCATTCATGATAAAAACTCTCAGCAAAATGGGAATAGAGGGCAAGTACCTCAACATAATAAAGGCCATATATGATAAACCCACAGCCAGCATTATACTGAACAGCGAGAAGCTGAAAGCATTTCCACTGAGATCGGGAACCAGACAGGGATGCCCACTCTCCCCACTGTTATTTAACATAGTACTGGAGGTCCTAGCCACGGCAATCAGACAAAACAAAGAAATACAAGGAATCCAGATTGGTAAAGAAGAAGTTAAACTGTCACTATTTGCAGATGATATGATACTGTACATAAAAAACCCTAAAGACTCCACTCCAAAACTACTAGAACTGATATCGGAATACAGCAAAGTTGCAGGATACAAAATCAACACACAGAAATCTGTAGCTTTCCTATACACTAACAACGAATCAATAGAAAGAGAAATCAGGAAAACAATTCCATTCACCATTGCATCAAAAAGAATAAAATACCTAGGAATAAACCTAACCAAGGAAGTGAAAGACTTATACTCTGAAAACTACAAGTCACTCTTAAGAGAAATTAAAGGGGACACTAATAAATGGAAACTCATCCCATGCTCATGGCTAGGAAGAATTAATATCGTCAAAATGGCCATCCTGCCGAAAGCAATATACAAATTTGATGCAATCCCTCTCAAATTACCAGCAACATTCTTCAATGAATTGGAACAAATAATTCAAAAATTCATATGGAAACACCAAAGACCCCGAATAGCCAAAGCAATCCTGAAAAAGAAGAATAAAGTAGGGGGGATCTCACTCCCCAACTTCAAGCTCTACTACAAAGCCATAGTAATCAAGACAATTTGGTACTGGCACAAGAACAGAGCCACAGACCAGTGGAACAGATTAGAGACCCCAGAAATTAACCCAAACATATATGGTCAATTAATATTTGATAAAGGAGCCATGGACATACAATGGCAAAATGACAGTCTCTTCAACAGATGGTGCTGGCAAAACTGGACAGCTACATGTAGGAGAATGAAACTGGACCATTGTCTAACCCCATATACAAAGGTAAACTCAAAATGGATCAAAGACCTGAATGTAAGTCACGAAACCATTAAACTCTTGGAAAAAAACATAGGCAAAAACCTCTTAGACATAAACATGAGTGATCTCTTCTTGAACATATCTCCCCGGGCAAGGAAAACAACAGCAAAAATGAGCAAGTGGGACTACATTAAGCTGAAAAGCTTCTGTACAGCGAAAGACACCATCAATAGAACAAAAAGGAACCCTACAGTATGGGAGAATATATTTGAAAATGACAGATCTGATAAAGGCTTGACGTCCAGAATATATAAAGAGCTCACACGCCTCAACAAACAAAAAACAAATAACCCAATTAAAAAATGGGCAGAGGAACTGAACAGACAGTTCTCCAAAAAAGAAATACAGATGGCCAAGAGACACATGAAAAGATGCTCCACATCGCTAATTATCAGAGAAATGCAAATTAAAACTACAATGAGGTATCACCTCACACCAGTAAGGATAGCTGCCATCCAAAAGACAAACAACAACAAATGTTGGCGAGGCTGTGGAGAAAGGGGAACCCTCCTACACTGCTGGTGGGAATGTAAATTAGTTCAACCATTGTGGAAAGCAGTATGGAGGTGCATCAAAATGCTCAAAACAGACCTACCATTTGACCCAGGAATTCCACTCCTAGGAATTTACCCTAAGAACGCAGCAATCAAGTTTGAGAAAGACAGATGCACTCCTATGTTTATCGCAGCACTATTTACAATAGCCAAGAATTGGAAGCAACCTAAATGTCCATCTGTAGATGAATGGATAAAGAAGATGTGGTACATATACACAATGGAATACTACTCAGCCATAAGAAGTGGAAAAATCCAACCATTTGTAGCAACATGGATGGAGCTGGAGAGTATTATGCTCAGTGAAATAAGCCAAGCGGAGAAAGAGAAATACCAAATGATTTCACTCATCTGAGGAGTATAGGAACAAAGGAAAAACTGAAGGAACAAAACAGCAGCAGAATTACAGAACCCAAAAATGGACTAACAGGTACCAAAGGGAAAGGAACTGGGGAGGATGGGTGGGCAGGGAGGGATAAGGGGGGGGAAGAAGAAGGGGGGTATTAAGATTAGCATGCATGGGGGGGAGGGAGATAGGGGAGGGTGGGCTGCACAACACAGAGAGGACAAGTAGTGACTCTACAACATTTTGCTAAGCTGATGGACAGTAACCGTAATGTGGTTGTTAGGGGGGACCTGATATAGGGGAGAGCATAGTAAACATAGTATTCTTCAGGTAAGTGTAGATTAAAAATTTAAAAAAAAAAAAAGAAAGAAAGAAAGAAAAGGGGGATTACTCCTTAACAGGATAAAACTATTGGTAAATCAAAGATCAACGCATGCTTTAAATATCCTTAATGTTGATCACTTAAAGGGTGTCAGATGATCAGCTATGGAGGTACTCTTTTCTGATAATATTCCTTTCTCTTAATTAAAAAAAAAAAAAAAAAGCAGTTACTGTGTGCTGACCTCCAATGAGTTCTGCACAGTGGTATAGAGGGCATGTCAAAGTGTGGGCAAAGGGTCTGTTTGTTTCTACGCAGAAGATCAAGGCCTAGCTTGGATACCCAGAAAATGAACTAAGATACGATATGAGGAGGAGCTTCCGGCATCAGCACTCTCTGGAGGACTCGTGCCGGGGGATGATCATCAAAAAGCCTCCACAGGGATCCGGACGATGCTGCGGTTGTGGCTGCATCCAGCCCACCATCTCCTGGACTTGCCATGAGAAGGAGGAGGGAGATGTCTAGGCTGGCATGTGCATACAGTGAGACAACGAATTTGACTGGATCTGTACTGTTGGAACTCAACCAGGAGTTGGGAGGGGTGCAAGTTGTAGCACCCCAAAATCTCATGACTATAGACTATCTATGGTTAAAAGAACATATGGGATGTGAACAGATCCCAGAAATGGGCTGCTTTAATTTGTCTGATGGTTCAAGTACAGTTGGAAAATATCCATCATATCATAGATAAATTTTCACAAATGCCTAGGGTGCCTAAATGGTTTTCTTGGCTTCACTGGAGATGGCTGGTAATTATAGATTTGCTTTGTTTATGTCACCGTATTCCTATTATGTTAATATGTGTGTGCAAATTAGTTAGTAGTTTAAAACCTATACATACTTAAGGTACTATACAAGAAGATATGTCAAAGAAATAATCAATCCTCCCAAGTTTCCTTCATATGCTACATCTATAGCTTTTCTTCTTCCTTCCTAATTACAAACTTTAAATAGAATTCGTGCCTCATATCGAATTTACCGAGTATCATAATTCCTCCAGGTGGTAAAGATACCTCGAGACAAGTGCTGGGCATAGAAGCCACAGGGCATAAATCTGCAAAGAAGTAAAAAGCTAACCTTTGCAAACAATATGGCTTCTCTCTCACTTACCAACTTTACATTTCCCTGTATGGCCCCGGAAGATGACTGGTTAGCCAGAGACGGGTAAGATTCCTCAAGGGAGGAACAACCTAAGACAGGCACAGTCGCAGGGGGGCCATCAGGTGAGAATTTGGGGATCAACAGAGGTGAGGCTCAGAACCTCACCCCCCCTGCTTTGAGAGAAATCTTCTGCATCCGTGGATGTCTTACTGCCCTTGTCTAGCCTGGATTAATACTTAGTCCATAGGCACACACCTGATCATCTGATCATCTACATTTGCCTTCTTACAGCACTAAACTATGTTTTCTACCTTTATCTTGCATCTACCTACCACTTCAGCATTTTATTAAAAATAAAAATAATAATAATAATAGGAGAAATGTGGGATCAACATATAAATCAAGTACAAAAATCAAATGAATATTCATATTTGACCTGATGGTTTATAGGTCATATTGCATGATCAAAACCGAAAGTTTCTGTGATGACTGCCCTTGTACTGTTCACCATGTAAGAATTTATTCACTCTGTAAGAATTCGTTCACCATGTAAGAACTTGTTCGTTATGCTTCAGAAGATTGGAGACTGACGAGAATTAGGCTTGAGATGGATTAATGATTGTACATTGAGCATTGACCCCCCTATACTGAATTTTATTGTTGTTAACAACCATTTGATCAATAAATATGAGAGATGCCCTCTCAAAAAAAAAAAAAAAAAAAAAAAAAAAATTAAAAGAATAGGCCAATTATATGGGTAAATGTAGTAACCACATTGTTTTTTCATGTGAAACCTTCGTAAGAGTGTGTATCAATAATACCTTAATTTTAAAAAGTAGGAAAAAATAATTTTTAAAATAAGAACAGGGATAAAAAACAACCTGCAGGTGATATTACTGTCCACATAAAAGACCCAAAAAAACCCTGCAAATTTTAAATATAAGACTTTAGTAAAATAGCCAGACATAAAAGCAGTATTCAAAAATGTAACTTTTGTGCTACACCATAAAATTGGAATGTTACAATGAATAGTATGACCCCTGAACAAAGATACACAAATTTGTGAACTGTACCTTGTTTTTATTTTTGCAACACTTCTGTACATCTAAAATTATCTTGAAATAAAAAATTGAAAAAATAGAAAAAAAAAAAAAAAAAAAAAAGCATACAAACATCTCAAAGACTCATTCAAAGATCCACCCATCTGACATCAATATACAAAACAAAAATTTTAAATACAGTAAAAACATATAAAGGTACAATATACTCTATTTCCTACTCACAATTGTACCATTTTGACAACATACTAAGCCTCAACTACGTAACTCAGGGTCCAAAATTATTGTTACTTTTTACGCCTTTATTAGTGTATACCCTTCCTTTTTACCCAAAATGTTTGACTCCACTATTTGACAAACTCCTTTTCCTGTTTAAAGATTCAGACTGCCATGTAAAGTCCTCCTTTATTAGGGCTACCTTTCCCCAGATAAATAGGTGTCTCTTTCTTGGGGACTACCTTAGTGCATTATAAATTTTTCTTCTTATGCCTTAACAACATGAACTGAAAATAATTTATCTATGTGTCTAGTCTGCTTTGCTCTGAACTATAAGGGACAATCTCTTAAATTATCTTTGTATAAATAGTCTTTATTTACTTTACTCAATAGTTATTTATTCAATTCCAGCTAAGTAAAGGTTTAAAAAAGACCATGGATAAAAGGAGTCAGGAATGGGTTTTTCAGAGACAGTGCCTGTGCTGAGACTTAAACAAGTGAGGTTAGCCAGACCCGAACAGGTAGACAGGAATGCAGAGATCATGCAAGACCATTGCAAGACAAGCAGAGAAGCACACAATGGGGGTAACTATTTGATTGAAATACAGGGCTTGGTGAGGCTGGCATCCCTAGAATTCAGAATGATGGAGAAGAGGGCGGACAGAGCAGGCGGACAGTTCGCAATGTGTGTTTTTTAACAAGGTCTCAGCTGATTCATTAAAATCTGAGAAACTGGTCCCTTTTGAACTTGACCTTCTGGAATCTAGCATCAAGTTCCTCACTATCACATCTCCAAAACTGAAAATTAAGTCATGAACTTTCTCACGGAATTTTCATCAGAAAAGCCTTTTTATAGCTTCCTTGTTCTCAATCTAACTGACCTGGCTCTCCTCTTCCTTCCAGCTCCCTCACTTTGACCCATATGATGCGCTCCTATGAAGCTGCAACATTTTACATGACATGGCATTCAAGTACATGCACTGACAGCTGACCACAAAGGTTTTACGTTCACCGATGTCAGGTAAACATAGCTCCGCATGATGAGGAGCCTCAGTCTTTGATAGCCTCCCAGCAGTGAGGAGAACAGGAAGAGTGGGAACATTCTGCTATCTATCCTCTGAGAAGCTCTGATACTGGAAGCTCACTTGCTAGTATTCCCGTATTTCAAATGCTCTACTCTTCCCTTATTTTACCACCATCTCCACTGTATATCTGCTTCTTTACTGTCTGTCCTCCCTTTACCCTCTCTGCCTTTCTCATTCTTCATTCCCTCTTCGTCTTTTTTAGTTCCTGACTTTTCTTAGGTCTTACGAGTATATTGAAATGGAACCAAAAACTGAATGCTTTTAGTGTTAACAACTCTCAATCTCTTGCTGACACCTAATATATAACTTATCTCCTTTTCACATCTTTGTCCTTGCTATGCATTTAACAGGTGACTATCTTTCGCTACTAGAACATTTCAATATTCATGTTTTATGTCAACATTCAGTCAAATGACTGCATTATAAAATACAGTTCTTACCTCCTACTTGTTTATTTAATAGGTTTTCTCCGCTTTGACCTGGAGAACCAGAAAAATGACCAACATTCTTCTGTGGAAGACTCTCTGGGAGACTCTGTTAAAATTAATATCAATAATGAGTTGCACGAAGATTTCCTAATCCCATTATTTCTAAGAGCATACCCTGATTTCCTACTTTACAAGCAATTAGACTTAAAAACAGAAGAAGCATGTATTAAAACCCAAAATACTTAAATAGGAAAACTTATTTACTCTCTCTAGATCAAGATTACCTTTTACCTCCACTTGGCTACTGACTGTAAAACTGAGCATGGAAGGCCAGAGTTAAGTATTTTCACAGACAAGAGCCTGACCCATGTGCACATTTCAGTAAGGAACTAACCAAACATCTAACCCTGCTTGGCTTTCCCCACCAAAGAAAGAGGACAGTTAATAAAATACTGATTTAAACAAACTCTTCAACAGGTATACTTGCTTTCAATGTAAAATTATTTCTAAAGAAAGAAATGTTTTTTGGTGTTAAAATCAGATACTTGGCATGATAAAAAACCCTAGAGCATGTCATGTGGAATATAAACAGGTAACTGTAGAAGCTGCTTCATTTCAGTAAACAGGAGTTTGGAAGGATGCAACTATTATTTGATAAAAATTTTATTGAGAGGAAAAATGCTTGAACAAAGTGGAAAAGTAGTAAAGATTTTAAATTATGTTTACAGCAAAAAATTTTAGGAAAGTTTATTAAGGGAAGAACAACATTATCTATTAACCATCTAAACTGTGCCAGGAACTTTATTATGCACATTTACTTTACTGCACACAACAACAATATGATGATGGTTACCCCACTTCCTGCTTCCTGGTCATTCCAAGATGCTAGAGTAAAATAAATGATCAACAGGTGTGATCCGTCATTCTCTTTATCCAGAGTCCTTCTTTTAGACCTTCACATGACTGGCTCCTTCTCATCCTTCACGTGGCAGCATTTGACATACTCAGAGATCCTTCCTGACTACCTAAATTCCACTGCCACGCCCATCCCCATCCTAACTACAAACTCTCCCGATATTCTCTAACCTAACATTCTCCACTTCCTCTATATCAAGCATTTACAGTGACTTATAATATACTTTACTGTTTCTACTACTATAGCCTAACCCTGTACAGAATCTAACTGTCCAGCATATAGTCATTATTCAACAACCGAAATTTATTTAAAATTGAAACATTTAAAATAATCTCTCTGAGAAGGCCATTAAGTGTATCTAGGGGGTATCCCCAATAATAATATACTGAAACTTCACATACACCAAATTAAAAATCCACAATTCCAACTCCTCCGTTCTTTTTCTTGACACTACTGCCATTTTATTGTCCTTCACGTTTCAAAAGTGTCCTCAATATGGAGCAAGTCACTCAACACCACTGCCATCATTCCGTCATATGTGTCTAGAGCACCCTTTACACTTTACAAATGGTTTTCACATTTGTTTCCACATTTGTTCCTTACAAATACCTGAGAGGTAGGTATTGGTACCATTTTTATGAACGAGGTCACTGACAGTCAAACAGACTAAACAAGTTTCTCCAAGATCCCGTATCTAGTTAAGTGACAGAACCAGGAGACTGGTATGTCTTTTGACATCACATACAGAGCTTGTACCATTATGCTGAGGTAGCCTTTATCTAAAATCAGTGCCTTATCTCCTTCCACAGTTGTTTCCTTGGAAGAAGTCACCATTACTTTACACTCACAATAGTATGAGTACGGCTGCCATAAAGCACTCAATGCACGCTCTTTTAACTATCCAGAATGGTTTTTACTCAGTAAAACACTGCTAAACCGAACTGTGGTTATTATGATGTCACATATTTATTGCCACTCCCCATGCTTTTCCTTCTCCTGAAAACTTCCTTGCAGAGTTACTTGATAATCCAAACATAATAATAGTTTCAAGTCCCAGGCACTAACTTTTCAAGTTCTAAGTTGTAAGAAATTATGACCCAAACTGAACCTCATTAGGAGTTTTACACAGTCATAGATGCCATGAAATCGTATGTTTGGCCACAGGTTGACCTAGAATAGTAATTTAGTTTTTCAGGTGACATCAGAGCTGATCCCTTATGATTTTAAGCTTTAGTTTCTTGCACTATACTACACTGCTTTCATTAAATCGATCTTATAAATTAATAGAACTGTATTATGCAGTACTCAGCGCATAATTATCTGTTAATTATAGGTTAAAAAATACAAGGAAATCATTTGTATGGACAAATGCAGAGGTGAGAAAGTGAAGTCAAAGCATTTCCTTTTATGTTAAACATCACTTAATGCTTATACTTAAGAAAAAGGAATATAGTACCTCGGAATCCCATGGTGATTCTGCGTCTTCCTCTTCTAATCCCAATGCTGACATCTCATCTATAAAAGGTAGTTGCAGATACACTAATGAGAATAATTACCGCCATGAATTTGAAATACACATACAAATATATCTCCATTCATGAGTACCTCAATAAAATAAAAGTAATTGCACAAAGGAATTTCAGAGATGAAGCATTTTTGGGAAGAAAAAGGTAGTAGCTGGGATACTCATGAAGACAGCAAAAAAAACCATTCTTCGACATAAGGGATGTCAGATTTGGACATCAAAACTGATCCCTTATAAATTTAAACATTAGTTTCTTGCAGCATTCTACGCTCGTTTCATAAAGTTAATCTTACAAATTCTAGATGTTTTCATACTAGCATTTAGGCATAGAAAAAATTTCAGATATTCACTAACTTACCGCCTCTATTACTTTTGTGTGCTTCACGAGAATTCAAATTGTCATTATTTATTTTTTCTTTTTGAACTCTTTCAACAGTATTACTACAACTTTCTTCTTTTCCAACCACTGTCTGCACTGGTCCTTTCTGTAAAAACAAATTGAAACACAAACCCAGTTTCAGAAAACACCATATTCATTCACTTGCTCACTCTTGGTTAGGAAGACTACAACTCTATACCTATCAGATCAAAGACATTCTCCCGGGAGAAGCTGGAAACACAAATCAAAGACAGCTCTGCCTACGTTCCAGCAGGGGTAGAGAGAACATGAAAACAAGCATCATCCATTAGTTCTGCAACGGAAGTGCACTGCATAAAGGGCAGTCAGGCAAACAAGACCAAAAAAGAGAACAGTCAGTGTATCTGGAAAGCTTGGAAGATGCTGATCAAAAAAAGGGCTGTATCTTATAACCCCAGGGGTGAAGACTAAATTATATGGGATACTGTTGAACCACTGTGTTGTATATTTGAAGCCAATGCAGGATGGAGTATCAATGATACTGCAATAGAAAAGGAAAACAGAAAAGAAAAAGAGGGGCTATATCTTGAAAGATAAAGTTCAGAGGGAGGCTGTGAAGGTCCATCTAGGAAGGGCAGAATGAGCAAAAGGATGAGAGGTGAAATGACACAGTAAGTGAAGGTACCAAAGTAACGGAGGGAGAAAACTGGAGCAATCGGGGCCAAGCCAAATCAGGCAAATGCCAATGCAAGGCGATGAGCTTTCTCCTTCGGGTAATGGGGATCCACGAGGTAAGCAGAGGGGCGACACTGTCACTAACGTTTTCGGAAAGGTCACTAGTAGCAATGTAAAAATGAACCTAGCGGGGAACTACACTAGAAAAGAGCGTTTAAAAATTACAGGTGAGAAAGTGAATTACGGTCAGCAGATAGGAAAGACTGAACTTGGTGATGACTGGATGTGGTGATGGCAGGGAGGCCTGGAGGCCAGGATTTTTCCCGCTTCAGTGTTTCAGTGGTGCTGTTACTAGGATAAGGGGACTGGGGCACGGAGCAGAGGACCAAGGGTCAGGAACGGGTCAGGGACACGGTCTTTCATTTGGGACCCATCAAATTTGAGGCAGCCGGAGGACTGGGAGGAAAGATTTGGATAAATACATTTGGAGTAAAAATCAGAAAACTTACTCAGGAGAAGTATATTACGTTAGAAGATAAATATTTGAAAAATACACTAAACTGATATAATTAAGTAATGCAAACCTACACAGACCTCTGAAATTTTGAAAATAAAAAAAGAGAACAGAAGAATCATGGCACTCAAATTTTCTATTATGTATTTCAGCATCTGCTTCAAGGATTAAAAATAAACTCCTTTATGAATGCACGCAAACAGTTATTTCTGGGATATTATGGCAATATTAGCATTTTTATGTTAATGAAAAGATTTAATTGTAAAACACCAATTCAAGATGATACAGAATTCATCTATGATTATCAGGCAGGACCCAGTATTCACAAGGAGAGAAGAAAGGAGTAACTAAAGAAATCAAGTCACCACAATTTCTGAATTTGAGATATGACAACATTTATGCTAGGTTTAACAACTCTGAATTCTAAAGTTAATAACATTTCCTGAGAATAATATGAAATGTACCCATTGCTGGAGATGTTTTAAAAGGTAAAAGTCATTTTCCAGAAATAATTTTGTGCATTCTGTTGACAATCTCTCCCTTTGATTCTATAACAGCAAGTAGTTTATATGAGAAAAATAAGAAACTGTGACTTTATTAATTTGTTGTATCCCTATGTGCCTACTGCATACAGATTCTATTAGGAAAAGTTAAATCAGAATTTCCCCAGAAAAAAATAATTTGTATGTATATATATTTAAGAGTGTTGCAGCTTAAAATTTAAGTTCTCATTTAATGGATGGAGATGAAGAACCTCACTTAAATAGTCCAAAACTTTCATTTTAACTAATGAGAAGAGTTGATAAATGCTCATTAATTTCCTCTCTTTTTATTCTCAAAATGATCTAAAATACCTACCAGGATTCAACCAAACAGTAACATGTATAATTAAGTAAGTTAAGTTAGAAACAGAAGGGCCAATGAGTCATAATTCATAATAAACCTGATAAAGCCTAAAAAAGATGTCACTTTGCATTACCTATGAACAGACTGTGCCAGATTAAATATATCACTTTATTGAGCTTGAAAGTGAGGATTAAATTTTTATTCAGTTCTTCGTAAACACCTGAACAGTTCTTTCATTACCTGGTTTTCTTACTGTACACTCCAAAGAATTTCTACCATATTTTATAACATAGAGGTCCTGTTCTCACTTATTTTCTGTTGTGTTTTTATAGTCTCTCTCATTTGACTCTTTACTCAATCTTTATATTCATCTCACCCTTCTTAAATGAATTTGGCCCCTTCTTCCCACCCTCGTCTTCCTAGTCACCTAGCTTTTCTTCCTCACTGCTGTCTGATTCCTTCCCTCCATCACGGCAGACCTCAGGATTGCCGACTCCCACCAACTTGTATAAATCTCAATCCTGTACAGATTTCTCTCTTGCTTTCACAGCTTTATACCATGATCTGGAGGACTTCCCTTTCTTTCTAGGATCCTTTTCATCACCAAAAGCATCAGGACGATGGCATGTGAAAAAGCATGGGGGAAAAGCTGAAAACAAAACAACTCACCTTTGTAAGACCAAGGCCTGCTGAAGACTTGAGAGAAGGTTTCACAACAGATTTCTCATGAGAAAAGCCCTGGCTGTTGGCTCTTTCACCTGGCCTCACAATGTGACATTTTGCTTTGATTACAGTGAAAAACAAATTAAGAGTACATGAAAATACCTGAAATTTCAAATCGGTGAATAACCCAGAATAACCCAAGAATGGACAGTCTCAAATAGCTTACTTTCTTTTTCCTCCTTCTTGGGTTGCAGAAAAGCATCCATTAGCTTTTTTAAGTTTGGTTTCTGCATGTTCTAGAAAAAAAGTAATAGCTTTAAGAATCACAAGCACCAAATTTGACAAAATACGTGTAATAGTCACCATTTACTAGTTGATCTAACATAGAGACCTCGGGCTTTGAAATCATTCAAATGTAGACACAAATCTCAGTTCTGCCATTTACTCTCCTACGTCTTCTCAGGGGCGAGGATTGTGAGAGATGATATATGTGGCCCCAAAATATTACTATCCTTACTGCTAATTGATTATTATACAAAAAAATACTACGATATCTACTAGATTGTTTTCTTTACCAGAACCACCAAAACAAAAATTTATACCTCAGTAGTTTAAAGTATTATTGGAAAAAGAAATATTAAGAATTATCAATTTTTGTTGCATTTTTACATGTGTTTGCCATGATTTATATTTGCATAAATTGTCTTGTAGGGGGAATTGAAGTTCAGTGTTTAGAAGTCTCTTATTTAGATGAACTGGAATTGCAAACTGTTTAAGTTGCTTCTCCTCTGGAGGCTTTTGCTCATAGTATATCCATAAATACACTATGTATATACATTGATAAATACTGGAATACATATTTTTTCTACATACCTCACTGTATGTAATGTATGAAAAATACAGCCTTTTGTTCATACTGTATCCCTAACCATACTGATTTGTATTATTCGACAATTATTTGTTTATAACTACTACTGTAATAAGGAGTTAATTTTGTCACTGTAAAATAAGTCATCCAGTTAGCTGAATGTGGTCATCTACCACTACCTAAAAAAGCTGTAAATTACTGTGAAAGAGGGAAAAAGATAGAAAAAGACATGTCCCAAACACACCAACTTTCCACTTGTTGAAAAAATTGATACTCAGAATTCTGAGGAAAAATACATAGCTTTAAAGGGTGTATCTATTGGAAAAGCTATATCTAATGAGATGGGCCTAAAAAAGGTTGAAAATTTTTAAGATGAAATTGTAAGCTCACAACTGGAGGCTGCTAAAAAACACACTGTCATCTTTCTTATCATCACATATTTCTAACATACTTCCTCCTTATTTATGATGCACTTTTTCAACAAAACTCAATTGAACGTACACATCCTAAATATTAAAAGGGAATATATAGGCCATATATTGAGGAATATAAACAGGTTTAATGAGGATTATGCATATTCTCTTACTTGTAATGTTCTATTACACAGAATTCCATTTATCATTTAGTCACACTGAAAAAATGTGAAACTGCTTCTTCCATGCCAGACCTTATTCTAGGTGACCCACGAGGTACGCAATTATGTTTCGTAACCTCCAGTAGTGAGGCAGGGGTGTTAAAATGAATACTGAAATAACTATAACTTAAAAAATCTCTTAAGTATGGAATTTTAGAATGTGATACAAAGATGCTGAATAGGTATTTTTTGTAAGTATAAAACAAAAATTTGAGCAAACTGCATGTTTTCCCATATGGCTAGTAGGAGTCCCTGTTTTTAGAGCTGGTTGTTACTTTAGGCAAAACATTTATCCCTAAATTACATCAAGAGTTTAAAATTTACTCTTAAAGAAATGATTTAGAAAACAGTTGAATCCCATTGTAATATTAATTTCGAAAGAGGGCATTGAAATATGTAAATTTCCACAATTTTTAATATTATTTTAGTCCAAATGCAGAATCAAGGATAGGAATAGAAAAAAAATCTCTCCTAACAGGTGTATGATACCAAAATAAAAAGTGTCCCCCCCCAAAAAAAACACCTCTATGATATATGCTATATAGTTTTTGAAATAAAAGGCACCAAGAAGAATCCATGATTATTAAAATAAGTAAATCGATCCATTACAGAGTTCCTTTATGCATGAGTATTACATAAGTGATATCGGTATGATTTCAAAATCACAGTAACGGTCCTTATTCTTGGCCAAATTTCCTATTTTCCCCACTGTAGGAACGCTCGTCCCAATAGAATTCTCCTGTCACTATGCATGTCCCAGCCATTTTTCTCCTCAGCTCTTATCTACAGTATTTACCAAAGTAAAAAAAAAAATTTGACTAGTAGTATTTCTATAAAGTGGTTTGCTCTGACAAACTTTCCATTACAAACACAGAATTATGATTGACAGACCAGTGCTATATTTAGGAGTAAAAACTAGAAAAATCTGAATACAGAGCATGATAATTAATTTGACGAGAGCATTGTACCTTTTCATCAAAATCAAAGTCTTCATCAGCGGACTCAGGAAAGGAATCATCAATGCCAGATATCCTGTAAAGATGTGCGGCAAACAAATGTAACAAAAGAGTGAGTTAATTTCTTAAAAAAAAAAAAAAAAACAGTGAAGACACACGAGTGTCTATTGACTGAGGATTTTTGATATATCTAACCGATTTGGCCTTGGTTTTCATAAAACCTTTAAATAACTTTCTTGACTATAGCTTAAAGTTAATAAATAATATAACTATTTTAATACTGATATGAAAAACATTTACCAAATATATTAAACTCTAAAAGAGTATTTTGGCTAATAACACAGAGCTAATATCAAAATGTTAATTAGTCCATAATTAGTCCAAATCTGTAAGTTCTACAAACTTTTTAGTGGGTAAAAAATTAGAGAAGGAAAATAGTAAGATAGTAAGGTGGACCCGTCATGAAGTGAGGGCACTACGGCTCAGTAAATGACTCAGAGTTAGCTGGCCATACGGACGTATCTTGCACGCAGAAGGCCTAGCTCTGTAACCAACAGCTACTTGTTCTTGGATAAGCTGCTTCTCTTCAATTCAAAGTCTTGCTCTAGAAAGTAGGGATCCTGCCACCTTATTTTACAAGGTTGCTAGGAGGGTTTCAGGAGTTACTGTGTCCCCAAAATGCTCAGAGAAACACCTGTGCAATGGAATGATTTGTTCTTTAACTTGAAATTATTTTGGAATAGTAAATAAAACCCAATGTGAGTTTTCACAGGTTCTGACAGATTAGTTGCTGTGTTCTGAAAATGTTTACTATTTCTGGTTGTCAGCTGTTCTTTCTTCGTGGGAATTCACGGCATCTCAGCTATTATAAAGTTATTTATCAATATATTATCTCATCACATTAGATGCAATGTCCCCTATCACTGTAGCTAATCACGCCAAGGGTAGAACTCTGTTCCAAGTCAAAACCTGGCTTCAACTGCTACTACTCCTTCTCCATCTACTCAAACTCTGAACCAGCAGATCTTACTTGAATGATGCTTCATCTCCATGTTTGTCTTCAGTTGACTTGGAAGACTGACCCCCACTCCTGTATGTGTAACAAAGATGAGTGAGTTTGTTTGTTTAAAAAAAAAAAAAAAAAGAATGAAGAGTCGGCTATTAAATGAAGTTTTTTGATATAATTAAAATTTGGTCTCTGTTTTCAAAATGGCTTTAAATGACTCCATTATCTTTCAGGATAAACCCCCAAATATGCTAGTTCCCTCAATGAAACAAACTAAAGAGCGGCCACCTGCTCAGGACTCCCTTGAGCTCGCGATTCAAAACACCTTTCTGGACAACTCCCAACACCCCATGTCCCTCGTTCCTGTAATTTATCTTGATCTAACTCGTCATAAACCACAGAAACTCTGATCTTTTTTCTAAAATCTTATTTCTGTCCAACCCAGTGCGGTCCTCTGGAAACCTGATCTCTCCTAGAAATTCATTCTTATCTCTTTCATTGTGTTCACTAGACCCACTCCCCACCTTTCTATTATGAAAAAACACACCTACAGGATGATTTAAAAAAAAGGAAGAAACCTGAATTTAATCCTCATCTTGGCACTTACCATATCCAATCAACTAACTACTTTACTCTTTGGGTTTAAAAGTCTCCATTTGAACAACCACTTGGCCAGGATGTTAAACACAGGCTGAAGTTCTGGAGGGTATTTTGATTAACTCATCTCTGAGAATCCTTACAATCCCGAAATTCTTTGAGCTTTTGATGTTGTCTACAGAAATGTGGAGAATACTCAGTGGACAGAAGTGGGAAAACTAACAGAACAAAAGAAACACCATGAAAAGCAGAGGAGTATAAAAAAAATCCAGAAAAGATTATAGTAATGTCATGGAAGAAAAGTATGTCCAAAGAAAGATGGAAGGAAAGAAGGAAAGCGCATGGGAAATGAAAAAGGGAAAGGGGAAAGGAAAGGAGGAAAGGAGGAAAGGAGGGAACGAAGGATGAATTTTCACAAACCAGACAGACAAGGGTTAATGGGAAGGGAAACCAGACTGACAAGTCAGCATGTACAGAAATCTTTCATAAACAGTTTACAAATAGACACTGAATTTCACCAACATAACATGGTCTACTCACAGATATTCTTTACTTACAGAAAAATAATTCATCTCAAGGAGAGTAGATATCACTACATCCAAGGATACATGCCTGATTAGACCTTGCTAATATAAATCCTATGGTTCTGTGGCCACAGCCAACTGAGATCTGCCCTAAAACTCTGATGCTAGTAAAAACAAGGTACTAGTTACCACTGCAACTGTCAAATATGTTAGGACAAATGCTTGGACTAACCGGGCTTCATAAGAAAACTACATCGGAGTTAACACTTAGCTGAATTTGACTTTATCACACGGTCCACTTGGTCCTATCAATCTATACTGAGAAAAGCGAATGGACTGGGAGCCGGGCCGACTGACAGTCAAATCGTGGGTCAGCTCCTGCTAACTGTGGAATCATGGGTCAATCAACCCACCCACCTGAACCACAGTTGCCTAATTAACAAACACTAGGCTATCACAGCACAGCGACTTTGCAAAGCTACTGCAATTAGATAACAAGTGTTAAGCACTTTAATAGTCCCCCCATCTAACTTGTCATAAACCCCAAAAACTCTGACCTTTTTTCTAAAACCCTTATTTCTATCCAACCCAGTGCGGTCCTCTGGAAACCTGATCTCTACTAGAAATTCATTCTTATCTCTTTCATTGCATTCACTAAACCCACTACCCACCTTTCTACTATGAAAACACACACCCACAGGATGATAAAAAAGGAAGAAACCTGAATTTAAACTATTACACATTCAACACGTTATTTATCTGCATTCCTTCAGTTAACATACAGTTTTTTTTAAAAAAAAAAACGTAAGAACCTACTTCTTTAAAGAGTCCTCTTCAGAATGCTTCTTCCCTAATAGAGAAAAAATAAAATTCACCTTATATGTATTTAAAAGTGTAAAACTGATGCTTTGTTAAAAAGTGTCCATCTGGGACCACACCTGGAGACTATAGTGGAATGAATATTAATTATGCTATTGGTAGGCAATCGATGTATTAACAACAATTACTTCCCCTCCTGTGTATTTATCAAAATGTGAAAACTACAACTGCTATTCACAGTGACCATAATCCGACCCAATCCCGATCAGACTGACAGAAAATAGTATCAGTAGAAGAATCAGGATCATAAACTGACAATGTCAAACTTAAATAGCATAACTTTTCTGGACACTCACCACTAGGTGCAGGGAGAGGAGAATATGCTTACAACTTACACTTACAACGTAACACAACACAACTTCCCCAGCTCTTCGGTTGAGACTGCTCAGTTCAGAACAAAACCCGACCACAAGGGAGCTGGGTCTACAGGTGCTGTACTTTGCAGCATGGCAAAACACAGGACACGCGACTCCCTCCGGCCCTATTTCCAGTTACAAGAGAAGCGTGACAGACTTTGTCATTCCGGTGTTATAAAGTAACACGTCTTCAGACTGTCTCCTTCCGTTTCTACAGAGTCTATCTGGACCCACCTGCTCTGCTGCTCATCTCTAGCCACAACTCAGTCTTCTTACCGACTCCCCCCTGCCCACCCCATCCCTTCAATGTTGCTGTTCCAACAGCGTTGCCACTGGCCTCTCATTCTACATGTTCTCCAACACAAACAAGCTCATCGGGATATATGAGTTTGTCTAATAATTATAATCAGATTATTTCCAGTCTGCATCTCCAACCCTGGAGCTCTCTAGCCACAAACTCCTATTATTCAATTATCCAATTACTGAAAATGTCAAACACGGATATTCCATCAAACTTAACACGTACAGAAAAAAAAAAGGGAGGGTCTTTCTGTTGACCCACTGCCTTCGCTGTTCATTCCTCATGTCCAATCTGCATGCTCCCCAAACCTGGAAAGCTAGGAGCCAATTTACATCTCTCTCTTCCCTAACTTTTCACATTCAATTACCATTCAATCTTACTAACCACACCTCTTTTGTGCCCCTGGTTTATCTCCCTCCACTGTTGCCCCTATAGTCAAACATGGACTCTTAATTAATGGTTTCACAACAACAACAACAACAACAAAAAAAAAAACAAGAAAGCGACAAACTACTATTTTTTTTCTGCTTAAAGGAATAAAATTTTTAAGGAACAGAAATGAAAAAGACATAAGGCCTAGAAAAAGAACCACATTTGAAGTTGAACTAGTTGAGCACCCTGTTTACTTTGGTATTCATGGGTGAACAAATACTTCAAGATGGGCTGATACGAGTCCAGGAAAACTAAAGCTTCTTTCGCCTCTCAGTCTCTTTTCTGTGGTTTCCTTCTTCCTGTCTATATGAGGGGTCAGCAAGCTGTGGCCCACAGGGCAAATCCAATCTGCCATCTGGTTTTGTACACAGTCTTCCGGGAGCAGTGTGGATAAAATGAAAGTTTCTGTGGCTCGGATTCTCACCTGGCCCTGGTCAGCGAGCTCACTACACACGTGTGGGCAATACGTTGCTACTGACTCTATATAAAGAGCTCCACCCAGTGGTCTGGGTGCGACACGGTGGCATGGCTGCAAGACTGCAGGAGAGCAGAGCAGAGGCTGGAGTGGTGGCAGCACTGAGGACAGAGGCCCAGAGGCAGAGGCCAGCTTGCCGCACGCAGACTAGCTCTGAGTGAACAGGATTTTAGTGATTGTCCTGCTGCCGTGGAAATAAAGTTGGGTATAACCCTTTCACCCCAAGAACATTTTACTGTCATTTCTTCTGGACACACTGAATCCATAGTGAACTTGCCCAGGACTGAAACCCATTGGAAGAGCACAGTTATGCTCATTATTCACTTACATCTTGTCTAGGACCACCTTCAAACTACAGTGGCACCGTTGAGCGGATGTGTCAGATAGCACCTGGTCTGACATGTTGTTGTGACGTAGGAGGAATGAAGCCGATAACAGTGAGGCCACGTTGGTGTAACTATATATAACTATCTGCTCATGGGCCCCAAGAGATCAAAACTATTTTCATCAAAACACTAAATGTTATCTATCATTTTCACTCTCATTCTCTTACAAGCGTATGGTGGAATGTTCCAGAGATACGGCATGTAATAACATCACACCTCTAATGGCTAATGGGAGGTATGATCGTATATGCCTGTATTTAAATTTTTTCAGTTTTAATTTCTAAAAACATGAATAGCAATAGATACAACCCATTTAACTAAAAGTTCTTTGGAATTCTCAATAGTTTTTAATACAGAGGAATCCTAAGACCAACATTTCACAATTACTATTTTAAAAGTCTGCCAAATATTCATTAAAGTATAATTAATTACTTCCCCCACTATTAATAATCGATCACACACACACACACACACACACACACACACACACACTCTCCTAATATCAGAACATCTGGTTGGCTTAAAATCATCAGTATTAACATGAGATAAACTTAAAACAGAACTGACACAGCAGCAAGTGAGCCTTTAACTCTAGGTACATGAAGGCTGGAACACATATAAGCATTTGAAAACAATGGAAAATCTCAAAGAGTCTAATTACTAACCTCTGGGAATCCCTAAGAATTATAAGGATTTCAAACTGGGAACTTAAGGGTATCAAAGCATAAAAGTGGAAATTTCTGAGTTAAAGCTTTTTTAAAAAAAAATCTTTTCAAATGTTTATAAGCCTTTTTTTTTGGAAACATGGATACCAACAATAACATCTGACTTATTTATGTAAAATCATTTAACTAAATTTGCAAAAAAAGAAAAACTGAATTAGCAATAAGAACACTATATTTTATATATTCAGTATACTGCTTTCCAGAGTTAAACCCGCACTGCAAAATTTACCTGATGTGGATGTTTGTGTCATCTCTGCTCCTACTGTTTTATTATTGAGAGAGTCTTTCAATTTGATGACAGGCTGAATGGGTTTTGAAACAAAGTTAATAATAAGTAAGATTTCATACAATCTGTGGTTAATAAATCAAGATAAAAATATGTTAAGTTTTACCTCCAGGTGAGAATATTGTCCAAGAGAATCTAAAAAGCAACAGGGATATGTAATCAATGATACATACACAAGAAAGCCAACTATATATTCATGCAGTTATTACTAAGCTAAATCCCCACGCCTGGCTTTGAAAATTACATTAGGTTTTGGCACTTTGTCATTCTGAAGGGTTAGGACAGCAACAAGACAGAAATATTAATCCAGTATAAATGCTGAAGAGAAACAAAGGACTATGGTTTAACAAAGCATGCAGTTAAGATTTTGAAATTAAGATTGTGTTTCAGACGACTATAACTAAGACAGAAAAATGCACGTATGCGAATGTGAACACGCTCACTGATGGGAAGAAAAGTGATCGTTAGTCAGAGGAACAAATCACGACCCGGAGAGGAGAAAGGGAAAGCTGACGGTAGAATGCACCAGTGTGTCTCTAATGCGATACAGCAGAATCATTCACACCCGTATACTACAAGGATTTATCATGTTCTTCCATTTGTCCTGTGATCCAGGCAGTACACAGGTGTGATGGCAGTTCAAGGGAATGCCTTTCTCACCAGGGAATGGGTTATGAATTGATCGCATTGGATATACACTTGTAGAATGATAGTTTTAAAAAGTTTATTTTTTTTCATACCCAGGTGGGCTACTAATATGCCTACATTTCTGGCATCCTCTAGTTTAGCCATCTTTCTTAATCCACTCCTACAAGAAGGTACATAAGACACATCTAAGAGATAAGGTATAATGCATAATAAGTTTTCAATACTGAAATATGATTACTAAAAAGGAAAAAAATTTAATTACCACAGTATTGGATTTTTAAAATCTCTTATTTCAAAATCAGTGTAATATTTGTGGAAAAATCAGAATTTAAGCATTTAGGGAATTAACGCTGTCATTTCTCTTTTTCCCAAAATTTGGTTTGGTGTACAATGCGAGCCCTTAAAAATTTTTTTAATTATCCTTAAAAGAATAACAGCTAGTGCTTCCCTGTTCAAATCAATCTCATTTAAATAACAAAACCAATGCAACATCCATCTCTGATGCCTGCTGGTTACGAGGAGGAGAAACGGGTGCCTACGGTTTACCCTGATTTCAGCGATCCCCTGCTCGCAGTATTCTCTGGAGCAGCAGTGATCTAATGTTTGGTTCCAGGGCAAACACACTGAGGCCATCTAAAGTGGTTTCTCTCAAGTTTCCTCAAAAAGTCCAAAATTTCCTCGCTAACACCTTTCTTTCCTCCCTCTTCCTTTCACCGTCCCCCTTCCGCTCCAAAAGTCATCTCTAGATCTACGGTCTTGACTCTTCCCCTCTGACATTCTTTTGGTTCTTCTTTCCTCCTCATTTAGGCACAGTATCTGCCACCTACAACACCTATTTCTTCGTCTCTTTGCTCCCCCCTAGCTATAAACATGCTCAGAAATCAAAGGAAAAAAAACAGTGCTTTTCCTTGACACTGTTAGGTCTTGAACGAGTCAATGGATTCCAGATGTCTCTGCAGGGAAGCCTGCACCCCAGCGGCTACAGAGCACATGGATCTGAGGGCCAGCAACACTGACATCTCCTGACAACTTGTTAGAAATGTAGAATCCCAGACGTGCTGCTCGCAATGTGTGTTTTTTAACAAGGTCTCAGCTGATTCATTAAAATTTGAGAAACTGGTCCCTTTTGAACTTGACCTTCTGGAATCTAGCATCAAGTTCCTCACTATCACATCTCCAAAACTGGAAATTAAGTCATGAACTTTCTAACGGAATTTTCATCAGAAAAGCCTTTTTATAGCTTCCTTGCTCAAACTCTAACTGACCTGGCTCTCCTCTTCCTTCCAGCTCCCTCACTTTGACCCATATGATGCGCTCCTATGAAGCTGCAACATTTTACATGACATGGCATTCAAGTACATGCACTGACAGCTGACCACAAAGGTTTTACGTTCACCGATGTCAGGTAAACATAGCTCCGCATGATGAGGAGCCTCAGTCTTTGATAGCCTCCCAGCAGTGAGGAGAACAGGAAGAGTGGGAACATTCTGCTATCTATCCTCTGAGAAGCTCTGATACTGGAAGCTCACTTGCTAGTATTCCCGTATTTCAAATGCTCTACTCTTCCCTTATTTTACCACCATCTCCACTGTATTTCTGCTTCTTTACTGTCTGTCCTCCCTTTACCCTCTCTGCCTTTCTCATTCTTCATTCCCTCTTCATCTTTTTTAGTTCCTGACTTTTCTTAGGTCTTACGAGTATATTGAAATGGAACCAAAAACTGAATGCTTTTAGTGTTAACAACTCTCAATCTCTTGCTGACACCTAATATATAACTTACCTCCTTTTCACATCTTTGTCCTTGCTATGTATTTAACAGGTGACTATCTTACGCTACTAGAACATTTAAATATTCATGTTTTATGTCAACATTCAGTCAAATGACTGCATTATAAAATACAGTTCTTACCTCCTACTTGTTCATTTAATAGGTTTTCTCCTCTTTGACCTGGAGAACCAGAAAAATGACCAGCATTCTTCTGTGGAAGACTCTCTGGGAGACTCTGTTAAAATTAATATCAATAATGAGTTGCACGAAGATTTCCCAATCCCATTCTTTCTAAGAGCATACCCTGATTTCCTACTTCACAAGCAATTAGACTTAAAAACAGAAGAAGCATGTATTAAAACCCAAAATACTTAAATAGGAAAACTTATTTATTCTCTCTAGATCAAGATTACCTTTTACCTTCACTTGGCTACTGACTGTAAAACTGAGCATGGAAGGCCAGAGTTAAGTATTTTCACAGACAAGAGTCTGACCCATGTGCACATTTCAGTAAGGAACTAACCAAACATCTAACCCTGCTTGGCTTTCCCCACCAAAGTAAGAGGACAGTTAATGAAATACTGATTTAAACAAACTCTTCAACAGGTATACTTGCTTTCAATTTAAAATTTTTCTAAAGAAAGAAATGATTTTTGGTGTTAAAATCAGATACTTGGCATGATAAAAAACCCTAGAGCATGTCATGTGGAATATAAACAGGTAACTGTAGAAGCTGCTTCATTTCAGTAAACAGGAGTTTGGAAGGATGCAACTATTATTTGATAAAAATTTTATTGAGAGGAAAAATGCTTGAACAAAGTGGAAAAGTAGTAAAGATTTTAAATTATGTTTACAGCAAAAAATTTTAGGAAAGTTTATTAAGGGAAGAACAACATTATCTATTAACCATCTAAACTGTGCCAGGAACTTTATTATGCACATTTACTTTACTACACACAACAACAATATGATGATGGTTACCCCACTTCCTGCTTCCTGGTCATTCCAAGATGCTAGAGTAAAATAAATGATCAGCAGGTGTGATCCGTCATTCTCTCTATCCAGAGTCCTTCTCTTAGACCTTCACATGACTGGCTCCTTCTCATCCTTCACGTGGCAGCATTTGACATACTCAGAGATCTTTCCTGACTACCTAAATTCCGCTGCCACGCCCATCCCCGTCCTAACGACAAACTCTCCCGATATTCTCTAACCTAACATTCTCCACTTCCTCTATATCAAGCACTTACAGTGACTTATAATAAATACACTTTACTGTTTCTACTACTATAGCCTAACCCTGTACAGAATCTAACTGTCCAGCATATAGTCAGTATTCAATAACCGAAATTTATTTAAAATTGAAACATTTAAAATAATCTCACTGAGAAGGCCATTAAGTGTATCTAGGGGGTATCCCCAATAATAATATACTGAAACTTCACATACACCAAATTAAAAATCCACAATTCCAACTCCTCCATTCTTTTTCTTGACACTACTGCCATTTTATTGTCCTTCACGTTTCAAAAGTGTCCTCAATATGGAGCAAGTCACTGAACACCACTGCCATCATTCCGTCATATGTGTCTAGAGCACCCTTTACACTTTACAAATGGTTTTCACATTTGTTTCCACATTTGTTCCTTACAAATACCTGAGAGGTAGGTATTGGTACCATTTTTATGAACGAGGTCACTGACAGTCAAACAGGTTAAACAAGTTTTTCCAAGATCCCGTATCTAGTTAAGTGACAGAACCAGGAGACTGGTATGTCTTTTGACATCACATACAGAGCTTGTACCATTATGCTGAGGTAGCCTTTATCTAAAATCAGTGCCTTATCTCCTTCCACAGTTGTTTCCTTGGAAGAAGTCACCATTACTTTACACTCACAATAGTATGAGTACGGCTGCCATAAAGCACTCAATGCACGCTCTTTTAACTATCCAGAATGGTTTTTACTCAGTAAAACACTGCTAAACCGAACTGTGGTTATTATGATGTCACATATTTATTGCCACTCCCCATGCTTTCCCTTCTCCTGAAAACTTCCTTGCAGAGTTACTTGATAACCCAAACATAATAATAGTTTCAAGTCCCAGGCACTAACTTTTCAAGTTCTAACTTGGAAGAAACTATGACCCAAACTGAACCTCATAAGGAGTTTTACACAGTCATAGATGCCATGAAATCGTATGTTTGGCCACAGGTTGACCTAGAATAGCAATTTAGTTTTTCAGGTGACATCAGAGCTGATCCCTTATGATTTTAAGCTTTAGTTTCTTGCACTATACTACACTGGTTTCATTAAATTGATCTTATAAATTAATAGAACTGTATTATGGAGTACTCAGCGCATAATTATATGTTAATTATAGGTTAAAAAATACAAGGAAATCATTTGTATGGACAAATGCAGAGGTGAGAAAGTGAAGTCAAAGCATTTCCTTTTATGTTAAACATCAGTTAATGCTTATATTTTAAAAAAAAGAAAGAATATAGTACCTCGGAATCCCATGGTGATTCTGCGTCTTCCTCTTCTTCTAATCCCAATGCTGACATCTCATCTATAAAAGGTAGTTGCAGATACACTAATGAGAATAATTACCGCCATGAATTTGAAATACACATACAAATATATCTCCATTCATGAGTACCTCAATAAAATAAAAGTAATCGCACAAAGGAATTTCAGAGATGAAGCATTTGGGGGAAGAAAAAGGTAGTAGCTGGGATACTCATGAAGACAGCAAAAAAAAAAAAACCATTCTTCGACATAAGGGATGTCAGATTTGGACATCAAAACTGATCCCTTATAAATTTAAACATTAGTTTCTTGCAGCATTCTACGCTTGTTTCATAAAGTTAATCTTACAAATTCTAGATGTTTTCATACTAGCATTTAGGCATAGAAAAAATTTCAGATATTCACTAACTTACCGCCTCTATTACTTTTGTGTGCTTCACGAGAAGTCAAATTGTCATTATTTATTTTTTCTTTTTGAACTCTTTCAATGGTATTACTACAGCTTTCTTCTTTTCCAACCACTGTCTGCACTGGTCCTTTCTGTAAAAACAAATTGAAACACAAACCCAGTTTCAGAAAACACCATATTCATTCACTTGCTCACTCTTGGTTAGGAAGACTACAACTCTATACCTATCAGATCATAGGCATTATCCCGGGAGAAGCTGGAAACACAAATCAAAGACAGCTCTGCCTACGTTCCAGCAGGGGTAGAGAGAACATGAAAACAAGCATCATCCATTAGTTCTGCAACGGAAGTGCACTGCATAAAGGGCAGTCAGGCAAACAAGACCAAAAAAGAGAACAGTCAGTGTATCTGGGAAGCTCGGAAGATGCTGATCAAAAAAAGGGCTGTATCTTATAACCCCAGGGGTGAAGACTAAATTATATGGGATACTGTTGAACCACTGTGTTGTATATTTGAAGCCAATGCAGGATGGAGTATCAATGATACTGCAATAGAAAAGGAAAACAGAAAAGAAAAAGAGGGGCTATATCTTGAAAGATAAAGTTCAGAGGGAGGCTGTGAAGGTCCATCTAGGAAGGGCAGAATGAGCAAAAGGATGAGAGGTGAAATGACACAGTAAGTGAAGGTACCAAAGTAACGGAAGGAGAAAACTGGAGCAATCGGGGCCAAGCCAAATCAGGCAAACGCCAATGCAAGGCGATGAACTTTCTCCTTCGGGTAATGGGGATCCACGAGGTAAGCAGAGGGGCGACACTGTCACTAACGTTTTCGGAAAGGTCACTAGTAGCAATGTAAAAATGAACCTAGCGGGGAACTACACTAGAAAAGAGCGTTTAAAAATTACAGGTGAGAAAGTGAATTACGGTCAGCAGATAGGAAAGACTGAACTTGGTGATGACTGGATGTGGTGATGGCAGGGAGGCCTGGAGGCCAGGATTTTTCCCGCTTCAGTGTTTCGGTGGTGCTGTTACTAGGATAAGGGGACTGGGGCACGGAGCAGAGGACCAAGGGTCAGGAACGGGTCAGGGACACGGTCTTTCATTTGGGACCCATCAAATTTGAGGCAGCCGGAGGACTGGGAGGAAAGATTTGGATAAATACATTTGGAGTAAAAATCAGAAAACTTACTCAGGAGAAGTATATTACGTTAGAAGATAAATATTTGAAAAATACACTAAACTGATACAATTAAGTAATGCAAACCTACACAGACCTCTGAAATTTTGAAAATAAAAAAAGAGAACAGAAGAATCATGGCACTCAAATTTTCTATTATGTATTTCAGCATCTGCTTCAAGGATTAAAAATAAACTCCTTTATGAATGCACGCAAACAGTTATTTCTGGGATATTATGGTAATATTAGCATTTTTATGTTAATGAAAAGATTTAATTGTAAAACACCAATTCAAGATGATACAGAATTCATCTATGATTATCAGGCAGGACCCAGTATTCACAAGGAGAGAAGAAAGGAGTAACTAAAGAAATCAAGTCACCACGATTTCTGAATTTGAGATATGACAACATTTATGCTAGGTTTAACAACTCTGAATTCTAAAGTTAATAACATTTCCTGAGAATAATATGAAATGTACCCATTGCTGGAGATGTTTTAAAAGGTAAAAGTCATTTTCCAGAAATAATTTTGTGCATTCTGTTGACAATCTCTCCTTATGAGTCTATGACAACAAGTAGTTTATATGAGAAAAATGAGAAACTGTGACTTTATTAATTTGTTGTATCCCTATGTGCCTATTGCATACAGATTCTATTAGGAAAAGATAAATCAGAATTTCCCCAGAAAAAAATAATTTGTATGTATATATATATATATTTAAGAGTGTTGCAGGTTAAAATTTAATTTCTCATTTAATGGATGGAGATGAAGAACCTCACTTAAATAGTCCAAAACTTTAATTTTAACTAATGAGAAGAGTTGATAAATGCTCATTAATTTCCTCTCTTTCTTTATTCTCAAAATGATCTAAAATACCTACCAGGATTCAACCAAACAGTAACATGTATAATTAAGTAAGTTAAGTTAGAAACAGAAGGGCCAATGAGTCATAATTCATAATAAACCTGATAAAGCCTAAAACAGATGTCACTTTGCATTACCTATGAACAGACTGTGCCAGATTAAATATATCACTTTATTGAGCTTGAAAGTGAGGATTAAATTTTTATTCAGTTCTTCGTAAACACCTGAACAGTTCTTTCATTACCTGGTTTTCTTACTGTACACTCCAAAGAATTTCTACCATATTTTATAACATAGAGGTCCTGTTCTCACTTATTTTCTGTTGTGTTTTTATAGTCTCTCTCATTTGACTCTTTACTCAATCTTTATATTCATCTCACCCTTCTTAAATGAATTTGGTCCCTTCTTCCCACCCTCGTCTTCCTAGTCACCTAGCTTTTCTTCCTCACTGCTGTCTGATTCCTTCCCTCCATCACGGCGGACCTCAGGATTGCCGACTCCCACCAACTTGTATAAATCTCAATCCTGTACAGATTTCTCTCTTGCTTTCACAGCTTTATACCATGATCTGGAGGACTTCCCTTTCTTTCTAGGATCCTTTTCATCACCAAAAGCATCAGGACGATGGCATGTGAAAAAGCATGGGGGAAAAGCTGAAAACAAAACAACTCACCTTTGTAAGACCAAGGCCTGCTGAAGACTTGAGAGAAGATTTCACAGCAGAGTTCTCATGAGAAAAGCCCTGGCTGTTGGCTCTTTCGCCTGGCCTCACAATGTGACATTTTGCTTTGATTACAGTGAAAAACAAATTAAGAGTACATGAAAATACCTGAAATTTCAAATCGGTGAATAACCCAGAATAACCCAAGAATGGACAGTCTCAAATAGCTTACTTTCTTTTTCCTCCTTCTTGGGTTGCAGAAAAGCATCCATTAGCTTTTTTAAGTTTGGTTTCTGCATGTTCTAGAAAAAAAGTAATAGCTTTAAGAATCACAAGCACCAAATTTGACAAAATACGAGTAATAGTCACCATTTACTAGATGATCTAACATAGAGACCTCGGGCTTTGAAATCATTCAAATGTAGACACAAATCTCAGTTGTGCCATTTACTCTCCTACATCTTCTCAGGGGCAAGGATTGTGAGAGATGATATATGTGGCCCCAAAATATTACTATCCTTACTGCTAATTGATTATTATACAAAAAAATACTACGATATCTACTAGATTCTTTTCTTTATCAGAACCACCAAAACAAAAATTTATACCTCAGTAGTTTGAAGTATTATTGGAAAAAGAAATATTAAGAATTATCAATTTTTGTTACATTTTTACATGTGTTTGCCATGATTTATATTTGCATAAATTGTCTTGTAGGGGAAAATAGAAGTTCAGTGTTTAGAAGTCTCTTATTTATATGAACTGGAAATGCAACCTCTTTAAGTTGCTTCTCCTCTGGAGGCTTTTGCTCATAGTATATCCATAAATACACTATGTATATACATTGATAAATATTGGAATACATATTTTTTCTACATACCTTACTGTATGTAATATATGTAAAATACAGCCTTTTGTTCATGCTGTATCCCTGATGATACTGATTTGTATTATTCGACAATTATTTGTTTAGAACTACTACTGTAATAAGGAGTTAATTTCGTCATTGTAAAATAAGTCATCCAGTTAGCTGAATGTGGTCATCTACCACTACCTAAAAGCTGTAAATTACTGTGAAAGAGAGAAAAAGATAGAAAAAGAAATGTCCCAAACACACCAACCTTCCACTTGGTGAAAAAATTGATACTCAGAATTCTGAGGAAAAATACATACCTTTAAAAGGTGTATCTACTGGAAAAGCTATATCTAATGAGATGGGCCTAAAAAAGGTTCAAAATTTTTAAGATGAAATTGTAAGCTCACAACTAGAGGCTGCTAAAAAACACACTGTCATCTTTATTATCATCACATATTTCTAACATACTTCCTCCTTATTTATGATGTACTTTTTCAACAAAACTCAATTGAACTTATACGTCCTAAATATTAAAAGGGAATATATAGGCCATATATTAAGGAATGCAAACAGGTTTAATGAGGATTATGCATATTCTCTTACTTGTAATGTTCTATTATACAGAATTCCATTTATTATTTAGTCACACTGAAAAAATGGAAACCGCTTCTTCCATGCCAGACCTTATTCTAGGTGATCCACGAGTTACGCAATTATGTTTCGTAACCTCCAGTAGTGAGGCAGGGGTGTTAAAATGAATACTGAAATAACTATAACTTAAAAAATTTCTGAGGTTTGAAATTTTAGAATGTGATACAAAGATGCTGAATAGGTATTTTTTTTTAACTATAAAACAAAAATTTGAGCAAACTGCATATTTTCCCATATGGCTAGTAGGAGTCCCCGTTTTTAGACCTGGTTGTTACTTTAGGCAAAACATTTATCCCTAAATTACATGAAGAGTTTAAAATTTACTCTTAAAGAAATGATTTCGAAAACAGTTGAATCCCATTGTAATATTAATTTCGAAAGAGGGCATTGAAATATGTAAATTTCCACAATTTTTAGTAATATTTTAGTCCAAATGCAGAATCAATGATAGGAATAGAAAAAAGTCTCTTCTAACAGCTGTGTGATATCAAAATAAAAAGTGTCCCCCCCAAGAAAAACACCTCTATGATATATGCTATATAGTTTTTGAAATAAAAGGCACCAAGAAGAATACATGATTATTAAACTAAGTAAATTGATCCATTACAGAATTCCTTTATGCATGAGTATTACATAAGTGATATCGGTATGATTTCAAAATCACAGTAACGATCCTTATTCTTGACCAAATTTCCTATTTTCCCCACTGTAGGAACGCTCGTCCCAATAGAATTCTCCTGTCACTATACATGTCCCAGCCATTTTTCTCCTCAGCTCTTATCTACAGTATTTACCAAAGTAAAAAAAAAAATTTAACTAGTAGTATTTCTATAAAGTGGTTTGCTCTGACAAACTTTCCATTACAAACACAGAATTATGATTGACAGACCAGTGCTATATTTAGGAGTAAAAACTATAAAAATCTGAATACAGAGCACGATAATTAATTTGACGAGAGCATTGTACCTTTTCATCAAAATCAAAGTCTTCGTCACTGGACGAAGGAAAGGAATCATCAATGCCAGATATCCTGTAAAGATATGCGGCAAACAAATGTAACAAAAGAGTGAGTTAATTTCTTTAAAAAAAAAAAAAAAACAGTGAAGACACATCAGTATCTATTGAGTGAGGATTTTTGATATATCCAACCGATTTGGCCTCAGTCTTCATAAAACCTTTAAATAACTTTCTTGACTATGGCTTAAAGTTAATAAATAATATAACTATTTTAGTACTGATATGAAAAACATTTACCAAATATATTAAACTCTAAAGAGTATTTTGGCTAATATCAAAATGTTAATTAGTCCATAATTAGTCCAAATTTGTAAGTTCTACAAACTTTTTAGTGGGTAAATAATTAGAGAAGGAAAATAGTAAGATAGTAAGGTGGACCCGTCATGAAGTGAGGGCACTACGGCTCAGTAAATGACTCAGAGTTAGCTGGCCATACGGATGTATCTTGCACGCAGAAGGCCTAGCTCTGTAACCAACAGCTACCTGTTCTTGGATAAGCTGCTTCTCTTCAATTCAAAGTCTTGCTCTAGAAAGTAGGGATCCTGCCACCTTATTTTACAAGGTTGCTAGGAGGGTTTCAGGAGTTACTGTATCCCCAAAATGCTCAGAGAAACACTGGTGCAATGGAATGATTTGTTCTTTAACTTGAAATTATTTTGGAATAGTAAATAAAACCCAATGTGAGTTTTCACAGGTTCTGACAGATTGGTTGCTGTGTTTTGAAAATGTTTACTATTTCTGGTTGTCAGCTGTTCTTTCTTCGTGGGAATTCACGGCATCTCAGCTATTATAAAGTTATTTATCAATATATTATCTCATCACATTAGATGCAATGTCCCCTATCACTGTAGCTAATCACGCCAAGGGTGGAACTCTGTTCCAAGTCAAAACCTGGCTTCAACTGCTACTACTCCTTCTCCATCTACTCAAACTCTGAACCAGCAGATCTTACTTGAATGATGCTTCATCTCCATGTTTGTCTTCAGTTGACTTGGAAGACTGACCCCCACTCCTGTATGTGTAACAAAGATGAGTGAGTGTGTTTGTTTAAAAAAAAAAAAAGAATGAAGAGGTGGCTATTAAATGAAGTTTTTGATATAATCAAAATTTGGTCTCTGTTTTCAAAAAGTCTTTAAATGACTCCATTATCTTTCAGGAGAAACCCCAAAATATGCTAGTTCCCTCAATGAAACAAACTAAAGAGCGGCCACCTGCTCAGGACTCCCTTGAGCTCGCGATTCAAAACGCCTTTCTGGACAACTCCCAACACCCCATGTCCCTCGTTCCTGTAATTTATCTTGATCTAACTTGTCATAAACCACAGAAACTCTGATCTTTTTTCTAAATCCTTATTTCTGTCCAACCCAGTGCGGTCCTCTGGAAACCTGATCTCTCCTAGAAATTCATTCTTATCTCTTTCATTGTGTTCACTAGACCCACTCCCCACCTTTCTACTATGAAAACACACACCTACAGGATGATAAAAAAAAAAAAAAGGAAGAAACCTGAATTTAAACCTCATCTTGGCACTTACCATATCCAATTAACCAATAACTAACTACTTTACTCTTTGGGTTTAAAAGTCTCCATTTGAACAACCACTTGGCCAGGATGTTAAACACAGGCTGAAGTTCTGGAGGGTATTTTGATTAACTAATCTCTGAGAATCCTTACAATACCGAAATTCTTCGAGCTTTTGATGTTGTCTACAAAAATGTGGAGAATACTCAGTGAACAGAAGTGGGAAAACTAACAGAACAAAAGAAACACCATGAAAAGCAGAGGAGGAAAGGAAGAAAGGAGGGAACGAAGGATGAATTTTCACAAACCAGACAGACAAGGGTTAATGGGAAGGGAAACCAGACTGACAAGTCAGCATGTACAGAAATCTTTCATAAACAGTTTACAAATAGACACTGAATTTCACCAACATAACATGGTCTACTCACAGATATTCTTTACTTACAGAAAAATAATTCATCTCAAGGACAGTAGATATCACTACATCCAAGGATATATGCCTGATTAGATCTTGCTAATATAAATCCTATGGTTCTGTGGCCACAGCCAACTGAGATCTGCCCTTGAACTCTGATGCTAGTAAAAACAAGGTACTAGTTACCACTGCAACTGTCAAATATGTTAGGAGAAATGCTTGGACTAACCAGGCTTCATAAGAAAACTCTACATCGGAGTTAACACTTAGTTGAATTCGACTTTATCACACGGTCCACTTGTTCCTATCAATCTATACTGAGAAAAGCGAATGGACCTGGGCCGGGCCGGCTGCTGCTAACTGTGGAATCATGGGTCAATCAATCAACCCACCTGAACCACAGTTGCCTAATTAACAAACACAAGGCTATCACAGCACAGCGACATTGCAAAGCTACTGCAATTAGATAACAAGTGTTAAGCACTTTAATAGTCCCCATCTAACTTGTCATAAACCCCAAAAACTCTGACCTTTTTTCTAAAACCCTTATTTCTATCCAACCCAGTGCGGTCCTCTGGAAACCTGATCTCTACTAGAAATTCATTCTTATCTCTTTCATTGCATTCACTAAACCTACTACCCACCTTTCTACTATGAAAACACACACCTACAGGATGATAAAAAAGGAAGAAACCTGAATTTAAACTATTACACACTCAACACGTTATTTATCTGCATTCCTTCAGTTAACATACAGTTTTGTAAAAAAAACCATAAGAACCTACTTCTTTAAAGAGTCCTCTTCAGAATGCTTCTTCCCTAGTAGAGAAAAAATAAAATTCACCTTAAATGTATTTAAAAGTGTACAACTGGTGCTTTGTTAAAAAGTGTCTGTCTGGGACCACACCTGGAGACTATAGTGGAATGAATATTAATTATGCTATTGGTAGGCAATCGATGTATTAACAATTACTTCCCCTCCTGTGTATTTATCAAAATGTGAAAACTACAACTGCTATTCACAGTGGCCATAATCCTACCCAATCCCGATCAGACTGACAGAAAATGGTATCAGTAGAAGAATCAGGATCATAAACTGACAATGTCAAACTTAAATAGCATAACTTTTCTGGACACTCGCCACTAGGCGCAGGGAGAGGAGAATATACTTACAACTTATACTTACAACGTAACACAACACAACTTCCCCAGCTCTTCGGTTGAGACTGCTCAGTTCAGAACAAAACCCGACCACAAGGGAGCTGGGTCTACAGGTGCTGTACTTTGCAGCATGGCAAAACACAGGACACGCGACTCCCTCCGGCCCTATTTCCAGTTACAAGAGAAGCGTGACAGACTTTGTCATTCCGGTGTTATAAAGTAACTCGTCTTCAGACTGTCTCCTTCCGTTTCTACAGAGTCTATCTGGACCCACCTGCTCTGCTGCTCATCTCTAGCCACAACTCAGTCTTCTTACCGACTCCCCACTGCCCACCCCATCCCTTCAATGTTGCTGTTCCAAGGGCGTTGCCACTGGCCTCTCATTCTACATGTTCTCCAACACAAACAAGCTCATCGGGATATATGAGTTTGTCTAATAATTATAATCAGATTATTTCCAGTCTGCATCTCCAACCCTGGAGCTCTCTAGCCACAAACTCCTATTATTCAATTATCCAATTACTGAAAATGTCAAACACGGATGGATATTCCATCAAACTTAACACGTACAGAAAAAAAAAAAGGGAGGGTCTTTCTCTTGACCCACTGCCTTCCATGTTCATTCCTCATGTCCAATTTGCATGCTCCCCAAACCTGGAAAGCTAGGAGCCAACTTACATCTCTCTCTTCCCTAACTTTTCACATTCAATTACCATTCAATCTTACTAACCACACCTCTTTTGTGCCCCTGGTTTATCTCCCTCCACTGCTGCCCCTATAGTCAAACATGGACTCTCAATTGATGGTTTCACAACAACAACAAAAAAACAAGAAAGCGACAAACTACTATTTTTTACTGCTTAAAGGAATAAAATTTTTAAGGAAAAGAAATGAAAAAGACATAAGGCCTAGAAAAAGAACCACATTTGAAGTTGAATGAGTTGAGCACCCTGTTTACTTTGGTATTCACGGGTGAACAAATACTTCAAGATGGGCTGATACGAGTCCAAGAACACTAAAGCTTCTTTCGCCTCTCAGTCTCTTTTCTGTGGTTTCCTTCTTCCTGTCTATATGAGGGGTCAGCAAGCTGTGGCCCACAGGGCAAATCCAATCTGCCATTTGGTTTTGTACACAGTCTTCCGGGAGCAGTGTGGATAAAATGAAAGTTTCTGTGGCTCGGATTCTCACCTGGCCCTGGTCAGCGAGCTCACTACACACGTGTGGGCAATACGTTGCTACTGACTCTATATAAAGAGCTCTGCCCAGTGGTCTGGGTACGACACGGTGGCATGGCTGCAAGACTGCAGGAGAGCAGAGCAGAGGCTGGAGTGGTGGCAGCACTGAGGACAGAGGCCCAGAGGCAGAGGCCAGCTTGCCGCACGCAGACTAGCTCTGAGTGAACAGGATTTTAGTGATTGTCCTGCTGCCATGGAAATAAAGTTGGGTATAACCCTTTCAACCCAAGAACATTTTACTGTCATTTCTTCTGGACACATTGAATCCATAGTGAACTTGCCCGGGACTGAAACCCATTGGAAGAGCACAGTTATGCTCATTATTCACTTACATCTTGTCTAGGACCACCTTCAAACTACAGTGGCACCGTTGAGCGGATGTGTCAGATAGCACCTGGTCTGACATGTTGTTGTGACGTAGGAGGAATGAAGCCGATAACAGTGAGGCCACGTTGGTGTAACTATATGTAAAGTAACCCATGTTTCTCAACGGGGCATTGCTTTTCTGACTCCTGTCCTGCCAGCAGGTGTCTTTAAGAGCCTGTCTCACCAGTATTTCTGCACACCAGTGAAATTATGCAATTCTGTCTGTCTGCCACTATGGTGGCTCCAGGAAGTTATTGCTGAGTTTGCAGCTTTAAAGATAGGTATTTTTATGAGTGAGACAAATCACTATGTAATAAGAAACATTCATTTACTTAATGTAATCCATTTGTTGTAAAACAAATAAAAATTCTATTTTTATCCTTTTTTTAACTTTATTGTTTATTATGACAAGTCCAATTTGTTATAATGTGATATAGAGGAAACATACAACATATGAACTTAAAAATCTTTCTCTTAGTTACACAAAAATATCGTATGGGATTTTAGGGGTCATGGCTAAATAAATGAATTCCTTTTCAGAGAATACCATCTCAGATTTTGAATTACCTACAATTAGCATAATAATTCTGAATATTAGACTATTGAGAAAGAAAATGAGAAAAAAACATACATGCAACTTTATACACTGTTTTTCTTCATTGCTCTATCATTATGAAAACTCTGTTATTCATACTTTATCTATGGTAGGACCAACAAGAATAATTCACTGTCTCAACTCTTACCTGGAGTAGAGGTCTGAAAATTTTCAGAAGAATTTTTAGCTTTATTTTCCTCTGAATACTTAGAAATCAGTTGACAAATGCTATGTGAAAAAAGGGTATAAATATTACTACTTTAATATTGATATGGAAAAACATTTACCAAATACATTAAGCTCTAAAGAGTATTTTGGATAATAACACAGCTAATGTCAAAACCTTAATTAGCCCATATACTCTGAATTGGTAAGTTCTACAAACTTTTTAGTAAGCAAATAACTTGAGAAGGAAAATAGTAAGATAGTAAGGTGGACCAGTCATGAAGTGAGGTCACTACGGCTCAGTAAATGACTCAGAGTTAGCTGGCCATACGGATGTATCTTGCACGCAGAAGGCCTAGCTCTGTAACCAACAGCTACTTGTTCTTGGATAAGCTGCTTCACTTCAATTCAAAGTCTTGCTCTAGAAAGTAGGGATCCTGCCACCTTATTTTACAAGGTTGCTAGGAGGGTTTCAGGAGTTACTGTATCCCCAAAATGCTCAGAGAAACACTGGTGCAATGGAATGATGTTCTTTAACTTGAAATTATTTTGGAATAGTAAATAAAACCCAATGTGAGTTTTCACAGGTTCTGACAGATTAGTTGCTGTGTTTTGAAAATGTTTACTATTTCTGGTTGTCAGCTGTTCTTTCTTCTTGGGAATTCACAGCATCTCAGCTGTTATGACGTTATCTCATTACATTAGATGTAATATCCCTTATCATTGTACCTAATCACACCAAGGGTAAAAAACTACTCCAAGTCAAAATCTGGCTTCAGCTGCTACTATTCCTTCTCCATCTACTCAACGTCTGAACCAGCAGATCCTTATTTGAATGACATTTCATCTCCATGTTCATCTCCAATTGACTTGGACTGCTGACCCCTACTCTTGTATGTGGAAATCCAATGAGACACAGATGTAGCTTAGCTCTCCTAATGCCAACTAACCTACTCAATATTCAGGGATTCCTGAATGGCTTTATGGCTTGCTTTTTTATGAGGCAGAATCTGAAAGTATTTTGAAACCTGAAATCCTCTCAATTCACTTGGGAGATATTTATTTTTATGGAAAACAGACCACTTAACAGGCCAACCTTAATAATGGAATCTCAGGCAAGCTGTTGCCCACTACTCTGAAAGGGTAACACAAGGCATTTCATAACAAAGAAAGGTGCTCCACAGGTTCTGAAGCTCTGGTGTGTACAGAACATCCAAGGAGAAAAGCAAGTTTGCTCTCTTACAGCAGCATTATCTGAACCTCTCTGCTAGTATCAGCAGCTAATGGTCCCAACTAGTATCTACAAACAGGACAGACAGACAAGATCCTCAAAGGGTGACTCATCGTGAAGATCTCAGCCAGGATGTGAGCCCTCCATAAGGTTCTGACGGTGCGCAAAGCGTGTGGTTGAAGCTTGCAGGCCCAGCTGCCAGAACAGGGTACTGGTGCTCCCCAATAGCATACAAGCATATGTATGTGAGCTGAGGAAAGGTGTAGCTTTTTTAGTCTAAGTGTATATCACCGAGAAGTCCAAGGACTCTAGAATGGCAAGGGCATCCTGGGAGCAAAGGTTAATCAGGGCTGCCTGCAGGGCTGTTTCAGTTGCAAGGTTGCAGCAGAACCATCAGTGGAAACAACAGAGTGATTAGAATGTCCTTCTCCCCCACTCCAAGTGACTTACGTAATACTGTCTCTTTGGTCTTAGGGAAGCCCTTAGGTTCTTGGAAAATGCAAAGGGGAGAGTATAGGAGATAGTCCCCAGGGAAAAGCACAGGATTTTCTGCTATCCTGAACATGTCCAAGTAATATTAGAAAAATCAGACATGTGACATTATCTGTGCACCATGCATATAGGTTATACCTGGAATGGAATGGATAATGTTATGTCTTAAAAGTCATAACATTCTGTGATAAAGAACCAGGCACCATTGCTACTTCGTCTCGTTTTTTGCTGGGTTTCTGACCGATCACGGGGACTAACTCACTGCCATTCCAAAACTGCCTGAATCAAACTGAAATCTCATCTGTTACATATTATCAAGTATTTTAAACCTCAGTTGAGTGGTAGCTAGCATTTTAATGTAAATACTTACTTATCAAAACCATGAATAACAGCATACTCTCGTGCAGTAAATTCATAGATATCCCGAGATTTGACATTAATATCTCGCTGAAGAAGAAGCTTGACTGTATTTGTTGATCCATTTATTACAGCAAACATGAGTGCCGTTCTAAAACAACACAGAAATAACTTCACCCTTAGGAACTTCAATTAAGTTACTTAAATAGCTATGTCGATATACTTTACCAAGTTAAAATCTTGCCTGTCTGTGCAGAACTGACCATTCACATGTTCAAGGGTTCATCTTTGTAAATTACCTCCAAGACTTAAATGAAGAGACAAAAAGGAAGCCTTTTGTCCCACTTGGTTATTATGTCATATAAGTTGCTACTTTAAAGTTCTCTGATGGACAAGAAAGTATGGTGAGGTGACTTATCTGAAGTAGGTGAAGATTTAAATCAAGAATTCCCCATTTCTTCCTTAGTCTGATAGAGTATACTTCAAAAAGTCAGCTAGAGGTCAGATAGATAAAAGCTGTTTGCAGGCTTAAAACAATAATATTAGTAAGAATGGTAATTCTCATAGTTGCAGTTAAGATGCTAAGTATGTGCTAAGCACTAAATTAAACGATGTATCTATAATCTTACTTATACACAACCACCCCTAAAGGATGTATTAATATTCTCCTTTTCATATCAAGAAACATACTGGTGCTGATAAGTAATGTTCCCAAGAGCACACACCTAGGAACTAGGAAAACCTAGGAATTAAACCCAGTCTTGTGAGAATCTAAAGCCCATCTCTTTTCTCTTCATCACCCACCTATGACTTGTGTTCAGTAAATGGAAAGTTTGCTCAGTTAAAGAGCTATCTTTCTTCCTTCCACCATACCAATGAAAAAACATCGAAATATATGACAAATGAAAAAGGATAAAAACTGATTAACCCATAGTATCTAGTAATAGTCCTTAACTGCCACAGAAATAACCTAGTAACATCAGTATTCTTTAAAGAAAGCAGCTTAAAGCAAAGAGACATCCAAAAGATAAAACCAATTCCTATTTATGCTTAAGCATCTTTTAGGGGAAAATATATGTAGAGGTCAAAAAATACTATAAAATGTTTAAAAAGTTCAAAGTTGTGTCTTTAAACTAAAGAGTCTGTACTTTATCAAACTGATACGAAACCCACCCTTTAGCTAATCTAAATCATATGGGCAAAAAAATGACTCCAACTGTCATCAGCCAATATTGTAAAGGAATCAATCCTGCTGTATCTGCTGTTGCCCAGGCAGAATCATTGCATTTCTACTACCTAATGATGTGTTGTTATTTTCACTACATAATTATCAACTAATCATCTTTATTTAATCTTCTGTGAGTGGTTGTCATGACACTAGAGCAATACAAGGGTTAAGAAAAACACTACTATACCTTTTGTCCTTGTCAATGACGTGTATGTTTGCTCCTTTACTTATTAAAAACTCCACCATTTGATCATTGTTTTTAGATATTGCAAGTAAAAGTGGTGTGAGACCATGCTGCAGAAGAGCAAAAACAATTCATAACTTACAAAAACTTATGAGAGATCCTCTGCCCTTGAACATGTAATATAAAGTGGACCCTTCCTTCTCAGCCCTCAGAGCTCTCACCGGCTGCTCCCTGCCCAGAAATGCCCCTCCTCTACCTCTTCAACAGATTTCCTGCAAAGTCACCTCCAAAACTCACTTCAAACCCTGAAGTGTTCAAGAAGGCACTGCTTGCTTCCATCACAGTACTGACCAGGGTGTTCTGTACTTACCTTATTGCTCCCCATCTAAACCAAGAGCTTTTTGAGGTCAGGGGCTGTATCTTAATCTCTCTGCCTCCAAGCTTTAAAACACAGTAGGAAGTGCTTAAGTATTTTTACTGAATTAATAACCTAAGTGGGTCTCTCTAGAGTAGTGCTTCTTAGAATAATCTTTCCAAAGAATATTTATTTTACCAAAAGTTAATGACTGCCCCAGTGAAAAGATTCCATGATCTATGTTTGAAAAATAGTCTAAAACTGTGCATTATATGTCTGGTACTAAAGAAATCTGTTTAAATTTGCTTACTCCCTATTTGCCCAATACCTTTTTTGTTGCAAACATTAACATTTGAGGAATTAGCGTTTCAGGGATACAGCTTTGACAGCTTTCCAGTAAAAATGAAGGTCTTCCCCAGGTATACAAAATTGCTTGATTGTCTTCTATAAATGGTATCAGGTTCCCAAATGTCAATATCAGGCACTACTGCCTCAAATCAGGAAATGGGCTCTGAATGAAAAGATACAGGCTTCAAATGAAGCTTCACTGCTTATTACTAAATGGTCCATGGGTTTTGTCCTATTGTAAGTAGACAGTTTTGTTTCATCTACACTGTTAGTTAGTAAGCTCAATTATGAAATTTTAATCTCAGTCATATAACCTGGAACCCTGCATATCAACTTTAAAGAAAAATGAGTTTTTATTCTGGTTTTCATTTTAATTGCTACTTAAAATGATATTCCAGGCAAAATATGAAACAAAAATATAATGGCTTATCAATAAAACTTCTAATACTGATCTACGTGGATTATTTAGCATAATGAAAGTTATTAAATCATTTGCATTTTTAAGGAACAATGCTGAGGAGAAAGACATAATATTGTCTGCAATATGCATAACCTAGCCAACTGTAACCATGATTAACCCCATCAGGCTTATAGACATTCCAAGGGGAACAGGATTACTTACAGTACATATAAAACATTATTTTAAAAACCACTTACAAATTCTAACTTAAAAATTCAATCCTGTTCCTGATGTTAATATATAACGTAGAATCTACATTATAAATTAATATAGACCACCTTGAAAATCTTGATATTTTTATCCAAATATACTATAAAATAGTGTAACCTCAAATTGTAACCTCCAGTGCTTACAGAGGCAAAGTAGGTGACCCAAGGAAGTAAAGAGCCCAGGTGGGGACAGGAGAACAGAAAAGTGGCAGCCCTCGGCACAGTACACCTCACAGTAGGAAGGGCTCAACATTCCAGATATGATTCTTTAGGAGAAGCCTGAAACCCACATTTCTGCATGAGTCTCCTCCATTCTAAATACTGACTCAGTTTTGGAGGCAAACTAAATGTACTCAGGGGCCACAGTTAGTCTATAGCCCACTTGTGTTTTTATATTTGTTACATTTCCAAATGGCTGTATATAAAGCAAATATTTGTATGTAAAATCTTCCCTTTAGTATCATATGGTTTATGAAAAAATTGGGCCCCAACATATAATAAAAAATTGCTATTAAGATTCATAATACCCAGAAACAGGAACCCTCCTACACTGTTGGTGGGACTGCAAATTGGTGCAATGATTATGGAAAGCAGTATGGAGGTACCTCTGAGAACTAAGAACAGAAATACCATTTGACTCAATGATTCCACTCCTAGGAATTTACCTGAAGAAAACAAAATCCCTAATTAAGAAAAAACATTTGCACCCCCATGTTTATTGCCACACTGTTTGCAACAGCTGAGATGGAAGTAACCTAAGCATCCTTCAGTAGATGACTGGATAAAGATGATGTGGTACACATACACAACGGAATATTATTCAGCCATAAAAAAAAAATCCTGCCATTTGCAACAACATGGATGGACCTCAAGGGTATTATGCCCAGTGAAGTTGGAGAAAGGTGGAGAAAGACAAATACCATATGATTTCACTTATTTGTGGAAAAGAAAGACAAAGCAAAGCACAAGGAACAAAACAGCATTAGACTCAAGGACACTGAGAAGTGACTAGTGGTTATCAAGGGGGACGAGACTGGGCAGGGGTGGGGGGAGGAGGAGGACGGGGACTGTTGAACCACTGTGATATACATTTGACAAAATAAAAGGTTCATAATTCCCCTCCAAGAATTTTTCCAATGCTTATGAAAGCTACAATCTATTTGTATTTAATTCTCCTAGATTGTTAATAAAAAAAAAACTAGGTTCATAGGACTGCTGAAAACTAACCTATTAAAACAATTCCCATCTGTATTGTCACTAATTACATGGATTTTAGTGTTTAAAATTGCTGTGGTAATTTTGCCAGAGCTCTATGAATTTAACAGACATGCTGAGACAGTCTATATCACACAGCTTCAGCTAAAAAGAAGGTCCATGATTTACTAGTATTGCAATCGGAAAACCCTGCTTGCGATAACCAATTTGTTGGCCTAATGACTTGAATGATAACAAAAGATGCAAAACCCTTCAAGGGTCAGCCTCTACTTATTAAAAGACTACCCAGCAACAATTTACTAAAGACTCTCTGTGTGCCAGGGGATGACTGATGGCTGGACACAAAGACGTGTTATTCTTTAAGCCAACAGATAATGCCAGTAATATTCTTTTTTAACTTCTCAGTCACACAGATAGGGCCAGATGGAAGACAGGCTAACACTGTCAGAAAGGAGAGAGCTGAAGGAAGTAGCACCTATCAAACTCCAACTCACCTAGAGGTTTCTTAGGTTTGTAAGATCTGCAAATCAATATATTACGCTTATCCATTCAGTAGTTCTTAAGCAAGAGTTGTATCAGTACCTCAAGGAAATATTTCCAAATATACATATCCAGGCCATTTTAGCCTTATTCAGTCAAAACTTTCAGGGGACAGCCTAGGCCTGTAACTTTTTTTTAAGGTTCCTCATATGATTCTGATTCGCCAGTGCAAAGCTAGCTGAGAACTGGTGCACTGGACAATCATGTCAGTCTCACGTCTCACATATGTGGCCAATTCGCACTATCATTTGAGGATTTTGCCCGAAACAGGGAAGCGTCAGAGACAAGTCTCTTAGCAAAACTGTATTTAATTTTCCAGGGCCAGGGCAGAACAGGGACTAATAAGGAAACTCAAAATGTAACTTCATTTCATTATTCATAAACTCCTCCCTTCCCATCAAGATATTCTTGGGGAGGGCAGAGTTTAGACTCTCACCTACGTAGCTGTTTCTGCACGAAAGCTATAATCTATTTGTATTTAATTCTCCTAGATTGTTAATTAAATGGATAACTAGGTTCATAGGACTGCTGAACACTAACCTATTAAAACAATCTGCAAAAAAAGGATATATCAGTTCTTTATGTCTTCTTCCCTCCTTTCCCACTTAATCAGCACCTGTTCCCTGCCAATCTGATTCCTCAGAGTCCTCCTAACTTTGATCTCTAAGTTTATACTTCACTCTTCCTCTTTCCCAAACTAAGAATTATTATCCCCTAAAGCTGAAGACATCTCGCCTAAACATAGAAAATCAAGAAAGGAAAAAAACAAACACACAAAAAAAACTCTCTTCTTGATATTTCCCCTCATTTACCAAATTTCCAAATTGGCCTGCATATTTCTGATTGCTCTCTCCTTTTCCCTTTCCTCTTTCCCTCTTAAGCTTTAGCCAGTGAAAGAGGAATCACTTTTATTATGTAAGTCACCTTTTATATGAAATAGCAACTTGTCAACAGCTGCGATAATTTCACATTATAAAGCGCATTTGTTTTGTTTGAGTTTTAGATAAAAGTCTACTTCCAAGGCAAGCTTGGCTTTCCTGTGTTGCTTTACACTAATTAGAAAAAACTTGGGTAGGGAAAAAAATATTTGAAAGAGAAGCTGTACTTTAACAAATTCAGTGTTTTCACAGATATTTGCCATAAATGCACGCAAAAACATGGTACTCTAATGCTTCCTTAGAAGAGCCATTATTTTAACTGAAATCTTAGATAATTAGGTTATCTCAAAACATTTTCAGTCAGGAAATGCTTGAGTTTCCAAATATGTAAAATTGACCCTAGCCATATCAACCTGCGGGCTGCAGCATGGGAGGGACTGTATGTACAGAAAAGAGAACCGCAGACCAGCTTCAACATCACCTGCTCCTCAAGTACAGCTACAAGCCGGCAAGGAGCTACACAAGGCTGAGCAGAAGCTACTCTCTGATGTGAGAAACCCTACGGTGGTACATGGCTGGCAGAGTGGTTGCCAGCACAAGGGAATGGCCATACTGATGTCAAGACATGACCCAAATCCCTCTCCCTGATATTCAGAGCCCGGGGGTCCTAAAGTGCTCAGGGCCTGTGGTCTGCCGCTTCCCCCTCCCACACGCACTCACCCAGCTCCTCTGGCCCTGAACTGGTTCTCCACTTCTCCCACCCATCCCCAGCAGCACCCATTTCCTAAGTCCCTGCAGAGCAGCCAGCCTCCACCATCACCTCACACCCCCTCTCAGCCTTCAGTCCTTTGTGGGCTCTGAGCCTACCACCCCTCCCAGGCACTGATGGGAAGGTCCTCCCCCTGGGGGGTGGGCAGGGTGGCCAGGAGACTGTTCTGCCCTCCGTACGGGCACCACCTTACTCTAGCCCTCCCTGACTTGGCTTTGGAGTTGTTTGTATGGTGACAGGGCCTGAGGTACAGTATGTAGTATACGTATGTGTCTACATACACACACACATACATATACATGTATATGTGAAAGCATTTTATATTATCTATGGCTACTAAAGAAATTAAAAACATGTTATTTCAAATCTTTGTAGATACAGTTGGTTGACACATACCTTGTTTCTTGCCTCGATGTCTACGTTGCATAAAAGCAGCTGTGCCGCTGTTGTCATACACGAGCCACAAGCTGCATAGTGGAGAGGACTGTTGCCAGAGATGTCCCTGATATTTGGATTGGCACCAGATTCCAGAAGAATAAGCGCGCAGTCTTCTTGCCGGCATTGTATGGCCTGTCGGTATTATACCAAGAAACACGCTATGACTAGGATTTCAAACCAGACACTCTATATGTTTCACCAGTGAGATAACTTAAATGAGATAAATTCATTTCTCTTCTCAGGCTGTCATAGATGGTTGCTACATACCTTCAGCAGAGGTGTCCTCTCTTCATTGTCACGCAGGTTAAGTTCACATTTTCCCCTCACTAGGAGAGTGACCACTTCTACATGCCCATTGGCGCAGGCCAAATGTAGAGCAGTCCTAGGAAAGGGAGAAGACTTGTTAGAAAATTATAATGCACTCCCTCAAAGCATACAATTATTCATGTAATTATAAATATTGAATAGCATGTTATTCATATGCTGCAAAACAAACATTTACTTTTGTCTGGAGGAGTTACAGTATTTATCAGCTTTATTACTCCCCACATTAATGAAAATGCAGTCTATCTGAATAGAAAGAGCATGACCTTGGGATTCAGCTCACTTTGGGTTTGAATCCTACTTTAGCAATCACTTGACCTTTCTGGGCCTTAATTTTCTCATCTACATGATGGAGATAAAAAGTTATCTCACAGGATACTACTGTTGTGTTTAAATGGGAATCTATGCTAAGTGTTTTAGAAGAGTTCCTAGCACAAACAGCAGGTCAGCAATTGTTATATTATTATTATAATTACTATAACTACTACATTTTGAAGACAATTTAATTTAGTAAAATGGTATAATTATACCTACTTTGCAAATGTTTTAAGGATTAGAGAGAACACTGTATTTTAATGATTTTAAGATTCTCATTTTCTCACATTTTAACATCTCACATTGGAATGCAATTATAATTCATAATGTCTAACAAGTATAATTGGCAGCATTTTAAAAATTTCTTATTGGTGCCTAAAATACTGCATCACGCAATCCATTGTGACTTTTGTTAAATGAAATAATGGTATTTACAACAGATCTACTGCAGTTCACATGCTTACATTTAAGTATATTTTAGTTCTTATAAGCATTATGGGTTAACGGTTCTGTTCTGAATTGTCAAAGCAGTAACAGAATTTTTTTTAAAGTAATTCTGATTTTAATTTTCATGAAACTTCAAGCCAAAGGAAACTGAGGATGCAAGTGATAGGGACAGCTGATTTTATTCAATACTTAGATTTATAGGTTGTATGAAAATCAGGTATTTCCAATGATCAATTTAGTGCTGAATATTATATACTTTCAAGAAGGCACGTAAAGGTTATATTTTTCAATTTTGTACCATCAGAACTGCTTTTGTTTGAAAGGGAGGAGGAAAAGCTTCAGTTGAGATTGGATCCTAAGACTTGAATTTAAAATTTCTCATCTCGCTAGTCCTGGGCAACAAGTCTTGAAGAATGAAAGAATCCCAAGAATAATATGTTTGCTGCATAATAGGTACTCAGTTATACCTGATGAATCAATCAATGGATTGAAAAAATGGATGCAGTTGGAGATTTTGGTATTTTTAAAGAATACTTTCAGAAAGGCAATACTTTTGCAATAGTATTTGCTATTTTTGATTTTTTTCATAAGGACATGACCAAAATTTTATAAACTTTTGCAATACTAACATCCTTTGTATTTACTATTTTTTATTTTCACAAGGATGCAACTAATTGGTCTGCAATTGTTTACATATACATAAAAAGGCTACATGTAATAAAAACATGTATATAATTAAACATATACATAATAAAATCTATAGATACAGATAAAAAGATTCCATTTACTTCTGAAGAGGATAAAAGTTGTCAGAAGATACCACTCTTCAAAAAAATTTTTTTAAAGTAAGGAGTTATTTTCATCTATGCAAGTCATACTTCTTCTCTTCCACAGAAATATTTCATTAATAAACTTCCGCTACAATTTTCATACATGTTCATTGTGTAACTCAGATTTTATAAGGAAAAGAAAAATACACTGATAATACAAATTCCATCTGGAACTTATTTTTGTGGGATAAAAATCTAGGCTACATGAAACCATAAAACTCTTAAGAAAGAAACATAGGCAAAAATCTCTTGGACATAAACATGAGCGACTTCTTCATGAACACATCTCCCCAGGCAAGGGAAACCAAAGCAAAAATGACCAAGCGGGCCTATATTAAGCTGAAAAGCTTCTGTACAGCAAAGGATACCACCAAGAGAACAAAAAGGCATCCTACAATATGGGAGAATATATTCATAAATGACATATCCGATAAATGGTTGACATCCAAAATACACAAAGAGCTCACACACCTCAACAAAAAGCAAATAACCCAATTAAAAAATGGGCAGAGGAGCTGAACAGACACTTCTCCAAAGAAGAAATTCAGATGGCCAACAGACACATGAAAAGATGCTCCACATCGCTAGTTATCAGAGAAATGCAAATTAAAACCACAATGAGATATCACCTCACACAAGTAAGGATGGCCACCATCCAAATGACAAACAACAACAAATGTTGGCGAGGTTGCGGAGAAAGGGGAACCCTCCTATATTGTTGGTGGGAATGTAAATTTGTTCAACCATTGTGGAAAGCAATATGGAGGTTCCTCAAAATGCTCAAAATAGACTTACCATTTGACCCAGGAATTCCACTTCTAGGAATTTACCCTAAGGATGCAGCACTGCAGTTTGAAAAAGACAGATGCACCCCTATGTTTATCGCAGCACTATTTACAATAGCCAAGAAATGGAAGCAACCTAAGTGTCCATCAGTAGCTGAATGGATAAAGAAGATGTAGTACATATACACAATGGAATATTATTCAGCCATAAGAAGAAAACAAATCCTACCATTTGCAACAACATGGATGGAGCTAGAGGGTATTATGCTCAGTGAAATAAGCCAAGCAGAGAAAAACAAATACCAAATGATTTCTCATCTGTGGAGTATAAGAACAAAAGAAAAACAGAAGGAACAAAACAGCAGCAGAATCACAGACCCCAAGAATGGACTAACAGTTACCAAAGGGAAAGAGACTGGGGAGAATGGGAGGGTAGGGATAAGGGTGGGGAAGAAGAAAGGGGGTATTATGATTAGCATGTATAATGTGGGGGGTGGGGGAAAGGGGAGGGCTTCGCGACACAGAGAAGACAAGTAGTGATTCTGCAACATCTTACTATGCTGATGGACAGTGACTGTAATGGGGTTTGTGGGGGGGACTTGGGGTAGGGGAGAGCCTAATAAACATAAATATAAATAAATAAATAAATAATAAGGAAAATTTCAGAATCCTTATCTCAAGGCAAATATAATGTATATGTTATGTTTTAAGGGAGAAATAACTAGCATATAAATTTAGTTAAATAATACCATGATACTATGCATGTCTACTATCAAAAAGTAAGGGTCAGGTGATAATTAGAAATGTATTTTCTTCTTTCCACTGATATAGCACCATGGACAGTGACTCACCAACACCAATGATTAAGCCCAGTCTATGGAAAATTAATATATACCACAGGTTTTATAAAGAAGGGTTAACTACATAACAAGGCACTGAGGTATAATAAAATAGATATGTGATTTACTTTTTATGCTTCTAGGAAAAGTATAATGGAAAGAAAACTGGACTCTGTATGAAGACAAACGTCTTAAATAGAGCTATAAGTAAAGTTTTTCTAAATATACATAGTTAGGCTACCTTTGGTAAGCCAATGAATATTTCTGACGTTCACTGTATTATTTGTAAAATGGTGAGGTGAAAAGTAAATGTGGGAAAAGTTATCAAAGACCATCTTTGGCACTGAATTTGAATATTACTTAAACATGGTCCAACAAATTTATAGAAAAGCAATATCAATTTATAAATCCATGCCATTGGTATAGGCTTTCCATGCATTCAAATCCACTCAGATACAAAAAAAATCTCTTATACACATTAGGTGCTTCAATGAATTGAATACCAAGCATCAACTATGATGTAAAAAGTACCAAACAAAACTAACTTAGCAATAAAGAAATTAAATTTTTCATATAAAAAGAAATTCAGCAGCAGAATGGTTAAGTTAGTGGATGAATTATATCATACTGACTCATTCTTTCTATGACTGTTTTTCTGCCTACATGTTTGTTGACTTGTTCTTGTATGCTGGCTCTATTCATGAACCCAAAATAACTGCCAAATTTTCAGGCGTCACAAAGCAATTTTAAAGCCATGGTTATTTTTTATCTGGTTTAGGTGAAACTGATAAAGTACACATTTCAAGGAAATGAATCTTCTTACTCAAGATTTTCCCACTTCAAAATTCCTTTCCAAGGTCTATCAGTAAATAACATATACTGTGGATTCACCAATATAAAGTGGATATTGGATTTTACCCAAAGAAGTTTTACCAGTTGATCAATTACAGAACTTATTTTTCTCATTATGCACTTTTATGCAGTATGACTTTTTGTAAGGCACTTTTATGCCATTATGCAGTTTTCTGTAATATCTAATATGGTATGAAAATGTGTACATTAAAAATAAAGTGCTGTCTATACTTCTTCATTTTTTATTACTACTGATATTTAGTTAAATCACTGTAAAACTGTCAGTCAAGTGCTCTCTAAGGGAAGTTATGAGTGGATCTGAAGCCGCTAGTTTTTCACTCTGCTGCTCATAACGTGGGCCTGGGCGCCGGATCCCTCGTCACACTTCCAGGACTCAGGTGCTGCGGGGCTTTGGCGCCAGGGAGGCTCGTCTCCGCAGGTGAGCCCAGGAAGGCGCCACTTTCCTGTGTCTGCCCACCTCCTCCTAGTCCCTCTTACCTATTCATTTTATCTTTGTCATTCAAGTCATTTTCCCCCAGAGATAGAATATGCTCTACTCTGGCTACTTTGCCCTTGCTCGCAGCCTTGTGGAGCTTTCCAAGATCTTTGCTTCGGATTTGGTACTGGCATTCCTTCACATCCACGGCCACGGTGCCTATCTTCTGCAGGACGTTGAAGGGGCCCATAGGCAACCTGCCCCTCCGACCCTGGAAGTTAAAAATCCGCTTCAGCATGCCTGAGCCTCAGGCTTCAGGAGACCTCAGCTCCCCTGCTGCCGTCCGCTACACAGCACTGGTGCTGAATAAGCCAACCCTGGTCTCAACAGCTCACCACCAATTGGCAGTTAGAACAGTTAACTGTAGCCTAGCAACTCACCCCGCCCCGAACTCATCACAATGCCTGGAACTCAGAGCCACCGGTGCTGAGAGGGACCCAGGCCTGTTAAATCTCAGCCAGTACCTGAGAGCAGCGATGGGTTCCCTTCAATGTCAGTGAGAGGTGGCTGAGTCAGGAAATTGGCAGAAGACTAGTCCATACGGAAAAGCCATCTCCTCCCCGCAAAACTCCCCGAAAAAACTCTAAATCTTATCTGTCAGTTTTCTCCTCTTCTAAATCCCGCTGGGCCCCAGGAGGTCTCCGAGGATGCAATAACAGAAGGCAGTTTTCTTGGTTTCAAAGACTGTGTCAGTATGTGTCATCAAGTGCAGACTGATGAGAAAAGAATACACATTCTCTAGTAAAATCTCCAATAACCTTCCCCTTTGGTCCAGCCTTAGATTTACGCTTTCTTTACTTTTATTTCTCCCCAATTAAATCTTTATTCAATCCAAGACTTATTTTGGAGCACTGTATATCACCTAAGAACTTCTTAAAAAATGGTTATTCACTTGTCCTAAATTAAGTTTTCTCACCTAGTGTAAATCACTTCCCATACTTTAAATTCTCTGCTATGTTTTTTGTTTCTGGGTTTTTTTACGGGGTTTGCTTCTTGCACCAGTACTCTAGCTTCTTTATAACATATATTCCAATAATCATTACAGCTCCAAAGTCCCCTCCTTATGCTTCCTTTGCAGTATTCTCTTGGCAGTGTTTACCTCTACATTATTTGAGGTTTATCTGTAATCACTATGCCAAGTTAAAAAGAATTCTTGCCTCCCATAATGTTAAAGGGAGGGAAACTGGAAATTGAGTTGTCATATGGCCCATGATTTAATCAATCATGCTTGTATAATGAGACCCTACTAACAAAGACTCTGAAATGAGGCTCAGAGAGCTTCTGGGTTGGTGAACACATCTATGAACTGAGAGGGTGACATGCCTGAGGAAGGCATGCAGACCTTGCTGCCTATGTAGATCTTCATCTGGTTGTCCCTTTACGTCCATTAGAAGTAAATCAGTAACCCTAAATACAGCACCTTCCTGAGTCCTCCTAGTGAATTACCAAACCTGAAGGAAGGTCAGGGGAATCCCCAAACTTGTAGCCAAGTCAGACAGAAGAGCAAGTAGCCTGGGGACTTGGGAGCTGGACCTGGTATTTTGAAGTGGGGGTGGTGCTGTGGGACTGAGCCCCTTAACCTATGGGGTCTGTGCTAACTTTCAGTAGTTAAGTGCATCACACTGAATTGCAGGAGAGTGGGTGCATTTCCACTTTGCTTGGCATGGAACATGGCCATCTCCTGAGTTCTAATACACAGCCCAACAGCAAATTTCCTCCACCTCCTGGGGTTCTTGCTTGAGTGATAAACCCTCTCTCCCCACAAAAAGCTTCCACAAAAAATTCTGGCTTATCCAGTCTTATACTCTATCCCACTTAAGCCCCTTAAAATCCAATCCCAGGAGTACCCACCCTGGCTTGTGCTTGCTAAGTAGTACATACTAACTTAAGAAAATTACCTTAAGTGAATTTTCTCCATTACATAATAGAGTATAAAATATATAACTAATAAATGTAAAGGTGATTATTAAATCAATATTTTGGGAAATACTAATTAGTGAACTTTACACATCTTGTAACACATACACCAAAATAAAGTCCAGATCAGAAAGTATTTAGGCTTTTCACGAAAACATTCAACCATTACATATTTTAGAAAAACAAGCTAAGTGGTATTACTTAATGAGGAAAGATTTTTCAAACAAACACAAATTATAAAAGAAAATTATCAATACATTTGGCCACATAAAACCTGTGACCAAATAAACTTAGTATAAATGCAAATAGTTGATATATATGCACACACACATCCCATACATAATTGTGATAGAAATTACACAAGTATTTCAGATTTTGAAAAATTACACAAATGGAATTTTATCACCAAAACTGTGTTCCCACAAAAATCTGTTAATATACATAACCACTAGTTTTCACTCATGAGATATAACCAGCAGGCAACATCATCTCCTACTACACTTTTAAATATCCAGCTATTTTTCTTCCACCCACAGAGAAAAAGGAAAACCTTATTCTCAAGTAATAAAAAGTCCATAGAGCTGTTTTAACTCACAAAGCCTGAAACAGAATGTCCAGCCCCATGTTAAGTACAAAAATGCCAAGGTCAGAGTTAATTAGCTAGGCCAGGTTCAGGAATGGTCTTTCTTTCATCTTTTTTTTCTGCTATCAACCTTATTTTATTAATTCTTTGTAATATTTTGCAATGTAGGATCATAACGTCTTTGTTCATGTTTTCTGCATTCTGTGTTTTTATTTTGGTATCATTAATGCACAATTGCTTGAACATTATGGTTACTAGACTCCCCCTATTATCAAGTCCCCATTTTCTTTCTTTCCAAATTGCATCCCTCCTCCCTCAGCTAGGATAACTGTAGGGGGTGGTAGACTTCTTAGTGGCTGATACTATTCTATGATTTGAGCAGTTTGAATCTGGTAATTATTTTAAAACTGATAATTTTTCTCGGGGGCACTTCTGTACCCACTGCTGTTCTCACCTGCAGCTCCCTTGACCTGAGTCAATGAAATCCACTCAGCTGGCCTTTCTTTGTCCTTAGGTCTTAAGGAACCTGGAGATTCACTTTGGACTGTTCTCTTGTGAAGACTCCACACACCTCTAAGAGGCCCTTTTGTATACGATCTAAAATAGATTCCCCCAGAATGGCTCGCTCTCATGCTTGATGGTCATCTGGTCCCTTCCTAAGCAACCCAGCAGTTTTTGTCAAGCAAATGCTGAGCACAGAACAGTCTCAACACATTAGCAATTCTCCCCTCATCAGCCAAAGCAACTTACCCACCCTCTCAGGTTCCAGGTTTCTGGGTATGAGTCAAACACCTGCTTTCAGAGCTGCAGGAGATTCCTGTGAAGCTCCCCAAACTCGGCTTTACAGCTTCCCCTTTGGTGGCTTGGTCACTTGTTTACTATTCTTCCCCATGAAATGCGTTCTCAAGTTCGTAAGAGATAGCTTCCCACTATGTCACCATAGGGTGCAATACTGAAAAGAGAACAGCATTTATTATAACTAAATTAAGTTCCTAGTGTAAATGGGGGGAATCACATTCTTGCCTAAAAGAAAGGGGACTAATCTGTAACAGAAGGGTGGCAGGGGAGAATCTGCATAGACAAAATACTTTCTTTCAAATGTATCAACTCTCCAAATTTCTGTCTGTGATTCACTGTTTTTCTTTCAATCCAAAGATCAAGTCTACATTCCAACATATTTTATTAAAATACCACATACTTACATGAGGCTATATGCTCATAACTACCGAGATTGAAATAACTCAGCATTTATTTTAAAATGAGTATGAATACACAGAATACCTAAAAATAAAAGTTATCAGTTACCCAAAGTAATCAATTTAAGAGGTACAGGTTACATATGAAACTGGCATTCTGGTAGCTTTGAAAAACAAGTCCTCTCTAGGCTTATTATTATTCAACTGCTTTGGTTGGACTGCGATTCAAAATGAATCCAGGAGACTGACAAATCACCTCCCCTTTTTAAAAAATGCAACTAAAACCTGAATAAAATTGTTAAAAAAAAACCTTTTTCAGCACTCTGAAATCAAATGATGTCCATAACTAAGAAAAACTATGAAAACCACTGAAGTTCCGTTAAGAACACTGTGAGCCTGTGGTGGTGTGCCCCCATATCCTGTTCCTGGGCTTGTTGCCATTGACAGAAAGACCCACTTGACTTGATGCATTTTAAGTTAAAGTGATAATCTCAGGGGGAAACAACCAGAGTCTGAGCCCGCAGCCCTGTTTGGGGCAAACAAGAGAGAGAGAGAGCAGCTCGTACTTAACTGGAAGCTGTGGATGTCAAGACAGCTATCGGGCTTTGGTAAGGGCTTTAAACACTCCACATTTACCAGAGGCATGCAGACGAGAACCTGAAGCTTGTCCAAGCCACCCACACACTCAACCCTGCCCAAGCCTCCACATATGCACAAAGGAGAAGCAAAAAAGCCTATTAGCAAAAACTAGGGCAGAGTTGAAAACGACTGAACATTGAAGATAACTTGGTGGCCCACACAAAGATCCATCAGCAGAGTGGAAGGCCTGAGTGATAGGGTTTGAACACAATCTCTGTCCACTCTTTGGCTAAATGCTAATAAGTAGCGCAGACAGAAGCAACAGAAGATAAAGATTTAAAATTTTTTAAATGAACACAGACATCAATGACTGCACACCCCAGTAGAGACAGATGTCACAAATTTACTGGATGCATATTACTAAATAAGAACCCAGTGGGGGAGGAAAATCAGAATCCATAATTGCTAAGCACCTGAAATTCCAGAAGATTAAAAAGCAAAGAAATAAGAAAGTGTGACTAAACACTCCTACTCAAACAACAGGCGTTGTTAGGCTGGATGAAAAAAGCAAGATCCATGTGATAAAACTCTTGCATTCATAGTATCTGACCTCCTACAACACATAAGACAAATGACCCAAAATGGGTGCATGCTCCTGCAAAATATGTGAACAGACATTTCTCCCAAAGACATACAAATGGCCAATAGCATAGAAGGGCATGCTCAATATCACTAGTACTAGAGAAATTTAAATTAAACCCACAATGAGATACTATTTTGTACCCACTAGCATGGCCTCATCAGAAAGACAATAAGTACAGTAGAAGATGTGGAAAAACTGGAACCCTCATACATTGGTGGCTAGAACATAATATTGGAATGTAAGTTACTTTGAAAAGAGTTCATCAAGATAAAAACCTTAACAGCAACTTACCACATGACCCAGCAATTTCAATCTTACAAGGCTACCGGAGAGAAATGAATGCATGTGTCCACACAGTCATGTATATGAACAACCACATACACACACACACACACACATACAGATGAAAGGGGGAAGCAATAAAAAAATGGGGCAAATGAAAGTAGTTGGTGAACCCACATAACTCTTAGAAGACAACATAGGCAAAGATCTGAACGTAAGCATGAGCAACTTCTTCCTGAATGCATTCTCCTCGAGCAAGGGAAAGAAAAGCAAAAATAAACACTTGGGACTATAACAAACTAAAAAGTTGCTGTATGGCAAAGGACACCATCAACAGAACAAAAAGGCATCCTACACTATGGGAGAATATGTTTCTAAATGACATATCCGACAAGGTGTTAACATCCAATATATATAAAGAACTCACACGCCTCAACACCCAAAGAGCAAATAACCCTACTAAAAAATGGGAGGAGGATGTGAAGAGACAGTTCTCCAAAGAAATTCAGATGGCCGACAGACACATGAAAAGATGCTCCACATCACTCATCATCAGGGAAATGCAAATTAAAACCACAATGAGATAACACCTCACACCACTAAGGATGGCCAGCATCGAAAAGACTAAGAACAACAAATGCTGGCGACGATGCAGAGAAAGAGGAACCCTCTTACACTGCTGGTGGGAATATAAGCTAGTTCAACTACTGAGGAAAGCATTATGGAGGTTCCTCAAAAAACTAAAAATAGAAATACCATTTAACCTGGGAATCTCACTCCTTGGAATTTACCCAAAGAATATAACTTCTCAGATTCAAAAAGACATATGCACCCCTACGCTTACTGCATCACTATTTACAATAGCCAAGATAGGGAAGTGACCTAAGTGTCCATCAGAAGATGAATTGATAAAGAAGAGGTGGTACATATACACAATGGACTATTAATTCAGCCATAAGAAGAAAACAAATCCTACCATTTGCAACAACATGGATGGAGCTGGAAGGTATTATGCTCAGTGAAATAAGCCAGGCAGAGAAAGACAAGTGCCAAATGCTTTCCCTCATTTGTGGAGTATAACAAAATAGAAGGAACAAAATAGCAGGAGACTCACAGATGCCAAGAAGGGACTAGTGGTTACCAAAGTGGAGGGGTGTGGGAGGGTGGTTGGGTAGAGAGGGAGAAGGGGATTGAGGGGTATTATGTTTAGTACACATGGTGTGGGGGATCACAGGGAAAACAGTGTAGCACAGAGAAGGCAAATACTGAATCTGTGGCATCTTACTACACTGATAGACAGTGACTGCAATGGGGTATGGGTGGGGACTTGATAATGTGGGTAAATGTAGTGACCACATTGCTTTTTCATGTGAAACCTTCATAAGAGTGTATATCAATAATACCTTTAAAAAAAAAGACAGTTGACATAAGGAAATTTGGATATTTCTGTAACACAAAACATTTAGTAAGAAAGTATAGCATCATTTCCTTTGACGGAGCTTTCCAGGTAATTAAGCAGGTAATTTATATATCAGATAAATAAGCCAAATTAGCCAAATACTCTCCCCAATGAGAAAAAATTCCTCTGACATGTTGAAGGGACCCTCTGGAAAATATTACAGTAAACTAGAGGTAAAAGCACCTTTTTGAATTTGATTTTGGGAAGTTGTCAGAAGAAAGTTTTTCTGACACTTGCTTAAATGAGTACAGGTTGCCATGAAGCAATACTTATCCATTTAACCAGAATGACAACAAAATACCTCAAAGGCAAATGTGGAAGGTCACACAGTTGTTAGCAAAGTTTAGCTTTTGGTCCTTTTAATATTAATATCTCATTTTTTTAAATACTCAGACAACTCATTGAGACTTTAAGCGTAAGAAACTGCTTTGATAAAACAATTAGAAAACCTTTTGCAATTTTTCAACAGTAAGAGCAGACGAACAGTTTAAGAAAACTTTGTCCTTTTAACTGAAAACAAAATTCTAATTTGCTGTGTACTTGATATCAAGACTCATTTGCTTTAATTTTACATAGCATGACCATACCAATTCTTCCAAAGTTCCTACAATTTTTTTTACATTTAGAGTTCTTCCTCTTTAAATAAATAGCTGTACGTTAGAACTAAGTTACTTTCTTTTATGAAAAGACACATTCTTTAGCATGCAGAAAGAAATGTTTTCCTTATTATTTTAAGTAGCTTTAATTAGAACTTAAAACCATTAGGAACTTTAATTTTCAGTGAACACTGAGAAGTAGGCTCCTGTAAACTTACACTAGCATTCTTTAGATTGACAAATTTATGAACACATTTTATAATTTCTGGAACCATGTGCTTTACAGCACAATCTATCACTAATCACAAAATATGTCTACTTAACTTAGCAAAACTTTAAGATTTTAGGTTACCACAGAGATTCTCAGGCTGTTTGTAGGTATACACACTGTAACACACAGTTATTAAGGTGTTCACTTGCTACACTTATTTAGTTTACTCATTCCTAACAACTATGCTAGATTACTTAAAGTTTTCATAACAACTTAAATTACTTTAGGTAAACTTAGATAGCTGATAACCATACAGAAATGTCCATCTTCAGTTCAACTTAAATTAGCATTAATGCTTAATATCTTCTTTGAAAATTTTCTGGAAGTTTTAGAATGCCCAATTTTTACAAGCGCTTGTTTTTACATCAGTTAATTCTTATTAATACCATCTGGAGGTAGAAAAATGTTTTTCATTTACACACATAAACACACAAACAGATTGAGACATAATGACTACAGTTAGGAACACTTTTCATAAAAGAACATAAACACAGACAAACTGATACAAAAATTTGAGTTACTGATACTCAATTGCCTTCTTTCTTTTTAGCTTGTTTGATGAAAAGTTACTCCGTTTTCAAGAATACACTCTAAGGGCGATGAGTTTACATAACTGGGTTAAGGTTTAGATGGCCCCAGATGAACAGGGCCGATGAAGGCTCTGTACTGATAGGGACTGTGTGTGTCTAGGGGGCTGGAAATGAAATGCAAGTACAATTCTAGCACCAGTTACTTAAAGTCAAGCTGTACTGCAGAAGATAAATTTCTTCCGTTTCAGGGAGTCTAGTTTAAAAACTTCCCTATTTATGAAGATCATGATGAACCCAATAAGTAGAATAGATTTTGACCAAAAAAATTTAGAAAACTAGTTCCATAGTGTAGTCTATGGGATTTTGTACCATTTCCCTTCTTTGTACCAAAATATATTTAGTTGCATAACTTTATTATATTGTATAGTTCTCTCAGGGGCGAAGCCTTTCTAATCAGACTTAAGACTGGTAACTGATGCTAATTGTCTTTTAAGTGGCTAACGGGTGCCTAGATACATTGTATGAGATACAGAGTACAGCATTTAGTCAGGAATAAGAGCAGAGCGTGGATCTCCTACCTTGCGGTGTTGGGCATCAGGTCCGTGAAACTGATGAAGTTAGAAGACAGGAGCATCCCCTGCCTCACTTGGAGGCCAGGGTGGCCTGAAGAAGCAGGCTGGAAGTCAGAGAGACAGAGAGAGTCACTCCTCATGGACACCCAGTCGGGCTGTCGGGGTCTGATTCCAGACACACGGCCCTTTGAGAAGCCGCTGAAGTGTAGCCCCAGCGTAGACTCTCACAGGTGCCCACGGCTTTCCTCAGTCCCTCGCATCCAAGGAGATGCCTCTGAAAGGGAATCCTGGCCTCCACTCAGGTGACGTTCCCGGCTCCCAAGGGAGATGGGGGATCCACTGAGGGACACGCAGGGTACCTGTCACTAGAGACTTTGAGAATGGCAGCTGGGCTAGTCCCATTTAAGTGGCTGATGAGAGCCCGATGTTGTGCGCCATAGACTGCTCCCTTCCATAAGGACAGTGAAAGAAAAGGCAGGCTTGGATGCCGATACTCACCTCCGAAGTTATCCCGGACGAGCCCCCAGAAATGATGCCGGGGAGTCTTGTTTGCCGAGTAGAAGAACGAACTTTGCAAACAGTCGAGGTCGGAGAGTGAACTGGAGGTTATTATTTAGAGAAAAAGTGAGAGGACAGACAGAGCTCCTGGCTCACACCAAGAGGGGACAAGAGAGCCCAGTGCACGTAATTTTGACAAATTGTAGGGCTATTTAACATTCCTTGAGGAAGTACTTTCCATTGGAATCTTTCTGAAGGAGCTTGTAAATTTGAGGGTACAGTAAAAGCAAACTTTTCCCTATCTGCCAAAGCTAAAGGAATTGTAAAAAAAAACAATGTTTAAGATCAATGGTAGCCATGTCCCAATCTTTCGGAATCACAGCCGGAGAAGGGAGGTCTTGTTGTAAAGGTCCTGTAGGTTTAAGGACTGCATTAATTTGTCTTAAGTTATATAAGAGTCTCGATTTTCCGGACTTCTTTTTTATAACAAATACAGGGGAATTCCACGGGCTCATGGAGAATTCTAATGTATTCAACTATAGCTATTCTTGAACTAATGTGTGTAACGCTGCCAGTTTTTCTTTACTGAGGGGCCACTGATCCACCCAAATAGGAAGAGGGATGACGTTTCCATATCTGTGAGCCTTTTTGAAATCTCTTAATACATTGCTCCAATCAGCCTGTCTGAGGGTTTCTTGTGGGGGTAACCAGTAACAATGGTTTTTAATACATTTGTAAAGTTGAGCAAAATCTTTCTTAGAAATTTTCATTCATGACATTTTTAGGAGGGCATAGAGTAACTTTAAGTAATCCTCTGGTTTATCTGCTTTAGTTACATTTTGGTTCATTAGCGAGTCCCTGACGTCTCGATCCTGTCCGTAAATATGCTTTCCGGGGAGTCCTACCAGATCGACGACCTTCAGGAGCTTCCCCGCTCTGAGCTTCAGGTCCCTGTTTGGGCACACCTTGCCAGCACCCTCCTGCTTCGGACTCGTAGATATGGGGGAAATGTGACATAATGCTGAAGATCTAAATGGACCAGCCAGGAGACTCAAGGCATTGCAGCACAAGAGTAATGCTGAAAGGCTTTCCTCTTATTTATTGAGCAAGTGAACTTAAACATCTAAAGATTCTGTGTAGGGGGTTCAATATAAGTTCAGCACACAATCATTATCCGACCTTGAGTCTAGCCCTAGGGCGTGATGCTCCTCAAGGACACTGAAACCATGTGAGGGTGGTCATGTCACAGGAGCTGTTTTGGCTCTAATCATTCTGTTTTTGATCACACTTCAAGAGTTGTAAGAAAATAGTCAAGTCATACATATTTGTACAATTTGATTTCTATTCTACTTGATTTATGTATTAATCCCATTAATTCCACAAAAACAATTAAAGTATTTTTAAAAATCTAGTTAACAAAAAGGTTTTTCTAAAGGTAGATTAAAAATTAAATATCATGTATAAGACTGGGATAGCAGATTATGAACTGATTGATATTCAGTGTCCAATAAATCACTATGTCCCCAAGTGTCAGTTTATAAAACCTGTTAACTAAATACAAATCAAGTACAAGAAAATATCTTTCAAAGATACCAATGCAGTGGAATGGTAGTGTTAATCTTTTAGTTAAAACATGCTCTTCCATTAATGAGTCGATAAAAAAACAAGGCACATCTATGTGCTGCCTACAAGAGACTCACTTTAAATCCGAAGACATAATACAGACTAAAAGTCAAGGGATGGAAAAAGATATTTCATGCAACTAACAGGGAGTAAAAAGCAGGAGCTGCAGTAATTGTATCAGACAAAACAGACTTTAAAACAAAGAAAGTTACAAGAGACAAAGAAGCGCATTACATAATGATAAAGGGGTCAATCCAACAAAAAGATATAACCATTATAAATATCTATGCACCCAACACAGGAGCACCTATGTATGTGAAACAAATACTAACAGAATTAAAAGGGGAAATAGAATGCAATGCATTCATTCTAGGAGACTTTAACACTCCACTCACTCCAAAGGACAGATGAACCACATTGAAATAAGTAAGGAGACAGAGGCACTGAACAACACATTAGAACACATGGACCTAACAGACATCTACAGAACTCTACACCCAAAAGCAGCAGGATACACATTCTTCTCAAGTGCACATGGAACAAATTTCACAAAAAGAGCCTCGGTAAATTCAAAAAGATTGAAATTGTACCAACCACTTGCTCGGACCACAAAGGTTGGAAACTAGAAACAAATCACACAAAGAAAATGAAAAAGCCCATAAATACATGGAGGCTTCACAACATGCTCCTAAATAACCAATGGATCAATGACCAAATAAAAACAGAGATCAAGCAATATATGGAGAGATATGACAACAATAATTCAACACCAGAAAATCTGTGGGACGCAGCCAAGGCCGTGCTAAGAAGAAAGTATATTGCAATACAGGCCCACCTCAGGAAAGAAGAACAATCCCACATGAACAGTCTAAACTCACAATTAACAAAACTAGACAAAGAAGAACAAATGAGGCCCCAAGTCAGTAGAAGGAGGGACATAAGAAAGATTAGACCATAAATATATAAAATCGAGAATAAAACAATACAAAGAATAAATGAAAGCAAGAGCTGTTTCTTCGAGAAAATAAACAAAATAGAAAAACCCTTAGCCAGACTTATCAAGAAAAAAAGGGAGTCTACGCACATTAACAGCATCAGAAGTGAGAAAGGAAAAATCACTACCAATACCACAGAAATACAAAGAATTATTAGAGAATACTATGAAAAATTATATGCTAAGAAATTGGGTAACCTAGAAGAAATGGACAACTTTCTAGAAAAATACAACCTTCCAAGGCTGACTCAGCAAGAAACAGAAAATATGAACAGACCAATTACCAGCAACGAAATTGAATTAGTAATCAAAAAATCTACCTAAGAACAAAAGCCCTTTCCTAAAAACACCTAGACCAGATGGTTTTACCGCTAAATTTTATCAAATATTTAGTGAAGACCTAATACCCATCTTCCTTAAAGATTTCCATAGAGTAGAAGAAGAGGGAATACTTCCAAACTCACTCTATGAGGCCAGCATCACTCTAATACCAAAACCAGGCAGAGATAGTATAATAAAAAAGAAAATTACAGACCAATATCCCTGATGAATGAACATAGATGCAAAAATGCTCAACAAAATATTAGCAAACAGAATTCAAAAATACATAAAAAAGATCATCCATCATGATCAAGTAGGATTTATTCTAGGGATGCAAGGATGGTACAACATTTGAAAATACATCAACATCATCCACCACATCAACAAAAAGAAGGACAAAAACCACATGATCATCTCCATAGACGCTGAAAAAGCACTTCACAAAATTCAACATCCATTCATGACAAAAACTCTCAACAAAATGGGTATAGAGGGCACATACCTCAACATAATAAAGGCCATATATGGCAAACCCACAGCCAATATTATACTCAACAGAGAGAAGCTGAAAGCCTTTCCTTTAAAATCTGGAACACGACAAGAATGCCAACTCTCCCCACTTCTATTCAACATAGTACTGGAGCTCCTAGCCACATCAATCAGACAATACAAAGAAATAAAAGGCATCCACACTGGCAAGGAAGAAGTTAAAATGTCCTTGTTTGCAGATGACATGATAGTGTACATAAAAAACCCTAAAGAATCCACTCCAAAAATACTAGATCTAATATCTGAATTCAGCAAAGTTGCAGGATTCAAATTCAATATGCAGAAATCTGTGAAATTTCTATATACTAACAATGAACTAGCAGAGAGAGAGAGAAATCAGAAAAACAATTCCATTCACAGTTGCATCAAAAAGAAGAAAATACCTGGGAATAAACCTAACCAAGGAAGTGAAAGACCTATACTCTGAAAACTACAAGACACTCATGAGAGAAATTAAAGAAGATACCAATAAATGGAAACACATCCCGTGCCCATGGATAGGAAGAATTAATATTGTCAAAATGACCATCCTGCCTGAAGCAATCTACAGATTCAATGCAATTCTTATCAAAATACCAACAGCCTTCTTCAACAAACTAGAGAAAATAGTTCTAAAATTTATATGGAACCACAAAAGACCCCAAATAGCCAAAGCAATCCTAAGAAGGAAGAATAAAGCTGGGAGGATTATGCTCCCCAACTTCAAGCTCTACTACAAAGCCACAGTAATCAAGACAATTTGTTAACACTTTAACTACAACTGATAAATGCAACATTACTTTTCATGTGGGAGAAAGCTGCTACCAACTAGGTATGGTTACTGGGCTTGCATTAGAAAAACTATATGGAGGAAATTACAATGAACAGTCTAAAGTTTGCTGTGAAAACAACATATTTTTATTAAAATAATTACAAGTCAGAAAACAACAATAAAAGGGAAATTCCACAACCTTTGTTTGCAACTATATAATCTTTATGTAGAAAAACTATAGTGACCATCTGGAAAGCAGCTCCACAATAAATGTAATCCTTACATCAAGAGGAACTAGAACAAGGAATCAGCTCACCCAAAAGAAACTGACTTGCTGTAGAGTATTTCAGGTGAGCAGATTTCAACTATATTATTCTCATTTCTGAAAAACTGTCTTTCCTGATATTTCAAATCACCAGGGATATGATGTACAAGTGCCTGCTGAGTAAAAGGATAAAACACAAATACGTGAGCACAATTACATGTGAAAACGACTGAGGGCAATTTTCTACGAATCTACAAAACTACATAAATAACCAATTACACACACAATCCATTTACACTGAAGCTCCATGAGGTGGTACTGAATAAACACTGAGGTGCTGAACTCTCAACAATGGAACATGGCTCATCCTGAACAGCAGCACATTCCCACCTTACACTCTGTCATAACAACACTTCCTCTGGGATTTGTATTTGTGTATTATTATGTAAGTCCTAGGAAGGTGGTAACAAAAATAAAGAAAAAAGCCAGGAGGAAAATGAATTAAATACCCCCTTAAATCTATTCTAAAACATGCACGTGAAGTAAGAAACCAAGCACTTTGTGAGTTTTTACAGTCATGTCTTTTAACTTACTCGAATGATTTCATTACTATATGCACTAAATTTTCTGTTAATTTTTCCATTAAAATGTAATAGAAGAAGAAAATAAAGAGAAAAGCTCCCATTTCTTAAATGTACAGTCTTAGAAAGCAGTACTATTTATTTTTAAGAACTTTCTCTGCTAAAGAAATCACACTGTTGTGGTAATCAGAATAGGTTAAGTCACTCTGGCAATACAGAGATTTATTTGCTCTCATTTTTAATAATCATAAACTGTTATCATGACTGTGTAATTTTTTATAATTTACACCACCAGAGGCAAATGTGTAGAAAATATTTCTAAGAAATGTAAATTAGATCATGACTGGAATTTCTTAAAAATATTTTCAAGTGCTTAAGAATATTAAAGTTTGGGGGAAAAAATACACAAGTCATGTAAGCAAGTATTTCCTCCAAGATTCTTTAATTGGGATAAAAGTCCCAGGGCAAGCCCACAGGGATAGTCTGCAAGAAAGAAAAATTCGGTCAGTGTATGTATAATTTCTGCAACTTCAGCAGAAATGCCAAAAACATTCTGAGGTACATAAAAGCATTCTTTCGGGTCAGGGCTTTTTGTCGTTTTAGTTATTTAATCTCTAAATTCTGAGAGTGTTAGAGTTTAGAAATGCTCACATTTCTAAATGTGAGCTACCAACAGTAATAAGAAACTACAATGTCAAACGAAAGATTCACAAACATGATCCTTTTCAATCATAGGTCTCTCTCTGGTAAGAAATAGACCACCATTTATTTACTTGCTCTCACCTGTAGAAGAGAGGGAGGTTAAATGGTATTAACCTGGTTATGAATCCCTGTGTACAAATGTGAGGTAAGAGAGTAAAGAGTTTAAGCCACACCCTGCATAAGAAGAGCAGACAACAAAGGACTTCCTCTACATGCAACTATGATAGAGGAGAACTTTCAATTACAGAGCTGAACAGGGTTTTTTCCTGTAACTAGAAGGCCATGCCTACAAACATTTCAGTCAACCTGTAAAAACTTCACTATCTAATTAAAAGTGTTATGTAGATAGGAAACAGATGAATAATACTAAATATTTTTTTTAAATATGGTAAAATATCTCCCCCCTTACAATTCACCAGTTTTTGATCTGGCTCAACTTTCACAGAATCCATGAAGAGGCTAATATTTTCTTGTTAAGTAACAACTGGAAACAACCTAATGATACCATTTGCAATTCCGGGGGAAAAAATCCAGTACAATCTAATACACACAAAAACAAACTTCACAGAACAGATACCCAATCAAACCTAAGCAATCCCCGCTCACCCACACAGAAGTAAGCCAGTCTTACTCACTTAAACAATGTTTGTTGCATCTGGATCCTGATTAAAAACTGCCATCGGAAAAATTCTGCAAATAAACACCCAAAACAGACCTAAAAATTTCTGCTCACTCCTGCTTCGCCACGATACATTTTTAAGAGAGAAATAAATATTCCTTACAACTTGACTGGCAAAACCATTACCTGGCCGATTATTTCTAAGCCTACACTGGATACCAACAAATGATGGAATGACCGAATCACTAGCAACTCAACATTGTTGTCTTTGCAAAGAAAAGCAATTATACAAATTTTATTCTCCCAGGCAATGAACAGGAGAGAAAAATATTACTTTAAAAATGGCTGTATTTGTAATTTTTCAAAACCAGCACCAAATGTTCAAGTTTAATTACTCTCAGCAACATTTAGGAATTAACATTTCCTAACAATATGGACAAACAAAGGAGTAAACGAGTAATGCATGGTGATAAGAACTACTACATAAAATAATCTGACTGGCTCATTTCTAAAGCTATTGGGGGTTTGCCCAGTTTGTGAATAGCATTCTTCACCTACGTCCCAAGTCATGGGTACAGCTTATTCTGTTGTGACTAGGCAAGATTAAGTAAAACAAACTGAAAAGATATTTTTAAAAAGCAAGCTAAGTCAAAATAATCCATTATTAGAATAGTTTTCTACTCTATTAAGGGGGAACACACTCATCAAACGACTATACAAAGTGACTAAATGAAAAACTGAAAAGCAAAATTCACAAATAGCAGTAGTGTCAGTTCACATCTACATAACCCTTTATTACATTATATTTATAGCACTATTATGATCCATATTACACAAGGCTTATTTCTTCCTCATACTGTAGCAGTATTAGTCCCATTATATAACAATTCCACCTCTGCAAATTGTTTAAATCAACTTTTTGCACTTTGAATTTACAAACTATTGGATGTTAAATTGCCTGAAAACTACTTAAATTTTATGTAAAGCCAAACCTAAGTTTAAAAAAAACCCAAAAAGCCCCCACAAAGGTACTTTATACAGAACCTTGTAGAAATATACTGATACCAGTATTAGGAAAAATTGCCTACAGAGGGCTATAGGGCTATAAATGTCATACAAAAATTCTATAGCCAACTCTTGCTAGAAAAGTTCTTTTATAAATAAACACCTTTTGTGATTGAAGATGAAATCAAAAGATGGAGATGCAATTTTTCCCTAAAAACAAGTAGTTGCTCAGGACATAGGCTGAGCGTATTGAAATTATATTGCTTCTTTGAAAACAGAAAAAAATACTTAAGCCAGGTATCCCATTAACAAAAGACCATGCCACGTTTACATGGTCTTTTGATCTCTGGGTACTACTAGTATTATCCAAGAGAACCTTATCAAAGAAATTGGTTGGCAAACCTACCAAATTGGAGTCTCAGGTCCCTTAATTTTGATAGCCATCTTAGTCAATATAAAACTTTAGCTATTCAAACAACAAAGCTTGTAAAGTGCATTGGGTCTAAGAAACACAAAAAGCTAAACTCAGTAGGACTTTAAGGGACTTGATGTCACCAATAGGGCAAAAAAACAACATTATAGTTTTCTGTTCAGATTTTATTTGAAATCTAATTCAAACTGTCAAAGCTACAAAAAGGGGAAAGACATCTGTATTATTTTTGCTAAGTCACAACATCCTAAAACAAAATACCACTACTGCCAGCAGATCCATTATACACATTTCTGACAAAATTCATTAGCACAATAAAAATTTCATCTTGAGAAACAGCCACAACGCAAGTAATTTTTACAATATAAAACAATGACAGGTCTACAGATGCAGTTACTCATGAGTTTACACATGCATTCACAAACAAACAAACAAAAACCCCAGGAATGCTCTTTCATTAGTTTTTTTTTTTTTTTTTAAACAGACCATTCAGGCACAAAACAAAATTGCATTTCCAATAAGTGACAGCATCTTAAAAATTTACATCAGTGTTTGTTTTTCTTTGACTTTTTATGAGACCTGTGAGGAGATCGGGACTGGGATCTGGATTTCTTCCCTGATTTTTTAGGGGATCTAGACCGTGATCGCCTAGATCTTTTAGGTGTCCTTGAGCCAGATGGTGATCTAAGAAAACAAACAAAAAGGATTTATCAAAATACTCATGTGATCAAACCTATCTTCAAATTATCTAAAGTGATCTTTAGCAAAGCACAATGAACAAAACTGAAATAAAAAATGAAGACTTCCCAAACCTATACTTTGCCAACTGTACACACACATGGATTTTGTACTTCCTATGCATTCTATAAGTGATCATCAACAGTGTACTTGCTTAAGATAGATCTGGAACCTACCACTACTCTACTAAATCAAACTCTCAAGAGGAAGGGACTGGGGATTTGCATTTTTAGCAAGCTCCCCACGATACTGATAAATCACGAAGTCAGAACCTCTAAATCTACCAGATAAAGCTCAAAATAAGATAATTCATAAAACCTAAAAAACACAGCAGATTGACAGCCTATCTTTTTGAGGGAGAAAGCACCAACCAGAGCAACAACATTCAGGGAAATCATTTAGGACGGTGTGACTTTGTAAGTGCTGTTCAGGAAGACCACCAACACATACACATGTAGACGTACAAGTACCACTTAGAGAAGGAAAAAGTTTCCCATTTTATAAAGATTTTATTATTAAGTTTTAGAATATAAAGCAGTTTTAGCTCTCAGGAAAATTCCTTTATGCAACACCAGATGAATAAAACATTTCGGAACCACTCTTCTGGAACCAGAAGAAAGAAAGTACGTCACACACTAAATCCCACACTGAAGAAATGGTATTTATGGTATATATTTCCACAAGTCTCTACCCAAGAACCCTCTAATAACATTGCTGGGCGTGGGGGTAATGTATTTTTCTTTCGGCCTTAACAAAAATCGAAGAATATTCTATAGAAACAAGAACACAATGAAGAGTAAAGCAGCTGCCCCTAATTCCATAGGAAACAGTGAGTATGATATGTTTAAAATTCTTGGCTGGCCTTTACTTGTTGGGAGTCTTCTTGTGCTTTAACCATAAGGAGACTTGGATGGGGAGGTAGGAGGGAATAATCTAAAATGAAAGTACCTCTCCTTAGTTTTTCTAAAATCCTCTAAAGAATGGCTACCAACCAAATTATTTCCAAAAGCTGGTAGAATGACAAGGAGACTGGCATTTGAAATATTACAAAAAAGGACTTGCATTTACCTTTTGGCCTTTTTGCTAACATCTCTAGGAGAATCTTTGTGAGATGACCTTGACCGTGAGCTCTCTTTATGAGATCGTTCTGAACGCTCTGACCGCTCCGATTTTGGTGATGGGGATTTCACTCGTCTACCACTGCTACTGCGAGACGGGCTTGGGGATGTACTGTGTCGCCTTTTCCTATGGAACAAAGCCCCCAAAACATTCCATAAGTGAGCAAAGGATCAGGTAATTCGTTTTCCTTCTACTAAATTAGTTATTAATTCCTATTAGTTTACACTAACTTTAGTTTCACTAACCTTTTATTAATGTTATTTTCCAACAACATCCAAAGCCCTTTATGCCAAGAACAAATAGATCTTAAAGATAAGTTGATCAAGACAAAAACTGAGTTCAACGAAACTGGATTTTCCTTTGTTATAAGAGAGATTACTAGGACAGGACAAAATTTCCTCAAGGCATCCGACTAGATCGTAAATGTTTTAATGTTCATTTCCTCCTCTTGAAACTTTTACTGTGGTTATGCAAGAAAATAAGGCATTATGTTGGCAAACTTCTCTTAAATGGTTGGGAAGGGTAAGAAAATAAAGCAAAAATATATATAAACATTTGGGGAATGTGGGTGAAGGACATTTGGGAATTCTTTATACTATTCTTCTCTTGCAACAGATTCTCTACGAATCTGAAATTATATCAAAAAAGTAGTTAAAGACAATAAAGTGATAGATTTATTATTTAACTGATTAGTATAACTATGCTACCTGTAACTACCTTTATATTGACTCAGAATATTTTTCTTTGCATTCGCTTAGTTTTTATTAGGAAAACCTCAGTTCTGTTAACTGAAGCAATTTCCTCTACTAAGTCAGAGATTTAGGAAGTGTGAAAAGAAGAAATAAAGACTAAGAGAGAAATGAATTTTGATGAGAATGAAGACTTAAAGTTAGGAGCAAGTCCCTATGGCCTCTGTATACAATATCCTTTCAAGACAGGACTGGGAGACTCATTTGTAGGTAGCAGCCTCAACACAGAAGAAACGCTTACACTGCAGGCAACAAGGAAGATTTAGTGAGCTGTTAGTTATTTAACACTTAGGCTTGATACCTAATATGGTAACTTCATTCTTGCACTAAACTAAGGCTAAGGTACCACATGAACCATGTTAAGGGATGATGTCACAGTTAAGTAAGCCAGGTGTCAACTAACTGCCCCATATCCCAGCTAATTTTGCCTCCTGCAGGCAGGAGACAAACATGTTTATCATGAAAAAATACTTTTCTAGCTTGTTGGCATCAGAGATGAAAATATTACAAAATGAAACATCAATCCAAAATTTGAAACTAGAATAGGCATTAAATGAGAAATGTTTTACCTTTCTTTCCTTGTCGGGGTACATTCATCTTTTTCCTTCTTGTCTTTGGATCGAGATTCCAATTTTTCTTTATCTTTCTTATCTCTTTCTCTTTCTCTTTCTAATTCTTTCTCTTTCTCCTTTTTTTTTCAAGAAAGAATATTTAGTCATTAAAAAATACCAATCTGGGTCAATCTCATTCATGTAACAATATTATCTCTTCCAGTTAACTATTTTTAAAATCACTATTAAATGTATAATACCACTTTTTAAAAAACACCTACTCTTCCAGAAAAAATCATTTCTTCTACTTATACTAACAGTAGTGATACCAGCAACAGTAGCTAAGCATTTACTGAGAGCTCAGCATAAGCCAATCAATTACTAAACAACTTTCCATACACCATTTCATGTACTCCTTCAAATCACCCTTAGGAATAGTACTATCACCCTCATTCTTGAAATGAAAAATGAGACTCAGAAAGGTCAAGTACTAATGTTCATGGTCACACAAGATAGTTAAGCATTTGAGCCCAAACTTTAAAGTCAGGGCTCGTAACTACTTAACCTTATATAAAATAGTCAGTAGTGATTCTAACTGTGCAGCAAATGGATTTAATCAAAAGCGAGCTCTTAGCAAAGTAACAGGCTGCAAAATAGAAATAGCTAGTCACAATAATCATCTATCAGAAATTATTAGTGAGAAACAACTACCAATTGTATTGGAAATTTTAAATCCTAATTTATAAAAATACGAACTGACTATATGACATATAATTATATAAAACAGAAAAATAACAATTCTTATCCCAAGCTACTACAATTTCCACTTCTCACTTGAAATTGTCATTTTTGTTAGTAATATTTAAGGAATGGCTTCAGAAAATGAATGCACAAAGTCAACTGTATCTCACCAACAGGAATTTAATTTCTCTATGATTGACAGTCATCAAGAAAACTATCTGACAGATGATAAAAAGCCTATATATGATTTTTGGCAAACATTTTCTGTAAAGAGCCAGACTGTAAATATTTTCTGCTTTGTGGCCCACACACAGTCTCTGTCACAAGTATTCAACTCTGCCACTGTAATCCAAAAGCCACTGTAGGTAATACGTAAGTGAAGGGACATGGCTGTGTTCCAATAAATTTACTGACAAAAATGAGGTGATGGCCACAATCTGCTGATTCCTGGTATACACCTTCAAAAAACATCCTTCTTTCCAATTAAAATCATGGAGTGCAAGGAAACTAAAATGATAACACATGCATTATTAGTACCATCAGGACCAGTGAGCAGCTCAAGGTGTAGTCTTCCATACAGATTAAACACCTGCCACCAGCTGCAAAGAGACTTGTTGGGTACACATACATGGCATCTTTTTAAAAACTTCATCTATCTCCTTTCCAAATACAACATACAGAGCACAAATTTTAAAAGTGGTACTGAGCAGACTGATTTCTTCTGTTGATCTGTAGGATACATTATCCTGATTGATAATTCTCCAGGAATCAAACTATACTTACAATATTTTAAACAGTTTAATTCAAAAATAAAGAGTACAGTAACTATTATCTCACAATCCTGCAGAATTGGGACTTACAACAGTTTCAGAGAGAAAAGCAGGTCCCCAGTGACTTGCCTAGGAGTGCACAGTGGAGAGTGGCACCCAAACTGCATGTGTGCACAACCCCCGAGTTGTGTTATCACACTGTTGCCCCACCAGCAGTTCTACACCATTAATAACTTCACAGTGAATGTAAGCTCCCTGCCAGCTTTTTTCTGACTTTTTCTATATAATTTTTGTAAAGAGAGTCAAGATTATAGGTAAATATTAATAGCAGTCCCAATAAAACTCCTGAGTTTTCTCAACAATTATTATGTGGGCCTCCTTACTCTAAAATTTCTCTGCCTTACATTTTTTAAATATACAATATATGAGGTCCCTCAAAAAGCTCAGAATTCACTGATGAGGTATTCTACCACTTGCTGTCCCTCCCTCAAACTAATGGGAAAGGAGTCCTCGATGAACTCCCCAAACTTTGTCTCTGTGCCACTTCTCAGGGTTGTTGGTGTGTCACTGTCACAAATACGACTCCCTATAGGGTCTCCTACTAGTTTTGAAAGCATGCTCTTAGCAGGATTTTCTAGTCCTCAGGTAGTATCCAGAATAAAATTGTATGCTGTTACCGTAAGAGCCTTTTCCAAGTTGAAACAATTGTGTAACATCAAATTTCAAATGTTCCTAATTATCTATCAGGATTTATACATCAAAGGATACAATTACTTCTTCTCCTTAAGTATATCAATATACCAGTATTATAGGTAGTCAAACAAATATTTTTAGAAAATGCATATTACTGAATTATACTTATTCCTTACTCGTTGAAGAAGTTTATCTCTGTAGTGTTCTATTTGCTCCTGAAAGCTCTGGCCTGGCTTTTTAGGTCTTTTCCCAGATTCCAATTCATCCTGAAACTTCATGACTTTGAGCTGTGAAGTAAAAGATTTTTAAAATAAATCTTTTCATCACTATAGCTTCTCAAGCACTGCTTTGCTCTTTCTTAAAGAATTCTTTTCTTTGAAACAAGTATAAAAAAGAAGAAACATTAAAATAGCAAAGTAGTAACTGATTCACACTCAGTCAAAATAACATAAAACTCGTCAAACAAGCCCAATTATGCAGAATTAAGTAAGCAGGCAAGAGCCCACATGCTCTCCACACAGCCAGATGAGATGACTTGAAAACCATGAACTGTGTGTGGTTCATGCCCTTAAGAAATGACTTATCTCAACACAATGATAATGAATTTGGTATCTGGTTCCCCAAATAGAAAGGCAAGATTGCTAAAGACAAGCATACTTCCAGCAAGATACGACAGCTGGAACACAAAAAGATGAACATAAAAAAAAAAGCGACATCTAGTTACAGTTCATGTGGGAGCAAGCACAGAGCTGCAGTGTGAAGGGTTCTTTCTAGTTACAGTACAGGACGGTCACTGGACAGCAAGACATGAAGAAAAGATCAAATCATATCTGGAATGTACTTTTTAAGACAGTAAGAGTATATACTGATAAAACAGCATTGTTTGGGAAAGAATGTAGACCACCTATAGTTTTCAAGAGATTAATGGCTGATTATGTATATTATATATACATAAAATACATACCTCCTTATTGAACTAGGGGAGGACAAATAAGGTGAAAAGCATGAGGGCTTAAGAGATGTCAGAGGCAAGGATGAAAAGCACATGGATCCTGGATGGTACCACCAGACTGCAGTTCCAAACCTGCCCAATACTGTTTCAATTGAAGAGAGGTGGAGGAAATGCTTGTCCAACAGAACTACTGGACATGCAAACTTCTTACCCTGTTTTATTCAGAACTGGTAGGTCCCTTAAATGGACTAAATGCTACTATAATATTTTATGTATTTTTAAAAAACAAAACCTCATTTGTTTCAGGCTTTTTTCCTCCTCTCGCTACAAATGAGGACAATGAAATGGAGACAAGCTACAAAACGTTTTTTCCATTTCAAGTGGTATTTTCACTCTTTCTGACTTCATGAACATTTCTAGTAAGTTCTCTGATGTTTACCCTTTTTCTACCTACATCCACTTCTATAATCAGGACCATTTACAACCAAACCTTTGAGGTTCTCTCCTCCTCTTCTTTCAAAACTTTTTAAAAGAAGTTTTTTGCATTTTTTATTGTTTTAATTATGATTACATCTTAAAAGATAGTTAAGATGTAAGGGTAAGAGAGAAGGGGGAAAAATGTAAATGCCTAACTAAGTTCATCACTGTGTGAAGCCACCAAAGTGACTCTTCTCTATCGAATGTACTTTTGGTAAATTGGTTTAGGAGATAAGCACCCAAGAGTCAAACAGCAGGCCTGAATGTTACTTTGGGGAAAGAAAGGCATTCTTAGAAAACCTTTAAAAATATATATGGTATGATATATATATATATATATATATATATATATATATATATGTAAAATCCCTATAGTTCCTGCTGAGGTGCTCTAACTCAGGCACAAGCACAAGTCCAAGGCACCCAGAACACAGGTGACAAAGGGTCCCAACTCAAAAAAGAGCAGTCCATGCAATGGCTCATTAGCCATCCCTCTCCTTGTTGCCCTCAGACAACTACTCGCTCAACTACTCGCTCTTTCTTCAGGAATCAGGGCAGAAAAGGGATCCTTCTTCTCCAACAAAAACAGAAAACCCTTCACCTGGCTCCCCACCTAGTGTTCCACGCCTCCAACCCTTGCTGGCAGAACTCAGATTAACAGTAGAATAGTAAAAGACAACTCCAGCCTAGGCACTGCTCTAAGTAGGATATGAAAGACTGAGAACCTCTTTTCAGTCCATGCTTTAATATCAAACTGTCACATGTTTTCAAATTGCTTTGCAGGGAATGTCAATATTTTATAACATAAATCCTTTGGTTTTTATAAATCCCATGCTAAAAAATGTTCAGCTATAGAAATCTTTTACTATGGCATATTTAGGGAAGAGCAACACCACAGCCTACATGACTATACATATACACATACATACATACACACACACACGTATGTAGTATAAAATATAATGAAACCAATTATAAATTTATTCTTTTTTAAGGGTTCTCCAATAAAAGGGTACTCACTGGATTTCAAATCAAGAAACTAACATTTGAATTTAGGAAAAGAAAAAAAAGAACACAGGAATAAAATTCATGAGCTCTGATTTCTAGTTCAAAATTGCCAAGTTGTGGATCTTGACTCCAAGTGACTAAATCTCTGAGTAAATAAGGGAGAAGAATTAGATAATTCTAAAATGAAGTCAACAACTAAATCTTAAAATTAGGATTTGGCTTGCAGTCCAAATCCCAAAAAGGTAAGTAAGCTGTGAGTGGTAAGCACTATGGGAACAGGAGAAGTGAGTACAGGGATACCTCACAGATACTGTGGGTCTGGTGCCCACCACAATAAAGGGAATTTCACAGTAAGGTCAAATCAATGTTTTCATTTCCCAGTGCATATGAAAGTTATGTGTACACTAACTGTAATCTAGTAAGTGTGCAATTAACATTATATCTAAAAAAACAATACACTTACATTAGTTAAGAATACTTTATTGCTAAAAAATGCTAAGAATCATCTGTGCTTTCAGTGAACAATCATCTTTTTGAGGGGGAAGGTCTTGCTTTCGTGTTGATGGCTGCTGACTGACCACAGTGATGGTTGCTGAAGCCTGGAGTGAGTGACTGTGGCAATTTCTTAAAATAAAGACAACAATGAAATTGGCCACATCAATTGACTCCTCTTTTCACAATTTCTCATAGCATGATGCTGTTCCATAAGCTCTTTACCCTCAGCAGAACTTCTTTCAAGCTTGTAGACAATCCTCTCAAACCCCGCTGCAGCTTTATCGAAGTTTCTATCATATTCTAAATCCTTTATCATTCAACAATCTTCACAGCATCTTCACTAAATCCATCCCAAGAAACCACTTTCTTTGCTCATCTATAAGAAGCAACTCCTCATCCATTCAAGTTCTATCATGATATTGTAGCAACACCACTGCATTTTTAGGCTCCACATCCTATACTAGTTCTCTTTGTTATTTCCTCCACATTCTTGGTACTTCCTCCACTTAAGTCTTGAACCCTCAAAATCAGCCATGAGGGCTGGAATCAACTTCTACTAAATTCCTGTGGACATTGGTATTTTGACCTCTTCACATGAATCACAAATGTTAATAGCATCTTGAACAGTGAATCCTTTCCAAAATACTTTGTTTACTTTGCCCAGATCCATCAGAGAAATCACAATCTATGGCAGCTACAGCTTACAAAGTATTTTTTAAATAATAAGACTTGAAAGTCAAAATGATCCATTGGCTACAGAATGGGATGCTTTTGGCAGGCTCAAAGAAAACAACATTCATTTCATGGTACATTCCCATCAGAGCTCTTGGGTGACCAGAGTAGCAATATTTTGAAAGGAATCTTTTGTGAGCAATAGTCAACAGTGGGCTTAGAATATTCAGCAAATCATATTGTACACCGATGTGCTATCATTCAGGCTTTGTCGTTCCATTTATAGAGCACAGGCAGAGATTCAGCACAATTCTTAAGCATTCTAGGATTTTCAGAATGAAGCATGAGCGCTGGCTTCAACTTAAAGTTACCAGCTGCATTAGCCTCTAACAAGAATGAGTCTATCCTTTGAAACTGTGAAGCCAGGCAATGACTTCTCCTAACTATGGAAGTCCTAGATGGCATCTTCTTACAATAGAAGGTTGTTTCACCTACACTGAAAAATCTGTTGAGTGTAGCCATCTTCGTTAATTATCTTAGCCACATCTTTATAACTTGCTGCAGCTTCTACAACACCCCTTGTTGCTTCACCTTGTACTATTATAGAAATAGCTTCTTTCCTGAAACCTCATGAATCAACTTCTAAACCAACCTCTGCTAGCTTCAAACTTTTCTTCTGGAGCTTCCTCACCCCTCACAGAATGGAAGAGAGTTATAGGGCCTTGTTCTGGATTAGGCTTCAGCTTAAGGGAATGCTGTGGCTAGTCTGATTTTCTATGCAGACCACTCAAACTTTCTCTGTATCAGCAGTAAGGCTGTTGCCCTTTCTCATCCATGTCTTCACTGGCGTAGCACTTTTAATTTCCTTCATAAACTTCCTTGGCACTCACAACTTGGCTAAGTGGTGCAGGAGGCCTAGCTTTCAGCCTGTCTCTGCTTTTGACATGCCTTCCTCACTAAGCTTAATCATTTCTAGCTTTTGATTTAAAGTGAGAGAAATGTGACTTCCTCCTACCATTTGAACACTTCGAGGCCACTGTAAGGTTATTGACAATCTCGGTATTTTGTCTCAGGGAATAGAGAGGTCCCAGGAGAGGGACACATGAGGGACTGGTCTGTCAGCAGAGCAGTCAGAGTACACACAACATTTAAAGACTGTTTAATCTTATCTTGGAGCTGTTTGTGGTGCCCCAAAATAATTAGAGTAGTAACATCAAAGATCTCTGATCACAGATCAACAGAATAAATACAACAAAAAATTTTGAAGTAACAACTGCAAAAATGTGACAGAGACATGAAGTAAGCATAAGCACCAACATACTTGCTCGGCACAGGGTTGCCACAAACCTTCAATTTATTAACAAGTACCTGCAAAGAGCCACAAAACAATGTACATCTGTATCTAACAAAGGGAATGGACAGATTATCAAAGTGCACAGAAAGTATGGGAATGTATTAAGGTGTATGCATGTGTGTGCATACAGTCTACCACATATGTACATACACATACGGTGGGGAGATAATCATGCTCATAAAAACAAGCAATTTTCTTCTCTGTAAATCATTAAGGAGGTAGATTTAAGAATGATCAGTATGTTTTGGCATTTATAAGGTGGTAACTTCAGTTACCAAGAAACTATATTTTTATTGAATTCAGTCTTTGTTTCTACTCCAACAGTTCCATCAGGCCAGTAAGGCAGAGTTCAGTAAGGTTGGGAAGAGTTCTGATGATCAACGAGGTACATGTGCAGTTCGAAAAAGGTCCACAGGTACAAGCATTCACTGATACACTGTATCTTCCTCCTCTGAAAATTTTATAAAGAATGTGTATGGATACATCTCAGGAAAAATCAATCAACTTATTAACTCTGAAAATTCCTTCTCCCTACTGATTGACACCAGACTGATTGTGTGCCAGGTTAAAATAAAATACTTTCCCTGTTAACTTTTTGGCTTGTTGACATCTGAGAAAGAGGTGGGCAAAAACTTGTACCAGCCCGACAGCTAGTAGGTGGAAAAGTGGAAATAATGTAACTATAATGTAGATATCATAAGTTAGTAAGAAGAGTGCTAACACACTGTAGGCACTAGAAATACTGTTAAATGAATGGACAAAGTATTAAAATTCACTCACCCCCACTTAGTGCTACTCTACTGCTAACATTTACTGGGAATGTTTCATCACCTTGGAGCAAGGAACAAGAAAGGTTCCGATTATAAAATCCCTCCCTCTCTGACATTTCTGAATTCCTTTAGTAAGAAAAAGAGGCATTAAAAAATGAGGGGAAAAAGGGAGGGAAAAGTCTGCTAAATATAGTATGGACTCTCTCCTAAGTGTTTCCCCTTCCATTTGGTAAGCCTCAATTAATGTCTGCTCTCTCCCTGTCACTAAAGAGTACAGACACCTAAAATGACCCTACTGTAATAAAATATTCTGATTATTTGAACATGCCAGAAAATATCTCACTTTTCCTTGTTACATATTATGTACATTCAAAATGTAATGGGATTTCATAATACCAGGTATAATCTACTCATTCGAATCAGTGTCTTCAGAGGATATCCTCTGGCCAGGCACTAGAGATACAATGATGAAAAGACCACAGGCCCTTTACCCTCATGGAAACTGCAGCCCAGTGGGCAATACCAACATTAATAACCAACAAGCAAGCCAGGGAAACAAACATGATATACACACAATACATGTAAAATCAAAACATATATATAGGGAGAAGCAAGCAAATCCAGCAAGTAAGACAATGACACTGGAAGGAAGGGATGCATGAACTAAGAGGCCTGAAGGAAGTCAGCTGGTATGAAAAGTTTCTAGGCAGATAAGGAAGGGTATGGACCAAGGTATGATGCCAAGAGGGGGGCCTAGTTTGCTGGAAAAAGTGAAAGGAGACCAGTAGAACAGAGTTCAAACTCCATGGCATACTGACCTCAATTTCACGAAGTTTAGCTCGTTTTTCCTCACTCATTTCAGAGTACTTCGAGAACTTGGACTCAGTCATTTCTTCTTTAATTGGATTAGAGTACAAATGGTGTTCTTCAGATTTGGAACTCTGAGTATCTTCTTCATCTTCACTTTCTTCTTCTTGACTTTGGAAATAAGCAGAATACATTGTATGTCAAAGCAGCAAAAAAATGTATCTTATAATCTGGCTTTTTCACTTTCACTGCCTTTAGATAGTGTTTTAACAAAACTTAGGAGGATAATTCATCACTGAAACATCTTGCACAAAATATTTGTTCAAATATATAGACAATTTTATAAAACTCATGTTTTTTTAAACACAAAAATTTTGAGTTTCAACATAACCATACTTTTCAAAATTCTGTTCATGTTAATGTTATCTGTGTGCCCTTAATTCTGCAACAAACTTTTCTCGCAGCAGTTAGATGAATAATCAATCAGTGGCTTCTACATACTTCACAGTTCAGAGTGATTCCATGAAGCTTAATGCTAAACAAGCCAAATATTTACCTGTCCTTCAACAGAGCCTATGAACTAGAAAAAACATGAGAATTATGACACAATTTTTAAATTGTGTCATACAGACCTACTATGAAACAATCAGTGCAGCACACGAAGATTGACTTATTAACACATAAACCTGGGAATAAAGCAACATACAAATTTCACTTATTAGCACACATTAGTACTCATGTCACAGTTCATACTGCAAGCTCTACTTATCTGTACCATGTCAGATAAGAAGTAAATGAAAAACTGACTATCATGGGTAATGACACAAAGAAGAAAACTTTTCCTGTCCTTCCAGAATCAATGTAGTGAAAAACAGATAGGCAGGCAACTATGTGTGTAAAGCTGGTCATCAATGCTAGGATAAGATTAACAAAATATTGAAGAACAAATGAAGGGGCTTAAAAAAAATAGTTATACCTTCTGGGAATAAGCTCTGTGTATGTTAAGTTCTGGGTAAAGCATGTTATCCATGTAAAATGAACTCAGAATGTTTATGTATAAATAAACAAAATTCCTTATAAACAACACTGATTAATGACATACTAGAAAATATATTCTCTTTAATATTTGAATCCGATAAGCCCTTATGTGTTGCTATTTGGGTACTAAATACATTCTACCATCATAAGTAGGATGAGTCCTTGTAGTACATATTTAAATCTACTCATAATTATGTTAAAACCAAATCCTTTCCAAATAAAAATTAAAAAATTTTTAAACCTGACTTGGATAAGACACACACAGAATGAGAGAAATTTAAGGAGGGCAGATAAAGTACTGGCAATTGAGAATCAGAAATAACAAGGTACTAGGAGAAGACTGTGCTAAATAGCTTTTAAATTTCTCATCCAAAGGTCTTTTTCAGGACATTACTAAAATGCTTTACAAACACTCTCTGAGCCCTGCAAATCATTAGTATTATACAAAGGTACATACAACTCAATATAATACTTAGGTAATGAAGAGAAAAGTAAAATCCAACCTTTAAAAAAAAGACAATAGACTCTTTTTGGAAATAAACCTTTTACTTAATGTTTCTCAAATTAAATTTGTCAGAAACTTCCTAAATGCAGGCTTTAGTTAATTTTTTAAAACACAAGAATTTCTTCTTTTATGGTACACAAAACTTTTACAAGTGCTTGAAATGCTTTTTAATGGTTAAACTGTGTGTGTGTGTAAATACAGATGTTCACTGAAGGATTATTCTGGAAAGGGTCAATCAAAAATACAACAGTAAATTGCAGTATCTGCAATGAACATTACTTAACCAATCCAGCCTGTTATGTACAATTAAAAAAATTTTTTTTGTAATTTCAATATTCCTTGGTAAGCATCGTTGTACACTGATCTGAATGCTTGCTTTCAACTACAGATGAACACAGAGCAGAAAATATATGGATTTACAAGAAATAACTCCCATGACACCTGAGTCAACAACATGAGTCAGGGGACATATGTACAATATGTTTCCAATAGATATGTTCTTATATATACAGAGAAAGAATCTGGACAGTTAGACGCTAAACATTAACCATGTTAAGACTGTTAAAATGAGCTATACTACATTTTGACAATTTAAGACATACACATATTTTACAGCTGCTATTTTAATTTTGCAAGTCCTGAGCAGTTTGTTCTTATTGGTTTTGACTTTAACTCTTAGTTACCAGCTCTAAGTTCAGGTATCATCAGTTTCATCTTGTTCTTTTAAAGAAATTGAAACTTGAGACTAGACTCAAACAGACTACACTACAAATGACATGAAATTAATATTTGGAACTTTTCTACAAAGCATTAGTAATGTTATGAACTTTTAAACCACATTTCTATCACTAATACAATAATTACTAGTCTCAAAAAGCTGCTCCTCGGTAAAAAGGCATTTTGAATTCGGCCTAGACAGCAGTAGTGAGGAACAAGAAAATTTCAAGGAACAGAAAGTTTTGTAGGGAAAAAGTATTTTTAACTTGCTTTGTACTTTCATAAAGTCATTTTTATGTAATCACGATTTATTTAGAGCTAAGAAAAAAAGGAAAGGAAAGGAAACAAAAAGGAATATATTAACTCTATCATTCCTTTTAACTTTGAAGCACAGCTGAATAATATCACTGAATTGCAATTAGGCCACTGAAAAGTTCCAGATGAAGAGAGGACGGAAGCTGAGTAAACAACAAATGAAAAAAAATAAAAGGGTCAAATATTCAGCTTCTCACCACAAACTACAATAAAAACACCTAACCTAACACATTTCCAGTGACCTATGCTTTACTATATGAGTGCATGATTATTGTACCAACACTAAAGTGCATTCACATCACAAACATTAACATAAATAAGAAATTTATTTTTTTAAAAACCCTCTAGAAACAAAACCGTTGCACAGTATTTGAGTTTTGCAAGGGCCTCTCTACATTTCCATTCCCCTAAATTATGAGTATGCGTCCTCACTTTAAAGCAGTGATTCTAATGGTGAGAGACATTACTAATGATGGAATTTAGACATAAAAAAGGTTAAAGAAAGTTTTAAAGCAAACCGAATTTTAGTACAAAGCCTCAGATAGGTATTTCCATCAGCAAACCACATGTACATTTTGTAAAAATTCTGTTATATTCATTGCTAACTTGGTCTGATCAAACGAATGTTTGTAGAAAGACATCACTGTTGCCAAGTTTCTCTCATCTTATCACACTGTGGTTTCCACAAGTGCTGATCTATCACATTTCCTTAGCAATCTAAATGCTACTAATACCTAATTATTGAATCTATACAAATGCTAAGGTGTGCTGGGACACAAAGGTACTTTTCCCCTCTGTTCACACTCTTACATCTGAGAACAATTAATGAACGAAGACCTTTTTCAATAATAAAAACCTCTGCTTTGTGTTCTTGCTGCCATCTCTGGTCCTATTTTTAAAAATTAAGTTCCTAATTCACAATCACAGTATAGCCAGGTCACAGGGATGGTAGAACAGCACAGAGAATACCATTAATGACTCTGTAACATCTTCCTATGTTCACAGTGAATGCAATGGAAGGGCTGAGGACTTGATAATATGGGTGAATGTTGGAACCACTGTTGTATATTTGAAACCATCAGAGGATTGCGTATCAATGATGCTTTAATAAAAAAATTTAAGTTCCTTTGCAATTAATTTTTAAAAGGTGTGCAGTTCTACCAAAAACTATCAATATAAACTTGCTGGAGAATTTGGGGGCAAGAATGCCTATAATCACATTCAGTGTTAAATGCAAAAACAATTTTGGGATGACTACCAAAGAGCAAAATTCAAAATTATGATTTTTCCATATTATTAAAGGCAAGGGGTTTTTATTTATTTATTCTTATTTCTTCTGAGTTTACATTTGAATAACTAATGTAATATTTTTCTTAACAACATACAATCCAAAAGAAAGGGAACATAACCTTCCCATTCACATTTTAAAAATCATTTTTGTGGAGCGAAAACAATATTTGATGACAAAGATTTGAATAAATGCAGTTGACTATTCAGTAACTACAAAGTGAGAATATATAAATTAGTGTAGAAATAAACTCAAAAGCGAAGTGAAACCAGATGGATCAAGACCAGAAACCAAAAGCTCCTTGTTCATTGGAAAAACAATGGAAAAAAATATATAATCATCTTCTTAACAAGTTCTTTTAAGAGTGAAGTTTTCCTGTTATTATTTCAAGCACACCACTTTATGAAAAAGGCAGTGTGTATGCAATAAGAAACTTGAGTATACTTGAAACTTAGATTCTTACTTTTGATTTTCTTCTTCTTCTGATTCTTCATGCTGATCAAATAACTCCCATTTAGAAGTTGTTACAGCTGAATGGAAGGGAAAAAAAGGACATAATTCCATAAGGTAAATCAGCTTTTTGCAGTAGCATAGTAGAAGCCCAGCTTTCGAATTAAAAGTTCCTATTACAGAAGTTATTATCTACTTTACCTATTCTTTGAATAGCCATTTCTGTGCTAAATCTATTTCTTTCCTCACATCTCCGCTCTAATTTTATTCAAATTCATGAAGTGACAAATAATCATCCTGAGTTCTTTGCTAGATGGTAAGATTTATTTCATTAGAATCTATAAATATTAACAATTACAGATTATAAACACTAGGATACATGTCCAAGCAAAGTAGGAAAGGAAGGTCTAAGCTTCTTCTAATAAGTCAAGCATTACGGGAGGGTCAAAGCTGGGTTTCTCTCAAACTAATTTCTCAGTAGATTTCTCAACAGGTACAACTTCCCATCTACATTTTCTATCGAAATGCCTTACCCTGAAAGGTTTTTAGTGATTTCTCTCATTATTCACAAAGCATCCAAACTGAAGGATGTAAGAAAATTCTAATAGCAACCACTGCAATGAAAATGCAGCCACTAGACATAAAACATGGTAACACTGGGTCTTAAGACAGAAACATAATATAAAATATAAAAGCATACATACACTCCAATGATTAAATTTAGTTAACTTTTTAAAGCCTAATATTTACTGTACTTGTACTCACCCTGTGCTTCCAATTCAGATTCATCCACAGCTTCCCACTTTGATGGGGCAACTTTAAATATAGGCTCATTCTTCTTTGAGTCTTCACTTGCATCCACTGTTGAGGAAAGATGAACCATTAACCCTAACTACTAGAGGATGACCCAAATCAAAGAGTTCATAGGCATTCACTACATTGTTAAGCAGTTAAAACAAAATAAGGCCACATATGGACTAGTAATACTAGTGTCAAGAAGAGGATTACACCTAATCCAGGTCTCTGCACCTGAGGTCCAATTTTTAATAGTATATGTAGCAACTCAGAACATACAAGTTATTATGTCAAGAAAATGGAGAAGTTGAAGCACTAGAAAAATCTTTAATACCTTTACCTCATTACTGTTTAAATTACAGAACTTTTATATTGTTGAATTGTTTAACATACATCAAATGTACTGCCGATGGTGTACACTTCCTATTTCCAAAAATTATTTTAGGTAGCTAGGAAAAACTAAGCTGTAACTTAGGAAAACTAATAATAAAAATGGAACTGATAAAACTAGGCACCTAGGGTTATGAATACAATTCAACACAAGATTTTGCCTACAGTTGCCTGACAAGACAAAAAAAGAGAAACTTGATCATATAAGAAGCTGACTATCCCCAAAATAAAATGTGACAAGAAAACCTTTTTCTTGGCACAAATGCATCATTGGGATCTGAATTTTGAAAGTCAGAAATAAGTGACAGAAAATAGTTACTGACTGACACCTAAATCAGAAATTACAAACTTTTTCCATATCAGCATGTGTGGAAATTTCATAAAGAGTTTTGTAATCAAATTTACTAACTAAGTTTAATCAGTTTGAAATTTGTACTCACAAGGCACTCCATCAAGATCATCATCAAGACTCTTTATAGGAACTCCATCAAGATCATCAATAGGAGTAGCATCAATAGGAATTCCATCCACATCTTCTAGAGGTGCACCATCAAGCTCTTCCTCAATGGGGGCACCATCAAGGTCATCTGGTACATCCTACAAAAACACACATTCTACTGGGACATATTCAAAGTCAAACTGCTACAAGGTTAATTTGGAATTCAGAACAAACCAACCATGTGGATACCCCCACATTCCTTTGTACAATGTAAGGGCATATTAAGAATATATTTTATCATCCAGTCTGACAAAAAAGCAGCCATTCATTCTTTATTTATCAAATATTTACTCAGTGTTTACTGATGCCAGGTACCTGTGAGGCATAGGAGATACAATGATGAGTACAAATGAGCTTGGTCGCTTACCCATCCTGTCACTGAGCTTGGAATTTTTCTTTTGTGAGAGTGAGGTGGGAGGAGAAGGAGCCAGGAAAATAGATAATCAGAACAATATACATATAACTGCAACTATGATGACTGCTATAACAAAGAGGTATACAATATTATTATTAAAAGATATAATAAGTAGGTTTCACCTAAAGAGGTCGGGGCTTATGCTTAAACTATCTTGGGTAAAGAGGAGACATTTAAAAGAGAGGGAACAAGTACAAAGATCTATGGTAGGAGGAAACATTGGACATTCGGGAAACCGAAACAAGGGCAATGTGGTTGCAGCAGGGGATGCCATTAGGAGGATCTTGCAGGAGTGAAAGTGGAAAGAGGAGAGCTGGACTAAGATGGTAGAAATAAAGGAAGATTTAAGAACTATTAGGAAGATAAAAAGCAACAGGATGGCCATGAATGGAATTTGCTACCATTGTGGTGCATCTTTCTGTGTACATATTTATATATATAATTATCTTTAACAAAATGAAATCATGCTATATATATTGCTCTATTATTTGATTTTTTTTCTCCAACATATTATACATCTTTTCAGATCATTAAATAAAAAACCAGTCACCAATTTTCACATAAGGACACACCACAGAGAATTCCTGTTAGACATAATTTCAAATCCTGGGCTCCAGCAATTTCAGCAACAAAAACCCAAGACTTAGGGGTAGTAAACATCAGGTATTTTTCCCAAAGAAATGTTACTCCCATCAATAACATATCACACTTCCACAGCATCTCCAGAAATAAATTTTAAAATAATCAGACAAATACACTGAACACCTACCTCTGTTTCCTTTTCTTCAATAATATTTACAAGGCCTAAGAAAATATTTTGTAATTTGATCAAAAATGGTTCTGGATAAATTGCCCAATCTTCCCATGCTCTAAAGCAGGTCATTACCCGTTGCTAAATAAAGAGGAAAAATACAATGCTTTACTATTTTTGGCAATACTTCTCAAACTTCATTCCATGAGAATGACCATCGTGATTTCATTTTCCTTAAACTGACATTCTTTTTAAAACTTAAAGAAAATAACTATTATTACAATACTTTTAAAAATCAGTGTCACCTTCTAATTGAAAGGAAAAAATTAAAAATATATATACTGAAAAAGAAACAGTAACTATTTGCTCTTGATCACCTAATGTCCCATACCACAGGCAGTACAAAAGCCACATTCTGGCAAACACTAGCTTATAAATTTATGAAAGCTGAATATGAAGGTCACGAAGTCTTGACCCAAGTTCCTTTATGGTCTGATGAAGTACTTCCTGATTGTGGCTAACAGTTTTCTCTGTCCTGTCCCTAAACTTTACAGAAGATCTGACTGACTATAAAAATTAAAGGTAAAAAATTTTTGACTTAACTGGAGTTGTCTCTCTGAATCCCCAAAATGGGGTCAGTGGGCATCTTTCAAGGTAAAAAATTTCCTTAATAAAAGTTCTTCTTCCCATGAAAATATATCTACTTACTCAATTATGACTAAGGTATTTCTTTGACTTTTCTTAACATTGGTCTACAGCTTTAAGAGGTTATAAAAATTGGTAACAATATACTTCCTAAACATGACCAACTAAAAATCAGTGTTCCTAATCCAGCCAAATTATGTATACCATTATAAAATGAGTTATCTTCTGAATGTGTTTTGTGACAAGAATGGTAATATTTAAATAAAACACTTAAAACTAAAACAGACACCCAACAAAGCAACAGTAGATACTTAAAAACATTTTTTTATACCAAGAGTAAAAATGGCAGTAATTTTAAATAATTTCTGAAATATCAAGTTATGTCTTATACCTGTCTTATGTACTTTATATGATTCCTACCCCCAACCCCCATTTAAAATACTAGGGCAAAAGTAATAAAACCACCAACATACCTTAAAGTTTTCAGACTGTAAATGGCCTTGAATTGTACGATAGGTAGCATTGAGGTCTGAAAATATCTGACATAACTTTGTTTCAAAACTGAAATTCAAATAATATATTTTTTACAATAGAATTTGTTTAAAAATCCCCATCCACTTCAATAATTTAGCAATGAAAACCCTTCCTGGACTTAAAAAAAACCTTATAAATAAATTAACCAAGTAATTCTTTAAAATCAGTAACTTGGTGTTTCAACTCTAAAGCTGTAACTGAACTGCTTCAAATTCTTTTAATTCTGAATTTTTTTTCTCCTGTAAAATCCACAAAAGTGTCTCTCAAGAACCAGGTTCCTTGACTAGCAAGTAACTTCAACATCTAGAATATCTTAGCTACCTAGTATGACTTCCTTTATTCTTGTAAAATAGGAAATTGAAAAATTGAGCAACCTGTCCAAACCAAAAAACTAATAGCAGAGCCAAGATTAGGACCCACACCTCCAAATTTCCTCTCAGAAGCAGTTCCTGGAGAAAAGCTTCCCTGATTCATAAGATAAACACCTAAAAGGAATTGTAGACTACAAAGAAGGAGATGGGATTAAAGATGGCGGCATGAGAGTAAAGACAGAGGCTTGCTCCAAAAAAATGGATAAAATTAGAAAATTTAATTGACGCAACTAATCCTGAGAGAGCAGCAGGAAAGAGGATGGCGTCAGATGCACACACCTGGAGAAAAGAGCAGACCTCACCGAAGAGGGTAACGTACCAGAGCTGTGGCTCCACCGGACCGGAGCCCCTCCCCCACCCCAGCTCACTGGCAGGAGGAAGAGAAACGGAGCAGGGAGGGAGTGGAAGGCCTGGGACTGCTGAATACCTAGCTCCAGAGATCTGCTCTGGGAGCACAAACCTACATTTCATGGTGCTTTCATGAGACTTGCATGACTACCAGGTTGGAAAGTTAATACAGGCAGAGTTCCTGGGGAGACTGGGATTCTGGCCGCTTGTGGAAAGCAGGGATCCATATCCGGCTGCTCTGGGACAAAAACATACCTGTGTGACCGGCCCACTGGCTCAGGCAGTGGAGACAGGCACAGCAGCCAGGAGGCGGGGAACAGCTCTTTCCTCCCTCCAGGCACACAGTACCGCTCCCGTGCGACCCCCCGACATTGCTGCAGGGGCTGAGCAGCTCCAGAATAGAGCTTCTGGACACTATAGGGCGCCATATACAAACATGAAACGCCAAAGGAACCTTGTCCAGAGTAAAATTATTAATACCACACCCGAGAAAGATTTAAATGATATGGACCTCGTGACTCTTCCTGAAAGGGAGTTTCAAAATAAAAATCATCAACATTCAAATGGATGTACGGAAAGACATCCAAGAACTCAGGAATGAATTCAGATCGGAGTTCCAATCGTTGAAGAGCACGATGGAGGGTATTAAAAGCAGGTTGGATATGGTGGAGGAGACAATAAATGAAATAGATACTAGAGAAGAGGACTACAAAGAAGCTGAGGCACAGAGAGAAAAAAGGATCTCTAAAAATGAAAGAATATTGAGAGAACTGTGTGACCAATCCAAGTGGAACAATATTCGCATTATAGGGATACCAGGAGAAGAGAGAGAGAGAAAGGGATAGAAAGTGTCTTTGAGGAGGTAGTTGCTGAAAACTTCCCCAATCTGGGGAAGGAGATAGACTCTCAGGCCATGGAGATCCACAGATCTCCCAATACAAGGGACCCAAGGAAGACAACACCAAGACACATAGTAATTAAAATGGGAAAGATCAAGGATACGGACAGGCTGTTAAAAGCACCCAGATGCAGAAATAACATCACATAAAAGGAAAGCCCATCAGGCTACCATCAGACTTCTCAACAGAAACCTTACAGGCCAGAAGGGAGTGGCATGATGCATTTAATGCCATGAAGCAGAAGGGCCTGAAACCAAGATTACTTGATCCAGCAAGATTATCATTTAAATTTGAAGGAGGGATTAAACAATTTCCAGATAAGCAAAAGCTGAGAGAGTTTACCTCCCACAAACCATCTCTGCAGTCTATTTTGGAGGGACTGCTATAGATGGAAGTGTTCCTAGGGTTGAATAGCTATCACCAGAGGTAGTAAAACCATGGGAGGGAGGGTGGAGCAGCTGATTGCCAGGCAAATGTAAAATTAAATTGACTATCCCCAAAGTCAATCAAGGGATAGACAAAAAGTACAGAATTTGATACCTAATATATGAAGAATGAAGGAGGAAGAAAAAGGAAGAGAAATAGAAAAGAACCCTTAGATTGTGTTTCTAATAGCATACTAAGTGAGTTAAGTTAGACTCTTACATAACAAGGAAAGTAACCTGCAACCTTTGGTAACCACGAATCTAAAGCCTGAAATGGCAATAAATACATACCTATCGATAATCACCCTAAATGTCAATGGACTGAATGCACCGATCAAAAGACAAAGAGTCACTGAATGGATAAAAAAACAAGACCCATCTATATGCTGCTTAAAAGAGACTCACCTCAAACCCAAAGAAATGCACAGACTAAAAGTCAAGGGATGGAAAAAGATATTTCATGCAAACAATAGGGAGAAAAAAACAGGTGTTGCAGTACTAGTATCAGACAAAATAGACTTCAAAACAAAGAAAGTAATAAGAGATAAAGAAGTACATTACATAATAATAAAGGGGTCAGTCCAACAAGAGGCTATAACCATTATAAATATATATGCACCCAACACAGGAGCACCAGCATATGTGAAACAAATACTAACAGAACTAAAGGAGGAAATAGAATGCAATGCATTCATTTTGGGAGACTTTTAACACACCCTTCACTCTAAAGGACAGATCCACCTGACAGAAAATAAGTAAGGACACAGAGGCACTGAAAAACACACTAGAACAGATGGACCTAATAGACACCTATAGAACTCTACACCCAAAAGCGACAGGATACACATTCTTCTCAAGTGCACATGGAACATTCTCCAGAACAGACCACATACTAGGCCACAAAAAGAGCCTCAGTAAATTCATAAAGATTGAAATCCTACCAACCAACTTTTCAGACCACAAAGGTATAAAACTAGAAATAAATTGTACAAAGAAAGCAAAAAGGCTCACAAACACATGGAGACTTAACAACACACTTCTAAATAGTCAATGGATCAACAACCAAATTAAAAAGGAGATCCAGCAATATATGGAAATAAATGACAACAACACAAACCTCCAACTTCTGTGCGACGTAGCAAAAGCAGTCTTAAGAGGAAAGTATATAGCAATCCAGGCATAATTAAAGAAGGAAGAACAATCCCAAATGAATAGTCTAACGTCACAATTATCAAAACTGGAAAAAGAAGGGAACAAATGAGGCCCAAAGTCAGCAGAAGGAAGGACATAATAAAGATCAAAGAAGAAATAAACAAAATTGATAAGAATAGAACAATAGAAAAAAAACAATGAAACCAAGAGCTGGTTCTTTCAGAAAATAAACAAAATAGATAAGCCTATAGCTGGACTTATTAAAAGAAAAAGAGAATCAACACACATCAACAGAATCAGAAACAAGAAAGGAAACATCACTACAGACCCAAGAGAAATACAAAGAATTATTAGAGACTACTATGAAAACCTATATGCTAAGAAGCTGGAAAACCTAGAAGAAATGGACAACTTCCTAGAAAAATAGAACCTTCCAAGACTGACCAAGGAAGAAACACAAAATCTAAACAAACCAATTACCAGCAAAGAAATTGAAGCGGTAATCAAAAAACTACCCAAGAAAAAAAACCCCGGGCCAGATGGATGTACCTCGGAATTTTATCAGACATACAATAATACCCATTCTCCTTGAAGTTTTCCAAAAAATAGAAGAGGAGGGAATACTCCCAAACTCATTCTATGAAGCCAACATCACCCTAATACCAAAACCAGGCAAAGACCCCACCAAAAAAGAAAATTACAGACCAATATCCCTGATGAACGTAGACGCAAAAGTACTCAACAAAATATTAGCAAACCAAATTAAAAAATATATCAAAAGGATCATACACCAAAACCAAGTGGGATTCATCCCAGGGATGCAAGGATGGTGCAACATTCGAAAATCCATCAACATCATCCACCACATAAACAAAAAGAAAGACAAAAACCACATGATCATCTCCATAGATGCTGAAAAAGCATTCAACAAAATTCAACATCCATTCATGATAAAAACTCTCAGCAAAATGGGTACAGAGGGCAAGTACCTCAACATAATAAAGGCTATATATGATAAACCCACAGCCAACATCCTACTGAAAAGCGAGAAGCTGAAAGCTTTTCCTCTGAGATCGGGAACCAGACAGGGATGCCCACTCTCCCCACTGTTATTCAACATAGTACTGGAGGTCCTAGCCACGGCAATTAGACAAAACAAAGAAATAAAAGGAATCCAGATTGGTAAAGAAGAAGTTAAACTGTCACTATTTACAGATGACATGATATTGTACATAAAAAACCCCAAAGACTCCACTCCAAAACTACTAGAACTGACATCGGAATACAGCAAAGTTGCAGGATACAAAATTAACACACAGAAATCTGTGGCTTTTCTATACACTAACAATGAACCAATAGAAAGAGAAATCAGGAAAACAATTCCATTCACAATTGCATCAAAAAGAATAAAATACCTAGGAATAAACCTAACCAAAGAAGTGAAAGACCTATACCCTGAAAACTGTAAGACAATCTTAAGTGAAATTAAAGAGGACACCAACAAATGGAAACTCATCCCATGCTCTTGGCTAGAAAGAATTAATATCGTCAAAATGGTCATCCTGCCCAAAGCAATATACAGATTTGATGCAATCCCTATCCACTTACCAACAACACTCTTCAACGACCTGGAACAAATAGTTCAAAAATTCATATGGAAATACCAAGACCCCAAACAGCCAAAGCAATCCTGAGAAAGAATAAAGTTGGGGGGATCTCACACCCCAACTTCAAACTCTACTACAAAGCCACAGTAATCAAGACAATTTGGTACTGGCACAAGAACAGACCCATAGACCAGTGGAACAGATTAGAGACTCCAGACATTAACCCAAACATATATGGTCAATTAATATTCGATAAAGGAGCCATGGACATACAATGGGGAAATGACGGTCTCTTCAACAGATGGTGCTGGCAAAACTGGACAGCTACATGTAAGAGAATGAAACTGGATCACTGTCTAACCCCATACACAAAAGTAAATTCAAAATGGATCAAAGACCTGAATGTAAGTAATGAAACCATAAAACTCTTAGAAAAAAACATAGGCAAATCTCTCTTGGACATAAACATTAGCAAGTTCTTCATGAACATATCTCCCTGGGCAAGGAAAACAAAAGCAAAAATGAACAAGTGGGACTATATCAAGCTGAAAACTTCTGTACAGCAAAGGACACCATCAATAGAACAAAAAGGTACCCTACCGTATGGGAGAATATATTCGTAAATGACAGATCTGATAAAGGCTTGACATCCAAAATATATAAAGAGCTCACACACCTCAACAAACAAAAAGCAAATAATCCAATTAAAAAATGGGCAGAGGAGCTGAACAGACAGTTCTCCAAAGAAGAAATTCAGATGGCCAACAGACACATGAAAAGATGCTCCACATCGCTAGTTATCAGAGAAATGCAAATTAAAACCACAATGAGATATCACCTCACACCAGTAAGGATAGCCACCATCCAAAAGACAAACAACAACAAATGGTGGTGAGGATGTGGAGAAAGGAGAACCCTCCTACACTGCTGGTGGGAATGTAAATTAGTTCAACCATTGTGGAAAGCAGTATGGAGGTTCCTCAAGGAACTCAAAATAGAAATACCATTTGACCCAGGAATTCCACTCCTCAGAATTTACCCTAAGAATGCAGAAACCCAGTTTGAAAAAGACAGATGCACCCCTATGTTTATCACAGCACTATTTACAATAGCCTAGAAATGGAAGCAATTTAAGTGTCCATCAGTAGATGAATGGATAAAGAAGATGTGGTACATATTCACAATGGACTATTACTCAGCCATAAGAAGAAAACAAATCCGACAATTTGCAACAACATGGATGGAGCTAAGAGGGTATTATGCTCAGTGAAATAAGGCAAGCGGAGAAAGACAAATACCAAATGATTTCACTCATCTGTGGAGTATAAGAACAAAGGAAAAACCGAAGGAGCAAAACAGCAGCAGAATCACAGAACCCAAGAATTGACTAACAATTACCAAAGGGAAAGAGACTGGGGAGAATGGAAGGGTAGGGAGGGATAAGGGCAGCGAAGATGAAAGGTGGCATTATGATTAGCATGTATAATGGTAGGGGGAGGGGGTCATGGGCAGGGCAGTGCAACACACAGAAGACAAGTAGTGATTCTACAACATCTTCCTATGCTGATGGACAGTGACTGTAATGGGGTTGTGGTGGGGGACTTGGGGTAGGGGAGAGCCTAGTAAACATGATGTCCTTCATGTAATTGTAGATTAATGATAATAATAAATAATTAAATAAAAAAACCACAAAGAAAGGAAAAATAAATAAATTAAATAAATAAAAATAAAAGGAATTGTAGGGAACTGAAGAACAGTTATATATTAACTACAGTACAGCAACATAATTTCCTGTTATGTAAGAAAACATTCACAGTGAACTACAACTAATAGAGTGATGATCAGAAGAGAACACAGATCCTTTAAATAATGCTGTCTTTGGTTTCTTCCTTTGTTTGCCATAACTTCTATTGTTTCAGTTTATCATATAAGTGGCTAAATATGCAATAAAAATAAAGATTTTTTAAACTCTTCCTATTTGCTGTATTATCAACAGTTAAATAAAGAAACTGACATAACAATTTTCAAAAACACTGATAATTTAGCTTCAGGTGGTTTAGTTCAATGAATGCAATCTGAATTTTTTAGAATATTTTACATGCTGTGAAGGAATTCAAATTATTTCTTATTACTGAGGGTATTAATTATCAAAACAATCCTCTTTTCTGAAATCCTTACCCTTATATTTTATTTTAGGAGTATCAGCTTATACCATACTTACAATTTTCTATAATATGAAGCATTGGCAACTTTGGCTGAAGAGTTGTACAAAACATCAGAAACCAAATACAATCTGGCAATCTAGGACACCAAAAGATAACATATAAATATAATGTTATTTTTATTATATTTGAATAAATTTATTATATATGAATAAATAAAAAAACTAACAGCAAATAATGTATAGAAAAAATTCCATATTGAAATTCTTTGGAATCAGTGGCATAAGACTAATAATCAGTTATAATTTAATAATAACTAATTAAAAGATCTAAAGAAATACAACATCCCCATAACTATGACTTTGGCAGGGATAAAATCTGTTATTCCTCATTTACATTTCAAACTGTTAGTAACTTCTGTGTCAAGTAAAGTTTCCCAGGCAGAAAGAAAATAAGACTGCATTGGGAAAGATTTTCTTCAGTCAAGTTCTTCACGCAAAAGAAAACCAATTTCAATCCAAAAAGAAATCAACTATTACTTCCGTTTACTTAAATTTCCATAAAGAGAAATCACTCTCATACCTTTTTGGGAAGGGGAGTCTTTAAGATGGACAATGACTCAGTAATGCAATCCACTATTTCTTCAGCAGCTTCAGCATTATTAAGACAGAAAACCATTGCATCCCCAATATCGTTTTTCCTTGGAGTCAACCCCCGCAGGATTTCTTCTAATTTGTCCCTCTGTCTGAATACAATTTTTTAACTTTTAAGAATTTATAAATACAAATTTCAAATGGCATTATAGTTTCTGCACGTAAGCTAATTTCTTTAAAACCCACTCAGATAAAATTGTGAAGACTAAATTGCGTTAAGTTTGATTTGTGCTAAGTTCCCAAAACACGTTACTTTTCTTTTTGAAGAGCTATGGGGAAATAACACTCTTCTGGGGACTAATAAACTGCAGTGATTTCTGTTTACAAATGAAGTAAATTTAAAATTACAGGCATTTTTTTCAAGAGTCTTTTAAGAGTGCCCCAGGCCTATTATCCTATTACAGTGAAAAAGAACTTTTAAGTTCAAAGGAAATATTATTTTAGCACTTCTGCTTAGAACAGACTAAAGCAGAGAGAGACAAACCTTTTCTGTAAAGAATCAGACAGTAAATATTTGAGGCTTTGAGGTCATAATGGTTTCTATCAGCTACTTGACACTGCTGCAATGATACCAAAACAGCCACAGACAGCATGTAAAGGAATAGGCATGATCATGTTCCATTAAAACTTTATTTACAAAAACAGGAGGCAGCCAGATTTAGTCTATGGGCTGAGTCTGTGGATCCCTGGACAAAAGTAAAAATCAGTATACGTCTTGAGGCAAATATACTCTCAAATACTGTAATTGTTCATTAGCAAATGCTCTCACAAACAACACAACAATAACTAGTATTAAGGTTTACAGACTATGCAGTGAAGTATATAATCTTATATGTGAAAAATTCCTTTAGCCAGTTTTTTTCCCATGAGGTATAAAGAACTTCCTCTGAACATTTAATAGTTAAATTTATTTCTGCTTCTTAAACCAGGCTAACTGCACTACATTGGTCCTGACTGAGACTAACAAATAACACAGGCTTCTGTGCTAGGCACACACTGCCAACTGTGGAGAGGCTTTGTGAAGGTGACCATCTGACCTACTAATCCATACAATAATTCTTCCTCTTCATGTTGCATTCAAAGAGCTAGAATGTTAAGTCCCAAGCTAATTTCTGTATCACAAGTATTCCACGGCTAGAGAATCACCTCTTCACAAAGAGATTGTTACTAGTTTTTAATAGTAGGAAGAGGTCAAGGTCAACAGGACACACATTTATACTTGCCAAAATGTTTAAAATTCCAAAGCATATGATAAGAGATGTTACATTATTTTAAACATTCACAAGTGAAAAATAAAAAATTTCTTTTATGGTTAACATCTAGTTAGACCACTAATTATAGCAATCATTTAAAGCAACTCTTCTGAACATATAGCAGAAAGGAAAAAATCTTACTCTTCCTTAAGTGCTCCCTTTTTACTAGGCTCCTCTACAAAAGCTTCTGTTTCTTGCTCTTCTGACATCCCATGCAAGTATGGATTTAATGGTGGTGGCCTCCAAAAAGATCCATTTTTGAACATGCGAAAATCTTCTGTCCGCCACTTAGTTGGAGAATCTCCCTAATCAATGTCCAGAATGTTATTACACAGACCTAGTACTTCAGAGTCAAAATTATCAAAGCAATTGATTTTACTTGCCTGCAGAATAGAATAAAGCTTCCACCTATAGTAAACATGGGCTGGTGTCTGGTTTTCAAATAAGAATCTAAAACAAAAGAAAACAAAAATTAAGCACCATATTCTTTAATGAAGAATTATCTTCAAGTAAATATAAAGAAACGAGAAATATTATCTGCCCATTTAGTTGTAAATAAAACCAGAAGCAAAGACCCCTGAAGAGAAATCCTCACCCAGTGCCAACTGCCATTTATTCTCTTCCTCACCACAGCCCTAAACTGTTTTTGGGGACGGACATTAATTTCTGAATTTAGGTATGCACTATGCTGAGTATTAATATCAACTTTACTGAACTCTTATCTATCTGATACTGTGTCTGCCCATGGAGAAATTTTCCCAAGATATAATTTCAAAAGCAGTGGCTTTTAAATGGCTTAAGAATGCTAAATGAATGTCTTAGATACCAAAGCTATTCAGAAGATACGCAATTTCCTATAAACCTCATTTGTTCTGTATCTTACTTATGACAGACTCTTTCACTGAAACGCATAAAGTATTTTCCTCCTAGGGAATGTTAATGTTAATTAAATCCAAATAAGTTGGAAAACTGACCCACATACACTCTGTTCAACTTTTACTAAAACTGCCTTCTCATCCAATTGCAAAAGTAGCCCCATATACTTTTAGAACTTTATTCCTGGAAATATTTGTAATTATAAAAAATAAGTTAAAGGCATTTTTAAAAGGCACACCTGAGGATAAATAAAATATGGTATATATGTGCAATAAAATATTATTCAGCCTTAAAAGATACTGAAATTCTGCCACATGCCACAACATGAACCTTGAAGACAAAATGCTAAGTGAAATAAGCCAGTCTTAAAAGTACAAATATTTGAGTCCACCTATATGAGGTACCTACAGTAATCAAATTAAGAGAGACAAAAAGTAGAATAGTGGTTGCCAAAGCCTGGGGACCAATGGAATGGGGAGTTTTCGTTTAAAGTGTACAAAGGTTCAGTTATGGAAGATGAGAGAAATTCTGTAGATGAACAGCGGTGATGGCTGCATGACAATGAGAATGTACTTAATGCCACTGAACTGTACATGTAAAAATGCTAAGAATGGTCAATTTTATATGCACATTTCATAATTAAAAAATGCACACCTGAACATAGGATTATTGATTTCTCTGTTCATAATCATAGCTTCAAACATTGGCCCTTCGCGTACAACAAACTCTATCATCCGATGTATCAGGGCGAGTAAATTCCTACAACAACAACACAGTTAAAGAAAATGGATTCAGACCTACCACTATATAAAACTACACTTGACCTAAGTTACTATAGTTGTGCAGAAGAAGATTATTCTGCTAATACAGAATTTTATACCAAAAATGTAACCTGGAGCATGTTAATGGCATATGCATTAAGAGGGAGTGGGGCAATGGGGACAGGGAAGTGGTAGGGCAGGAAAGGTGAAGGGAGGTGGGAAACCATAACACAGCTTCACAGTAATAAAGATTTAATTTTCTAAATGCCACTTAATCTTATTTTCCAAATGCAAAACATTAAATTATGAATCACAACTAACTGGAAAGCTGCAAATGTATAAAATCAGTAACTTGAAGCTTACATGTTACCACAGTCACCTAAAATTTTACATACTAACTCAGTTTTAAAAGAAAATATTCTAAACCAAGCACTTTTGTGATGGTTTTGAATGTTATATACATGACGGTAATTTATAAAAATGCAAAACTACTTAACAAGTTTAAGGCCTGATTTAATAAAAAAAATCCATCCAACTGCTGTGCTTTTCTGGTACAGATATAGCAGATGGAGTTTTTATTGAATCTGACCTTTAATGAGGCAACATCCCTTTGGACCACACATCAAACTAGTTCACCCAACTCATGACATGTATAATTCTGCATGTGAATTATGAATCAATGAAGCAACTATATTGTCAAAGCCTTAAATGAGTGGAATCCTCTTTCTAAAATATTCCAAAATTAGGGACATGGTGAAATGCCCTCCCCATTTTTCCTAACAACTACGTTCCAATATTTAAGCCAAAAATAAAATATGTGAATTACCTTTTTAGTATAATCGTTTTATTGGTTGAGCTCATAAAAAAGCATTCATTTTTAAAGTCTGAAGCTGGCTCCTAAAATCATGTGATACCTTAGCAGATTCCAAACATAATTTTAGTCACTGTATACAGTATAAAGCAAAAATGACTCAGCTTATTATAAGCTGCTTTTGATTTCTCATTTCACCAGTCCCCCAGCATAACAGAGTTGGCAAATAACAGTTGGGAAAAGCAAAAGGATATTGGCTCTTTGTACAAGGCACACACTATATTACACCTTTAGCATTCCCAGCTCAAACTAAGTTTATATCATTGCTAGAATATAAATAAATATATAATTACCAAATAAGACAAACTTTTATGGCTCTATAATGCTCTGCTTCAGAGTACATGAACAATAAAATAATTTATTTTGTGGTCCTTATAATTTTCTCACATTTTCCAAACATACTTAAGTGAACACTAAAATCTCTACATAGTGAGAAAAATGAAGATTTACATCTTTAACAAAGGGGAAACTATACATTTAAAAAGTATTAAGTCAACCTCAAATTGTTAAAAAAACAAGTATCACTTAGTTATAAATCTGAAAATATTTTTTTTCACAAAAGTATTAATTGCTCTGCAAATATGCAGTCCTTGTCCTTGATATCCAAATGAGAATGTATTCTCAGCATCTCAGATAATGACATTATTTGAAGGAAGGGAGATAGTATAAAGTTATGATTCTGTTTCAAAAGTGCCACTGATAATGTGTCAAGTTAAAGGGAAATTTTATGTTAAGTATATAATATATAAAATCAATTACTAGGTGGACAAATGATATATACATCCAGAAACTCGTATGAATTAAGTCAAAAGCAACTTGACTTGAGTATTAAAGATAGATGAAAAATGGTTTAGCAAATTTAAAACAAACAATTCATTGTAATGGTGACTCAAGACTTCAGCAAAGTGTATTCTCAAAATTTTGTTAAATAACCTGAGTCAAATGTAAAGCTATTACTGGATATATGCTTTTTGAATGCTACAAAAAATACCTTCCTATAAATGCTTTATCAGTGGAAAAACCCACTATAGTTTTAAACAGGCTTGTAACTGACAGATCTAATTTTAGAAAATTTTAAGTTTAAAAAAGAAGTCTTAAAATGTTTCATAGGATCATTTAAAATCAAAATCTGACAATTAGTTGTTGCTAACTTGAATTCAAGATTAGTAAAGAATCTGTAAGTAATCACACTCTCTAATCACACTCTTTCCTTAAGTATTGTGGGTGACTTTTCTATTAAAATGAAACAGTGTAGTACAAAAACATGATATATTTTAAAGTGTCATTATTTTATTTTAAAATGCAAATTATCTTATTCTGGGCAACAATAACAATAAAAAAATTGTCTCTCAGTTACAATAAAACCACATTTACTGGAGTCGATCGTACCAATGTCTGGTCAAAACCTGTATACTTTCCCAATCCATCCTATGATGTTTCCTGGTCCCCCGCTGCCGCAGACAGTTCAGCTGGTGTTGCTCACCAAGGCCAATGTCAAAGAGAATTTGGTATTTTGTGTTTACTTATTATTCAACCAGTGTTGTGTTCCTGTGTTTGGGAAAAGGCTTAGCTTGACTGAGCAAGAGTGTACCTAGGGCATGAGTTCTTCTGCTTTACCATTATGTTGAAAAAGAAAAAAAGGAAGAAAGGAAAATAAAAAGAATTTCAAACACCTTTTTTATTATGGAAAAAAGTTTCTGGTATGTACTGGTCTTCGTGAAAATAATAGAAATTCCTTCTTAAAATCAGTTAGAAAAAAAAGCTATGCCTTCAGTAAGGAGACCTCAAAATAAGATTGCATGTTAATAAACATAGATAACTCAGAAACCAAGGGAAAAAAATAATAGAGTGGGTCAAATTATAACATTATTTAACATTTAAGATACATTTAATACACCTATTTTTTATCACAACAGTCTTAACATTACCTATCAGACTAACAACTCCAGATTAAATCTATTAAACACATTCTAACTATTAAAGCTATAAAATTCCCTACATTGGGTAACAAGCAAAAATGAAAAAAGATGACGTAAAATTGTAAAGTATACTAAGGTTAGTTAAGTTTCACATATCCCCCCAAAAAATACTGGGAAAGAACCATTGCTCAGTCAAGATACTACCTTTTCCTCAACACCATTTTTTTTTAATTCAGAAGGGGATATTGTCTATATTTAGATCAGTAATAATAAAGAAAAACATGTACCTTTCTGTTGGGATAACCACTTTGACTATGGCTTGCGACAGAGTCTGTATATGAAGTCACATCAGATAATAAACATAGAATATGTGAGTATTGTTAACAAGTAACAAGCAAAAATATACATATGCATTGAAAATACTACACATCTAATCACAAGTTTTGCAGGCAATCACTGCATTTGAAGTAATTAAACACTAAGCAATTACATAAATGCAAATGGATGTGTTCAGTGAACAATAATGTTCACTAAATGCAAAGAATCAGAACATTCCTGCCAGAATGCACATCAATGCACTGAAATAGGTACTACACTGAGAATTATCAGATAAAGATTTTAATTTGTGAAATTAATTAACTGTTTGCCTCTGACCATACATTTTCTACTTTGTTCCCAAGCCTTTAAAACCAGCCCTGTCATTTTAAGTGTAAATATTTCATAATAGAACCAACAAATTCTTTTAACTGGAAATTAAGTTGGTTTTATGTTAATAAAAAGAAAATACTCACCCTTTGCTTTACTAGAGTAGTTAACTGTTTTTTAAAAACCATACATGCTCTCAAATATTACAAAAACCTCAGATCCTGAGAACTAAGCTAGCTGCCATCCAAACAGTTTTATTTAGGAGATCTTTCTAAATTGAAAAGTCACTTAACCAAATACAAAGTATCACTTTCTCACATCAAAGTATTTGTAGATACTGCACTTAAGCAAACCTGGGTACAACAGTGGACAAAGGGGGAAAAAAAAACTTAATAAGTGATCAGAAAGGAATGGTAGCCACAAGCAAAAATATGACCTAGTATTTCAATATAGGATTTCCATGGGCTAAGGCAGGGAACACATCTACTTAATTCTTTAAGAGTTGCCAAACAGAACTACACACACATTTTCTATAAAATTGTTGAAAAGAAATACTACCACAGATTTAGTATTTATAAATTAGATGCGGCCCTATGTACATTTTTTTAATTACCTTCTCAAAATCCTCCTTGTTTTTAGGTGGCGGTAACATGGGAGCATTGGGGTTTTTTAACCGCTCTCTAGGCTGCGCATTAAAAGGCAGTCCCGACGGAGGTGGGGGAAGTGTATGTTCCATCATTGAAGGCGGAATGTATATTGGATGTGGAGGAATAGGCACAGCTTTACCCCAACCTAACTTCATTTCAAAAGACATAATCATCTTTCCTATGAGAAAAAAAAAAGAAAGGTCACTTTGGTAACTCTCAAGAAATAAATAAATGATTTCTGGGATTTGAATCAATTTTCATTTTAAACATTTCTATTTTCCCTAGTTTTTATAATGCTTTTTTCAGAACCACCTGAACTCCATCAATGGATAATAAAAACTTTTATACCATTTAAGTTTTTTAAAGCTCTTTCAGCATCTCTTCTATTCATAAAGGCCACAAAGCCACAATTTCTCTCTCTTGCTCTTTCTTCATCAGTTCTCGGCCACATAATTTTCACACTGGCTAATGGTCCAAATCTTCCAAATTCTTGGCACAGCATTTCTTCATTCATCTATTAAAAGACATGAGTTTTTTGGTATGTAAAAAAGATAGGAAAAAGAATTCTATGCAACAGAAAGCAAAGTACTTTTTGCAAAATATAAATACATTAATGCTACAACTTCCATTTAAGTACTATGACTTCTAACACAGGTTAAAATCTTATCCTCAGGGGGAATTCACCAATCTTTTCACACCAGCAACATTCTGTTTTACATAAACAAGTGGCCAGGATGAAGAGGGTGGGTGGCTAGAGAATCATAAGCATACTTTTAACCTCCTTCTTCTTCCTTCTGAGATCCTACATCTAAAATAAGCTGTTATATGGTTTGTTCAGGCATTTAGCAATATTTTTCAGGCATCAGTGATTATCACATTTAGGGAAAGGAGGAAATATTTGTTGACAATTAAAGAAAAAAAGGATCTGATAACCTTTCCTTTTTCTAGCACCCAGAATAGAGAAAATAGAGAATAATCAAGAAGAGAGAAAAAAAAGTAGTAAATATGCAATGAAGTCACAAATATACATAATTGTTTTAAAAAGTGTATTACAGATAACCACTACCTTCCCTATAACACAAATTAAGACTGAAACAGGGAGAAGAATTAAAATATAAAAGACAAAAATCAAAGCACTGGTTTGCTCTTATGAAGAGGGAAAAAAAAAAAGGAGATCCATAAGGAAGCAAGCTATGCATTGGAAAGGGGTAATCTCAAAAGCCAATTGCCTAGCGCTGGTCATGTCCTGATTTGAAAAATCATAAAATCAGCACCTAATAATACATTCCAAATTCAGAGTATAGTTCAGACAGAAAGCGGAGACAGGATCTTAAAAATTCTAGTAAGATTCTAACCTTACCAGTAAGGCTCAACTTCACAATTTTAGAGACTACCTAGTTCCATCCAGTTTACTTACATCAGATCTTTGACTTTTTATTTTTATTGAGAAAGCAGTTTTCTTTCAAAAGTATAAAGCATTATGAGCCAAATTTCATCTTACTTTATTTACAATACCTGTGGGTTTATGTTTCCAAGGTATAAATTAGTAGTACTTGGATCTCCAACATCATGTGAGCCAGGTGCATAATCATCAAGAACTAAGACAAGAAAAAAAATTATAACCTGCAAAATTTTATAGTTTCTATTAATTAAAAAGAGCAAAAAACTGTATTACCACCAGATGATCTATTTCTTCTTGAAGGCGCATCCACTTTAAAAGGGAGAAAAGAAAACAATTTTTAGTCTTTAGAATAGTTAATCACAAACAAAAACATTAAAATAAATGTCACTTACTAGAACGACGCTGACCATCAGAATCTGACTGAGGCGGCTCAAATCGACTTAACCTGCCTTTTGTTTTATGTCTCTCATCACGCTCTTCTTGAATTCTGTTGAAAATATTTACAATCACTAATAATAAGCCAAAATTTGTTACTAATAAAACTTATCCAGGTACTATCTTCAAATAACTTAAAATATTTATGAGTAACTGAATACCAATACTGATAACCAAGATTAGAGTCTTTCAGCTGTAATAGAGTCATGAGCAAATTTCTGATATACTATACAAGCAATGGAATACAAAGCCCACTTTTAATGTGAGGAGGAAATTCAGCATTAAAACCACTGACTTCACTGGCTAAGTTCCACTACTACTCACCCCTACCTCAGTGACTATACTGTTTCCACTGCAAACAAGACTCCAAACTGAACTGCACCCATATAATGCAAGCAACCTAGATGCTAGATGAAATGCTACTTCATCTTCCAACATACCCCACAAAATACTGTAATATCTAAAACAACCTGGTAAACCAGTTAGTAATAACTTATTGGTACACGACATTCTGCACACCTACATCTGGAACTATCATCTCAGTACCCTTTAGGATAGCCACTCTCAGCACTATAAAACTTACTGTTTCAATTCTTCTTTGAAGAGTTCCAAATTGCTTTTTTTCTTTTCTTTCTCCCCTTTCTTAAGAGGCTGTAAAGGATATGACAAGTTATACTTCAAACAAAACAAGGTTAAACAGAACTAATGGTTCAATAATCAGATCATATTAAGTAATTTTTATTTTAGTGCCTATTGTGTTATTATTTAAATTAAAAAGAATGTTTGTTATAATGAACTTCCCTTCCTGTTCTCTCAAACTAGGAGTTTAACAATTAAATTATTACATCAATTAAATAAAATGACAAGAGGTAGTCTTAAAGGAGCCACTAACTTTATCCTCCAAAAGCCTGTGATACTTAAGCCTGAATATTGTTGGGAGCCAAATTAATGGACATAAAGTCACTGAATTGCCATGTACACTAACTGCCATGAACAACTACCAAAGATAAGCACTATTCAAAACAATCACTTTAGGAAGATACGAATTACTGAAACAGTACCACCTTTAGAATTCCTGTTTTAAAACTGCTTCCAAAACTGCTATTGGACTCCCTCCTTAAAAGCACCAAAATAATTCAATGGGGAAGAGAACAGTCTTTTAAACAAATGGTGCTAGGACAACTGAACATCCATACATAGAAGAAAAAGTGAAGTTGGAACTTCCACTTCATATCATACACAAAACTTAACTCAAATGGCTCATAGACCTACTAAATATTAAGAACTAAAAATATAAAAGAGAAAAACAGGAATAAATCTTCATGACTACGAATTAGGCATAGTTTCTTAGATATGACATCAAAAACACAAGCAACAAAAGGAGAAAACGATAAACCGAACTTCATTGAAATTACAACCTTTTTGTGCTTCAAAGGACACAATCAAGTACAAAGACACTCCACAGAATGGGAGAAAACATTTACAAATCATATAGCTGATAAGTGACTTGACTCCAGAAGGTGTCACACAAGTCAATAAAAGAAAAAAAAAACAGTTAAAAAATGGGCCAAGGATCTGAAGAGACATTTCTCCATGGAAAACTATAAATGGATCATAAACACATAAAAATATGCTCAAAATCATTAGGAAAGATAAAACCACAATTAGGTACTACTTCATACCCACTGAGATAACTATAATTAACTTTAAAAACAGATAATTTTTAACAAGTATTGATGAAGATGTAGAAAAACTACTACTCGTACACTGCTTGATGGGCCTGTAAACTGGTACAGATACTCTGGGAAATAGTTTGGTAGTTTCTCAAAAGCTAAATCAATAGTTAATATATTATGACCCAACAACTCCACTCTTAGGTATATTTAAGAGTCCACACAAAAGCCTAGGCAAGAATGTTTACAGAAGCGAGAGATTCAAGATGCATGAGAGGTGAGACAGAGAATTCCTCCCAAAACCACAAATAGTACAAAAATATAGTTAATTAATACAACTAACCCTAAAACAGCAACAGGAAAGAAGGCTAAACCAGAATGCATACAGACCTGGCAAACAGAGCAGACCTCACAAAACAGGGTAACGTACCAAAGCCTTGATCCGGAGGGACCCAAGCCCTTCCCCCACCACAGCTCACAGGTGGGAGGAAGAGAAATGGAGCAGGGATGGGGTGGAAGCCTGGGACTGCTGAACACCCAGCCCTGGAGGTCCGCTTTGTGAGAGGAAACCTACATTGTTTTTGCTCTGGAGGATGGGAAGCTGGGACAGGCAGAGTGCTTGAGAGACTGAGATTCCGGCCTTTTGTGGACAACGGGATCCACAGATGGCCACTCTGGGACAAGAGAAAAGCAGGCAGTATGAGAGAGAGGCTTCCTAGCAGCGAGAGGGCTGCTGAAGGGGTGGAGTTTGCACAGAGCTTGCTGCACAGGAGAGGGGAGAGCTGGACATGGTTGTCTGGGCACGCTCTGCCCAGCGTTTTGGGAAATTTGAGGACCTTCAGGCACTCCATCCCCCTGGCTGCCTATTCAGCCCCAAGGCCCCCCACTGTGACACGCAGCCTGCTGCACCTTCCTCCTGGCCTGACAGCACCAGCTCTCAAACCGCAGTCACTGCGCTGGCATGAGGCCAGTCAGAGAGAAGCCCCACCTACAAAAGCTAGATGCAAAGCGCAGAGAGTTACACCTGTACACTTGGCCCACTGGCTGTGATACTGGAGACGGGCACTGCAGACGGGAATCAGGAAACAGATCTTTCCTCCCCCCAGGCATCAGCTCTGCTCCCCTATGACCCCCAACCTCACTCTAGAGGCTGAGCAGCTCCACAGACTGGAGCCTCTGGGCACTAGAGGGCAACACATAGAAATAAGAAACGTCAAAAGAACCTGGTTCAGACCAAAATCTCAAACCCCAGAAAAAGAGCCAAATAAAGCTGAACTCACCAATCTGCCTGAAAGAGAGTTCAAAATAAAAATCATAAACATGCTCGTGGAGGTACAAAAAAATATTCAAGAACTCAGGAATGAATGTAAGATGGAGATTCAATCATTAGGAAATTCCGTATCTGAAATGAAACATACAGTGGAGGGATTTAAAAGCAGATTAGATGTAGTAGAAGAGACGGTAATTGGAATTGAAATTAGAAAAGAGGAATACAAAGAAGCTGAGGCACAGAGAGAAAAGAGAATCTCTAAGAATGGAAGAATATTGAGAGAACTGTGTGATCAATCTAAAAGGAACAATATTTGTATTATAGGGGTACCACAAGAAGAGAGAAAAAAAGGGATAGAAAGTGTCCTTGAGGAGGTAATTGCTGAAAACTTCCCTAATCTGGGAAGAAGACAGTCTCTCAAACCATGGAGGTGCACAGATCTCCCAACACAAGGGACCCAAGGAAGACAACATCAAGACATATAATAATTAAAATGGCAAAGATCAAGGATAAAGACAGACTGTTAAAAGCAGCTAGAGAGAGAAAAAAGATCACATACAAAGGAAAACCCATCAGGCTATCATCAGACTTCTCAACAGAAACCTTACAGGCCAGAAAGGAGTGGCATGATGTATTTAATGCAATGAAGCAGAAGGGCCTTGAACCAAGAATACTCTACCTGGCAAGGTTATCATTTAAATTTGAAGCAGGAATTAAATAATTTTCAGATAAGCAAAATCTGAGAGAATTTACCTCCCAAAAACCACCTCTACAGTGCATTTTGGAGGGACTGCTATAGATGGAAGTATTTGTAAGGCTAAATAGATGTCACCAGGGTAAATAAAACCACAACAAAGTAGAACAATTCATTTCTAAGCAAATGCAATATCAAATCAACTACTCCCAAAGTCAATAAGAGGATAGATAAAGAATACAGAAAATGATACCTAACATATAAAGAATGGAGGAGGAAGAAAAAAATAATAACCTTTAGGTTGTATTTTAATAGCATACAAACTGAGTTAAATTAGACTGTTAGATAGTAAGGGAATTACCCCTGAAACTTTGGTAACGACGAATCTAAAGCCTCCAATGGCAGTAAGTACATACCTATCAATAATCACCCCAAACAGAAATGGTCTGAATATACCAATCAAAAGATACAGTCACTGAATGGATAAAAAAACAGGACCCATCTATACGCTGCCTACAAGAAACTCACTTCAAACCCAAAGACATACACAGACTGAAAGTAAAAGGATGGAAAAACTTATTTCATACAACTAACAGGGAAAAAAAGCAGGAGTTGTAGTACTTGTATCAGACAAAATAGACTTCTAAACAAAGAAAGTAACAAGAGACAAAGAAGGACATTACATAATGATAAAAGGGTCAGTCCAACAAGAGGATATAACTATTATAAATATCTATGTACCCAATACAGGATCACCTACATATGTGAAACAAATACTAACAGAATTAAAAGGGGAAATAGAATGCAATGCATTCATTTTAAGAGACTTCAAAACACCACTCACTCCAAAGAACAGATTAACCAGACAGAAAATAAGTAAAGAGACAGAGGCACTGAACTACATATTAGAACAGACGGACCTATCGGACATCTACAGAACACTCCATCCAAACGCAAAAGGATATACATTCTTCTCAAGTACACATGAAACACTTTCAAGAATAGATCATATGCTAGGCCACAAAAACAGCCTCAGTAAATTCAAAAAGACTGAAATTGTACCAACCAGTTTCTGAGATCACAAAGGTATGAAACTAGAAATAAATTACACAAAGAAAACAAAAAAACCCACAAACACATGGAGGCTTAATGACATGCTCCTATATAATCAATGGATCAATAACCAAATAAAAACAGAGATCAAGCAATATATGGACAACAATAATTCAATACCACAAAATCTGTGGGACGCAGCAAAGGCCGAGCTAAGAGGGAAATATATTGCAATACACGCCTACCTCAGGAAAGAAGACCAATCCCACATGAACAGTTTCAACTCACAATTAACGAAACTAGAAAAGGAAGAACAAATGGGGCCCAAAGTCAGTAGAAGGAGGGACACAATAAAGATTAAAGCAGAAATAAATAAAATTGAGAAGAATACAATAGAAAGAATCAATGAAAGCAGGAGCTGGGTCTTCAAGAAAATAAACAAAATAGATAAACCCCTAGCCAGATTTATCAAGAAAAAAAGAGTTTACACACATAAACAGAAACAGAAACGAGAAAGGAAAAATCACTATGGACAGCACAGAAATACAAAGAATTATTAGAGAACACTATGAAAAATTATATGGTAACAAACTGGATAATCTAGAAGAAATGGAAAACTTTCTAGAAAAATATAACCTTCCAAGGCTGACTCAGAAAGAAACAGAAAATATGAATAGACCAAAGAAATTGAATTGGTAATCAAAAAACTACCTAAGAATAAAACCCTTGCACGAGATGGCTTTCACTGCTGAATTTTATCAAACATTTAGTCAAGACCTAATACCCATCCTCCTCAAAGTTTTCCAAAATGGAGAAGAGGAGGGAATACTCCCAAACTCATTCTATGAGGCCAGCATCACTCTAATACAAAAACCAGGCAAAGACACCACAAAAAAAGAAAATTACAGACCAGTATCTCTGATGAACATAGATGCAAACACACTCAACAAAATATTAGCAAACTGAATTAAAAAATACATCAAAAAGATCATCCATTATGATCAAGTGGAATTCATGCCAGGGATGAAAGGAGGGAACAACATTCGAAAATCCATGAACATCATCCACCACATCAACAAAAGAAGGACAAAAACCACATGACCATCTCCATAGATGGTGAAAAAGCATTCAACAAAATTCAACATCCAATTCATGATTAAAAACTCTCAACAAAATGGGTATATAGGGCACGTACCTCAACATAATAAAGGCCATATATGACAAACCCACAACCAAAATTATACTTAACAGCGAAAAGCTGAAAGCTTTTCTCCTTTAAGATTGGGAACAAAACAAGGATGCCTACACTTCCCACTTTGATTCAACATAGTTCTGGAGGTCGTAGCCACAGCAATCAGACAACACAAAGAAATAAAAGGTATCCAGATTGGCAAGGAAGAAGTCGAACTGTCCCTGTTTGCAGATGACATGATAGTGTACATAAAAAACCCTAAAAAATCCACTCCAAAAATACTAGATCTAATATCTGAATTCAGCAAAGTTGCGGATTCAAAATCAATACAGAGAAATCTGTGGAATTCCTATATACTAACAATGAACTAGCAGAAAGAGAAATCAGGAAAACAACTGAATTCACAATTGCATCAAAAAGAATAAAATACCTAAGAATAAACCTAACCAAGGAGGTGAAAGACCTATACTCTGAAAACTACAAGACACTCATGAGAGAAATTAAAGAAGAAACCAATAAATGGAAACACATCCTGTGCTCATGGATAGGTAGAATTAATATTGTCAAAATGGCCATCCTGCCTAAAGCAGTCTACAGGCTCAATGCAATCCCTATCAAAATACCAACAGTATTCTTCAATGAACTAGATCAAATAGTTCTAAAATTCATATGGAACCACAAAAGACCCCGAATAGCCAAAGCAGTCCTGAGAAGGAAGAATAAAGCAGGTGGAATTACACTCCCTGATTTCAAGCTCTACTACAAAGCCACAGTAATCAAGACAATTTGGTGCTGGCACAAGAACAGACCCAAAGACCAGTGGAACAGAACAGAGAGCCCAGATATAAACCCAAGAACACATGGTCAATTAATATATGAAAAAGGAACCATGGATATACAATGGGGAAATGACAGCCTCTTCAACAGCTGGTGCTGGCAAAACTGGATGGCCACAAGTAAGAGAATGAAACCGGATTATTGTCTAACCCCATACACAAAAGTAAATTCAAAATGGATCAAAGACCTGAATGTAAGTAATGAAACCATAAAACTCTTAGAAAAAAACATAGGCAAAAATCTCCTGGACATAAACATTAGCAACTTCTTCATGAACATATCTCCCCGGGCAAAGGAAACAAAAGCAAAAATGAACAAGTATAACTATATCAAACAAAAAAGCTTCTGTACAGCAAAGGACACCATCAGCAGAACAGAAAGACATCCTACTGTATGGTAGAATATATTCATAAATGACATATCCGATAAACGGTTGACATCCAAAATATATAAAGAGCTCACGCACCTCAACAAACAAAAAGCAAATAATCCAATTAAAAAATGGGCAGACGATCTAAATAGCCACTTCTCCAAAGAAGAAATTCAGATGGCCAACAGGCACATGAAAAGATGCTCCACATGGCTAATCATCAGAGAAATGCAAATTAAAACCACAATGAGATATCACCTCACACCAGTAAGGATTGCCACCATCCAAAAGACAAACAACAACAAATGGTGGTGAGGATGTGGACAAAGGAGAACCCTCCTACACTGCTGGTGGGAATGTAAATTAGTTCAACCACTGTGGAAAGCAGTATGGAGGTTCCTCAAGGAACTCAACATAGAAATACCATTTGACCCAGGAATTCTACTCCTAGGAATTTACCCTAAGAATGCAGAAACCCAGTTTGAAAAAGACATATGTACCCCTATGTTTATCGCAGCACTATATACAACAGCTAAGAAATGGAAGCAACCTAAGTGTTCATCAGTAGATGAATGGATAAAGATGTGGTACATATACACAATGGAATATTATTCAGCCATAAGCAGAAAACAAAATTCTACCATTTGCAACAACATGGATTGAGCCAGAGGGTATGTCATTGAAATAAGCCAGGAGGATAAAGACAAGTAACAAATGATTTCACTCATCTGTGGAGTATAAGAATAAAGAAAAAACTGAAGGAACAAAACAGCAGCAGACTCATAGAACCCAAGAATGGACTAAGAGTTACCAAAGGGAAAGGGACTAGGACGATAAGTGGGAGGGGAGGGAGAAGGGGGAAAAGGAGGCATTATGATTAGCACACATAATGTAGCACGGGGGGACACGGGAAGGCAGTATAGCACAGAGAAGACAAGTAGTGACTCTATAGCATCTTACTACGCCAATGGACAGTGACTGTAATGGGATATGTGGTGGGGACTTGATAATAGGGGGAGTCTAGTAACCATAATGTTGCTCAGTAATTGTACATTAACGATACCAAAAGAAAAAAAAGAAAAAAAGAATGTTTACAGCAGCATTACTTGTGTAACAGCCAAAAGGTGGAAACAACCCAAATGTCCATCAAGACACAAATGGATAAACAGTAAAGTGGTATACCGAGAAAATGAATTATTATTCAACCATAAAAACGAATGTGGTACTGGTATGTGCCACAGCACAGATGAACTCTGAAACAGTAAAAAGCAAGATACAAAGGACACATGTATGATTTCATATGCACACAACATCCAGAGCAGGCAAATCCAAAGAAATAGAAAGTAGATAAGAGGTTGTCACGGGTTGGTGGATGACCAATAACAGGTATAAGTTTCTTTCAAGGTAATAAAAATGTTCTGAAATTAGAGATTAGTGATTGTTGCATAATTGTAATAGACACTCCCCCACCCCCACCCCCCAAAAACACCACTTAATTATAACCTTTCAAAGGGTGAATATTACAGTGTATCTCAATCAAACTTTTTAAATTGCTTTCTGAGCTATTTTTAAAGTCACACAAGAAATGTCAGTTTCATTCAATACAGTCATGTTTCTCCACCAAATCTGGCTCCAAATGACATGAACCACATTTACCACCTCCCATTTAAACCCCAACATTCCAAAAATAAAAATTTTCTAACATAGAGAGTATTTAAAAGTTTCACTAATTCTGAAGGGCAACTCCAAATAAATTCAAAAAATGTTGTAGTTCCCAGACACTTTGCTGAGTACATACAGTCTTTCAAGGTAACAAGACTATAGTTGCTGATACGATTTAAATACCTCAGTGTGGAATTGTTTAAAAGAGAATTCATTAGTTTACATTTACATCTAAAATAGTCAACTTTTTACTTACAATGTTATGAGTATAGCAACAAGTGTATGTATGTTCACTGCTCAAAGAACACAAAAGAAGTATCATCTACAAGTCTCACCTAATTTATTATCTCTCATTTAAGATTAAGCATCAAAACTCAACATCTACTCTTAAAATTACTTTACTTATTCCTGATTAACTACTCTAAGTATCATTGGCAGCATCACCTCTGAACATAAATGGTCACTGATTTAAGTATGACTTACTGGTTTTTTGGTTTCTATCACAAGAAGAGATGGTGGTCTTTCATTGGATGACTGATTTGGAGGATTTTTTTGATCCGCAAATCTTGAAGATGGCTTATAGATTTTACCTCTTTTTTCATCTGTTTCGTGTTCTTCTGAAATTTAAAATACTCAATTTTAAAACTAATTTTACATTACTTGGGTTTTCTTTACTCATTATTTTTACTTAAAAACAAATAAAAATTAGTAAAATGGTTTTGGTACTAAGATTTATCACTACTAACAAAATATGGGGTTAAATTCAAAGTATTACTGCCCTTTCAAAAACATGAATTTAATCATTTATAGAACTATGCAACATATTAAAATCTTTACAAAATGCTCTGCTGTCTTAAAAACTTGAATTAAATATTTTTCAAACTTATCTGCCTCTAATTTCTCATTAATTCACATGGCCATTTATTTTGCTAATTGATATCACCACTAGAGGGTGCTGATAGGAAAAAAAACATGAAATTCAACAGTAACCAAATTTCTTTGATAATTATCTGCAGTCACTTAACCAAGACTTGTTCAAGGACTATAATATTCACACTTACCCTTAGCTGCATTAACAACACCTCCACGCACAAATGTTTTCACTTTATTACCATCACTTCCTTCAAAAGCAGCAAGAAATTCCTCATAAATCTCAGCAGCTGCCTTTTCATCCTCCTAAATACACATGAAAATTAGTTAATATCACTTAATATAAAAATTGTTGTACATAGGGTGAAACTCATCAAGGAATAATATAAATGAAACATCTCCCTTCACTGAGGAAAACAGGTTAAGCAGCTTGAATAGGTAGTAATATCTAATCCTAACTAGGAACTCTGCTCTACTGGCAATTTGTGGAACCAGAAAAGGACCCATTAAGTAAATTTGTTTAGGGTCAAAAATTCAAGGGTTAAGCTGTATGACAACTGGATTAAAAAATACATTTTTCTATTTTATGATATTTCCAAGGCATAATGATTTAATTCAGTAAATATAAAGACTTCTCTTAGTGAAACCTTCATAAGAGTGTATATAATACCTTAATAAAAAATTAGGAAAAAAAAAAAGATCTCCCTTACAAATCACCAAAGACATGAGTATTGGATGTTGAAGGAGCATTGTCTCCAGACAGATGGCTTTACAGGATAAAAGCTCAGAAGAACCTTGATAATTTCAATTATAATTCTAAATGTCTCCAAAACACTTATGAATAGAAATGCCAATGGAACAGAAAAAAATCAATTTGCATGTGAAAATTTAGTGTTCAATAAAAGGAGCATCTCAAACACTGAACAGGTAGACTTTTCAATGAGTGATGTTGAGAAAACTTGGTAGCTATTTGGAAAAAAAGATAAAAGTGAACCAATTCTTTACATCATATACCAGGAAAAATTATAAATGATTCATTTAATTAAAAAAAAAATGAAACCATGTAAGGATTAGAGAAAACATGAAGAGCTTCTTTTATAAGCTATAAGTGGGAAAAACTTGACTGAAAAACCAGAAATCAAAAACTGATAAATCTGATTACATAACAATAAATAGTTTCTGCATGGGAAAAAACACCAGAAGCATTCCAGAGACAATTGGAGAACTGGTAGAAAACACTGCACCTTGTGTCACAAAGTATTAATATACTTAATATATAAAGTTTCTAAAAATAAGAGATAACCTACTAATTTATACAAAGGTTGGTTTCAATATGAGCAGACAGCTCACAGAAACAAACACAAGAAAAGCTGCTCAATCTTGTAAGTAAGTGAAATGTCAATTTACACTGAGATACCATTTTCCCCTAGCAGACTGGTGAAATTTGGGCAACATTCTCTGTTGGCAAGGCTATTGGGAAAACAAGTTTTCACACAGTGCTGAGAGGGATGCAAAATGGCTCTGCCCTTAAGAGAGAGCAATTTGTATCTGGCAGAGCTACATTTACGCATTTACCATTCAACCCAGTAATCTCACTTATAGGACTATACCTCAAAGGTACACTAAAAAAACTATATGCAAAATACTATCCATAACAGCATTATTTGTAATGGGCAGAAGACCAAATCACAAATGCCCTCAATAGGATTTTAGTAAATAAATTATTGTGTATCTATGCAGGACTGAAAAAAAATTTTTGAAGAAAAACAAGGTGTGTATCAATATATTAGCAGTAATCTCTGAGATATAACCTTAAGTGAAAAAAAGGCAAGGTAAAGAGAAAGTGTACTATGTAGCATGTTATTGTTTATCTACCATAACGGAATGGGTACAATACATATTTGCACATATCTACATACACAAAAGAACAGACCAGAAAATAACCAAAGTTGCTACACAGAAGAGACAAAATGGTGGAAGAGACAGAGATAAAAACTGAACTCCTCTGAAGATACTTGTGTTATAGACTTGATTGTGGGGGTGAGAGCTGAGAATACCCTGGAGGTCAAAACCTTTGAAAAACATTTTTCTTCTACCCATACACTTAACGGCCCTCTTAGACACATTAATTTTCAAAGATTACTCAAAATACATTTTAAACATTACCTTTTTCTTTAATTCTTCTTGCTCTTTCTTACTTAAAGTTCGCTTAGCTGTACTCATTTTTCCAATACTGAATGCTTTAAGTTTGTTTTCTAGAAAAGGCTATGAAAAGAAAGAAAAGCACACCTTAACATACATATTCTTATGCTGTCTACAACTCAACTGATACACTCAACTAGTAAACAAGTCTTCACAACAATGATACATCTTTTTAATTTCACTGTAAAGAAAAGCTGAGGCTACATTAAGCATCGGGTGGCTTACCCTGGGCTTGATTCTGAAATACTCCTTAAAGAATGTCACCATTTGCTAGCTCAAGGACAATAACATAACAAAAGCCATTTTTTTTTTTTTACAAAGGGTAAAAATAAAAAGATGTGAAGGCTTAGAACTCTTTCAACCTACTTTTTGGCAGCAAGAATAAAAGCCCTTGAAGAGGGAAAGTACAGATGGTTCTGAGCAAAAGCAGTTATAGAAAACATTCAAGCCAGAAGAAGGAAACATCCATTTCCACGGTTCAATAGCAGGGATTTAAACAGCATCTAGATCTCCCATTCCAGGTACCACAAATCTCATCACTTTCTATTTACCTCTTTCTTCATAAACAATGCTGATGTCTACGAAAATAATAATCATATTTTCTTTGCTGGGAATATATCAAGTACAGTATTTTAGGTTTCAGCAGAAGTAAAATACAGAAGTCAATTTTATATATGAGAATATAGTATTTTAAAGAAGTTTTCATTTATGTATCTTAGAAGCAATTTCTGGGTGAAATACAGCTTGAATAAATCATCTGTAGACCTGTAGTTGTTGCATTTGAATGTTAGATTTTGATTCATAAACTTAAAAGAGTAATGTTTATTAAATACATCCTCGAATATTACTCTGCAATTGAAATCTGAAGGTTTCTCTCTTGTCTACCAAAAAAAGAAGTTAACCAATTACAAAATTAGACTTTATCAACCCCCTGGTTATTTGCCCTTGAGAGATGCAGAATGGAAAAGTAATATTGATGCAAACTCTTTTAAAGTTACATTAAATTTCCTTTGAAAAAGTAAAGCAGTTTATAACCCAGAAGTCAACACTGGATTTCAGGAATGCAGTCCAAGTAAATTTTTTTCCCCCAAAGAAGAAAGAAAATTATATTTTGTATCACTCAGCATCTTTGGTTTAAACTTCAAAAATTTAAGTAAATGGTAAAATTACATATAAGTTCAATGAAAAACATAATTTCACAAAACTTTTCTGCTCAAATTTTATTTATACCCTAAGAGGTAAACTTAGACACATGAGAGAAATGATTAAGAAAATTATGAAATGCTAACTCAAAGAAATACAATCACCCATTAAAAAGTTTATAGAATTTTTTGCCAAAAATAGAAAAATTAGAACTGAAAACAGTATTTTTGTGTTCCTATAAAATGGATCTCAGCAAAGTAAAAATGTACTTATGCTTGAAAATATTAAACATAAAAAATAGTGTTATCAATGTTAATACTGGCTGGTGATAACTGTTACATTTTCCAAATTTAATCACAAGAAAACATTATTTGAGATAAAAGACTAAAAGACATAAGAACACTTTGCAGACACACGCAGTAAAGCAGTTCCTTCGCTGGGTTCTCACATTGCCCGGGGCACTGCACTAACCAGAATGAACAGCACCTGCTCATTTGCCTCCGAGGTCAAGACTGAGTGCTGAGAGCAAGAACTGTATTTTACTCATCTGTGTATTTCCAGTGACTAGCATTTGGTACTCAGTTCAGTAAAAACTTGGCATAAGTGAGGAATGATAAATCTGACCATTAACTATTTTACATTCAAAACACTGCTTGTTTTTGTAAAATTAAAATTTTGTACTGAAGTGTATCTTACATATGAGCTAAAAAACATTTTCTTGATGCATTTGAGTTTATCATTAACCTAAATATAATTTTTTAATGTTATTTTCAACTAGTACAAGATGAAACAACAAACACAAAACCAAGATATTCAACCACCAAATTCAATGAAGGACAGACTAAAATCATTAACTACCCTCCTTTCTTATCTTTATCAGTACTTACTCTTGAGAGATTCTGATGAGGAGAATCACAAAGGCTTTCCCGGGTACTCTCATTCCTATAATTATGTTTTCTTGGGCTCTTAGGTCGTGTCCGACTTGGTATATCACTATCTGAGGGTCCAGATGCATCCATCTTCAGGAGAAGTAAAACAAGTTTTTAAAAATCACATATGTTGTACTGAATAACCCAAATGTCCAAATACTGACAAATTCCACTCTACACTATCATAACTCTCATCCCTTAATATCAACACTGATTTCATCAGAAAAGTCCTTAAGTACAGAGAAACATTACAAAAATTCTAACTTGTACTTGAATTCAGCTCAATTTTTATGTGGGTAACAAATAGTTTTCCTTGATGTAACAAGTTCATTTCCTTCATTTTCAAGAAAATATCTGCCAAACACCCAAGTCTGATTAAATATACTTGTCTGCAGTTGTTCCAAGTAAAAATGATATTCCATGAAAAAAAGACCAGTTTCATTTCTCAATTTAAATAATCCCACAAGTCCTTTTCCTCAAGACAAACATTACACTTAGGTAAGCACTAAGTAACTTATATTTCCCATTTCATGCTGTAGAATAATAAAAAGACCTATCCACAGGACAAGATTTAATACAAATAATTTTTATTGCTTCATCAGGAACATTCCTAAGGGAAACTAGCATATTTTCACTGTGTCTAATACGGAAGAATACAAGGACCAGAGCACTTTGGTCTTGATTCATGCTAAGGTGCTAACAGTTTACCTATCAATTGTTTCTGCACCATTAGTACAAATGTCAACACAGTGAAAAAGGCAAATGATGTTCTGGTATTACTACAAAGTAGTTCTGAATTCACAGACCCCTGAAAGATTCTAGAAATCAAGGGTCTGAGGATCACACTATGAGCACTGCTATAATAACATATGTAAAGCAATACCATTCACAATGTCAAAAAGCTTTAAACAGAAGATACATGCCCATCAAAGAGAAACAGCTCAATAAATAAATGAACCTCCCCCCTATGGAACATTATGATGCCATTACAAAGACTAGACTAGAGCTATGTCTGTTGATTTGCAGGGATTTCCAATGGGTGTAGTGTGCAGTGAGAAATCAGTCAATGCACAAACTATGTATGTATATAACTTTATAAGCACAATAAAAAAATAAGGACTACACATACTAGGTTTCTAACATGGTCTGAAGGAACCAATTTATACAAAGAGAACAAAAAAAAAAGGGAAGGCATCTGGCAAAAAAGATGAAAGAAAATAAGCACATACAATATAATTATATTATTTTATCAAGCAAAATCGTAAGTCTAGGGATATATACAAAGAGAATTTACATTTTAAGGAAAAAAGACAAAGACTGCCTTTTTACTCACATGTGCATCTGACGATCCAGATGAATGAACATCTGATGATCTGGTCTGCAAGTATTAAAAATAAAACTCAATATAAAAGATCAGAAAATGTACTACTCTAACAAGTGTTTCTCCTGTTACATAGGCTTAATCTTTCCAAACTTGTAGCAGTTTCTTTTTAGCTAATAAAACCAAACACAGGCAATCTCTGACTTACAAAAACGTTGTGATCCAAAACAAATGCAAATCTATTCTCAAAAAGTCAGAATGCATATTCTCTAAATATGACACAAATAACACTGGGATATATCTGAGGCATAGTTATCTTTTTATACTGTAGACTGGAAACCTAACCACTATTTTTATGACTTCTTGTGAAAATGATACAGTTTACTGCCACAACACTGACACAGCAGCAACCTCTTGCCACACAGCAAAGAAACTTCCCCTCCTTTCTCCTAACCTAACCCAGTCATATAGAAGCAGATTCTAACAGCAAGAATATCTATATAAAGCCTTGATGTCTACTAAAAGGTACAAACTCTACTGCAGAAACGGTTCAAGAAAATCCTATTATCAACTCCCCAGTTGGCCACCATTTGCCACTTGTTTTAAGAAGGCTGCTTCTACTTCAGCATGCTAGCTGTTGTGACTGTTGCACAAAGAGTTCAGTCAACTTGAACAGACAACAGTATATTTGGTTTTCCACTATACATCTAAAGACAAGTCAATTTGCAAGGATATTAATTAAATAATATGTGACATCTTTCTGAAATATCTAGTTGGAGCCCCCAAATTTAACTGTCACTGGGTCGTTTTCACTTTTCAAGGTATTACGAGATTTTCCTTATTTTTACTTATATTTAAGTGTTAAAAGTGAAATTAAGAATCCTGAGATCAAGTATCTCACCAACTCTCATTCCCAGTTCTAGATTTCAAATAAAATGCAGAAGATGCTATATTTTTAAGAGAAAATTGAATTATTAAATGATACAGAAAAGAAATATAGTTAAGATTGATTCACATGAGTCCACAGGGTATTTTTTACTCATCTTATCTAAACATAAGGCTAAAAGACTAGCTGATCTGATTTTTAAATGGAATCAATTTATTCCTCTCAACTCCACTATAATGGGCGCTAGGCAAAATTACCCCAGGACAAACAAGCACTGAGATACCTCTTATCTCCATTCTTTCTATCCATCTTTTTCTGTCCCCAACTTTTACTGTGTCCCTCCTCAATCACTTTCTTGTCCCAGCTAACCTTTCTTAAAAGACAAGGTGGTTTGCAAGAAATTTTTTAGTTCTTAAATTTAACTCTGAAACAGACTTTGAAAAATAATTTGAAATATGACCATTTGCAAACAGAAATTAGAAAGTCCAAAGAGAATAAATAACTCTTCTTAGAAAATAAAGTTAAGTTCAGTCAAGAGGCTGAATGGACTGGGAAAAAAAACTCAAATGCCTTCCAATATACCACTATTAATCAGCTAGGTTAACAAACCTAATATCCTAATCATGATTGCAACAAAAATATATAATAAGACATCTAGAAACTAAAGAAATGTACACAACCTGTGTGAAGAAAAACACAAATTTTATAGATGTATTTAGTCATGTTGCCTTTTGAAAAGACTCATCATGTTCTTGGATAGGAAAAATCATTTTTTAAGACAATGTCAACTATACTCAAATTTATTTACATACTTAATGCAGTTTCATTCAACAGGTAAAAATCCTAAAGAGAAATCTTTGCAAGTGGGGAAAGGAGACTGCCAAAAAATCTAAAGTTCACCAAGAAGAATAAGCATACAAGAGCAGCTAAGCAAGTGCTAGCCTATCGTTTTTTAATCTTCGATGCCCCCACATCCCAATCATCATCTCCAGGAATTAAAAATAACAGCATGGCTAGGAAGATGTATCAGCTGATTTCAATTAACCTAAGATGGGAAACGAGACAGTTTACATTGATACACAGCTATAAGGCTATACAGCCTTCAGAATGGAACTTTATTAGGCTTAAGAACAGTTAGAAAAATGCAAATAGTAAATAACATTTCAGAATAACCAACTTCTAACGCTAGTGGTACAAGTAAATAGTGACTATAACACTACTTCAGAATCTGAGCCTCTACTGCTTCTTAATCTGCAACTTAACCATACTACCTGACTTGGGTTTGGGCATTTTGCTTTTCAACTGAAGAACAAATTAATGATGCCAAAAGATCTTCTGAAGTCTACACCATAATCCCTCATCCAAATGAGAAGACCCAAAAGAAAAAAATGAAAAGGCAGAATATGGAAGGTTTGAGGCAATAAAGCTGCAGACACAGGAAAATTTATCTCAAGGTAGAAAAAGCAGATAGTACAGATGTGGGAAAGGACAGTAAGGAAATGCAAAAGGAAAAAGGATCATTCTGATGGCTGCTGAGATACAGGTAAAGCCAACACTATACCATATGGCCCTTGGTGGCTAAGACTAAAAACTTTTTTTTCCTGGCTGTCCCTAGTTTATTTCAAAGACCTCACACCTGACTCTTCAAATTCCCGCAGGAAGCCTAACACTTTTGTTATGACTCCCAATTCTTTATCTTCAACCTTGGTCCCTTCTCCTGGGTTCCCATGTTCTCAAACTACCCCCAGGACATCGTCACCTGAATGTCTGCAAGCGCCTCAAATCTAATATATCTAACAATTCCTCCCAAACTAGCTTCTTCTCTTGACTTTATTTCTGACCCTAGATCCTAACTCAATCACTTATAATCTGTAGGTAGTGAACCGTTAAGAGCACAGGTTCTGGTATCAGATTTCCTGGTTTTAGCACGTAGCAGGCTTTTAACCTTGGGCCTAGTTCCTTCATCTGTATAGTTTCCTAAAGGACTTTCCTGCCTCAAATTTTCATGGCTCTCTAATTTTATTCTATAGCATTCATTTACTACACAATTTAGCCCAAACTTATCTTTCCATCTCAGCTCCTTTTACTCCCTTTGCAAGCATCCAATGCACTAGCTAAACCAGGCCATTTATCAATCCACTTCCAGCAATTCATTTTTCTTTAATTCACCCATCTCTTTTTTTTTGGTATCGTTAATATACAATTACATGAGCAACACTGTGGTTACTAGATTCCCCCCATTACAGTCACTGTCCATCAGTGTAATAAGATGCTATAGAATCACTTGTCTTCACTGTGCTGTACTGCACCTCTCTTTTTTATATCCCTTTCACTACCCTTCAAAACTCTGCTCGTTGTTCGAAAGGATTCAAATCCTCTGTTCTTGAAGCCTCCCCTTCCCATGCTCCAATCAACTGTCATTTCTTTCTCTAAACTATAGAGATATTAGATATTTCTGATAACTCTGCCTTTGTACTGTTACATGTTGACTCTCTTCTTCCACTAGATAGCATGCTCTCCAAAAGTGAGTATGGTCTTATTTTAATGTTTTCTTCTTCAAAGTCAAGCACAAGATCTGGCAAGTAACAGTCCCAATATACTTGTTGACTGAACCTACTGCAACAAGTACCTACCCAACAAAATAAACACTCCACATTGTTAATATACCATGCTGTCCACTCACTAACAAGTAGCTGCTACCTAGCTTAACACCACTTTCCAAGAAAAACCAAAGTTGACCTCTCAAAATAAAAATTTAAATTAAGATCACTGAGACACGTACTATGTATAATAAAATAACAAACCTGAAAATCTTTAAAAGTACATCCAAAAGACCACCTATAAAGAGTTTTAAATACATTTTTAATGTCCTGTTGTTAGTTTCTCTAAACTGGGGAAGGGCCTAATGAAAATATCTAACTCTTCAAGGAAGAGTTATCTAACAGTACCAAATAGCCTCAAGTGCTAGTGGCAAATGCATCTTGCTTTTAAAAAATTTGCTTCAGCATATGTCTGGTCTGAAATAAAATGTTAAAAGCTATTTAATAATGGTGTAAGAGGCACATTATTTGTAATACTGATGCTTTCAACTTTAGTCTCCTGTAGCAAGTTTTATTTTTATTTCAAAAATTGTGCTCTTAAGGAGGTAGAGAGGCAGGAGTCTTCAACACACATACCAAATGAGCCCTCCTCTCATTTGCCAGTAAGGCAAACCGGTATCTTTCATAGGTTTACGTTCCAGGAGAAACAAAGCTTCCAGAATAAAAACCAAAAGAAAATAAAAACTGGATTTTTTTCAGAGAACAATCAATTCACTCTAAGAATTCACTTTAAGAATTTTTTAAAACCGTATCAACAGTCTATTCAAGCACCAGTGCTGCAAATACTCGTTTCCAAACAGCACCAATCAAAACTTAAGTTCTTAACTCCACTCTCCACCAAAACCAAAACCTTCCACCCAATAAAACTAACTGCCTTGTACTCTAAGGCTAAAACCACATCATAATAAATATTCAGTTTAAAATAAAACCGGCAAACCATGAAGAACCTAGTTTTCAAGGTCTGTGTTTCGTTTGGAGTTTTTTAATGATATTTAAATCTTGCATATCTTCAGGTACCACCAAAAAAGTGTATATAGGCAGTAACAAATGCCTAAGGATCACAAGCCTTGACTGGATCCTCATTTACGTCATTTCTTACAAGTGAAATACTTACATTAATCAGCAGTCAATCAAAATACTTCCCAAACCAATTTAACACAATGGACGTCCAAGGAAGCCAGCACAATTTTCTATCTTGTTAATTTACCTCTCTAACCCAGTTTTTGACAACATGGCAAAAATAAGCACTGTCACAGAGTGAAATAATGGCACACAATTCCATTACGTGAGCAACATCACCAGCAGGAGATGCAGAAGGAAAGAAAATACCACATTCTTTTCATATCCTCACTTCGCTGAACAAGCAAACAAAACAACTCTTAAAAATCAAAACTAACTTTTTTTATAAATTAACTTCTAAGGAAATATGTTTAGCAAACAATTACTGGACCTCCTCCCAAAATCAAAGCTACCACATGGCCCCAATATCCCTTTCTCAGAGCAATATGTTAGTCTGGTGATAAACAGGAATAAATGCACTGGAAAATTTAGTTTATTCCTAAAACATTTACTTATTTCTACACTTGCCATTCTTTAAAATGAAAATTACAGAAAGATTACAAAGAAAGTCACAGGACATGGAGTCTCTTCAATAGGGGACAACTACACATGAAGGTTAAGTCATTTGACTATACAATGTAATTTTTAAAGCTAGACTATAGAGGTTGATTAATTTAATCTGTTGCATATTAAAATACATCAGTTAATTCTGCCATTGTCCATAGCAGAAATCCTGTGTATTGCATATTTTTAAATTTATTCTTACTTAGGTATAATTGACATACAACAGTATATTACTTTCAGATTACAACATGATTCGATATTTGTATATATTATGAAATGACCACCAAAATGAATCTAGTTAACATCCATCACCATAGTTAACAGAATTTTTTTCTTGTGATGAGAACTTTTAAGATCTCTTAGCAACTTTCAAATATGCAATGCAGTACTAGTTAACTATACTCACCATACTGTACATTACAACCCTTTGTACATTTTTTAAATTAACATTTTCCTTAATATCTAGGAACATGACTAACAAGCATCCCTACTCCTATCAAAAGGAATTTAACTACCAAAGAGGAAGAGAATGAGCATGAAACAGAAGAATCTGTCAACTCCATCCGTATTGTAGAATGTCACTCATCCGCTCTCCCCCAGAGGAAGGGAAATCAAACCACAAATATCAAACACTAGATTCCAAATTCTGTAGTATTAGCTAAAATCTTATGCTCCCTTCAATAAATTCTGGACTTGAGTTAGAAATAAAAACAGCAATCCAGGCAATTATCATGACAGGTGATGACTTAGATTCTTAATCTCAGGATTAGAATTTATCCTGACATTTTTTAAAGTAAGATCTTTTTATTTCCTTGAAGAACAAAAAGTAGGAGGGAAAGGAACTTAGTCTGATTAAGTCCTTATTAACTCATTTAATTCTTACATCAACCCTTTGAAAAAGGGATTATATCCATATTTCAAACAAAAAAATTGATGCCTGAGAGTTTAAGCAATTCACCTTAACATCGCAAATATAATGAATTACCAAGTCAAGATCTGAATATAAATCTCTTTTATCAAAATCTGTAATCTTCCCACTACATCATGCAGCCTCCATATTAGTGGAGAAAATCAGGTCAATATCACGAGTCCTGATATATTCTGATTCCTTTTACAGACATCAGAAGGAAATCACTTAACAGAATCAACGAATGGTAATCTAAAGTAAAATAAACTTTAAAGACTACTGGAAGATGTGCAGCACAGAGAAGGCACATAGTGGATCTGTGGCATCTTACTACACTGATGTACAGTGACTGCATTGGGGTATGAGTGGGGACTTGAAAATATGGGTAAATGTAGTAACCATATTGTTTTTTCATGTGAAACCTTCATAAGAGTGTATATCAATCATACCTTAAAATATATATATATATATATATATATTTCAAACAGAAATATATATATTCAACAGAAATTTCAAACAGAAAAAAAAAAAGTTTACTGGAAGATCCAACAATTTACTTATAGCGAACACCCAACTACACACTCACAAGCCATGAGAAGTGCTATCACAGAAGGAAGCCTGACCATATACCTCAAAATGTTTTCAATGTATCCAAGGCCTCATATAGGAGATACTTAAAATACTACTTTGATAAGAAACAAAAATTGTGAAGCTTATGCATGAATTATTTATGAATATAGCTAGCTTTAGTAATAACTCCCTAATAGTAAACAGAGCTGTTTTTATTATAAGTCTACTGAGAAACTGGGCAGAAGGATGTATCCAACTATTCCCCTCCTCGCCAAGGGGAAATGTACAGGGGAAATTATCAAGGAGTGAAGCAGCAAACATGCTGTACATCCAGCTAAAATTGGCCCTGTACCATAGTTTCCATATAACTAAAGGATGTCTGGGAAAGCCATTCCTAAAAGCGAACTAAAATTGTGAGCACCACTCACCAAAAGGCGTAAGATTAAGATTTATTGTAAGTTGAGAAAGCCAGTATAAAATGGGTTGTTTCTCAGAACTGTAAACGCAAAGCTCGCCCCGTCTACCGTAAACTTCATCTCCTAATATCCGACTTACAATCTTACATATTCCTTAAGACACAAGAGTCCCTAGAACCTTTAATTTTTACACTTCTTGCATCAGCAACAAAAACTTAACAATTACTTTGAGTAGTACCTATTATTTGTCATATCGTGTTCGAGATGTGAAATTCAAAGAAAAAAACTCACCCAAGATGGCAATGAAGAAATGATGTTAACCACAACCTACCTAGCGCTAAACCTACTTCTACAGTTCAGTGGTTTCACAATAGGTACACACGGCTCCCTGTAACACACTCCAAAGATATATACTAATCTTACGTGGCTTCCAAGTCTACGGAAGTTCTCTTTTCAGTGGCACACACAACATGGAGATACAGGAGACACGGGGTCCTGGAAAATGAACCCTTAAAAGACGCGATTTTGCACTTCCTCTTAAGTGAGGTAAGACCACGTGGAGAGAGAGCCTAGCATTAACCTTGGACATGGAGCCCCGTAAAGCAGAGCCGCTCCCGCCTCTGCACTTCGCACCCTGTGTCCTCCACTACTGGTCCGCCTCTCACAACTTGCGGCCCTAAAGGTTATTTATTCCCTGGAGGGCACGAGAGAAACTATAGAAGGCCGGAAGCGCGTGAGATCCAAAAACCACGGAAAGAGGCAGACACTGAAGTATGGGGAAACGATTCCCGCCTCTCCAAGGGGCCGTCCGGCGGATTCAGAGCGCAACAAGCCAGGTGTACGAGGCGCGTTCTTTCGGCTTGGGACCTCAACCAAAATCCCCTGATTTCACTCCAGTGGCAAGCGCGAGCCAAACTACTCGCGCCACCACCCCTGGTCCCGCCAGTCTCGAGCCCAATCCAGACCGGGACTAAGGGAAGACTGCAGGCCTCTCAACCTGCGCACCACGGTGCGTCGGCGCCCCGGCCTACATCGCCACCGGAACGCGGACTCCCACCCCAACCTCCTCCCGCTGGTCAGAAGCGTCTGCAGGTCCCAGACAACAGTGATAGACTCACTGACTTACGAAGTCCTGTAAGAAATTACCTTTGAACTGGCCTTCTGAGATCCGCCTGGCGTTTTGTCCGCCATCTTGAGCTTTGCCCCTCCTTCGAGGGCGGTTGCAGCACGAGCGAGTCGAGCGCCGAAAAAGCAGATCTCAGCCGAGCCCGCCAGAGAAGCTTGCAAGGCTGAGTTAGACGACTGCCGAGGGAGGGGCTTAAAGAGGAGGTGCTCCACAGGACTTCCGGCGTCAGTAATCTCCCTGGCCCCGCCTACCGCACTGGTTTTTGGGAGATATCTCAGCTGCTGATTTTATCATTCAGTCAGATAATTTAGACTCTACTTGTCCTAACTTTCACGGCCAAAGGTTATTTCACCCTTTTCCCAGCCCTTGATAGGTGCGAGCCAGTTGTATTTCCTGGGCAAGGAAGGAAAGGCTCCTTAAAGAAGAAATGCAAAGGAAGAGATTTTACTGCAACTCAGAAAATAAGTCTGGAGCCGATTGTGTGTCCGGCGCTCCACGGGCAAAGATGGAGTTCGCGCCACCTCGGGGTTTCACACCCAAGTGCAAAAGGCAGACCTGGCAATCTGTTCAAGTTACCGAGAAAGAGAGTTTGAACCAACCGACTGCTTAGGGCGTCCACAATTGGGTACATGCAGAGAATATGAATGAGAGAAAATCATAAATTGACGGTACTATGAATCTAGCATACATAGAAGCTGTGTGTCATTTAAGAATTATATTTTACAGTTTAGCATGTTTTCATTTTTAATCACATAAATGGAGGTGAGCACCATAAACTTTTCTGGACTTAGTATTTTTTAAAGTTCTTAATACGACCTGTATTCAAAGAAGGAAAGCCTGCTTGAGAAGGTCAAGCCAGAACCTGAGCCAGGCAAGGAAAATGGAAAGGACATTCCAGACAGACGGAGTAGCTGAAGCCTGGTAGTATTAAGTACAGCGCATTTTTCGTTGTACGGTCACCATAAGCAGCCAAGTTTTACTAGATAGGGTGTAGGGAGGGACATGGCTGCAAAGATAGATGGAAGCAAATTCACACAGGGTCCTGACATAGCCAGTGGACATAGCAGTTAGAATTCTTTCTGAGAAAAAAGAGTGGCCTTCAACAGGGTTAAGTAGGGCTGTGATATAGTCAGATTTTCAAAGACTGCTCTGAGGACTTGGGGAGAGCGGAAGAAGAGTTCATGACCTTCTCTCCCTATTTCATTTATTCAAATTATTTTTGAGCCCTGTTTTATTTATAAAACTCTGCCCGAAGTGTTGAGAGGCTTCCAGAGACAAAAATACTTAATATGATTTAAAACAATGAGAAGTGGGGAAGAGAAACAAGGGAACAAGAAACTAACTATGCAGAATTAACTTGATGCTTAAAGGGTGGATCAATAGTTGTGAAAACTCTCAAAGAAGTAATTAACTCTGAGGGGAGGGGTGGGGTAAGGAGGCCGGGGAGGTTTCACAGAGGAGGAAGCATTTGAGCCTCCATTAAAAAAGAAGCTGAATCTTGTGTGTTTTGGATGGTGTTGGGGGCAGAGAGTGGGGAGGTTGGGGTGGTGAAGGGGTGGTGGTGAAGGAGGAGAACAGGATCTGACACATGGCAGACCCTCAGGACAGGATGACAGTCATATGTGCCAGGTGCTGAGGAAACAGGCTAATGCTCCTGTTCGGAGTGAGGGACTGGGGGTAGGAAAACAGACAAGAAATAAGCAAACAATAAATAATCAGAAAGTGACAAGAGCTGTACATTGAAATCAAAATGGAATGATATTTTGCAACCTCCAGACCAATGAGTTTATTTAAAATCTCAGATCCTGCCACACTTTTTCAGTTCTGGGCTGCTTCTCCCATTCTGGCCCTGGTCTCTAATTGAAGACTAATCAATTTCCACTTTTATTGAAAATGTCACTTCTTCCACAAAAACTTATAGACCCCTCCCCCACCCCCTAACAAGCCTGATGGAAACAGACTCTCCTGTTTCCACAGGAACCTATACTTTCCCACTCAGGATGCTCATCACACTAGATCTTAATGATCTGTTTACAGTCTAGGATTAGAAAGTGAAACCATCAGCTGAGAGGAACGGAGAACGTGCGATTGGCTGTGCCCACTTATGTTCTGACAGTGCTGCGGGTTGACTTTGTCACTAGAAAGGCAATATATGGTTTTCATTCAAATCCTAAAGTCCTACTTTTCATAAAAATAATTTGCACTAAATGTTTACCCCTAAAGAGTTAAAAATAAAGGAAAGTAGACTTCTTCCCTTTTTCCTTTATCATACAGCAAAGCCCCAAAGGAAGTCAGACACCTATGACCTGCCTGGCAAGAAGTAACAGATTGCCTTTTATTAACACCTAATTAAATACACTTTAAAAACTTACAGTCAAACTGAAGGAACAAAACAGCAGCAAACTCACAGAACCCAAGAATGGACTAACAGTTACCAAAGGGAAAGGGACTAGGAAGGATGGGTGGGAAGGGAGGGATAAGGGGGAAAAAGGGGCATTATGATTAGTACACATAATGTAGGGGGAGGGCACGGGGAAGGCAGTACAACACAGAGAAGACAAGTAGTGATTCTGCAGCATCTTACTATGCTGAAGGATACTGACTGTAATGAGGTATGTAGGGGGGACTTGATAATAGGGGGAGTTTACTAACCAAGTAATTGTACATTAATGGTATCAAAAAACAAAAACAAGGAAATGAACAAGTCTGAGGAACAGACAGAAAAAAGAATGAATAGTCTAACATCACAATTATTGAAATTGGAAAAAGAAGAACAAATGAGGCCTAAAGTCAGTAGAAGGAGGGACATAATAAAGATCAGAGAAGAAATAAAATAAAACTGAGAAGAATAAAACAATAGAAAAAAATCAATGAAACCAAGAGCTGGTTCTTTGAGAAAATAAACAACATAGATAAGCCCCTAGCCAGACTTATTAAGTGAAAAAGAGAATTAACATACATCAACAAAATCAGAAACAAGAAAGGAAAAATCACGACAGACCCCACAGAAATACAAACAATTATTAGAGAATACTATGAAAACCTATATGCTAACAAGCTGGAAAACCTAGAAGAAATGGACAACTTCCTAGAAAAATACAACCTTCCAAGACTAACCAAGGAAGAAACAGAAAATCTGAACAGACCAATTACCACCAAGGAAATTGAAGCAGTAATCAAAAAACTACCCAATAGCAAAACCCCTGGGGCAGACGGATTTACCTCAGAATTTTATCAGAAATACAGAGAAGACATAATACCCATTCTCCTTAAAGTTTCCAAAAAATAGAAGAGGAGGGAATACTCCCAAACTCATTCTATGAAGCCAGCATCACCCTAATACCAAAACCAGTCAAAGACCCCACCAAAAAAGAAAATTACAGACCAATATCCCTGGTGAACATAGATGCAAAAATACTCAACAAAACATTAGCAAATTGAATTCAAAAATATATCAAAAGGATCATACATCATGACCAAGTGGGATTCATCTCAGAGATGCAAAGATGGTACAACATTCGAAAATCAGTCAACATCATCCACCACATCATGAAAAAGGACAAAAACCACATAATCATCCCCATAGATGCTGAAAAAGCATTCGACAAAATTCAACATCCATTCATGATAAAAACTCTCAACAAAATGGTATAGAGGGCAAGTACCTCAGCATAATAAAGAGCATATATGACAAACCCACAGCCAACATCATATTTAACAGCAAGAAGCTGAAAGCTTTTCCTCTAAGATCGGTAACAAGACAGGGATGCCCACTCTCCCCACTGTTTTTCAACATAACACTGGAGGTGCTAGCCACAGTAATCAGACAAAACAAAGAAATACAAGGAATCCAGATTGGTAAAGAAAAAGTTGAACTGTCACTATTTGCAGATGACATGATATTGTACATAAAAAACCCGAAAGACTCCACTCCAAAACTACTAGAACTAATATTGAAATTCAGCAAAGTTGCAGGATACAAAATGAACACACAGAAATCTGTGGCTTTCCTATACACTAACAATGAACTAACAGAAAGAGAAATCAGGAAAACAATTCCATTCACAATAGCATCAAAAAGAATAAAATACCTAGGAAGAAACCTAACCAAGGAAGTAAAAGACCTATCCCCTGAAAACTACAAGACACTCTTAAGAGAAATTAAAGAGGACACTAACAAATGGAAACACATCCCATGCACATGGATAGGAAGAATTAATATTGTCAAAATGGCCATCCTGCCTAAAGCAATCTACAGATTCAATGCAATCTATATCAAAATACCAACAGCATTCTTCAATGAACTGGCACAAATAGTTCTAAAATTCACATGGAACCACAAAAGACCCCAAATAGCCAAATCAATCCTGAGAAGAAAGAATAAAGTAGGGGGGATCTCACTCCCCAATTTCAAGCTCTACTACGAAGCCTCAGTAATCAAGACAATTTGGTACTGGCACAAAAACAGAGCCACAGAGAACAGAATAGAGTCTCTAGACATTAACCCAAACATATATGGTCAATTAATATATGGACATACAATGGGGAAATGACAGCCTCTTCAACAGCTTGGTGTTGGCAAAACTGGACAGCTACATGTAAGAGAATGAAACAGGATCATTGTCTAACCCCATACACAAAAGTAAATTAGAAATGGATCAAAGATCTGAATGTAAGTCATGAAACCATAAAACTTTTAGAAAAAATACAGGCAAAAATCTCTTGGACATAAACATGAGCAACTTCTTCATGAACATATCTCCCTGGGCAAGGGAAACAAAAGCAAAAATGAACAAGTGGGACTATATCAAGCTGAAAAGCTTCTGTACAGCAAAGGACACCATCAATAGAACAAAAAGGTACCCTACAGTATGGGAGAATATATTCATAAATGACAGATCTGATAAAGGCTTGACATCCGAAATATATAAAGAGCTCATGTATCTTAACAAACAAAAAGCAAACAATCCAATTAAAACATGGGCAAGCGAGCTGAACAGACAGTTCTCCAAAGAAGAAATTCAAATGTCCAACAGACACATGAAAAGATGCTCCACATCACTCATCATCAGAGAAATGCAAATTAAAACCACAATGAGATATCACCTCACCCCAGTAAGGATCACCACCATCCAAAAGACAGACAACAACAAATGTTGGCAAGGTTGTGGAGAAAGGGGAACCCTCCTACACTGCTGGTGGGAATGTAAATTCGTTCAACCATTGTGGAAAGTAGTATGGAGGTTCCTCAGAATGCTCAAAATAGAAATACCTTTTGACCCAGGAATTCTACTTCTAGGAATTTACCCTAAGAATGCAGCAGCCCCATTTGAAAAAGACAGATGCACACCTATGTTTTTCGCAGAACTATTTACAATAGCCAAGAAATGGAAGCAACCTAAGTGTTCATCAGTAGATGAATGGATAAAGAAGATGTGGTACATATACAATGGAATATTATTCAGCCATAAGAAGAAAACAATCCTACCATTTGCAGCAACATGGATGGAGCTAGAGGGTATTATGCTCAGTGAAATAAGCCAGGCGGAGAAAGACAAGTACCAAATGATTTCACTTATATGTGGAGTATAAGAACAAAGAAAAAACTGAAGGGACAAAACAGCAGCAGAAACACAGAACCCAAGAATGGACTAACAGGAACCAAAGGGAAAGGGACTGGGGAGGATGGGTGGGAAGGGAGGGATAAGGGCAGGGAAAAAGAAAGGGGGCATAACAGTTAGCATGTATAATGTGGAGGGGGAGCACAGGGAGGGCTGTGCAACACAGAGAAGAGAAGTAGTGATTCTACAGTATCTTGCTACACTGATGGACAGTGTCTTTAATTGGGTTTGTGGGGGGTACTTGGTGATGGGGGGAGTCTAGTAAACATAATGTTCCTTATGTAATTGTAGATTAATGATACTAAAATAAAAAAAATAAAAAAAGGTGTCAAACCCCAGAATAAGCTCATGACCTGTTAAAGATAATAAAAATTGCTATTTTAGCTAGAATCCTCGTGAGAAGATCACCCTTACTATGTAGCAATCATTGTATCAACAAAGTAATAAAACCTAGGATGGTCCAAATGGAAAATTGTGGAAATGGGTGTTCCTTAGTGAGTGAGTGTGTGTGTTGGGGTGTGGGGTGGGAGTGGGGAGAGAGAGAGAAAGAGAGCAAGATAGAGACAAAGGAGGACTGAAGTTGCCATGGCCAGTCAGGACAAGTAGCACAGGGCAACTTCTCCCAGGGAGTCCTCACTTGCCATGCCTTGGCATCCCAAAGGTGGGCTTGGCTTCACTACCCAGAGATCAGGCCTCACTTAACCTGTGACCTGCCTTCCACCAGTAAGGAGTCGACAAATCTCCATGAGGACTGAAATTCTTGAGACACCACAAGGCAACATAGAGGCTGGATGGAGAATGAAGTTAGGAAGAGAAGAGAAAATGAAACAAGACTAATCAATCTCATTTGGTTGCCAGTAACAGAAGTCCCACTACATTGGTCTTAAGCACATAAGGCTTTATTTTGACATTGCTGTCTTGGTAAATCTTTCTATCAAAGAACACAACATACCTTCTTCTATTTCAAGTTTTGTCTGTTTCCTTCACATCGGCTTTGCATATTTCTTGTTACCTTAATTCTAAGTTAATCATTTCTGTTGTTACTGCAAATAGAATGTTTTTCCATTATTTATATATGTCCTAAATAATTGTTTATAACTGATGACTATACATTAATGTTGTGCCCAGCCACTTAACTGAATTCCTTTATTATTTGTATAGTTTTTCAGTGTTTTCTCTTGGGCTTTCAAGTATACACTCATATCATTTGCAAATAACCACAAGTTTACCTCCACTTGTCCCACTCTTTTTCCCCTTTTGTTTTTATCTTGTAAAATAACATTAGCCAGTACCTCCAGAATAACACTGAAAGTGGCACTAATGGATATCCTTGTCTTGTTCCTGACTTTAATGAGAATGCTTTTAGTGTTCTTATGAGGATGAGGCTGACTTTGGGGTCATAAGTTGATATGCATTAATTTTTTAGCTAACCATGAAACTGAAAATATGTAATTTTAAATCCTCATAGAAAACTCAGGGACTCTAGCATATGCCAAAGAATGCCAATGGTCAGACAAGATTGTTAGAGAAACACTGTTAGCAGGCTTGTGTTAACAAAAAACAGGACATCTCAATGACTTGGAAAAATAAGGGAACAAAGTAGAGATGTCCTGCTCTGTACACCAGGAAGAATAGGCAGTGGGGAGGGTGGATTAAAGGGAAAACAGAAATCCATATTTGTTTCCTGTTGCTTCTGTAACAAACTACCACAAAAGTAGTGGCTTATGGCAACACAAATGTATTATCTAATAATTCTGCAGGTCAGAAATCTAAAATGTGCTGGCAGGCCTGTATTTGTTTGGGAGGCTCTAGAGGTGACTCCACTTCCTCACCTTTTCCAGCTTCTAGAGTTCAGTTACATTCCCTGGCTCATGGCCCCTTTCTCCATCTTCAAAGCCAGCCACATAACATCTTCTCCCCTCTCTGACTGCTGCTTCCGTTCCTATATCTTCTAACTCTAACTCTACTACCTCCCTTTTATAAGGACTTTTGCGATAACGTTGGGCCCACCATGACAATCCAGATAATCTCACCATCACTAGACCCTTAACTTAATCACATCCACAAACCGTTTGCATGTAAATTAATATATTCAAAGATTCTGGGGAATAGCATGTGGACGTCTTTGGAGGGCTATTACTCAGCCTACCACAGATTCAAAATGAAATTTCCACTTATGTCATTTTGTCCAAGGTTGACAGGCACAGCTTTGATCTGACCAGGAAACTGACACAGCAGTGGTCCTAATAAATGCAGCCATCTTGAATCAAGTGAGTTTTGAAATTATTACTGGGGAATTCCATGGGTGGAAAATGAGGTTCCACGAAAGTTGGGATGAGAGGGTCCCTATTATCAGAGGACTGACAGTGTGTAAAGTAGACAGATGTATCACAAAAAGAGGGCAAAAAGTGAAGCCCAAAATTTTAGTCCAATCTGTATCTCCAGTGCCTAGAACAGCGTAGGCACCATGCAGGCTTATTTGTTAATGTTGTGAAATCCACATCAGAGGTAGTTTTTTGAGAACAAAGAAAATTGGCACTGCATGAGAGGAGTCAGGGAAGACCTCATGAAGGATGTGGTCTGTCCATCAAGTCTCCTCTGGGGCTAATTCCCAGGAGTTACTTGAAGCTGCTCGGAGAGCAGGATGGAGACCTTAGCAGAGTGTTGTCTCACTTTAAGAAAATGCAGATTTTTCCCAATTTTGAACAGACTTAAAAGTCTCCCTTCATGTACAGATTTTGAAATAATGTGAGTCTCCTCTCATCCCCAATTAACAAAATACTTTTTTAAGGATAGTGTAATTTCTACGCAGGTCAACTTAGTGGACTGTAAACATTATTTGCTATTTTGCCACATGGCGGTGCTGCTGCAGATGGTAAACCAAAACCCCCACCATCCTTTGTGGGTGAACACAACCCGGAACTTCTGTGAGTGAGCTCGGTACTCTTGTCACAGTCATTGTTACAAGTAAAATCTTTCTAATATCCTGTCATAGTCAACCAAGCTCTCAATGAGCAATTGTGCTGGTGCAGGTGCTGAAAAATGCACTAAAAAAATGTTTTAGAAGGGAAAGTTAAATGTGCTAAAACCATGGTATCCTGTGTAGTGCATTTAGGAGAGAAGAGTCCACAAAATACTAGAGGTAACAAAAATATTAGAGACAACTTTAGAAATAATATCTTTGCAGTCAGGCTTGCTCTGCTTCTCCAGGGGGCAGGGAGAGGTGGAATCCCAGCACCTTTAACAGTGCCTGGCACACAGGTAAACAGTGTTACATGAAAATTATATAGAAATTATTTTAAAAATTAATGAATGAACATGGAAGATGGCTGCCTCAGAGAGTCCAACCATATAGCCTCTCAGTTTTAGCCCTACACAGAGGCTAACACGAAGTTCCCGAAACCAAATCCCAACATTGCAGCCGTGAGCGTCTGAAGAGTTCGGCTCAGGTTAGCTGCTCATTCTCGGTCTAATCAACTTGGAAACAGTACAAATGGCACATAGTACACATGGTGCCCAGAGGCTTACTGGGGGATAAGATTTCAGGGAGCCAAAACTAACTGTAAAGTGTATGATAATAGGTCTCAGATACATGTACAATTATTTTTCAAATGTTTAGAGATGCTGATGTGATTGATCAACTATGATTTGTTTTATTGTAGTAAAATATACATAATATGAAATGTGCCATTTTAGCCATTTTTAAGTATGCAGGTTAGCGGCATGAAGGACATTCACATTATTATGTGACCATCATCATCATCCACCTCCAGAAATTTTTCATCTTCCCAAGCTGAAACCCTATACCCATTAAATAATAACTTACCATTCCTCCCTTCCCCTCAGCCCCTGGAAAACACCATTCTGCTTCATGTCTCTATAAATTTGACTGCTCTATATATTTCATGTAAGTGAAATCATACAATATTGGGCCTTTTGTGTCTGGCTAATTTCACCTAGCATAATATCTTCAAGGTTAATCTGTAATGTGGTATGCATCAGAAGAGCCTTCCCTCTTAAGGCTGAATTACTTTCATCGTGTGTGTCTACCACAGTTTGTTCATCCATTCATTCATCGATGGACATTAGGATGGCTTCAAGCTTTTGACTATTAGGAATTAGGCTGCCATGAACATTGTCAAAACATACCTGAATTCACACCAGCTCTTTGTCATGCATATCCTCAGTCAATGATCCTAAAAGTACGCTACTCCCATGTGGGGATCAGCAGAGAAACGGGCTGAGTGACCTCATGCTTGACATCTTTTTGAATCTTAAAATAGGAATATGTTCAAGGGAGTAGAATCAGTGGGTTGGTAAATCAATTCCTGGGAAAAAGGAATGATGCAAAAGAAACCCGTCAGCCTAGAGAAGAGGAAGCGATGGGAGACGGGAGCTGTTTACAAGGATCAAAGCCTTTTCCTTGTTGCTCCCCAAGGCAGATGAGGAAGCATTCATTGGATGGAGGTATAGAGAAAGAGATTTCTGATCTCAACTCAATGTGCAGCGTAATTTCTAACCTCTAGAACTGTTTAACAATGGAACTATCTACCCTAATGAAACAAGTGTTTCTCTGTGAAAATATTCAGACAGAAGCTGACTGATTATTGAAAGGATTCCAGAATTTGGAGGGGTGTTTGTGTGGATGAGAGCTACGTCTGGTCTCTAAGACTTCCTTTCCTGAAACACTCTGTCTTTCCAATGCTTAAAACAGCAGTAGGAAAGACAAAAATGACCCAAACTGGAAAGTTTCCAAAGTAAATAATTATTCAGTGTACATTTGGTTTGATATTTATCAGTGTCATGTCCTCCAGATGAAGTTGGAATCCGATAAGCTAACTGCTGAGTGCTTTTAGAGAGCCACACAATCTCAGAGGGAGACATTATCTAAGTTTATACTGACAGGAGCCAAAACTGATCAGTCAGGGACACTGCTGCCCAAACCAGGAGTTTTGTTTGTATATTACACTAGGAAAATGCCCCGGTAAATCCATATCAAAGCCAACAAATAGCAGAGCCTTGTTCCATATTTAGTTAATAAAAATTAATGACTCCAATTTGTCCCATTTATCACACTTCGATTTTAGTTTTTCTCCTGTTATTTCTGTTTTCCTTTTTCATAAAACTTGTGAAAAAAAATGCGTCGAGAACCTGTGGAGAAGTAGACAATTCTTATACTTTGGGCTTGGACAATAAATTGGTACAACCTCCCTTGGATGGCAATTTGGCCATAGTCATCAAAATATGACGTGCACATACCCTTTGACCCAGCAATTCGACTTGTAGGAATTTACTTTCCAGAAGCATCCTCACACCAGTAAAGTATATGTGCAGCAAAAGATAGCCTAACTGTCCATCAATAAGGGATTGTGTGATGTAGTCCAAAGACTGCTCAGCGTGGAGGCGGGACGGAAATGCTACGCACTGCTGGAGGAACCAGGGAGGCCTATATGCACTAACTTGAAAGTTGCTCCAAGATACGCTGAGGCATGACAAAAGCAAGGAAGGAAACTCTGTGCTTAAAAAAAGGCATCTATAGCTAGAAAGATGGTATGAAGCTTCTAAGATGACCCCCACTGATCTCCAACCCTTGGCAACCATGCCCGTGTAAGCCCCTCCCTCAAGTGTAGGTTCACCCTGGTGATGGACTTCTAACGAACCGAATACAGCAAACACGAGAGGATGTCCCCTCTGAGACCTGGTTAAAATTGGCTTCCTGTCTTCCTCGTAATGCCCCTTTTTATCCCCTTATCCCTCCCTTCCCACCCATCCTCGCCAGTCCCTTTCCCTTTGGTAACTGTTAGTCCATTCTTGGGTTCTGTGAGTCGGCTGCTGTTTTGTTCCTTCAGTTTTTTTCTTTGTTCTTATACTCCACAGATGAGTGAAATCATTTGATACTTGTCTTTTTCCGCTTGGCTAATTACACTGAGCATAATACCCTCTAGCTCCATCCATGTTGTTGCAAATGGTAGGATTTGTTTTCTTCTTATGGCTGAATAATATTCCATTGTGTATATTTACCACATCTTTATCCATTCACCTACTGATGGACACTTAGGTTGCTTCCATTTCTTGGCTATTGTAAATAGTGCTGCAATAAACATAGGGGTACATATGTCTTTTTTAAACTGGGTAAATTCCTAGAAGTGGAATTCCTGGGTCAATTGAGCTCTTTATATATTTTGGATGTCAACCCTTTATTGGATCTCCCATTTATGAATATATTCTCCCATACTGTAGGGTGCCTTTTTGTTCTATTGATGGTGTCCTTTGCTGTACAGAAGCTTTTTATCTTGATATAGTCCCACTTGTTCATTTTAGCTTTTGTTTCCCTTGCCCGGGGAGATATGTCATGAAGAAGTCACTCATGTTTATGTCCAAGAGATTTTTGCTTATGTTTTTTTCTAAGAGTTTTACGGTTTCATGACTTACATTCAGGTATTTGATCCATTTCTAATTTACTTTTGTGTATGGGGTTAGACAATGATCTAGTTTCATTCTCTTACATGTAGCTGTCCAGTTTTGCCAATACCAGCTGTTGAAGAGGCTGTCATTACCCCATTGTATGTCCATGGCTCCTTTATCATATATTAATTGACCATATATGTTTGGGTTAATGTCTAGAGACTATGCTGTTCTCTGTGGCTCTGTTTTATGCCAGTACCAAATTGTCTTGATTACTGAGGCTTTGTAGTAGAGCTTGAAGTTGGGAAGCTAGATCCCCCCTGCTTTATTCTTCCTTCTCAGGACTGCTTTGGCTATTCAGGGTCTTTTGTGGTTCCATATGAATTTTAGAACTATTTGTTCCAGTTTGTTGAAGAATGCTGTTGGTATTCTTTTGTTGTTGTTATCATTAATCTACAATTACATGAAGAACATTATGTTTACTAGGCTCCCCCCTTCACCAAGTCCCCCCCACAAACCCCATTACAGTCACTGTCCATCAGCATGCTGTTGGTATTTTGATAGGGATTGCATTGAATCTGTAGATTGCTTTAGGCAGGATGGCCATTTTGACAATATTAATTCTTCCTAGCCAAGAGCATGGGATGAGTTTCCATTTGTTAGTGTCCTCTTTAATTTCTCTTAAGAGTGTCTTGTAGTTTTCAGGGTATAGGTCTTTTAGTTCCTTGGTTAGTTTTCTTCCTAGGTATTTTATTCTTTTTGATGCTATTGTGAATGGAATTATTTTCCTGATTTCTCTTTCTGCTAGTTCATCATTAGTGTATAGGAAAGCCACAGATTTCTGTGTATTAATTTTGTATCCTGCAACTTTGCTGAATTTCAATATTAGTTCTAGTAGATTTGGAGTGGAGTCTTTCGGATTTTTTATGTACAATATGATGTCATCTTCAAATAGTGACAGTTTGACTTATTCTTTACCAATCTGGATGCCTTGTATTTCTTTGTTTTGTCTGATTACTGTGGCTAGCACCTCCAGTGTTATGTTGAAAAACAGTGGGGAGAGTGGGCATCCCTGTCTTGTTCCCGATCTTAGGTGAAAAGCTTTCAGCTTCTCACTGTCAAGTATGATGTTGGCTGTGGGTTTGTCATATATGGCCTTTATTATGTTGAGGTACTTGCCCTCTATACCCATTTTGTTGAGAGTTTTTATCATGAATGGATGTTGAATTTTGTCAAATGCTTTTTTAGCATCTATGGAGATGATCATGTGGTTTTTGTCCTCTTCTGGTTGATGTGTCACAAAGGAGTTTTATCATACTTTCTTTAACTTGGGAATACATCACATCACTTCACAAATAAAAAGATGCCCTCTTTCCTCTTACCTTTTTGGGGGAACAGGAAATGTGTCCCCCTTTTGGCTTCACTATCTGCCTCTCCTGCTCTGACTCCCTGGTACCAGGTACACCAAGGTTCCCATTCCCCTAACTGGGCCCTGTCCATTCCAGTCTCCCTCCCCAACTCACACCTCCGGGCAAGTTGGTGCATGTTTCCTCCCAGAACCTCTCCTCCCTCCATGACTATGCAAGATAAGACCCAACCCCAAGCTCCCTCTGACATGCTCAGTCCACTACCAATGTCCCAACCCCCTTCACCCCTGTACCCCTGATCCTGCAATTCTGTCTTCACTCTGCATCCCAGATAAGTTGGTCCCTCACTCTTTTGCACTATCCTTGTATTTTATACTCAGTCCCAGGTAAGTCTTCATGATACTGCTGTTTTTCTATCTTCCCTAGTAGATAGTAAGCTCCATGGAGATGAGAAGGGAAGGAGAGTAGACAGGAATATGGAAACCGTGGTATACATCCACTTTTCTTTTCCACATGTCCCGTGCATGTTCTGAACCAGGGCAGGGAGAAGATATGTTTAGCCCACATAGAGGTTGCTTACATTCTCAACATAGAGACATTTGAGGATTTATAAACACATCTTAGAATGCACATGTAGGGTATCTTTACTTGCAATTGATAGAAGCGTCCTCACTTGTTATGGTTTAAACTATAAGGAGAATTTATGATTTCACCAATCAAGAAGTTCACAGGTAAAACTGCTGCAGAATTTTGTAATTTAGCAGCTCAGTCTCATCAAGATCCAGGTTCTTTCCATCTCTGCTCTACCACGTCCAGTGGGTCAGCCTGCCCCACAGGCTAATTCCCCCATATTGTCACAAAATGGCTACAACGGCTCCCAATATCACACCAGAGGAAGAAGTGTTCCTTTCTTCCTAAAGACTGAGAAAAAAATTCCCTAGAAGCCACCCAAGCAGACTTTCCCTTCATGTCTCATTGACCAGAAACAGGTTGATGCCCATCCCACTGACGGCAAGGGAAGTAAAAGGAGCATGACTGGCCTACATGGAGCACCTGGCTGACTAGGGTGCACATCATTTGGGTTCTGCTAAAAAGAAGGAAGAAGGTGGGTAACAATACTGTCTCCTATATTGTGAGGACCTAGACTCACTGACCTTTTTTTTTACTGTTGAATTAAAGTACTTATACTATAATTAGAAAACACTACATCACTCCCAGCACCTAGAGATGTATTTTTAAAATTGTAACACATCTGACCTAAATACACAGCTTAGAACCTGGGTTTTCAAACATTGGTAGCACTAGTCCTGTTATTTGAGAAAGTAGTGATAAGGTCTGATGACTTTTTCCTTTTCCCAACTGGTCAGGACTCTTTAGCAAGCTTAAGGAAAACAAGACTGCGAAGTAACAGCTGGACATGTTGTAGAACAGGAAACACATGCTCTCTGGCCAGACTGACTTTGTTTACCACCTAGATCCACCATTTAATAGCACATGAGTTTTAGGCAATGACATTACATTTTCTGGGCCTGTTTTCTTATGTGTACAAACAAAGATCAAAATACAGACCTTGCAGTTTTCTAAGGGGATTCAGCGAAAACCTGGAATGGAAAAGTGCATAGCAAAACACCTAGAACATGAGAGTAAAATATCAAACCTATCATAGTAAAAACAAAACAACAAACAAAAACAGTGTTAAAGCATAAGAACGAACAGATTATTGAATGGAATAGATGAGAGATCTCTAACATAGACCCATTTGCCCAGGGACCTTAATGTACGACAAAGGTTTCACCATGGGTCAATGGTGGGAAGCGTGACTTGCTCAATAGGTGGTGCTGGAAAAACTGACTCACTGAGGAAAAAGGAAACCTGGTCTCTACCAACACACCATGCACCAGATCAGGGTCATGTGTCTGTGATACAAAAGTCCCTTTTCACCTTCTAAAATAGTGGGATGGTTTCAAGATGAAGGATCTGATTGTCTAAGGGAAAGCTCTAAAGTTAATGGAAGAAATCGTTAGAGGGTGTCTTTGTGACCCTAGGAGTTGGGAAGCATTTCTTAAAATTTCTCAAGCACAGACCATAAGGCAAAAAGTTGATGCATTTAATTCCATACAAAATTAAGATGTTTTATTCAACAAAGGCCAACATGGATAAAAGTAATAGACTACACAACAGTAGAAGATATTTGTAGTGTCTAAAAATGAAAAAGTATTGATATCTAGAATATACATGAACTACACATCATAAAGAAAAATACAACAAATTCACAGGAAAAATGGGCAAAGGATATGAACAGGCAATTTAAAAAGAGGAAGCCTAAAGTCCACCAAGCATATAAAGTAGTTTCACTTGTAACCCTAAAGAAATTCAAATTAAATAAGATAACACTTTATATCTAGAAGATGGGTAAAAATTAGAAAACTGGATAATGCCAACTGTTGGTGGGGATATAAGATATATCACACACTGCTGATCATTTATCTATTGCTGTCTAACTAAAACACCCAATACTTAGTGGCTTAAAACAACAACCATTTAATTTAAATAACAATACTGTGGGTTAGCAATTTGGACTGGGCTGTGCTGAGCAGCCCAATCTTCTGGTCTGACTGCTCTCTACTCACTTACATATCTGGGGCCTCAGCTAAGGTGGCTGAGGCACCTGAGTTCTCTCTCCACATGGTTTTCATCCACCAGCAGGCTAGCCTGGCCTTGTTGACATGATGGTGGAAGGGCTCCCAGCTCAACTATAGGAGTTGCAAGATCTCTTGAGGCCCAGGCTCAGAATTCAAATATCGTATTTTCTGCCACGTTTCACAAAGCAATTCATGAGGTCAAATCAGATTGAAGGGGAAGGGAAATAGGTCCTACCTTTTGATGGGAATTGCTACAAAGAATTTGTTAACTTTTTTTGCCATCTGCTATGGGAGGTATAGATTAGTTCATCCATTCTAGAGGACCATCTGGTACTGGTACTATTGTCAAATACATTCATATTCTATGATGCAGCAATTCTGTCCCTGAGTATATATATCCCGAATACATTTTCTCATTAGGAGATAGCATTATTTGTGGTAGCAGGGAGTCTGAGACAATTGGAGGGATATCCATCAGTTGGCAAGTAGTTGTTAAAGTAATAGATAAACACCATGGAGTATTATGCAACAGTTAAAAGCAATGGATTCAAAGTACACATAACAATATAAAGAGATCTCAAAGGCATATGCTGAAGAAAAGGGATAGAATAAGCTATATAATACAGCCCATTCAATTAAAAAGTACACTCAAAACAGTAATATACATTTTGCAAGAAACATACAAACAGATACACATTAAACACATTATAATAGTTGCCTGTGGGGGAAGTCTTAAAGGGAAGCAGATAAGGGAAGAGGAGATAATAAATTATTTCATGAATAAATCAATGATGAAAGAAATCCTTCGCCCACCAACACTGACAGTCTACACTGAAATGAAAAGTGCTATTATTTGAAACCTCTGTATCTGGAGTCCAGGAAGGAAAAGTTAGATATGCTAGCTCCTTCATCTCTTCCATCTCTTCCTGCACCAGTTCCTTTGCATCATAAAACATTAAAGAACTGTCAACTTCAGAAAAAATTAGAGCCAAAGAAAGGAAAGGGCTAGCTCAGGGACAAAGTCATATTTAAGGGTCACGTCTCTGTGTAACGGCCTCTTTCACAGGTGGTAAATCCAAGAAAATGTGGCATGTTAATATCCTGTGCTTTTTTGCCAGAGTCCAAAGGCAACAGGCATGGGAACTTGATGTTATTCCCTGAAAAGCAGTCCACACCTGTTCTATTTTCTCACCACTGACCTGGGTGGAATTGTCAGTCACTTTATCAAGATGGCCATAACTCATCCTACATTGAGCTAGAGTTTCAGTCCTGATGGAAAAAGTGATCTTCTCAGAAGACCAAATTCCAGTTCTCCAGAGGCTTCCAGACCTCTTCAGAGAGACCCCAGTTCACTGTGACCAGGCCCAAGGACACTTTGTAAATGAAAGACCTTGACCATCACATTCTGTGACACATTTTGAAAAATTGCTATGAATTTTGTTCTTAGATCATTTACTAAAACCAAACATTCTTTCATTAACTAATCCCAATGTCTGTTTACTTTATGATGCATGCTTTGTTTCTTTCATGGGAAAATTAAAATTATAGTTTAGTTTTCCACTTCCAATTCAATTAAATTATCCATATAATTAAATCTAGACATTGGAAAGTCGAATTTGATCAGTCTATTTGGGTCCAGAAACTTGGATAGCAAAGAAAATTAAATACATTATTGATCATTATCCTCTTTAGTTACCATTTGTTTCTGATTTAAGAAATGTACCTACTCTAATGGGCTGAATGTTTGTGTCCCCCTAAGATTTGTATGTTGAAATCCTAATCCTCGGTGTGATGCTATCAGGAGGTGGGGCCTTTGGGAGGTGATTAGGACATAAGGATGGAGCCCTCATGAATGGGATTAGTGGCCTTTGAGAAAGAGACCTGACAGACCTCCTTCACTCTTTCTGCAATATGAGGACACAGCAAGCAAATAGACAACCACTTACGAACTAGGAAGTGAGTGTTCACCAGATACCAAATCTTTTGGCTCCTTGAACTAGGACTTTCCCAAAGAAAGAAATACTTCTTGTTTAAGCCACCCCATCTGTGGTGTTTTCTGTGATAGCAGCTGGAATGGACTTAGACACCTACTATGTTTATGTTTCCCATGGCTTCTGTTTTTCACTTTAAAACTTAAGAGTTCTCACTCAGATTTTTAAAATACAGGAGTTCTTGATTTTTAAGAAAATGAAGGGCTGCTCTTTTTCGTGGTGCTTCAGAGGCAGTAGGTGACTTGAGGATGAAGCTGAACATCTCTTTCCCAGCTGCTGGTTGTCAGGAACTCACTGCAGTGGATGATTAATGCAAACTTCATACCTTTTACAAGTAGTGTGGCCACAGAGGTCGCTGCTGACGCTCTGGGTAGAGTGGGAGGGTTATGTAGCCCAAATCAGTAGTGAGAATGACAAACAAGGTTTCCCCATGCAGCAAGGTGTCTTGACCTATGGCCGTGTCCACCTTCTACTGAGGAAAGGGCATTTCTGTTACAGACCAAGGAGGACTGAAGAAAGCAAGCTCAGATCTGTTTGGGGTTGCATTGTGGATGCCAGTCTGAGTGTCTCAACTTGGTCATTGTGAATAAAGGGGAGAAGGATATTCCTGGACTCACTGACACTACTGTGCCTCATCTCCTGGGACCCAAAAGAGCTAGCAGAACCCACCAACTTTTCAGCCTCTCTAAAGAAGATCATGTCTGCCAGTATGTTGGGAGAAAGTCCCTAAACAAAGAAGGTAAGAAACCTAGGACCAAAACCTAAGATTCAGCATCCTGTTACTCCATCTGTCCTGCAACACAGACCTCGGTGTATTGCTCTGAAGAAACAGCAGACAGAAAAATAAGGAAGAGGCCGCAGGAGATGCAAAACTTTTGGCCAAGAGAATGAAGGAGGCCAAAGAAAAATGCCAGGAACAGATTGCCAAGAGGCGGAAGTGTCCTCTCTAAAAGCTCCTATATCTAAGTCTAAATCTGGTCAAAAACAGGGTTTTTTTTCTTTTGAGTAACAAATAAGTAAGATCAGACATCAAAATAAAACAAGAAAGAAAAGAAAATGGGCTGGTGAAAGAATAGTGTGTTTTTTTTAACCAATAGAGGGCACATTGCATCAGATGTTTTGATTTTTTTTTTCTAATTCTGAACTTAAATGGACAGTTGAAGAAAATGTCAAAAAAAATTAGAGAAAGAATAGGAGACTTTTGCTTTTTCAGTGTAAATGCTTTTTTAAGAAACTGAATGAAAACGGGACAAAATCTTGGGAATAAAATCAAAATCCTTGAAACGTAAAAATTGGTAAATCCAGATTGTGTTCTTAATCAAATAAACAAACATATAAAATTTTCTCTTCCATTTTTAAGTGGAAAGAGGGTAACTGTGACTCTCTAGGGAGCAAAGAGAGAGAGTCACAGCAGCAGGAAAGAGCTATACTATGAAGTGTAGGCAGAAGCAGCTCTGTGGAGTTGTGGTCAGAAGAAATTCCACACTTAAATAGAAGCTGTTAGATATTCCATTTAGTTTTATTCAGTGGTAATATAGATATATCATAAAAATTCTAAAGGTACAAAATAGTGTACTGTGAAAGGTAAGGTCTCCCTTCTCCCTACAATTCACAGTTCCTTTCTTTGCAGGCCACAACTGTTACTAATTTCTTATACAACCCTCAAAAAGTATCTGTACATTTCTAAATATATAACTGAGCAAATACATCGAGTTTTTCCACCACAGAAATAGCAGTGTGCTAAAAAAACTGTTATCACTTTGCTTTCCAAAAATTATTTATTGTTTCAGTTTTTAAGGTACAATTGACATAATATTTGTATTAGTTTCAGGTGTTCAACGTAATGCTTTGATTTTTATATGTATTGCAAAATGATCACCACAGTAAGTCCAGTTAACACCCCTCACCATACACAGTTACACATTTTTTTTCTTAAGATGAGAATTTTGAAGATCTACTCTCCCAGCTATTTGCAAATATGCAGTATGGTCTATTAACAAGAGTTCACCATGTTATACATTACATTCCCATGCTTTTCTTTTTTGTACCTTAACAATTATCTTGGAGATCCTTCTCTGTATATATAGATCTGCCTTATTATTTTTAGTGGCTGTCTGCTATTGAAGTTACATCACTACTTTATGACTCTATTGAAATTATAATTCATTCTCTATTAATGGACATTTAGGTTATTTCCAATTTTTTCTTTTATAAAACACTATTGCAATGAATACTCTTTTACATACTTCATTTTTCACTGTGTATATCTGTCAGCTAAACACTAGGATTAAGTCAGAGGATATCCACAATTAAAGTTCTGATAGACACTGTCAGTTTCTCTTTTATGGAGGTGTACTAATTAAATTCCCACCACCCTGTTTTCTGTACCTTGTTCATACAGTTTGTACTTAATTATTTTTTATCCTGGCCAATCTGCTAGGTGAAAAAATAGTATATCCTTGTGTTTTGCTTTGTGTTTCCCTTAACATGAGTGAATTGAGCCTCTTTTCACATGTTTAAGAGTAGGACTGGTCTTAATCAGGGCAAACTGTACTATATTAAGGGATCAAATATTGAGGTATGATCAGCCACCTTAAGACCAGATGGGAAGACATTTTAATGGGGAAGAGTATCTGGGTAAGTCCTGAACTATCCCCATAAACAAGGCCCTTGATATCCTCACCCCGTCTACTCAGGCTCATACCATCCTGGTGTCGCGACCCTTCAGGGACCGAAGCAACACGCCCAAGGTCTTGATTCTTCTCTAGGCTTTATTCTCTAATTTCTCACGGTAGTTACAGCAGTTGTCGGGAAGCTTTTCTCCCTCCCGGCGGGCTCCCTTATATTCAGTCACCCAACCAATCCGGGACAGTATCATGCGTGACCTTTAAGCGGATAGGTGTCATGCGCCACTCTAAGCGGGCAGCACGAGCTGTGCACGGGTATGGAAGTCTGCTGGGCCAATCCCCAACAGGGAAGAGGGGAAAGGGTGGTGAGCAGGAAATGGGCGCCATCTTTACGGCGTTGTTCAGCTAGAGTGGGGCTCAGCGTCGGCCATAGGTCGGGCCCCCACATCTCCCCCTTTATTGTTTTATAACCAAAGTGCTGTCGGGATCATGCCTGTCTTAGGTCGTCCGGAGTCTGCGGCATTCTTACCCGTCCTCAGGCAACAGACAGCTTAGGTCTGCGCCCTGTCTTAGGTTGATATGCGCAGCTCCCGATCTTACCCGTCCTTGACTACTGATCCAGCATATTAAGCCATACTCTAGGGGAGATGCCTTCCTTTAGCGCTGCCATGGCCTGCAACAGGACCTTCTGTTCTCCCCGTTGCTGTTTTTGTAACAGACTTTCCTCCCAAGCAGGAGAGGCCCACAATTAGCAATATTCCTATGACACCTACACCTGACCAGGCTTTGGTGGCGTTTAACATCTTGCCTAACTGTCTGGACAAGTTGGCAGCTTTAGAATAATTATGAGAAGGAATACCAGTAATACACCCTCATATACGCAGCCCACAGACAAAACCTCCCCCAAGAGGTCAAATTGTTCTTGAAGAAGGTTCATGCGTTGGTTGACCAAGGCCATCCCATTCTTAAAATGGCCGTTGATGATGTTCTGCGTTGTCATTGCCGAGGCAGTGGCCTGGGACAGACCATTCAGCGTCTCTGCCGTAGGAATGGTGATAGTCAGCGCGGCAGTGGCTGCAGCTGCAGCTCGGCTCCGCCGTTGCCTGCTGTAGGATCCAGGGCAGGAGCAGAAGCAGTGCGATCATCTTGTACCTCCGCTCTGGGGTTTTCCACTCTGCGTATCAGACGTTCAGGCACCCAAACGGGGTTCTGCTGGTCCTGTGGAAAAACACAAACTGAGCCTCGGGTCCAGATTATCACTGGGTCCGGGCCTTTCCATGTTCCTTCCAACACATCCTTCCACAAAACTTTAGGCATGTGTTTTGGATTGGATTGTTGGCCGTGCCACTCTGCTGTACTGCGGCCATTTTTGTCCAATGTTAAAAAGTTTAAAATGAATAATATGATGTTTAATTTGTCTCAGGGGGATCTAAAGTCTTCTCCTATTCCCCCTTTTTGTTTATATAAGGCATTCTTGAGGGTGAGGTGAGTGCGTTCCACCATACTCTGACCCTGAGGGTTGTCTCTAGCTCCCTGCTGCTCTCATGACACAAAAGGATGTCATCCATATAATGATAGATGATTATCAGGGGAAACTGTTTCCTGACAGTTTGTAAGGCCTTCTTTACATACACATGGTGGGGCTATTAGCCATGCCCTGTGGCAGTAAACCTTTGACAGTCTCTGGGGTGAAGCGGGATGGAGAAGAAACAGTCTTTGATACTTTTTCCTAATTACAAAAATAGGTGTGTTCCATGGCGAGGTAGAGGGCTGGAGGTGACCAGCTGCTATCTGTTCTTGTACTAAAGTGTGGGCTGCTTCCTTCTTTTCTTTGGTGAGGGGCCACTGAGGTACCCACACAGGCCTTTTTAGGCTGTTTTCCCTCAGTGGCCCCGAAGAAAAACCCAATCCTGGTCCTCCGTCCCCATCCTCTCTCTAAAGGGGGAAGTATCCTAGTTATGATTTAGATGGACTACATCGCTAATTCCGCGAACCTTTTGATTTCGTCGCCACTCTGCGAACCTTTTGATTTCGTCGCCACTCAGCGAACCTTTTGATTTCGTCGCCACTCTGCGAACCTTTTGATTTCGTCGCCACTCTGCGAACCTTTTGATTTCGTCGCCGCTCTGCGAACCTTCACTGGCGCCTCCTCATTCCATATATTATAATAAACAATGTCACAAACACTAACAGGACACACACACTACACATAAACACCCACCGCAACTGCCTGCCGTCTGCCCTGCCACGTATACTTTCAGTTTACTCGCCGATCCACTCACCCTCCTCAATTCCCTCTCCCGGTCTGGCCAGCCAACCGAACGGCGTCCAGCGACATTCCTGAAGAGTTACAAGCTCTACTTCATCGGCAGGCGCCAGGGTCAGCGGATCAGGTCGCGACGAGGTTTAACGATTCCCGGGGTTCGGCACCACTTGTAGCGACCCTTCAGGGACTGAAGCAACACGCCCAAGGTCTTGATTCTTCTCTAGGCTTTATTCTCTAATCTCTCACGGCGGTTACAGCAGTTGTCGGGAAGCTTTTCTCCCTCCCGGCGGGCTCCCTTATATTCAGTCACCCAACCAGTCCAGGACAGTATCATGCGTGACCTTTAAGCGGATAGGTGTCATGCGCCACTCTAAGCGGGCAGCACGAGCTGTGCACGGGTACGGAAGTCTGCTGGGCCAATCCCCAACAGGGAAGAGGGGAAAGGGTGGTGAGCAGGAAATGGGTGCCATCTTTACGGCGTTGTTCAGCTAGAGTGGGGCTCAGCCTCGGCCATAGGCCGGGCCCCCACACCTGGGACCCCAGCCCTCCCCATCAAACTGAGATAAGATCAGACACCATCCACGACCAAAATGTACCCAAGTGAAGCCATTACTTCCAAAATGCCTCTCATCCCCATAATCCTCAGCCCTGCTCTGCCCTCATCCTACTCTCAACCTTTTTGCTGCATTTTTTAGGTCGACTATGTCCAATAGAAATATAATGAAAGCTAAATATTTAGCTCTAGTAATTTAAAACTCTCTATGAGCTACATTGTTTTAAAAAGTAGAAGCAGTTGTAAATACTTTAAATATTTTTATTTAACACAGTATATCCAAACTATTATCATTTCAACATGTAATCAATATTAGAAATCATTAATATCTTACATTCTTCTTTTTGACTTAGTCTGCAATCCAGTGTGTATTTACACCCACAGCACATCTTATTTCGGATTAGCCACATTTTAGGGGCTCAAGAGCAGCATGTGGCTAGAGAGAGGGCTTTTCTCATTGCCCAACAGAACTTCCTGCAATGATGAAAATGTTAGATCCCTGTTCACATGAACACTCTTTGCCTTTTTATATACTCAGTCTTTTCCCAGAGCATTTTTTTCTTCTTCTGCATCAGTGGGGTCCAGGCCCTCTCCTAAGGTCGCTGCACCACCCTTGGCCATTTCTAGTGCAGACCACTTATCATTTGACACCACAAACCCTCAAAACCAGTTCCTCACACAAGCTTCAGCCTACTTCTATGCTCTTCAATATGATACAAATGTGGCAAGTTAAATTTAAATTAATTAAAATAAAATGAAAGAATCATTTCCTCCATGGCACCAGCCACGTTTCAAGTGCTCTGCAGCCACACATGGCCAGTGGCCACTCTACTAGTCAGCACAGGCCTAGACCTGCCCACCATCAGATAAAACCCTCTCTCCCTAGATTCCTCTGTCATTCAGCTCTAGAAACTCCAGCCATGGCCTCCTGGAAGTCATGGAGCTGCCTCTCCCGATGAAGACTTTTAGAGGTTCTTCCTCCTTCTTCAGAGCCTTCGCAGCTGCCCCATGGTTCCTCACTCCAGTTCCCAGCCTCACACAGGCTTTCCAATAGCTGGCTGAACATTTCTGGTACTTTCTCAACTCCAACCTCACCTAGACTACATTTTAGTCACCTACTTCCAGAACCTGCCCTTCATCTTGTCTTCACTCAGCACTACTACACCCCAGAAATCTTTTTCCGTCCTTTATTTATAATTAATTAACAAGTAATACATACTACATTTTTCTTGAAAAAAAAATTGAACCATACAGCTAAAGCGGAAGTACCCCAGGGCCAGCCGATCCCCTAATCTCAGGCCCCTCTGGACCCTCTTCCCAACCACCCCTCCCTTGTGTTTCTAAACCCAGATGTGTGTGTGCATGTTGTCCTGCAAAGTGCTTGTTTTTCTTGATAAAACGTCTTGCAGACCTTTTCATGTCAGAATATGTAGCTCCACCTCTTCCTCCTGTGTGTATATGGGGCTGGTGTATAATATATTCACATAAATACAAAAAGTACAAGATGTACAGTCACAAGTTTGCCTCCCCATTCTTCTCTCATCTACACCACACCCACAGCAGTTTCATAAGTTATTACAGCTAGTTGTTCTTCGTACATTTCAAGCAAATACGAATATAGGTTATTTCCCTCTCATTTTATCCACATTTTATGCATATCTTATAGACGGTTCTGCACCCTGAAATGCCTCTCCCTATCTGGAGACATCAGTACATAAAAACCATCTTCATTTTTTTTTCCGTGCCGAGGTACTTACCGTTCCTTTGAATGGCTATACCATAACTTAACCAGGCTCCTGTTTGTGGAGTCTTGGGTCATTTTCAGTGTTTCCTGTTTAAATCAGTGCTACAAGAACTATCTACCTGTCTCTTTCCATGTGTGGAAATATGCCTGAAGGATGAATTCCCAAAAGGGAAATTGCATACTGAACAGTACGTGAATTGCTAATTTTGATAGATATTGCTGAATTGTCTCCCATGGGTGTGCTGTGCTAATTTGTTCTCCTATCAGTGCAAATCTTAATGTTTTTAACTGTTGTGCAATATTCTGATGCACAGAGGATATGCAGCATAGTGCATAGGCCCCTCCTACTAATGTGGTGTGGATAAAATGAGAGTTCCTGTGGCCAGGATTCTCACCTGGCCCTGTTTGACTAGCTCACTGCACACCTATGGGCAATACATGGCTGTTGACTCTATATAAAGAGCTCCACCCAGTGCTCTGGGTGACAGAGTGGCATGGCTGCAAGGCTGCAGGAGAGCAGAGCAGAGAGGCTGGAGTGGTGGCAGCGCTGAGGACAGAGGCCCAGAGGATGGCTGTGTGGGACGGCTGTGTGGACAGAGAGGCCCAGAGGCAGAGACTGGCTTGCTGCCTGCAGACTCACTCTGAGTGATTGGGATTTTAGTGACTGACCTGCCACCTGGAAATAAACTTGGGTGTAACCAGTTTCTTTGGTCACATTGAATCCATAGCAAACTTGCCCGGGGCTGAAACCCATTGGCAAGACATGTGGGATGTTAGCTTGTTTTCAATTGTTATATTACAAACCGATGCTGAAACAAACATCCTTATAGGTACTGCCTCGTGCATGTATTTCTCAAGAAGAATTTAAGAAAACAGAGAAAAGGAAATAACTATGCAAAGGCTCTGAAGTGGAGCCAAGCTTAGAGTAACAGGAAAAGGGGAGAAGAGTCAGAGTAGCAGGGTGCAGGAGTGAGGCTGGAGAGCTCAGGACGGATGTGGGCAAAGCTCATAATGGGGCCGCAGAGGCCATTGGTGAGGTTTTGGATTTTATTCTAAGATCAGAATGATGTGACCCACTATAAAAGATCACTTTGGCTACTGCATGGAAAATGGTTTTGAGGGAAAGGCATCAAAGAATGCAAGAAAGGGGACCAGAGGCCTGGCTGAAGTGAAAGGAATAAATTCTTAGCAGGTTGCACCAAATGGGAAATAAACAGAACAGGAAGTGCCCTGATTCCAACAGAGGAATCCCTAAAATATGGATCCAACGAAGGATCCAGAAGGGTGATACAGCTTCTGCCCTCAAGAAGCTTACTCTCTAGGAAGGAATATGGAGAGTAAACAAATACTTTCAGGTGTAGACAATAGTCCACACACAATGTGATAGAAGAGAAGAGTCCTGGCTTTGTCTGATCACTCTGGGAAACTGCTCTCCCATTTACTGGCTGAGTTACTTGGTTCCAGTTCCTGTCTCTCCTTCTCGTCTGAGTTCTTCATTTGTAAGGCTTAGTGAGAGGATTAAATAAGATCATTTTTGAAAAGCACCTAACAATGGTAAAAAGGAGGTACTTAATTATGTTTGGTGAATGAATGGAAAAAAAATTCCCCTCACTGCCATTTGTCTCCTGCCCCTGATGGTCTTTCCAGGCAATCATTTTGGTTCTAAATCCCTGCTATCCCCTCCAACTACAGAATGTGGTTACCAGTAGAGTCAATCCAGCTGATTAACTCTGCATATGATTTTGCCAGAATCATGAGTTGCCAAATAATGCAAATTGTTTACATTCCTCTGGGTTTATTCTTTTTCCAAACTTATCTGGTTTAAATAAAATATTTCCCCCTTTTCCTCCTTTTTATTACGAGGGGATTTTAAATATACTAGAAACAGTAGATGGGGGAATTAAGTTATTTGATTAATGGATACTAAATCATTATGGTTAAGTTTATTGTTTTAGACCACAGCTCCGCAGGGACATTAATGTGATTGCTTTTGCTAGAATATTCGTTAATCCTGTGGTTTAGTGCACTGATAATGGAGCATGCTGTTCCATTGACTTTTTCTTTTTTGACAGTGATAAAATATACTTTTATTTACTTTGTTGAGTCAGAGGGTTGTAAAAAAATTATTGCTAAAGTAGGTATCAGGCAAACAGAAAGATGTTTTAGAAGTCCAGTTATCTTGGAGTTTAAACTAAGAGAAAAATGTCATGTTTTCATGCAATACATACTTGGTTCCTTAAATAACAATTCTGACAAATAACAAAGAATTAAGGAATGCTGCACTTGTGGATCCATACAAAACACCAACATTTTGGGTTGTAAATAATTTAAAGAAATGTCTCAAACACTTTTTGAAACACTTCAGTAGCCAATATAGAGAGGCATGCCTTAGGTGAGCACAGGAATGCAGTTTAAAAAAGAAAGAAAATCACACTATTTCTTTAAAGTCACTGAGCAAGAAAAGCAACACTGAACTTCCACATTAATTTTACACAACTTCTGACAGTACCTTGACTTAAACCCAAGAGCAAAAGTTAAGACTCTCTTCCTCTATTTTTGGTAAACAACTGCATAGTAAACTTAGATGACTATTTTCCCTGGATTTTATCTGGGAATGGCCTTTTTAATTTGTTATTTAAAAGAGGGCAGGTTTGGCACTTTTATACTGATGTCACCAATGTTAATATTTCTTGAGATCTCAGGAAGATGCATATTCTTTATAGCTGATACAGCATGGGCTGGAGCTCCCACTAAGTCAGCCTCAGATTTCTCCAGTTTATTTTGTGTGTCAATTTGTGTAACAATCTCATTCATGTTGGTCTCCAACACCATTCCCCCCATCACCATTTCTGCAAGAATATTATGAACCTTGTCTACATGAAAAATTAAATCCAGTTCACAGACATTTTCAAAACACTTGCCTATGTTTCCACAAATACTTGAATTAGATCTAAAATGCCAAGTTCACTTTCTAAAGAATCCACACAAAAGACAATATAGTGTTGCATAATGTTTATGTATTAGTTTGTTGTTGATCCTATTAATAATCCTCCTTCTAGGAAATCACAAATATTTTCATCTCTCTTAGATACCAAACGGAATGTCTCCCTGATGATTTGCTGTTGTGTATCTTCCACTGCACGGCTGGTAGAACTTGGAGAGCCGCGGCTTCCCGTGGTTGTGGAAGATGAGGATCGCCTTGACACGGCTGAGCCGGGACAACCTGGTGGGCGCTGGGGGCCAGCGCGGGGGCGGGCGCGCGAGCCTCGCCTGCGATCTCGCCGGCGATCCTTCCCCACCCGCCCGTCTGTTCCGTTGACTTTTAATGAGGCGTACTCCACTCTGACCAGCGAACAAGCAAAGAAAATAATTTTACGAATGTATATATGTTAAGAAGTCTAAGGTAGTTTTAAAAAAATCTCCTTACAATCTCAGATCATGTCACAAGGTGTTCTTAAATGTAATTTCCTTTTACCTATAACTATTCATCTATAAACGTCCTTTGGATTTAAAATACAAATCTGAGGAATGGTGCTCTTAAATTCTGAAACAATGTGAGTTAATCCCAGCTGTTGGGCTTTTAAAAGTCTTTCTTTGACTTGGGGGCCTTAATTAAGATTATTTGTTTTGGCTGTTATAGGATTTTGCCTTCTTTGTGAGTAAGTAATTCAACAGTGACAAATAATATGATGGTTAACAGAGACGGTACCTTGACTCTGGTCATATCCACAGTTTTAATGTGAAATAATATTATTTACAAAATTATTAGAGCCTTCCACTCAAGGAAAATAGATTGTATAGGTGTCAAATAAAATAAATGTTAACTCTCATGTGTACCCTTTATACTTTCCTTTGGACTCATACAAGTCTACATATATCAGTACATGCATGTACAGCAGTTTTTCCTCTATTTCTTCTTTAATAACATGAAATTAAAGGCTTCTGTTTCAAGAGAGTAGACCAAACATTCACATTTTCCTCCTGTTGTTCTAAAGGCCATCACTTTATAGATAATTTTTAAAGAGGCAAGGGGAAATAAAATTAAAACAGCAAAGATAACAGGGTTGGAAATCAGCAATGGACAATCATTTCTGGAAGACAAGTCCAATAAAACAGAGTGCGGAGAGTCAAAATGCACCAAACACCAGGAAGGAGGGTGAGGGAGAACTGATAAGAAAAAGAAATATGGGCAAAGGATATGAATGCTCAGTTCACACATGAAGGCCTTCATATAGCTGGTAAATGTATAAAAAGATGCTCAACTACACTAGGACAGGAAATGCAAATTACAATAGTAGTAAGCTTATAAGGAGACAGAACCCTGGCAACAATGTTTAATCAAGATAAGGCGTTTAAATGGCTTAGCACATGGTAAGTACTCAATAAATGTAAGTTATTATGTCATTATTCAGGAACTTGCTTTTGTTACTCCAGGTCAATTTTATTATTAAAGAATTCTTTAGATTATCTTCAGGGTTTGTTTTTGGTTTTTGGTTTTTTGGCAGGGTTGGTCTACAAATAAACGGTGAACAAATTTCCTTATACACCTGTCCTTTAATTATTGGGCACTTGTATTTCTTTAGGCCAGACTTTGAAAACTGGGATTGCTGGATCTAAGGTCTGTCCATGTTTAATTTTAATTGATTAACCAACTGATTTAACTTTTTTAAGAACTGTAGCAGATGCATTTTGCTTAGCAATTCTAAGAATCACCTATTACTTTATTGTCCAGCCAGAGCTGTATGTTATTCAGTCCTATAAATCAATAACTTTATGAATTGTTGTCAGTCCAGTGGATTTTTAAAAAGACAGCTACTACTATTGTAATTTGCATTTCCTAACCTAGTATAGTAGCACATCCTTGGATACATTTGTCAGCTATATGAAGGTCTTTATTTGTGAACTGATTATTCATAGCCTTTGCCCATTTTTCTTTTTCTATTTTATCAAATTGTAGTTCTTTGTATTTTAAAGATATTAATTTCTTGTCTATCCTATATTGGCTTTGATTACTATCATTTGCTAGGCAAAAGTTTCTAATTTTTATGTTGTTTAACTCATCAGATTTTTATTTTACAGCTGCTGGGTTTCCTGTTCTGCTCCAGGCTAAGTCTCCCCCAAACTGAGATTATACAAATATTTTTGTATTTCCTTCTGTTTTTTATTGTTTTATGTTTTAATTTCAGCTCTTTAATCAGGGATTTATTATCACATAATGTGAGAAACAATTATAATAGGAGTAACAAGAGGTAGCATTTACTGAGATATTTTTATATGCCAGGTGCTCTGTAAGCACTTTATACACTTACATAGATAAGAAAATTAAGGATTAGCAAATTTAAAGAAACAGCCAAGTTTACACAGCTACTAAAATACAAAATTGAGATTTGAGTTTTTAAAAATGTAATTCTTGTACCTTTATCATTGAATCTGTTCTAAGTTATTTTATAATTTTTGTTACTATTGTGAATGGGATATTTTTTTCCCACACCTAACAGGCAATTGCTAATACAAAAGAAATTAATGATTTGGGCTTATTTATCTAATAGTCAGCAATTGAGTTAAAAATCCCTAATCATTCGAATTGCTTTCTAATTGTCTTACATTTTCTAGGTATACAGTCACATGGCTGTAAAAAAGTTTATCCTCTTTTTCATTAATTATATTACCTGTTAAATTTATGGAGAAAGAATCTTATTAGTTAAAACTTTTAAAAAATATTGAATAATGTGTATATCAACTATACTTCAATAAAAAAAATACCAAAGAAAAAACACTGAATAGTAGCAAATGTGGACATCCCAGCATTGTCCCTGATTTTAGTAGTGATAGCTTTCATTTTTCACTCAGTAATATGATGTTGCCAATTGTAATTCACAGTCTTTAGCTGGTTTAGGTAGTTTCCTTCTGTTCCTATTATATTTGGAATTATTAGAAAACCTGCTTTATCAATTTTTAAAAATCGTTTGCCATAATCACATACCTTTCAACCTTTAATATGGTAATATTCTAGATTATGTTGACACATTTCCTAATGTCTTAAAATATTAACAGTTCTGGAATAAGTACTATATGATATTCCCATGCTTCTCAAAGGACTCCAGACCATGGAGAAAGACTGAAAGTACTTCAGTACACTGCATGATTTTACCATATCTTTAATACCAAAACCTACTACAAAATACACAATGCAAAAAGTAGAACAATTTCCCTTATGAAGAAGTCTAAGTAAAACATTAGCAAAGTAAATCTAGCAGTGCATTAAAAGAATGATAGCAAATGATAGAGTATAATTAGAAGACCTAAGAGATTCAACAACAAAATGATAGAGTATAATTAGAAGACGTAAGAGATTCAACAATAAAAAGATACTAGAGTAAAAGAATTTGAAAAAATGGCTAGAAGGTGGAAAAAGACAAATACCATACGATTTCATTTATATGTGGGCTCTAAAAACAAAATAAGCAGAACAGCAGTAGACTCACAGACACTGAGAAGTGACTGGTGGCTCCCATGGGGGAGGGGTTGGGGCTGTTGGGTGAAATAGGTGAAGGGGATAAAGAGGCGCAAAATCTCCATCATAACATAAGTTGCTCATGGGGGTAAAAGTACAGCATAGAGAATATAGTCAATGATTCCATACCATTTTCCTATGTTGACAGGTAGTAACTGAACTAAGGGAAAGCATTTAATAATATAGCTAACTGTTAAACCACTGTGTTGTATACTTGAAACCAATATAATATTGTATATCAACTATACTTCAATAAAAAAAAATGGCTAGATGTCAAAAATCAATAATATTGAAAATCAACAGCTTTCCTTTACACTAACAACAATCAGAATTGAAAATGGAAAAAAAATCCTATTCATATCATAGTGTTATCTCTTTAATAGAATTTTTGGAAGAGAAATTATTAGGGGATTTGTGAAACATAATTTGGGAAATGGAAAGAAAGTATGGGTGGGGCCCTGTGTGTTGTCTAATGATTAATTCATGCAAGACCATTTGGAGATAGAGCCCTGGATACATCACTAACTCATCCATCTTCATGCCCTTAACCAGACAAGGGCACCAGTCGAATTAGAAATAATCCTGTAGTAACCCTGAAAATGACTGATTAAACTGAGTTTCACAAGAGAATTTATGAAATTTATTTTTCTTTATGTCAGCATGGCTGACGTCCACTTTAAATCTGCTAAAAGTTGTGTTGTCACTGTTAACCATTAAAAAAAAACTCTTGATATTGCTTGGATAGAAAGTCCCCTGAGTAAAAGAACTGGGTTGTCTCTTTTATTGGAATTTTCCTATTTCTAGAAATATATTCATTCATTTATGAATATATAAATACTGCATGCTAGGAGCTGTACCAGGTGTTGGGGATAGAGTGTAGGAAGAACAGCCAGACAGGTCCCCGCCCTCATGGAGCTTGCGGACTAGTTGGCGCTAAGCAGAAATTGCGACTGACTGACTCATCACTTTCCTTTGGAACGAGAAAATGGAGAGCAATTGGTGAATGAAGAATTGAAGAGCTCCACACCTATCTGAACAAGAAGGTCTTTTACCATGAAAAGACTGGTAACAGACTAAATTCTAATACTACACATTGTAAAGTCCTTCTCCAGTTCAGTTCTGTATCCGGCTCCCCTCTACAGCAGCAGGCCTGTGCTTTTCAAGCAGGAAGAGCAGCGGTGTTTCCTCTCTGCCTTCTGTCTGGGACTAAGGGCAGCCTCGGGCTGAGGCCAGCATGAGTCAGCTTACCCGGCACGACTCTCCCTGCGGAATACGGGTGTGAGACCTGTGTGGGATTTGGGTGGACAGAACAGTGAGGAGAAACATCTCAGGGGTTTTTTTTCCAGGAGAAATTTGTGAATCGTAACAGGAGCCACCAAACTGTTCAAATCTTTGGTCTCATAATTCCATTTTGGGGAATTTATGACAAGGAAACAGTCTAAAAGGAAAAAGAATGTCCAAAGATATTCTTGTTATAGTGCAATCAGTATTCATGATCAATTCTTAGAAGCCCAAATACTTCCAATGGAGAGCGATAATATAATCTGGACTTAACATTACAGAAATATTAAAAATGGAAAGGATGTGTACTAAGTTAATTCACAGAAATATCTACATTTAGGACAAAACAGAACATGGAATTCACACATGGATTATAATTATGTGAAACATCTGCAGGTATACTGAGGAAGATTAGAAGAGAATTTAGAATATTGCTCATGATTTAAATTTTATCAGTTTTTCACTAGAATTCTCTACTTTTTAAAAACCCACCCTTTTATGCACCTAAGAATAAATGGCTACTGACATACCAACATACACAAGCTATTCAGGTGAGACTTAAAACCGAGAGGCAGAAGCTGTTGTCTTCATGTCAGGTTCATCGGCCTGCCCCACGTCCAACCATTCCAGGTCCTGACCATGAGACCAGGTTCTGAGGGCCCACTCTCTGAACAGGTCACCCTGAGGTCAGCTACTTGGGCCTCCAAGCATGCATCTCAAATCCTCCAGGTTTCTGGGTGTTGTGCTCTGTCCCTCATCAGTCCAGCTGGCTAGCATCACCTGGATACAGCTCCCTCCCTCAGATGGCCCGCCTGCCCGCAGTGCCACCACCTGTCCTCACCCTTCATGTTCTGTTCACACAGGCTTCCTCCCAGCCCTCTATCACCTAACCCATCCCACTACACAGAGCTGGATTGGGCCCAGATGTCTCTCCATTACCGAAGTGCATCATTTCATACCCCAATGGCTTTTCATTTTTAAGGATCTCTACCTAAAGATAACCATCCTTGAAAGTTGTACCATATTAAGCCAGTGTTTTTGTAATATCATGGCTGGGTCTGTTCTTTGAGAAATAACAGTAACAGCTACCAATACCTAGTCTATGCCTAGCACTTTTATACATCCATCCCCACAACAACCCTCCAGGAAAGCATTATGTTTTCCCCTTGCAAAACAGAGAGGTTAAACGACTTGCCCAAGCTCACACAGTTGGATTGTGACAAAGGCAGACTTCAAGCCCAGGCCTATCCAACTCGAGAGCCAGGGCCCTTTCAGCCACCTCACACAGTGTACCCCATGTGTGTAGTGTCAGAGAAAACACAGGGCTGGGACTCAGAAACCCAGCTGTGTGTGGCCTTGCACAAGATGTCACTTCTCTGGGCTCTGGTTTCCTCGTCTGCGAAATGAGGAAACTGAACTTAAAAAGCTGCCCACTAGGAAGGAAGAGAAGAAGCTAGGAAAATGACGAAAGGGTCTCCAAAGGCTGTCCTTTCCCATTTCACTCTAGGAACCACTGATAGGCCATCACAGAGGCATGATTTCAGGCAGTTTCTATTCACTAGGGAGAAAAGGAAAGCCCTCCTTATCACGTGCAGAAACAAGCCCAGGAGTCCTGACACATTTGGAAAGAGAATCCTTTCTGATTGAGAGCTCTCAGCCAGCAATTTAAGCCAAGAATATAAATACCCTTCCAGATGACATGGAGAAAGGCCTGGTGGAAATGTGACTGGCATCACCCTGAGTGCAGGATTAGCAGTGAGGAGGTCCTCTTGGGACAGGCTCTGAGGTTGCAGAAAGGCTTGGAGGGAGGAAAGACTTCCAGATGCAGTTTTTGCACTCAGGACTAAGCGGGACTCATTATAGGCTCAGTCACCAAAGACGACATGCAGAATGCAAACAAGAGAAAGCATTACAGTAGGAACAACACCCACAGCGCCCCCAGAAAGATCAGGAAATATGGCACAAATTGTTCTTTTCCCAGAAACTACCACTAGGTGCAATCTTCCTGTGTCATCATGCACAGACAATCACTCCACTTGAAAATACAAGACTATACTTTTCTCAGTTTCCTGAGTTTCTTCTTAAGCAATCAGATAAAATTAAATCCAACCTTAGACAAACTGGAAGGCATTTAGAGTGCAACTTCAACCCATCAGTTACTGATGCCAATTTCAAACTGTCCTCCACCTCTCACAAACCCATGTTTCCCAGGATAGTTTTCCTCCTGAGTCTCTGCAGCCAGTGCTGGCTGGACTCTGCCTTCAGCCTCACTCTCCATGGGAAGCTGTCAGGTCCCTCGGCACCCACAGGAACTAACTGCCAGGTCGGGAGAGGACGCAGAGAGATGGCCCTCAACCAAGCTGCCGGGGGCCTGGGCCGCTCCGTTTTTCTCTAGTGGGGTTGGCTTTGGGGCTGCGTGTAAGCCGGTGAGATGGGCCACCCCAAATGTTAGTGCTGGGACCCGGGATGCGGCCTCTGTGTAAACCAGAGTTTCTCTCTGCAGCTGCATGCTTGGCTCTCACAGGGCCAAAAATTAGTGTGCAGCCGGCTTAAAAGCTCTTATGACATTTATGTGCAAAGTTCCTGGTATTTTCAAACCAGACTTTCAGGAAGAGGATCTGTTAAGTTCTAAAAGCTCAGGCCATAGGCGAAGAGGGTGTAAAATTTTTATACCTTTATGGCACTCTATCAGCATTAACATTTGATTCTCTGTTATCTGAGTTAAGGTGAAACCATGGTGAGACAGAATCTAAACAGTCTGCTGAGCTGCAAGGGTGCTAAATGATGCTATTAATAGAAGCGATTTGAGGAATTCTGTTTGATAGCAACTACTTTGTTAGAATTGACCTTTAAAATTCAAATCAAAGCATGGTTAAGTTTCTCTCATCATAATAGCCCATGTTACATGTTGTTTCTTTCCAGATAAATTACTGGTCCACCAAGTCAACAGGCCTGTTGCCCAAGGCTCATCCAAGTGGGGATGAGGTGGGAGGGGGTGACATGTATCATTTTTCATTTTTGTTTTACTGTTCAGATCTCCAGCTGATTGATTCTGAAGTGCAGAAATCACTGCCTAGTCACTGAGGTTCACAGCCAACAGCTTTGTGTTTTCTATTTTTGGTTTAGCTTTTCTGAGTTGTAGAGGTCAGTTAATTAGAGATTCTGCCTGATGAGGGTCAATACAGATATTCTGAGAGGAGCCTGACTCTGGGCTAGAAAGCCTTGTGGGCAGGATGTTTTTTTAAATACTCTACAAATGTTTTATTAAGTGGCTACTGTGTGCCAGCAGGTTCTGTGGCTAGTGCAGCCAGCAAAGCCCTTGCCCTCACAGAGCCTGTATTTCAGTAGGAGAGAAAAAATGGATACATGTAAACCATGCCGTATATTTTGTAATGTCAGAGTGAAACATGAAGTGAATTCAGCAGAATGAGGAGGCAGAGAGTGACAGGAGGGACAGGGCTATCTTTTGAGATATTATGGGTGACAGTTTTCTGAGAGGTGGTGATGTTGAGCAGGTATTCAATGGAGTGAGGATGTCAGGTAGAAAGCACTTGAGGCAGAGGGAGGCAGAGAGAAGTGGTGAGTGCAAAAGCCCAGGGGCAGATGTCCGCCCATCAGTGGATCAGAAAAAGGCACCGCTTCTTCTGGGCAGATGCCTGCTCAGAAGGTGGCTGGAAGATTACAGGCTGCGTATCAAACCTCTCTGGCACCTCAGCCAGGCCACTGTGCAGAGGACAGCCTGTGCACAGCCACATTAAGCCTGTCCTAGTGAAACATGCTTGGAACTTAGAGGAACAGCAGGAAGGCTGCAGCAGCTGGAGTGGAGAGAAGATAAAAAGAGAGAGACTGGTAGCCAGCAACCTCAGTCCTAAAACACTAGTGATTTAGAATAAAAATTCTTTCCTTATGTGAACTCACCACCAGCCACATGGGGTAGGATTTAGGAGCAGCCTCTTTGCTGGCTCCTCCATCCCCCACTGGGACGATGAGTTTCCACTATCAACCACGAGGCAGAAGTAGAATTTAAGAACCACATCAGCACTAATGACAATACCATTCCAATTTGGAAACTTAAGGCTGGCTATTTCCACCACCATCTTGTGCAGAGAAATTCTCTCCTCCCTCCCTCTTTTATCCCTTCCTTTGTTGTATTTGTACCATGTTTATCTCTCCTGAAATAAGACATTAAGCACAGCAAGTCAAAAATGCCTTGGCAAAAGTGTAGAATCACTAATAAAATTACAAACCCTAGTAAAATAGACTTTCCTCACTCTTCTTCCATCTCTAATTCCCGTCTTTATGGGAGATGTTAATTTCTTACTTTATTTCTGAATTGTCTAAAATGTTTTACAAATCTCTTGCTTTGACAAACCCACATCTGATTACTCTGTATCATTTTAATTTTTAAAAATAATTCGAGAAAACAAAGTGTTGTGTTGTATTGTGTTGACACCTATGAGAACCAGGTTATGCTTTCTCCCTTAAGTGGTTATTATAAAGGGGTCTGATGACAGGAGGTAGAATGTATGCACATAGCTGAAGGACCTGTTAGAAATGCTAACTGAAGATTTCCAGTGCAGTCTGGAGCTGGGAATATGGGACAGAATTATAGCTGGAACTCCCACTCCTCTTCCCTCTAAGCGCAGACTCAATTAAATAAGGCTAGTATAATCAGGAAGCCTCCAAAAGACAGGAGTGGCTGTTGATGCAATTTAAAGTGGACAACAAAATAAGTTCCATTCTCCAGCATTCAAATCTATTTATCAATTAAAAGTATGTAAGCATGGGCATTGTTATGGCAAAGAAAAAATCAGAGACCATGAGATGCAAACCAAGGGTCAAACAAATAATCCTGGACTAACAATTCTATTTGAGATGAACAACTGCGGCTGACTCACCACTCTTAGTTTTACATGGTTTGCTTGCCAGATGGTGCCCTGCCCTGACCTCCATGGGTGGGGAAGTTGGGGGTGGGGTGCAGGTATCTGTTTAGCACATTACATAGATGTAAAAACATTGAAAGTTTAATGGTGTTTGAAACAGCATTGAAATGCTCTTTGTTTCAAAATGGCTATGTTAAATAAGCAATCACAAAATGGTTGCATTAAAACATCGGGGTTCTGTTTCCCATTCAACTGAGAACAGAGAGGATTCTGACTTTTTTCCTGTGCTCCAACTTGCTCCTCTGCTCTTCCATGCACTGAGTATCTAGTACCAGCTTTGCACACAGGGGGTATTTATTACTGCTTGTTAAACAAACAGCTGGCCCCCACCTGCTGAATGCTCACTGCAGGTTACTCCAACAATTCCACCCAGTCCTGGGAGAGTCCCTAGACAGTGAGTGAAGTTCATAGGAGAATGGGGTATCCAGAGTTGCCACTGGTGGGAGGAGCGGGTAGGGATCAAGAATAAAACAAACCTAATGCATTTTGACCATAGAATTCTCAAAACACAGGCTCAAAGGAAATGTGCCAATGGCCGACCATGAGAATAAGTACACTTCCTAGAAAAAAATGCTCCTGTCCACTTTGTAGAAATGAATTAAGTGTGCTGAAAAGATTCTTACTGGCAGACCCCAAACTCTTGTGGTTTTCACGTGAAAGGGGCACAAGATGAACCTAAGATCACTGAAGCACACTCTTTTAAAAAGCAGTATCTGTAAGGTATGATGCTCTTCCATTATTTTAGTGAGTGGCACCTCAATAATTATGTTGATAGATATTTTCAACAAACAGGTATTGTATCGCAACAAAATCATTACATTAAAAAACTAAATGTAAGCCTACATGAAAAGATGTTCAACATCACTAACCATCAGGGAAATGCAAATCAAAACCATAATGAGTTGTCACCTCATACCTCTTAGAATGGCTGTTACCAGAAAGACAAGATAAAAAAGTGTTGGTGGAGATGTGGAGAATATGGAACACTTACGCACTGTTGATGAGACTGTAAATTGATGCAGCCTCTATGGAAAAACAAAATGGAGGTTCCTCAAAATATTAAAAATAGAACTACCATGTGATCCAGCAATTCCACTTCTGGGTATTTACCTGAAGAAAATGAAAACACTAACTAGAAAAGATATATGCACACCCATGTTCATTACAGTATTATTTACAATAGCTAAGACATGGAAACAACCTAAGAGTCCATCAATGGATGAATGGATAAAGAAGATGTGGTATATATATATATATATAGATACATGTATATGTATAGACACACATATAATTGAGTATTATTCAGCCATAACTAAAAATGAAATATTGCCATTTTGACAACATGGATGGACCTGGAGGGCATTGTGCTAAGTGAAGTAAATCAAAGACAAATAACTGTTGATCTCACTTATTTGTTAAATTTAAAAAAAAAAACAACTTCAAGATACAGAGATCAGACTGGCAGTTGCCAGAAGCAGGCAGTGGAGGTGGGCAAAATGAGTGAAGGGAGTCAAAAGTTACAAACCTCCAGTTATGAAACAAATAAGTCAGGGGATGGAATATACAGTGGTGGCTATAGTTAATAGCACTTATTGCATATTTGAAAGTTGCTAAGAGAGTAAATTTTAAAATGCCTCATCACAAGAGAAAAAAATGTTTCTTAGTGTGTATGGTGATGGATGTTAACCAGAATTATTGTGGTGGTCATTTTTCAAAATGTACAAATATCAAATAATTGTGTGCAGCTAAAACTGATATTATGTTATATGTCAATTACAACTCAACTAAATCTTTAAAAAAACTTTTTAAAGAGGAAAAATAAACCTAAAGGAACCCAATGGCAAATGAGCTTAATTGAGGCCCAAACAGAGCCCAGTAACTGAGATACCTTCCCCTTGATGTTAAGAATGCAATGATATAATTGCAGAATATTCTCCTTCCTGTATTAATCAACCACCATACCAGTACAATTGTGCTAAATGCAAGTGTCATCTATGAGATCATGGAATCTGCTATTTGCCTTTTTGAAAAGATCTAAGGTATGACAAGCATACCCTGGTAACAGCAGATGTTATTTGTTTACAGGAAAATGCTTTTATATGAAATGTACCTTCCAGCCATCCTTAATCAATATCCAGCTGCCATAGTGCAGGCACACAGGCCTTACTTTAAATCATTCTTTTTGGGGACTTTCTAACCAGATCCAATTGATGACCACATTCAACAACACTTACGTTTGAACTTTGGGCCAAGACTAAACAATGGTTTTTTTCTCATTAGTTATGCTCATTTAATTATTTACCAGATTTTCCAACAATTGAAAAAATTTTAAATGGAAGGGGAGGCCAGGTGAGGCGATAAGTACCTTTATAGGAGAACTTCAAGGCTGGTTACACGATAACGTCTCAGGAGTAGGTGACCTGAAAAGGAAAGAGTGGGGAGTCTGAAATTAATAAAGTTTGGCTCTGGCACTGCCACCCAACTGCTTAACATCTCTGAGCCTCAGTTTTGTCTGAAAACAGGGATAGTGAATTTACTTTGCAAAGAGTTTTCCACAAATTAGAGATAACACATGTAAAGTGTCTATCACAGTATCTAAAAACAGTATATGATCAATAAATTGAAACTACTATCATAAATTGGAAGACAGTTGGTCTAGATGACTTAAAGGATTAAGTGACATCCCTGTTCTCAGAGTCTAGAATTCTAAGTTCTACTTTTATAGGCTAACAGTACTGAAAAGAATTTACAACCACAAAAAAGCGTTGAGTACTTACCATGTGCAAAGTACTGTTTCAAGGAAAACTATCAATAAATAATGAGGAACAGGTATTCAATAATCTACCATACACACTTGTATAACTGTTTCTAAACTTATATCAATGAAAACTACTTAAAAGTTCCTACTAAAAGCAAGCAACAGCTGATGACAGTCTCCTCCCAAATGGTAATTCTGAATTAGAATGAATATAACATGTAAACATAATGCCTTTGTAGGAAGACACTATAAGGTTCTAGGCAGGAAACAGAAAGGGCAGATCAGAGAGAAATAATCCCAGAATGGTGACTGCCATCCTAGCTCAAGGAAGCTGCAAGAAGGGCCGAAGGGTTAAGAAGGTCTGGTTAAAGCTTAAGGACTGTTGGATGGCAGATGGAGACCTCCAAACACCCTTTTCAGTAACCTGAGAGGCAGGAAAGGGGGGTCCACCCTGGACTTGGGAAAGGGGATGGAAATAGCTGGACCAACAAGAGGAATGGACTGTAAAGCAGAGGTCAACACAGTTCTGATGGTGCACCCTTATTAGCCCAAGTGTTTTGACCCTCTCGCAGGCTCGAACATATTACTTATATATTATCTCATGTATTACACATTAAGTGTATTATAAAACCTTCACAGAGTATGGACATTAAAAAGGATGAGATCTATGGAGACAGAAGTTGTTGTAACATTTTATTCTTCACCTGAATTGGTCTTCTTGTGCATTCCACTTTGGAGACCACAGGTAGAGAATAAGTACACTTGTGGAGAGAGGAGGGTATGGAGTTTGTCCCTCCCTGCATAGAATCTCAAAGGCAAAACCAGCCTCAACAAGTCTCCCTGAGCTTTTCTTCAAAAGAGAACTCTTTCCCCACATCAGTCAGTGAGCAGGAATAGTGCCAGCCAAGAACTCAGTCTCCCAGTACTCTCTCTCCAGATTTCAGCCCTCCACCTGGCCTTTGGATTATACTTTTCCCTGAAGATGCCACTGCCAGAAGTTTCCACCATTAGGTGGAAGCTCAGACCTTATAATCTGGATAGTAGCCTTATCTGACCTGGAAGAGTCTGGATGATAACATCATGGCTGTTTTCAATTAGGGGGAGGGGAAGCACTGTGTGTTTACACTGTATATTCTGAGGACACAGACTGAATCTTATAGACTTCTTTTTATACAGTGTTAGGTGCAGTTAAAAACGGGGTCCACAGCAGGTTTCATTTGTTTGGCTGGTTGGCTGGTTTTGGCTAAAAATGAAATTAGGAAAAAAAGTTTTTCCTTTGAAAACAGGTGTATTTTTAGCAAATATCATAGCACATCATTTTTTCTACAGACTTTACAAATAGCTCACTGTCCCTATTAAAGAGTATCAAATGCTGCAGAATTCTTATGCTTCACCTTATTAATGGAGAGAGAAACACAAATAAACCTATGGTTGGTCTGTAAGAGCATTACCAAAGCAAACCCTATGGGGAAAAGCACTTGTCCAGCTCACTACTATTTCTACATGTGACTACATTTTGCAGCCAAGACCCCTCAGCACCCAAATAAATGGGCAGAGCCCCCACAGAACTGCAAAACCCACATTTGTGGTCTTGGTTTGACAAGGGAGAATGAGCTGGTTTCTGCCTCTAAATGCCAGCACTGGCTCTCCAGTGTAACACCTGGTGATTCTGCTGCTTGAGTCCTGGTCACCTTAGAGATGCTCTATCTCCCAGTGCGCCTTCAACAAACAGCAGCCAGCCCGCTGCTTCCATCTGTTTAGCCAAGCCCAGGGGATATGAGCATGCTTCTTACTAACAAGAGGCAGTTAATTTCCTGGAGTTAGAATAAACTACAAATCCAGCCTGTGAAGAGTTTGCAAAACAAATTTTTATGTCTCAGAAAACTTAAGGAAAATTAATTCTATAGATTGGTAATAACTAAGGAAAACTCGTATTTCTGGGTCTGTTTTTTTAGTAAGTTGGTCAGTATTGCGGTTTCCTTAGCTCTTTTTTGGGGGGTTTGTTGAGATACAGCAAGGACAGCTATCCAGCCTGGCGCCAGAGAGCTTTCATGAACACCACCCCACGGCTTCAGTTGTGCCTCATGTTGGGTGGAAAATGGATGAGAAAGGAGAAAAGCAGAAATCACAAAGACATTCTGACTTATAAGAATGTTACAACAGATGTTTTTTCCTTTATAAAATACTGAATGTTTCTAAGGACGCCATATTTTATTATGGCCAATCTCACCACTCTAAGTCATAAAGATAAATGTTATTTTTTTCTACCAAGAGTTTTTGCAAGTTCACTTATAGTCAATTCCATTGTTTTACTTGACGTGAACTTTTATTTTCCCTGAATAAGTGAGCTGATTATGCAACTAAGAGGTTGGTAAATATGGGACTTGTTATAGAATCAACATTTTTTACAGGCTAAAGCCCAGGTTGTTTATGGAGCAACAAAGAGAATATGAACATCTTTTTTCTTGTCTGCCCTGGATTCAGATTTATCTTTCCTAGAATTGATTTATAAATGCCTGAATCTTAATCTCTTTTACAAATTAACAAGAGTCCTTAGTCAAGATGTTAAAGGAAATTAGATTTTGCTTTAAAACAACAAGGCTATAGACAGAGGAAAATCAGAAAATACTAAGACAAAATACTATTCAAAGAACTACAGCAAAATCTTATTTATTTAATTTAAAATTCATTAATCAGGAATTTGTGATAGTTCACAATAGCACAAGACCAAAGTGTACCTTTGGCCTAATTGTGTAATTGTTTGCTAAGTCACTTACCAGTGGAAAACATTTTTTGGAGAGAAGGCCGAAAACCCGAGAGACAGTTTCTAATACCTGCAAGTAATTGTAGACATTTACAACACTGAATGATTTCTTAGTCACAAATAATTCTTATCTCTGACTTAAGTCTCCTCCAGCCACTACTAAGTAAATCTTCCTTGACCTACTTACAGGATTTGCTGTACTGATGAAGGTATTTTGAAAGCCTTTCCTCAAGTTAGACCGGCCTTCCCTACTAGCTTCCTTTGAGCAAAGCACGTCGTTGGATGTTTTGGTTTAAGTACAATGAGACCTAGAAGCAGCTTGCCTGGGTTCAAATCCCCCTCCCACCAATTAGGCATGTTATTTATGGTCGTCTGCAAAATGTAAAAAATAATACCTGAAGGATCTTAAAATTGTAATGCCCTTAGAACAATGCTTGGTCCCTTAAAAGTTAGCTCTTGTTGCCAAGACACGGTACTGCAGGTCACGAATAAAAGTCTGACCACGGGGCATCACTGAAAGAAACTTCCGTGAAACGGTAACACTTTAGAGCAGGCAAGTTTTTTAGCCCCTCTTTTACAAGGTTCAAGGGCATATTTTCCTGTGGCAGTGCATCACAACCGTTTTCGGTTCTCCCGTTTTCCTTTCTTCTGGCTTCCGGCAACCCAACATAGACTGCCAGGTACTCCTGGTTAACTACGAAAAGACTTTCTCCAAACCAGCCCCGCCCAGTCGTTACGAATTCTTCTCCATTCTCTTTCCAGTTGGAGCTAGCTAGAATGCGCCTCCTCGCTTAAGTCCTCCCTCAACACCACCCTTCACTTTGATAAGCCCTTGACTCGGGCACAGCTCTGCCTGGGAACCCCTTAATAAGTTCCTTAGAACACTAGAGGCTTTCTGAATCACCTGATTTTCATCTGAAATTTTTCATTAAATCGTGGGCTTTAAGTAGCCCGCCCTGAGTTGTTGGGCTTTGGGCTCCAAATAAGACCCAAGAGCAGGATGGGTGGGTGAGCTGCGGCTTGCAAGGGCTGGTGCGCACGACTGGAGGCCAATTTAGGGACGGTTCCTTTAGGCAGGACTTGGACGAGGGAGAAGGGAGGTTAATGACGCACCTGAGTAAGTCGCTAGACTACAGGAGATAAATGATATGGTGGCCACAGAGAGAACCGCCTGCGCGGGCGCACGCGGGCGCGAACCCGCACACACACGGCAGCAGTCCCAGGTATCTGACAATGACACTGTCCTGACCCAGACACTGTCTCAAAGCCCCCAGATTGCCGGAGCGTGCTCTTCCCCACCTCCTCGGAAGACTGCAAGTAGCGCACCTCTGGGCCCTGCGGGCTCCGCCGAGCCAGGCGTCCTCTCCTCCCCCGGCGGCCGCGGCTCCCCGCCCCCCACGAACGCTTTTCCAGTGTCCAATGGAACGGCCACGTGGCTGTCGGGTTTCGAACCCCGGGGCCGACCCTCGCCCTCGGCCGCGGAGCCGAGTCACTGGCGCAGCCTTTGGCCCCCGCATCAATCATTTACGGTTTGCTGCGGCCGGAGGGAGGGGGATGGTACGGAACCGGAGACAGGGCACAACTCTACCCGCCGAGGCGGCCGCGAAACACTAGCCGGGAGGCCCCCCGCCCTCCTCCGGTGCGCTCGTCCCTCCCGCCTCGCAGCGCCTCCGCTGCCACATCCCCGCCTCCCGCGCCGGGGGCGGCGGCGGCGGCCCCCGCACCGCGCGATGCCCAGTCACCGCAGCAGCGCCGCCGCCGCAGTCCGCCGCGCTACCGCCGCTGCCGCAGCGCGGGCGGCCGCGAGCCGGTAGCAGGCGCCTGGCGAAGGGGCCGCCAAGCCCCGCAGGCCCCTGCCAGTCGCTGCAGGGCTTTAAATTATTTTTTATCCAATTATTTAATTTTGTTTCAGGACCGGCTGCTCAGAGGCCCGGGTCTTCTCTTGAATCTGCAGCGACGCCCCCGGCGCGTGCACAAAGGCTCCGACGGCGGCCGGCGGGGACTGCCGAGCGCGCGGGAGCCGGCGCCAGAGGTCGCCGGTGCGCGCCCTAGCCAAGCCCCAGGAACTATGCCGCGGCGCCTGCAGCCTCGGGGCGCGGGCACAAAGGGCCCGCCTGCCACGACCGCTTCGGAGGTCGCCTCGCGCTCCCACCCCCCCGCCTCCGGGGACCCACCAGTGTCGGTCAAGCCGCTGCTGCGCTGGGACGAGGTGCCCGACGACTTCGTGGAGTGCTTCATCCTGTCGGGCTACCGGCGGCTGCCCTGCACCGCGCAGGAGTGCCTAGCCTCGGTGCTGAAGCCTACGAACGAGACGCTCAACTTCTGGACACACTTCATCCCGCTGCTGCTGTTCCTGAGCAAGTTCTGCCGCCTGTTCTTTATGAGCGGCCACGACGTGCCCTTCCACCACCCGTGGCTGCTGCCGCTGTGGTGCTATGCATCGGGCGTGCTGCTGACCTTCGCCATGAGCTGCACGGCGCACGTGTTCAGCTGCCTATCTCTGCGCCTGCGGGCCGCCTTCTTTTACCTGGACTACGCCTCCATCAGCTACTACGGCTTCGGCAGCACGGTGGCCTACTATTACTACCTGCTGCCGGGCCTGAGTTTGTTGGACGCCAGAGTGATGACCCCGTACGTGCAGCAGCGCCTGGGCTGGCACGTGGACTGCACACGCCTCATTGCCGCCTACCAGGCGCTGGTGCTGCCCGTGGCCTTCGTGCTGGCCGTGGCCTGCACTGTGGCCTGCTGCAAGAGCCGCACTGACTGGTGCTCTTACCCATTCGCGCTGCGCACCTTTGTGTTTGTCATGCCGCTCAGCATGGCCTGCCCAATCATGCTCGAGAGCTGGCTCTTTGACCTGCGCGGGGAGAACCCCACGCTCTTTGTGCACTTTTACCGCCGCTATTTCTGGCTGGTGGTGGCTGCCTTCTTCAATGTGAGCAAGATCCCCGAGCGCATCCAGCCAGGCCTCTTCGACATCATCGGCCACAGCCACCAGCTCTTCCACATCTTCACGTTCCTCAGCATCTACGACCAGGTGTACTACGTGGAAGAGGGCCTGCGCCAGTTCCTCGAGGCGCCACCGGCCGCGCCCACCATCTCAGGCACCGTGGGCTACATGCTGCTGCTGCTGGTCTGCCTGGCGCTGGTCATCAAGAGGTTTCTGAGCAGCTCCGAATTCTGTAGTAAGAAGTGAGCCTCACCCTAGCCGGGGCTGTTGGTTCGCCCACACCTGTTTACTGGGTTTCTGTTGCTGCTGTTGGTTTGTCTTCAAGTTTTGCTGTGTTTCCTCGAGGAAGGTGCTGCAAAACCACAGGGAAAAAGTGCAGTGGGGCGTGGGGGTCTCAGTCCACCTGGAGCTCCAGAAGAGGGAGGTGGGTCAGGCAGGAGGGAGAGGGCCACTAGTTTTCGCCCCTGGGAAATATTTCGGTGGTGTCTGTGACATCCGGGGATTTTTTCAAAGGCGGAGAATAAAATCCCAAATAAAACCCCGAACAGTTCTATTTTCCAATCATCTTCGGTGCCAGCGGTAACAAAAGTAGCCCTTGTGAGGTCAGGTATGCAGTAAAGAGGGTAAGTAGACAAAATCCCTGGGTACTTCCATTTCAGTCTGAGGAATGCTTGCCATTTGTCAAAAGAATTGAGCTTTGTAGGAAACGGGCACAAAGACACAAACCCAGGGCTTAATCTGCTAGAAAATGCATGGAATGTGAACACAAGTTAATTACTTCAAAATGTTTCTCAGATGTTATTTAAATAATAATATATACAATGGTTTTTCATAATTTATCAAAGCCTGCGATATGCTCTGAATTTTGTCAAGTAGTTTTGAATTTTGCAGCCCTTCTGTATTGCATACACTTGAACTGGACATCAGGGCAAGCTGCTTGAAAGTTCTCAACTACTTTTTTATACAGTGTTTTCTGAAGGCCTATGTATGTCACGATACAACTGTGAATTAGTCTACCTTAGGGACTCTAGGTAAAACTACTGGTGAGAAGCTCAGTGCTTTGCAAAGATCCCAGATTCCTATTTACTTTACTGTATTCCACCAAACCCAGCCTATTTTTTGTTTGTTTTGTTTTTAATCTGAATTTTTTTCCTTTCTACTTTTTAAGTTGCCACTGGAATAAATGTGCCTTTTGAATCAATGCCCAAATGACTGGTCCTCAAACATAGTTTATTGGATGGGGACAGCAGGAAGAGTAAGCTGCAAATCAAGGCTTAACATTGCACCAGGACAGAAGGAGGAGGGTGTTGGTTGTAAGTTTTTGGTAGCACTGTAACTCGCCAGGCCATGCAGAGTGTCTGGCTTCTCTACAAAGAGAAGGAGCCAACCAATGATGTAGCTGTGCTTCCTAATGCAGCCGTTAGGGAAGGTGAGAGGACAGTTTCTAGCCTGATGCCATCTGTCCTTGCTTAAAGTTTAAAACACAAAATTCAGTAATGAATGAGGCAGTTTTGAAAGTCAGGAGCATATTCCTTGAGTTGAAACTGAAAGTTTTGAGTTAAGTAAGATTCTCTTTGCCTATGGAAATGAGTGGCAGTCACCCTAAATTGTCCAAAAATTAGTGAACATGCTCCTGAGATACTTCCTAACAACCATATTGATTAGCCAGTGTTATTTAAGACGTTTCTTAAAAATGCTAACCTGTATTTGAGATGGCCACCCTAGAGGAACACAAACCACTGATGTGGCTTATTTAAATATGTATCACACTTCCTGACAAGTCCTTTTGGTTAAGAGCCAAATAAGCCATTGAATGGGGAGTCTTGACTTCATGGTACAATTTATATCAAGCACATAAGGTAGATGAACACTTACCTCAGCACTGGTAGGCTGAAGCTCTTAAAAAGATTGCTGTTTTTGTATATGCTTTTAATCACTACTGTATTTGTAAACAGAGTCTCCGCACGATTCCCTAGAGGAGCCAGTCTCCTTGTGTGTTAACCTGCACACAGAAGTTAACTTTATATATGTCCATATTTCATTTAGAACCTCTTAGTGGGACTGTAGATATGCTTGGCATATTTGCTGATCAGTATCAGTGTCTCATCTTTTGCAAAGTGTGAGGAGATCCCTGTTCGGTTACAGAGGCTGACCACAGATGTTATTTCTCACTGTAACTTAATTCAGTACATGTATTCAAGGATGACTGTGGAAACCAGGGTATTTCCACCTGCAAACTTATTTGCATGTCATTGTTGTCTCTTTTAGAGCCCCAAAGAATGTTGATTTAGAAGCTAGAGAAACAGAACAAGGAGTATTTTGTCCCTTCCTTGTAAAATGGGGCCTCCCCTTTCAGAAAGAACTTTCAGGAGACAGACTTCTGAAAAGAATCAATGAGTTTAAGGACAAGAAATAAGCCTCATATTTTTCATTTTCAATTTTTTGTTTTCAATCTTCGGGGTCTACAAACAGACTTCTCTTTTGCCCTGTCTTTGTCCTTAAGCAGAGGCCACTTAAGGATAAAATTATACCCATATCATTTTCAAGTGATTATGACGCATGAGCCCCGTAAGATGACACACTTTTCCCTTAAAAGGTTTCAGCACCCAGTATGTGCCAGAGAGAATGACTCACTTTCCTTCCCCTGCCTTTCCCTTCCTCCACTTTCCCTTCCCCATTGCATCTGAGATTTTATATGCCACATATAACATTGACAAAAAGGAATTCTAGTTGACAACAATGGCTTGGTTTCACTCCATGCTTGCAAATGGGTACCATATACACTAACTATGACCAGGGATGATTTGTTAAACTCTGTATGTTATTTGCTAATTTATATCAGATTTCTGTCAAGATAAACGATGACAAATTTAAGAATCAGGAAATATTTACCGAGTCTCCATTTGCATGGAACTATCCAGGTGTATTACATATTTCAAGGGTAATATGGCAATCACAATAAAATATCTTTAGGAATATTTTTTCACACTCCATTTTGCCACATCCATTACAATTCAGTTTTCTTTATTGTATTCGGCTGTTTGAAACGTAGGACAAATGACAGGCAAGAATGCACTCCATTATCTCCGTAAAACCTATTTGGCAGTATAATTTTTAAGCATATTATGTAATGCGGTTTATTTTTACTTGTTAGTCATGATCTAGATGACATCTCAAGGAGCAGCATCATAGAGTCATGCCTGGAAAAGCAGGGTGTTTAAACGACTTCAGTGTCTGTCACCCAGTGGGTTGGTCTCTGAGGTTGAGTAAGGCTGATTTCGTTGGCTAAAAGCCCTTTCTTCCCTGTCCTTCAGCTACACCCTCAGGTGAAGAGGATGACCTTCCTCCCAGAGAAAGGAAGTGAGTTCTTTGGTCATGTCATGACTGGCTAATAAAAATAAACGTGATCTTTTCCAGTGGCCATACACTTTCTATAAATAGCCCAGGAAGAAAGTGTGGGCTTCAGAGCTGGCCAGAGCAGCCTTCACATGTTTCCATTCATAAATCCTGCCTGTTAAGTGCTTGCAGTCAAAAACCATTTCGCCTAATCCATCATGCAACTGCAGGGGAATAATTCTAAGTTCTCAAAATTTGGGGATGCAGATGATTTTTATAATTTTTTTTTCTGATTTGGTGCTGAATCTGAAAGCTAATAGCAATAATAAACAGGGATTTTCATCTTCAGTTCTCTTCACAATTTCAGTTAATCTGCACCAGGCTATAGTAGGGATCAGGTGCAGTAGGAGTTATCTCCACTTCAAGGTTATACCATAGGTCCCAGGCTCCAGAATTAAGTTTTCAAACTGGCCTTTTGATGTGGGGTGGTTGTGTGCTCAATCATGAGTGTTTAGTATTTTGCAAGCTATGATGCCTGCCAAGTACACACACACTAATTGGAGATAAATAATGTATATCTTTTAATTGCTGCTTTATAATGTAAAAGAGCAAATGAAGATACAGCTATCTTTGAATTTAGATCACAAAATCTTAGACAAAAATTTAGATTATAAAATCTTAAAATGTGATCAGCTACTTAGTTTGTATCATCTTAGCTTGTTCTTCATCTTTGATGTCTAGCACTGCTAATTTCATTCTGTCACTGTCCTTTGAATTGATTTTCCTTCATTCCTTTATGTAATCCTTTTTATGAACATTGAGCACCTACTGCACGTCAGACATTGGGCAAGGCCCCATCCCTACTATACAGCCATTACCCTTTTTTCTGCTTGTGGAACAGAGAGAGAGAGAGAGGAGCACCAGAAAGGACAGGGATCAAACTCGTAAGCAGCCTGTCCCAAGCCACTGAGTTTGTTCTTTTCTCCTTTCTATTAGCATAAAAGCAATGCATAAAATCTTATTTCAATTAACATGCGAATTTACCCACAATCAATTTCTTTCTTTTTTCTTTCTTCTTTTTTCCTGTCTCCTCCTAGGCCTATGTGAATTTTATGGTTAAAAACAACTACGAATTTTAATATACAACCCAGGTGAAGGGATAGCAGGTATATGTACATAGAAAGAGTTCAAAAATTTACCATCACAACTAATTAACAAAGACACTAATAACAATCACTTTTGAAAGCTTAATAGTATTCATATCATTATGAAGGAAAATTCATCCAAAGTGCCTAAACTGTGATCTCTACTATGTGTATGAATGTCATAGAGTAATTAAGTTTTAAAAAATGCAAGTTTAGATTTCCAAAGATTAAGATTAACGTTCTTTAGCCATTTTCCCCTTTTAAGGTCATTGTGTTACATATCTTGGAAAAAAATTAATGTGGAGGAAATTGTAGAAAGTATCAGATGTAAAAAAGACAGAAAGAAGGCCTAAGAAGGGGGGAACAAAGAGGATTAGATTCAAACAGCCAGAATAGAACAGTTTCCCCTGAATTTTGAATTTTATGAACTCTGACAGTGTTAGCACTTAAATGGGCAAACAAGGAATTCTATTTGGCAGCCTAACCACATCCTGTGTAGCTTTTGACCTGAGCGCTAGTGCCAAGGTATATTTTGAGAAGCACACTTACCCCTGGCTTAACATCCTTAATTTGTTTCCGTAAAATTAGGGCATAAGGCAAAAGGCATTAGGGGATAGCACCAGGCAATTGTAAATCACCTCTTGAACCATTTTCTTGAAGGATTGCCAGTAGTCTCTGACATAAGCCTGACAAAAAGCAAACAAGCCTAAACAAACTGAAAAAGGAAGCATCCATTGGTTGAAGCTGAGCACTACTGTATTCTGCATTGTGATAGACCACATGCCTCCCTAATGATTTTATTCCTTCTTCAATATTTTGAATTATTATCTTGTATTATCTCGTGAAAATCGTTGTCAATTTTTTCTTAGTCACTATTCCAAAGAGCTAATACAGATGTTTGTTGTTGTTAAAAAAAAAAAGGGCACATGTATTGCATTTCTGGTTGGCAGATTTCTACCCAGTTTGTAGATTTTTTTGTTTTAGAGCAGCTTCTTAAGAGTCTGTGAGCAAGTTGCAGAGGGTATTTATAGGTCAGAGGCCAAGAATGCTTGTTTGGCTGTTAACTGTGACAGGATGTGACTCGAAAGCTGTGAACACATACCTATATGCAACAAGTGATAACTTATTGACTATTTAGCTCAATGGAAAACAGCTTTTTGAGATTTTGAAAAATGTTCCCCAACATGTCATGCTTCTAAATGTAATTCATGATCTTTAATACTTTCTGTTATTGACCAATCCCTGAAAGCTTTTCCAAACACGGTATTTCTCAAGGACAATTTCTTGAAAGTGCAAAATTATTCTCAAATGTGTAAAAGTAGCAGGCCATCTTTTTCCTGTCTTATAGGTGCACCTAATGTATGCAGTAAGCACACAAGTAGGAGTGGAGGGGTCTCAGTGGGTAACCAAGCTCTCGGTGGGTTATTTAACCATTCTGTAGAACTGGCCCTGCTCCTCATGGCTCCCACAACACTGAGAAAGGACACCATGTGAATAGACCCTGTTTCCAGGTGAAAGATGGGAGCACGTTAATTTCATTTCTTCTTTTAAGTTCCATCTCTAGTTAGAAAGCATAATTTGTTTTTAATACACTGGATGCAAAAAAGAAAATAGGAAACAACTTTAAAGAAGTGTTCTAATTTTATATTTTAAAAGTTTATAATAGCAATTTGTTTGTAAAACAAGCCTTAGCACACAGATGAGAACCAGCGCTTTTTGGAAAGCCTCATCTTTGTCATGGGAGTTTAATTACCTTGAGCTCTTACCCAAATGATAAAAACCTCATATTATGTCTTTTAAAATGTAAATAATGTATAGTTTAAAGAAGGGCAAAACCACTTTTTTAAAAGAAGAAAACAGGTCATATATGTTACAGATGTGTAACAAGGCTAAATTGAAGACTTTTTAAAATTCTAGTTAGAGACTTCATTAAATGCACTCTCCCAGCAAGGTGTAGCACAGAAGGTCTACTTTTCTACTGGGTTGGTTTTCTTTTACAGAGGCTATAAGCAGAATAATTCTGAGTAACTAGGTACCAAGGCAATAAAGGGATGAGGCACCTTTCACTTTGATGAGGGTATAACCACAGTGAATAACACAGCCAGTTAAATGCACAGCCCTGGACACTCTGCTCCTTGTTTCTTTGGAGTGGAAAGAAGACTGAAACCCCGTGCCGTTGCTACACAGACCAGGAGAAGGCTGGCTGTATTTCGGGGCCCAGGGACGATTCCATGGCCGCTCTCGGATCTGCATAAAGCTTGCGGTAGCTCTGAACTCTCTTCCTTCTCAGGCTTCCCAGACCATTTCCACAACCCTTGAAGCCTGCACTTTCCACAAACTCAGCCTTGAAGATAAAAGGTTCCTAAAGTGTATTTAGGCCTACTCGAACCATCTGCCTTATGAGGTTCATTCATTTCTAAGGATTTAAATACGACTGCTGTACTTGGATTTGATTTACAAGAATGTACAACCAGCAGGTCCCCTTTTGTAGTAAAGGGCATCAACTGAAAGACCATAATTTTTTTCCTCAGGTCAGAGGCAGAGGGAGGATTTAACAGTGATAAAATAGAGACCTCCTTGTGTCAGTATTCTATTTTTTTAGTTCATTTAATGGTGATAATGTAATGAAGGGAGAAGGGAGTAAAGGATAACTCCAGCATGAAGAAAGAAACTGTATAGTTTTTCCCACTGCTTGCTAAATTCTTTTTCAGTTACCCTGACTCCAGTCGTCACCTACATCCTAAAATAGCTGTTGTCAGCTAGCTAGAAAGGCTTTCTCAGGATGTGTAAACTTCCACATAGGGACTAGGACAGTGTGGTTTCAAATCACTAGTGTGCCAGAAAAACAAAATCTAATCATAATCCCACATTACCTGATAAATTAAGCAAAATAATCCATAGAAATAGATATCACTTTGGTCAGTTCTGTGCACGTAGCTGAACAAAATTGTGACTCACTTCTGATGTATAGTTGGCTATGATTTTGTTTTTCTGAGACATTTGTTCCCTACTGTCTTGAACATGAAATCCTGTATAAATAATATAGCTATGTATTTTTTGCTGAAAAACAAATGTATGAAATAAGAATAAATTATTTGTAAGGACAGTGTTTAGGACTGTATTTGTATGCCTCTGTGTATGTTCAGAAGATATCCTTCAACAAATGATTCCTAAAGTATTAGAAAGTATGCATAACACTAATAAACATGGTAAGAAAAACCATTTTCCTTTTTATAAAAATCAGCAGGTGGAAGGGCAGAACGTTAAGGCTGTCCTGAAGAAGCACCCTTGGTATATTACTCTTTACAATTCTAGTTAACATGAAAAACAATATTCATGAATTACTTTGAAAACATGTCTTCGAAGAAAATTATATTTAACCCAGGTAATGAACCTTTTCCTTATACTTCCCTATTTTTCAAGGACACATGTGGTCCGTGATGGTCTTCTGAGAGATACAGTTTGTCCCAGAACTCTGCTGATCCATGTGAATTCCCAGCATCTCTGCTCCCAACAACCTTGATGAGGGAGACCAGCTTCAGTTCTGGAGCTCTGTAGTAACCACTAAAGCTTTAAACCATGTTGGCTCTTCCTTCAGGTACGGTTTTTGGTTAATGTGAACAGAATGATCTCTCAAGCACTGAAAGTTTCATAGGAAGAATACCAAGGAATGAACAGAATGCTCAGAGCTGAGCACTCATATCTCAGGAAGGGCAAGGAGCAGGACAGAGCTAGCCATTCCAGCTGACGACACCTGCCTCTGGAGCAGCTCTCCAGGGCACTGCTACTGGAGTGAGCCGCCTTCCATGGTTTTTGGACTCTGTTATATGTGTCTCCAGTTCATAATCCTAGGCCAATATCTGATTGGTCACATGACTTCTGATGTCAGTGCCTGTGATTTGCAGCCCCTTCCAGAACCACATAGACGGGAGAGGTTAGTTCTGCAACAGAAGGGATGATGGGCAGACAAAACAGCCATCCACTTTATCATCCACCCCTTGTCTGTCTGGTACTTCTGTAATCCCAACTTCTAGAGTGTGAGGATAAGGACTGGGCACTATGTAAAGCACTCATCCAAGCCAAGTGTCTTACCAATGCAAGGTCCTCATCCAAGCTCTGAAGCACCTGCTTACAGAAAAAGGAGGACAAAGCATGCCCGTGGGCTGGAACAGTAGCAACCACAGTCCAGCACCTGGCAGGCAAGCCCACACCCTCCTTTCCATATATATTTTCCTTAATGTATAAAACTATAACCTATAGTCTAAATGTTCTTGCCTCCCCCTCCCAAAGTCCTGACTTAGTCCCAGCACCCAGGATCTCCATGTGACATGAATTCCTCTCATTCAGGTCAGGATGTGGCCAAATGAGAGAGTCAGCCATTCCCCAGTTCACTGCACAGGGACAGAGAAGAACTGGATCACTGAGAGCAAACCCCACTCAGAAGTGTGCACCACTTATGACAGCACACTGTGCCACCAGTCCCTGGCACCCAGCACCTCCTGTGACCTAGAAAGGAGAAGCTTCCCTTGAGCTGGTGGTAGGGTGAGTTCCTCAGGTTCTGCGTGCTGGAAGGATCTCTGTTTTGTTCCTGGGCCACTCCATTTTGGCCGTCCACTATCTCCTGGGCCTGCGTTAGACCTCTGCCTGTTGGCTTTCACACCCACTTCCCCACCATGCCTCTCCTCTGCTCTGTATTGGCACTGATTCTAGGCTACCTGGCCCTGTGGCTTTTTTTAAGTCCTGCCAAGGAGAGAAATGGTGGAAGATGGGGTGCAAGGAGGAGGGCAGAAGGCAGGTATTCCTCTGCCTTCCTTCCCCACTATTTCTTTATGATTCCAATATTTTGTCCAGGATCCTCAGCCCTGGCTGCTGCTGGCAGTCAAAGCATAACCCTGAGGGAAGTGGGATAAGAATAAAGCCAGCACATGGAGTGGGGATGAATAGAGTAAATCACAAATGAATCCTGAATAAATCTGTGCCTGCAGCCTACCCATTTTTTGACTTTTCCTTATGTGAGACAATAAATTCCCATCATTTTACAATCCTGTTTAAGTTGTGTTTACTGCTTGTAATCAGTTAAGAAGCATCTTAAGTGATCACAGGTGTGCTAAACTCCCAGCCATATATACCACAGCCCCCCATCCCATTTCACTCAGCCAGTCCCACATCTGAGGATTTGAATATTAGGTATTTGAAATACCTCATTTTTAAAGTACATATTTCTGTATTAAGACTCAGTACTGCCCAGTGAACTGCTTGTGTTGCATACATCACTTTGTCTCCTGTTCTCCACTGCAGGTATTTCAGGTTTCTGACCTTTCCAGCCTCACCCTCCTCAAATCTCTCATCCTACCATTTGCCATCTCTCCAGGAACCATACTATATTGCACGTACTGTATGTTCAACTACTTCTACTCAATAGGATTCTTCCTCTGAACAACTTAAAATGTACTACTAGTACCTCCCATCTTCTAAAAAGAGAAAGTCACCCTCTCCCCACTATGTCACACTCTAACAACCACCCCCATCTCTTCTGCACAGCCAGGCTTTTAGCGAGAGCAGTGTACCCTGTCTTTGTTTTCATACCTCCCACTCACTCCTCCATCCACTGCATTCTGGCTTCATTAATCTCACGAGGATGTTTTTTACAAGATTTTCAACAACTTCCTTCTTGTTTGATGAACATTTCTTAGATTTTCTTTTCCATTCCCTTCTCTTAAAACTCTTTCCGTGGCTTCTGTGACCCCGTGTTCTCTGAACTCCCTCCTACCTCTCTGGCAACATTTTCACAATCTCCTTTGCTGACCCTTCCCCTGTTCATGCCTGAAGTCAATTTTCTCAAACTGTGAGTGCAAACAATCTACACAGTGTTAACTGTACTCCAATTGATAAACAGGTAAGCAGGAAAAGATGGTGATCGGGAATCCTGGAAATGGGAAGTGATAGCTCTTTATTCCCCAAATCAATCATTGGCAAGAAGTCTGTAGAGCTTCTGATTTTTTACCTTTTAATTTTCCTTGGAAGACAAAGCAGGTTTTGGATCAAGTTACTTCTTCAGAGAGTTTGATTCTATTTCAAAGCGAAAAAGAAACATTCAGAAGAGAATTACCTAGGAATTTCTTTTTCTTTAATGTTGACTTAAAGTAGATGAAGGGAGATGCAACACAAATACTTAGTGTCAAATGAAAAAAATCTGAAATAACAAAGGCCATGAACTATAGTGGCATTCCCATATATATCAGTGTGGCTTATATAATTGTCATATAGAGAATCAGCCCCTAATAGCCAAAAATCCATTAAATATAAAGGGTATACAGAATAATAAGATTGCATAAGAATTCTGTGAGACTTTGACCTAAAAAATTAATTGCTGTTGTTGTCCATCCCAGTGGGAAGCAATCAGAAGTGAGTCAGAACTTCAGCAGCTGCTTGGTTTCCTTTTTCCCTGGACAAAGGCGCTTATCTCTGTAAGGCATCCCCCTGCTCCTCCTAGCAGTACCCTAAACTTCCTTTTAGGAAGGATCCTTCCCACGACACCTTGGTGGGACTGCTCTTCCAGGCCATGAGTGGGCACGTGGCCCAAGGTAGGCCTGTAACACAGAGCTTCTCTGGATTTTGAACTATCTGTGACCTGCCTGCATGTCTTCATGTAATTCTGCAAGCTACCCCCATAGCCTTCAGTAAATTATTTCTTTTTTTCATCTTCTTATTTTTTCTCATGTGTTTGAAGGTTTCCATTTCCTCCAACTAAAGAATATTGACTGAGGACTTCCAGTTTCTGGTCTGGCATGTAAGTTGTTAGACGTTGTCACTCCATCCTAACATAAACTAAAAAGCTGAATAAACTGAAAACCAACAACTCGTAGATCCATCAGATAAGCAGGTCACGGGGCAAACCAGTGTCTTCAAAACTGGAGAAATATACAGGTGTAAATAGAGAATTACAAGTTACCACATTAAGAATCCATGAGTAAAAACTCTTCAGGAACCAGTTCTGGGTTCCTTTTACTTGACATATCATGCCTGGCTTTCAAAAAAAAAGATTACACATCAACCTAAAGGCAAAAATGCAGTTTGAAGAGAAAGCGCAAGCATGAGAACCACACTCAGATAAGGCAGGGATGTTGAAATTATTGGACTGGGAATTTAAAACAACTAAAGGCTCTAGTGGAAAAAGAGTGGACAGCATGCAAGAACAGATGGGTAATTGTAGGCAAAGAGATGATTCCAAGATTCCAAATTCCAAGAAAGAATCAAAAATAGATGCTAGAAATAAAAAACATTGTGACAGGAATGAAGAATGTCCTTGATGGTCTCAATAGCAGACTAGACACAGCTGAGGAAAGAATTAATGAGCTTGAAGATATCTCAAAAGAAATTTCCAAAACTAAAAAGCAAAGAGAAAAAAGACTGGGAAAAAATTGGAACGGAATATCCAAGAACCGTGGGACAACTACAAAAGGTATAACATATGCATAATGGGAATGCCAGAGAAAAAAAGAGAGAAAGGAACAGAACATATTTACTGATAAAACACCCACTCAAAACTTGCAACATGGAAGGAAATTTCACATATACACATGACACGACTTTTGAATCATTTATAAGTAATTTCCTTCTGTCCTCTCTGTCTCAGAAGACCACTATCAGTTTCTGACTTCCAAAATTTTTTCTCAAGAGCTGAAGGAATTACTAAAAGAAATTTGAGAAATTTGGAAATTTAAGAAATCAAATTACCTTTGTAATTTATAAGTATTTCCTAAAATCATAGGATTAATGAAGAGGTCCAATATCCTTCCTACCTTGAACCTATATAATTGTAAAAAATATGTAGAAAACTGAGAGGTACAGAGAAGGCACATGAACACTTACCAGTACAAAATTTTATTCTCTAAGAGCTGAATTATTAATTCAAGATGGCATGAGTGAGTTTTTACTCTAGTTGTTAATTTTATGGTTCACTGTATTAGTTCATCCTTACCCACTATGGTTTCGATGGTAATCTATCAATTTTGAGTTCCTTCATATTCTTGGTTACACAGAAATGACAAAGTACAAAAAGAAATGGGTTTAAGGAATAAAGATTTCTTCAGATAAACATATTTAATATACCAACTCTAATAAGATGGTGATCCATCATACTGCATCTAAGCCAAGAAAAAGATACTTGTCATCATTGCTGTTGCTCCTGTTATTGTTGTTTGTTGTTTTGATTTTTTGTTTTCATTTGCTTTGGTTTTTGCTCTCAGCGTTTTGTTGTTGTCACTTTGAGCTTTTAGAGAAAGGGTCAAATACAAAAGATGGCAGGTGTGGAATCTTGCCAGAAGCCCCTCATTTTGATCTCACATGTTTCCTGTGTTTTGCCAAATTCAAGTGTGTAAATTTGTAGGTGCCAATTTATTGCAGAAACACATAAGGCAATCCAGGCAAGTGGTACCCATCATGGTGCCTCCCTTTAGTTTTATGATGCAGGTCGAATATGGCTAAAAATGCATTTTTAAAGGACAGTCAAAAAGGGAAAGTTGGGGGCTTAGCACAAGGTGGCAATTCTATACTGTCTCCCTGTCCAACTGTTTCACACAATCATTTTAGCCCTGGGGCCAGCATTTGTTCAGTTGTGGCAGAGGAAACTGCCCTGGAAGGATGAGTCACAGCTTCCCTGTGAGTCAGACTTAGGTCTTCCTGGGTATGACAGCATGGGGCTTCCCATAGAAACCAGGGCACTTCACAAAATAGACCTTTCTCTCCCGTACTCGTCCAATGCCGTAGATAGTTGTGACAAGACATAGGTAAAGCCGCAGGGTCCCTTGGCTCCCTCCACAAGGATGACTGTTCCCATCGCTGCCTAAGAAACCCCAGAGAGGAAACAAGCGCCTTCCTGAAAAACGCGAGGCCGCAGCAGGAAGAGCTGCGGTGTTTGGAGCCTCTTGGCTCCTGGTTCCTGTGCCTTGCGCTCTGTCCCTCTGTCCACGCTGGGGCCACAGAGCTGGATGACCGCAGTCAGTGACCCTGTGGGGGCGCAGCCTGAAGTTCTTACATCAGGGAAGAAAAGGCTGGACCCCTAAGCTGGAAGGTGGGAGTGGGGATCCTGTCCCCTCCAAAAAGTGTTGTCTTCAGAGCTGTGCACACACACACACATAGCATGGGTCAGACCAGGATGCGGGCAGGACCTCGGGAAGTGGTGGGACCCAAGGGAATCGAACTCGGGGTCCCTGGCGGAGGCAGCAGAGAGCGTGGCTTGGCCCAGACCTTGTGGTGCTCTAACTGCTCCTCCTTCCGTCCACTGTACTTGCCTCTTGCAACATCAGACCTCGACTGGGAGTGATTTCTCTTGTCATTATTTCATAATCTTGTCATTTTAGGAAATGCTTGGTCCCTCATCTGTAAAATGGGTTGGAAATACTTATTTCAGAGTAGTGTGAGGATTCAGTGAATGAATGTACAGCTAGTTTGCCCAGTGCCCAGCACAAAGTAAACGTTCAGTACATTTTAGCTTGTGTTCTATTAGCTCAGACTCTTAAGGACCCATAAAACACCCAATCCACGAAGACCCTGGGACATGTGTACACTTTGGAAAAAGATCAGAATTCAAATTAACTTCCTTCCTAGGTCAGTGCTGTCCAATAGAAATATAATGCAAACCACAAACGGAATTTTCTAGTAGCCACATTAAAAGGATAAAAAAAATCAGGTGAAATTAATTTTAGTAATACATTTTATTTAACCCACCATATCCAAAATATTATCATTTCAACATGTGGCACCAGACACATTTCAAGACCTTCAATCTCCCATGTGCTGGACATGTCCTTCTCATCGTTTAGGTCTCAGCTCAAATGTCACCACCACTTTTGATTATCTAAGTAGCTGCCCCTGCCTCCCCTCTCCCCACATACACACATGTTCACCATGGCTTCATCCTGTTTTACTTCATATATATTACTTTTCACCATGTGAATACCTTGTTTGTTATTTCTCTCTCCCCATTAGAATCTAAGCCCTACGACTGCAGACATGGATCCTCAGCATCCAGCACAGTCCCAAGCACACTGTAGGCACTCATTTGATATTTGTTGAATGTATGAATTAAGGAAAAGCAAATGAAAAATGACTGGATGTGGTACTATCTATATACTCTTCAGACAGAACTACCCAATTTTGACTAAGAAGATCTCTCAGCATCACATAAATAATTATAGTGTATTTGAAGAATTCAAAGGATGCACAATACATACAGGGGTATGAAACAGGTTTCTATAAATTTCATGATGAGTAGGGCAAGTAGAGTGACTCAGCTACTACCTTTACACCTTGGTTTATAAACTGACTCTCAAATTTAATGACATAAGTATCAGATGTTCTTCAACAGCCATTTATTTTATTATCTGAAATGTATGCCAACTCAGAGTTAAAAATTTTTTAAATAGTTTTGAAATAAAATGGGCAGAGGATCTGAACAGACACTTTGCCAAAGAAGAAATTCAGATGGCCAACAAGCACATGAAAAGATGCTCCACATCGTTAATCATCAGGGAAATGCAAATTAAACCACAATGAGGTATCACCTCGCACCAGTTAGGTTGGCCAACATCCAAAAGACAAGGAACAACGAAAGCTTGCGAGGATGTGGAGAAAGGGGAACCCTCCTACACTGCTGGTGGGAATGTAAACTAGTTCAACCATTGTGGAAAGTAATATGGAGGTTCCTCAAAAAACTCAAAATAGAAAGACCATTTGACCCAGTAATTCCACTCCTAGAAATTTACCCTAAAAATGCAGTTTCCCAGCCTCAAAAAGACATATGCACCCCTATGCACCACTATTTACAATAGCCAAGATATGGAAGCAACCATCCGTAGATGAATGGATAAAGAAGATGTGGTACATATACACAATGGAATATTATTCAGCCATAAGAAGTAAACAAATCCTACCATTTGCAACAACATGGATAGAGCTAGAGGGTATTATGCTCAGTGAAATAAGCTAGGTGGAGGAAGACAAGTACCAAATGATTTCACTCATTTGTGGAGTATAACAACAAAGCAAAACTGAAGGAACAAAACAGCATGAGACTCACAGACTCCAAGAAGAGACTAGAGGTTACCAAAGAGGAGAAGTGGGGAGGGTGTGTGGAGAGGGAGGGAGAAGGGAATTAAGGGCTATTATGATTAACACACGTAATGTAGAGGGGGTCACGGGGAAAGCAATATAGCACAGAGAAGACAAGTACTGACTATAGCATCTTACTATGCTGATGGACAATGACTGCAATGGGGTTGTGGGGGTACTTGATAATATGGGTGAATGTTGAAACCACAATGTTGCTCATGTAAATCCTTCATAAGATTGTATAGCAAAAATACCTTAATAAAAAAGTAGTTTTGAAATGACGATTAATATATAAAGATATTAAACTGAGTCCAAATGGCAAAGAGCCAATTAACTATGGATAAGTTAATTCCACTATAAAGAGAATAGATGGCCTAGCATTTCACTATAAAGAGAAAAAATGGCCTAGCATAACAGTATGTATATAGGCTCTGTTAAGACAATTTAAAAACAGAGCTTTCTTGATAAAACTAACATTTTGGCTATGGTCAAGAGCAACAGTAAAAATTTATTTCTGGGCAGGCTGCACAATGAAGGCAATAAAGGTGTTTGTGGTACAAATTCTAATGGACTCATTCACTATTATAAAATGGTTAGTAAGATAGTGGTTTCCATACCTGGCTGCATAGTAGAATTACCTACAAAAATTCTAAGACAGCTGATTCCTAGGGTCTTCCTTCTGAGGTTCTAAGTCAGGCAATCTGTCAGGGCTTTGGAACGTGTCATTAGAAAAGCTTTCTTGGTGTCGCCAATAATCACCAGTCTGGAAACCTCTGCAGCAGAATTGCCCAAATGTCACCAAGAAGCAAACTCACCAGGACACCAAGGAGGCACAGTTTTTAAGGATCTGTCATCTGCATGAGTCCCTCCCAAAGCCCTGTATCTAATTTTGTATTTGTAGTTTAACAACAAAGCAAAACTGAAGGAACAAAACAGCATGAGACTCACAGACTCCAAGAAGAGACTAGAGGTTACCAAAGAGGAGAAGTGGGGGAGGGTGTGTGGAGAGGGAGGCCTAAAGAAGGCCCCCTTTTTCCTAAAGAAGGCCCCCTAAATTGTAAAAAATTCTGTCTCCACAAAACCTGGATCTGCTCCTGGCCATAAACTGTACTGTAGTCAGAAAAGTACAGCCACAGAGGAAATCCAGCCTTCTGGTAGATCTGTGTAGCCCACAGCAAATAATGGTTCTTCCATTTTTTAATGGTTGAAAAAAATAAAAAAAAGAATAATACTTCAAGACACATGAAATTGTATTTCATTCACGTTTTCGTACCTATAGGTAAAGTTATACTGGCTCACATCCATGCTCATTCATTTATAAATTGTCTCTGACTGCTAGAGACTGCAGAGTCGAGTAGCTGGGACAGAGATTGTATGGCCTGCAAAGCTTAACATATTTACTGTCTGGCCCTTTACAGAAAAAGTTTGGCAACCCTGACCTATACCATCAAATGACAACATCATAGACAGAACAAAAAACTTATTTGAATCATAGACAAAACATAAAATTTATTTGAAAGGGTTAATTAATATGAAGAGCATGCTGGGTGAATTGTTTAACATAAACAACTTATAAACACTCCCAATTGTAGAAGTGAGAGATTTTTTAATAAAAATCTACAAATGATTAAATTCAGGCATGAATTTCAAAGACTTTATAGACCATAGCATCTTAGTCAATGTCATTTAGAGTAAGCTATGCTTCGTCTGTAGGATTGAAGCAATGATTGGTAAGACAAAATGTTTATGGGATGATTCAGGATAGAATGATTATCATAAAAACCTTCCCGGGTAGAAAATACAAGAAAAGTCTTGGAGGATAGCTGCAATTAGAGGAACCATTAAGTATAAAATAGTATGTGCTCTGGATTGTGGAAAAGGATAATAAAATGTTGCTAAAGTTATACTTCAAATTTTAACTCTCAAGTGGGTTATGAAACCAGTTAACCCTATACTTTAAGCAAAGCTAAAAACATCAATAATGATTAGGTGAACTGGGCAAGAACTATGACAGATCATTGAATTCTGGCAGCAAAGCAGGTAAAAAATACTGATTTAGCCATCTCTCTTCATAGAAACTGTCCCTCTTTATGGAAGCTTATGCAGAATTGTGATGGTTACTGTGAAGATCAGAGATGGAGGAGGGAAATCTGTCAAAGGGGAAATCTGCCAGTGTGATGACCTGGGTTGGTGTGAGTGTTGACTGATTTGGTTCTGTGAATGCAGCAGATTTCTCAGTCAAGCAAACAGCAGATGGAAAATTAGACCAAAGGGCAGATCAATTGGAAAGATTAGTCAGTGAAGAGGATATTAGGTTGAGAGTCAGTGATAAAGGCAGAGGTTTCTTTGTTAGTCAGTTGACTTTACAGAACTCTCATGACTGGACTGTACAAAAGAGAACAAGAGATCTTCCTTCACTGACTCTGGGGCCCAGTAGCAGATCTGCTCCTCATGCTTCTGAGGGGTTCTTGGTTGTTTGAAGACAATTAGTTCTGTGTCTTTTGGAGGGAGCACAGTCCTCCGTGTTCCAAAGACCAGCTGGGAAAAACATCCCTGCCATAGTCCAATGGTTCCATTTTCATGATGAGAGAAGGGTCTTGAGAGCTGGCAGGTGAGAACTGTTGAATCAACCTGAAAGATAACTGATTTTCCAGGCAGAGGCAGGGAAAGAGGGAGTAATGTAACATTCAGGCGGATCTCCTATGTGCTAGGTACTTGTACGTGTTACTTCATTATCTCCACATCCACTCAGTATAATTGTCATTAATTTCACTTGACATCTGAGGAAACAGAGAGTAAGTTTCATGCTCACAGTCATGCAGCCAGTAACTGTAGAGTTGAAATATTAACTCAAGTCTGTCTGCTTGGCCCTGAGGCCTTACTCCTTCCAATTCATCATCTTTCCCACAGGCTCTCCAAGTAAAGAAAACAACAGTGAGGAAAACACTGCATCACAAATATGTTTTCCTACTTTCAGTGACTGCCAAGACATCCCTTTAAGTTTACTGGCATTACAAAAATAAAACTAAACTAATGCCCTTTATTAATAATGCTGTCTCTAAGGTGGAAGGTCACATTACCCAGTGAAGTCTTTCCTAAAACTAACTGTCAAATTCTAAATCTAGGAAATGTCTTCTATTAGGTCCCTTTAAGAGTTTACACAATTTAAGCAACCAAACTGGTTGTAAAAATTGTCACATATGCTGGTGCAAAGCTTTGCTGACTACTGGTTGCCCCAGACAGGCAAGCTGTCGCCTGGCCCCTTGTTCCAGCTGTGACTAGTTTCTTTTTCACCACACTCCAATTAAAAATGAGGCTGTAGTTCTAAGGTCTCCCTCCCCAGAGGATTTCTTGACACCAGCCATTACAGTAATGAGTTACATGGTCCTCCCTTAGATGATGGTTAGTGGTAAAAACACATAAAGTAGATCACTAGAGGAATTATTCCAAGTTTCTTTAAAACTTGGTTAAAGAGCCTATGCTGTCATTTAGAAGTCCTTTAGTAAGTTATTTGATCAATTTGTATATATTCCTATTCCCTCCAAAACTGTGCCTTCAAATTTGTCAGAGCTTTACTAAACTTTTTAAATCTCCAATCACAAACCACTCAAAAGAGTCGGAGAAACTACTATCAAATAACACTGTCTTAAAAAATCCTGTCCACTCCAAGTGTAGATTTCTTTTGCAAACCTAGGCCTAATCCCAGATTAAACAAAACAAAACAAACAGTAGCTAAATAGATGGGCTCTTTAAATTGCTTGCTTTACCACAGATGAGTAAGCCAAGACTTTCTTATTTGCTGTCCAGAGAGCTCTCTTCCCAACTTAGAAGCAGAGGGAGAAGGAAGACCAAGCACCAACCAAAACAGACAATTCCATAATTACAAGATTTTAGGTTTAGAATCCCTTCACTTAAGCTTTGTATGACCCAGAATTCAACCCAGAAGATGAAAAGAACAGCATTTTCAATTCTATTCATGAAAACTAAGGACTTGGCTACAGTTAACAAGGCTGAGAAAAAGCATAAGCTGTTAGTTAGTGAAAGCAACATAATCTTCACTCCAATGCAAAGTGAAAAAACTTTAGTCGTACATGATTTCTATTATAAGAGATAATACTTTTGCTTATAGATTTGTACAGGAGGACACAGCATCCTGAAGGTGAATTGCTCCGTGTGGAAGAACCATATTAAGATTCCACCTTTGGAGAAGTGGAAGGCTATCAGAAGTCTATCAGATCTAAATAAAAGATTGATGGTAATTCTGAGTTTAAAATTTAATGTCCAGGCTAGCTGCTAAATTTTATATGACAAGAATTTTAATGGTACTGTAAATCAATAAAACCAATTATGTTCTCTTACAAGATGGATTTTATAAGATCAAAATTATTTACATATTACTGTGCTTTTCTCAAAGGGCATTGTTATTTCACTCACTGTCATTTGTCAACAGTTTCATTTTGAGGGATCTCATATTTAATACATAGTACACTAGAAATCCTATTCTGTTAAAAATGCCTTTTTTTCCTGTAATTTGCTGATAGACATGATCATTTCTACCTAAAAACATGATATCCTGGACTTGCAGATAGCATCTAATAGCCTGATATACCTATATGCAAGGAAATAACTCCCAACTTACAATTATGTTTAAACTGATCCTCTTCCTGGAAAAAGGAGCCTCAAGACAGCTATACTGTGCTAGAAAGAAAAAAGTCAATAAAATCAAATGGTCATAGCTTTGAGGCTTCTTTGTAAATAAATGGTAAGTAGTCTGTTTATCCAACACCTTAGTTACTATGTAAGTCTTCTACCAAAACCAGGTTACCAATTCACAGGGGCTTTATCTTCCGCTAAGCCTGGCTCTCAAGTGAGTTAAAGGCTTGTGAGAGAAAGTAAGTGACCTTTTATGGGTTTAAAATGGGCTGTGAAATTAAGACCTGTGAAATGCCAAATGCAAGTGCAAAAGCATTGGCGATGTGTTCCCCTGTGCACTGTCGTTAGTGTTCCCCCTGAGCTCCTTTCCCCAACCTCCAGGAGGGAAAAAAAATCTTACTAAATAATGGAAATGTAAATACTGTAACAACAATATACCTCTAAATTGTGTTTTCATAAATTTATGAGATCAAGATTTTGATCATTCAGGCTGATCAGACACTTGGTTAAATTTATAATCAGGAAATGAAAGATGCCAATATGGAAAGAAGTCTTAACCATTGTCACAAGTGATCATCTAAAATATATTTCAAAATAAGCTATGATTGGAACTTATAATTACTCTATTAACTCAGAATTAAAATTTAGACAGATAGATTTCCAGGTTAATGTGAAATAATTTTTTATTTTGTCTTCTTTACGTGAAGAGGATATATTTTAATCATTAGGGAGAAATACTTTTTTCTAGTCCCAAATATATTGGATTAATGTCATACATGCATCAGGTTAGAAGGGAGTAAGGCCATTTTAAAAACTGTTAATCATTTTTATTCAAGATAAAGACATAAATGGCAATAAATTAAATTTAAGTTGTAAAATCAAGGTTATTCAGAAATGCTTTTCTAGGTTTTCATCAGTTAACATGATTATTTGTTTGAAAATGTTTCTACATCAAATTTAAGCTTTTTTTTCTTTTCCAAGATCATTTGCATCATACCCCCTTCCATAAAATTCCATATTTGGAAAAATATAAAATACATGACACCCATTGTTTTAAATTCATAGGGTTTTAAATATTGCAAAAGATACAAGTACCTGTATGCAAGTCAAACATTACAGAGGTGTATAAAAAAATAGTTACTAATTCATTCCCTCCAACTTCACCACTCTGAAATGTTAACATTTCAGTGCATATCATCCACACCAAACAAATATGTACAGATGCATTTATCCAAGCACAAATGCATAACTATAAAGGCTCTGTTTTATAAAGTCAGAATCAAATCATCTACATTATATATTAATCAGGACTCTTTTTGTTGCAAGTAACAGAAACAGAAAATAGTTTAAGTAAAAAAGAGGATTTATTCATGAAGCTGCGAAGGCTTCAGGCATAGCTAGATCTAGGGACTTAAAACAGCACTTGGTTTGGCTTTGTCTTGGCCCTGTTTCTCTCTCTATTGGCCCATTATTGGGCATGTCTTTTCTTGTGATGGCAAGATGGGTGCCATAGCTCCAGCTTACATCTTCACAGTCCCAAACCCAGGAGAAAAGAGCATGTTTCTTTTAAAAAAGAATCAACAGAAGTTCTGAGATTTTGCATACACTGCATCTGACTGGATCAGGTGCCCATCCCTGAATCAATCCTTGTGGCCAAAGGAATGCTCTGATGGTGATCTTCCAGGCCTGTGTCATAGACACCCATGGATTGAAATTAAGCTCCCTGTCTTAATTTGGGCTGCCATAAAAAAATACCCTAGACTGTGTGGCTTAAGCAACAAACATTTATTCCTCACAGTTATGGAGCCTGGGAAGCCCAAGATGAAGGCATGGGAAGACCTGGTATCCAGTGAGCACACTTTTCCTGGTTTGCAGACAGCTATCTTAGAGAGAGAAAAGAAAGAGCTGGGAGAAGAGAAAGGAGAGGAAAGATGGAAGGAAGGAGAAGGAGAAGGAAAAAAGAAAGTTCTCAAGTCTCTCCTTATAAGGGCACTAATCCCATTCGTGAGGGCTCCATCCTCATGACCTGATTATCTCCCAAAGGACCCACTCCCTAAGCCACTGCACTGGGAGTTATGATTTAACATATGAGTTGGGGTGGGGGTGGGGAAGATACAAACATCTAGTCCATAACACTTCTAAAAGGAACCCAGGTTCTGTTTCACCAGAAAGATTAATAAATCCTGGGTCAGCAAAAACAATAAATTGTGTGTTACATCCTGTATCTTGCTTTCTTCATTTAATAGTATATTATGGATAGCCTTCCATATAAAGTAATTAATGTAAATATAATTAATATCAGTAGTGGAAAAAAAGACCTCATTTTTGTAAATCTCCAAAGAACATGCCATTTCATTATTGGTGGATGTTCAGCTATCTCTGCCTCCCCTCTTCCCATAGAGTTTTGTATTATAAACAGTGTTGCAAGAGACATCCTCGTATTGTCTAGTTCATTTATTCCTGAGACAGAGATACCTCAAAGCAGGACTGCAAGTTCAAACGATGAACATGTTTAATATTTTAATATTATTGCCTGATTATATTTCAAAATCTGTTGTTTGCACTCCCATCAACTACATGGGATGAGAATGTTGATTTCCTCACATTCCTGACTATGTTATTATAACCTCTTCAGTTTTTGCAAATCTCAAGGGTATAAAATAATATCACTTCATAAAAAGAATGACTCTTCAAACATGAGAGGCAAAAATGTAAGTCTGTATGTAAATAAAAGACAACTTTTAAGACTTTGAAATCCAGAATCAGACCAGAAGGGAAAATTTGCTATAGACATGACAAGTGAAGGCTTAAGGTCCCTAATTTGTGTTTACTTAACAATTTAATGACAATTTTAATTTTTTGTGTTTTTATTGGCCCTTGCTTGTCCTCTTCAGCAACTAACTTGTTCAACTCCTGCTTTTTAAAAATTGATTGTTGATATTTTTTTCACCAACTTTAAAAGTTCTGTATATATTAGGATTGGTTTCTGAATTTTATCAGTTCCTCTTTTAGGGGCAGATATTTATCCTAAAGTAATATAATTTACTTTTAATTAGTTCAAATAGTATATTGAGTTATAATGATATATTTCCCAAGATTGTGGCCTGTCATTTCCCTTGCATGTGGCCAAAGGATACTCTCTGAATCTATCCTTAGAGTTTCTAATTATTTTATTTTTTGTTGTTTCCCTCTGAAGATATATTATTTTCCTTTGTACATGTTATTTTTAAGATTTCTTTCTATATACATACATTTATAAAAATTCCTAAATGTACTCACAGCATTTTTTCTTTTCTCCCCTTTTTTGTATGCTATTCCCACCCCCATCTCCTCCTTACCCTCATTGTTCCTTCTCCACCCTCCCCTTTACCTCGTTGCCCACATGCCCCATGTTAAAAATATATTGTTCATCCTTTCATGTTTTTTCTTCAAGATGATATAGTCTGATAACTATTGATGTGTGTATATGTATGTTTTTTAATTTGTCTTTCTAGGGGTTTTCTTTTTTGGGTAGTGGGGCGGGGAGAATGAGGAGGGTGTGAGTAGAGAAGGCTCTTCACATTTATGGATTTTTTTTCATCAGTTCTGGAAATTCACAAACACACACAAATTCCAAGGAATGAACATATGCTAAGCATGCTAGGAAACAAGGCACCATGAGCAAGATCCAGCAGAAATAGCAGATACCAGTAAAGGACTCCAAAGACTTTGGATATTGGACACATCAAGACACAAAATATAAAATGACTATGTTTAACAGTTTTAGAGAAATACAAGACAAGCTTGAAAATATGTGCAGACAAAAGGAAATGATTTTAAAATGCCAAAGAGACTTAAAGACCATTTAAAACTTTTAAGAATGAAAACTACAACGATGAAATTAAAAACTCAGTGGAAAGTTTTCATTTCTGACAATATGGCTATCAAGATATTTCGGACCACTCTCCCACTACAAATGCTGGCTAAATTAGAAAAAATATATCTTAGAGGCCTCAAAGAGCTAACAAAATAGTAAGATTAAGAAATAACCAAGCCAAAATCTAAGTGCAAGTGGGAACACAGAAAAATAAGCACAGTTATGAAGCCAGTAATTATTCAAGATAATTTCTAAACATACTTTGTTTGGGGACATTGCTTCATAACCTCATGTCTTGATGACCCAGTGGACAAGGTCTCAACACTAAGTGGCTGCTCCCTATGCCTAGGAGATTCTCAACAAGTGGGTTTGTCAGGAGAGAGGCCACTTGGGAGAGCACTTTCCTGGGTACCTCTGGATGAGACCTGCTCCTTGAAATTCTAGACCACAGCCAGCCAGCTCTGCTGGCCCAGAACAATGATGGGTTTGCAAACCTTCAGCTAACAGTATCAAAGTGGGATTGGGTTGGGGTGAGGAGAGAAAACAAAAATTGGAAAGGATAAGCTAGCCTGTGTTCTTCCAACCTGCCATTCCCACAGCAAAGCGGGCAGTGAAGAGGACATGATGCTCACCCTCAGCTCCAGGAGGAGCTAGGCTGCAGAGCTGAGTTCTCACCCACAGCCTTCTCCGTGCTGCGGTGCCTATTTCCTGCTACAACCTCCTTGCCTGCAGTAGATGCACTGGGTTAAGTTCCGTTATGCACACAGCCTGCTCCAGCCATCTGTTATTGCTCAGAGCTCTGATAACACTTACTGCCAGGACTCCTGCATCAGTTGGGGTACTTCTGGCTTTGAGTAACAAAGTCCAGCTCAGACGCATTTAGACAAGAAAGGGACGTTTCTAGGGAGGGTTCTCAGTTTAAGCACTAAAAATTGATTCCGACTGAGGTAGGAAGTAATAAATTTATAGCAGCAATATTGGATAGCTCAAAGGCTAGGTAGATTCACAGCCAAAATTTGGCCACAGAACCAGTTTGGTAAAGATAGCACACTACGTCCTGATCCAGGGTGCAGGATGCTACATGCTGCTCCTGAAACTGTTGCCACAGGATGCTGAATATTGCTGCTGTCACCCCAACTGTTAATAGCAAAATAAGCTCTACACTGTCCCAGCTACTTCATGGCACTAGCTCAGGATTCACAGTACCGTTCAAATCATTCTGATGGCCAAGCAGAGAAAAGAGGCCAGTGCCTTAGCTGTGAAGCTGCCTGGGACTGTGAATAACTGGCCCTGGGTGTTTCTACAACTGGGAGGTATCTCCATCCCCCACGGACAGGCATGTGGTGGGGGTATCCCCAAACGTGGCAAGATGTCAAGAAGCAGGTCCAGGCCTCACATCCACATACAACATTCATTCAGAAGGAGGAAGAGCGTCTGTGTCCCTGAAGTCCCATGGAAGTCCTGAGCTTCCTGCTTGCTGGCTGGGTTTCCATGTCCTGTGCCTGTGGCCATAGGAATCCCATGAATTGCCAGAAGCCATTGTTTGGGCCCAGAGGTTGGGATTACTTTGATTAATTAAGGCCAATTAGGAATCAACCCTGGAGCTCGGGGTGAGGGTCATCCCACATAAATAACATGACATTTTCAAAATGGGTTAAGGCTTAATGGAAGTTGGTAAGAAAACACTCCCTCCCTCCAACTATTCTCACTGTTTTTTCAGAATTTATATTTTATGCTTTCTTTTATTAATTTTTTAAAAGTATATATATGCAATAATTACCTCCCCAAATGAACTATAAGATCAATGTGAACAAGGACTAGTTCTTTAAAAAATTTTTTAGTAAGGTATTATTGATATACACTCTTTTGAAGGTTTCACATGAAAAAACAATGTGGTTACTACATTTACCCATATTACCAAGTCCCCACCCATACCCCAGTGCAGTCACTGTCCATCAGTGTAGTAAGATGCCCCAGATTCACTATTTGCTTTCTCTGTGCTACACTGTTTTCCCCGTGACCCCCCACACCGTGTGTACTAAACATAATACCCCTCCATCCCCTTCCCCCTCCCTCTCCTCCCATCCTCCCACAACCTTCCCCTTTGGTAACCACTAGTCAAGGACTAGTTTTATAATCTTAGAATTTCCTCAGTGCTTAACACATGATAGGCACTCAGTAAATGAAAATAAATAAAGGATGGGCTTTCCACTGTTTCATTATCAGTGGTCAATTAATAAAGACCATTAAAGTTGAATTGAGTCAAATAATTAAATGACTAGACTTGTCACCAGTTGTTTTAGTTTTTCACAGAAACTCATTAAATTGATACACAAAATGAGAATAAAATATTTTTCTTTCATGTAGCAGGGGCTACAGGGATTCCTTTTAAAGAGTTTTGAATTATTTGGGGAAAAAAGCATCATTTAAATATAAGCAGTATTCTTATTACCCTTAGAGCTCTAAAATTGACAGGAAGGGTCTTATTTATTAAGTGCGTATTTATTGTTTTGCCTCTGAGTTTATGTTTTTAATAAATTCTTTACCCCTTTTAATCTCCTACCCCAAATCTACAGTACAATTAATACAGCTGGTTATTATTGGAAGAGACACATTTCTTTAAAAGTGTGCCATACCCTGTTTAGTACAAAACTAATCCCTTTTGGGTGAACTCACATAATAATAGACTTTAAAATTACTATTTTTAGTCTATTAAATATTCAGTAAATCTAACTGCAAGGAAGTTCAACATTGCCTAACTCCCTCATCATTTACAGATGAGCAATACAAAGAAATTGTTGGGGGAGTTTTTCTGAACATCCACTGGGAGTTAAATAAGTAACTGCCTTAAGTAACTAACTTGGAAGTTTGGCAAAAGTGAAGTTTTATGGATTGAGCGCCCATTTACATCAGTAGTTCATGGTCACTTAGAAAAAAAGGTGCTTCAGAGATTTCTCCCTAAGCTTCCAGGAATCTCAGTAATGAAAGCAGTTCCCTGCCTCCACTACTGAGCAGCGGTAACTGGGAAGGCGGACTTGCACCTTAACTTTACACCATTGGCGTTGAAGCCGGGGTTCTTGTTCACGGAGGCAAAGAATGAACTTCACAAGCAGTCAAGGTAGGAGAGCAAGGCAGAGGCTTTTAGAGATAGAGCGTAAGGACAGAGGTCCTGGCTCAGGCCAGGAGGGGACAAGAGAGCTCCGGGGTGGTGCGTTGTCTGGGGGTTTTGATAGACAGTTGAAAGACAAAGGGCTAGGGATGTACACCTGCTAAGTGGTCCCAAATACTTTTGAAGAAACACTAAGTTTCTTTTTAGTCTTCCTGGTTATTAAGAATTTTACTGCTCTGATTTCCTCCCAGGATAGCAGCTTCCTGGTCTGGGAGGGTATCACTCAAGACTGCCTGCTTTGTTCCCAAGGTGGGCTGAGTTATTGTCTGTTTGTTAGGAAACTTTTTTTAGCTAATTGGGTTTTAAGATGGAATCCTTCCTGTTTTTACTGTGTTGTTTGGGGCTGGCTTGCTACATTGTCTAAGTTGCAACAAATTATTTGTTTAGGGCTGGAGGAAGAAGTGGGGGGGCAGTAGGACAAAGCAAATGCCACAATAGATTATCTTGCTTTGTTTTCTTTCCAGAGGCCCTCACACCCTACTCTGTCTAGGCTCACCTTCCCTGTCTCAGTGTGGCAGGGGCCTTAACGGCCCCAATCCTTAGCTCTTCCTCATATCCACCCTCTTTACAACATGACTTTGTACTTGATCCTCCAAACTTAAGTCTTTCAACTTTGGCTTGGCCACAAGTGTGAAGAGAGTGCACCAGTGGCAAGCCCAGGCCTCAGATAGCTTGACGCTCAACCCCTGTGTCATTAAGTTTTATAAATATTTTATTTCAACATGATTCTGAGATTGTGTGGATGTTTGCCTCATTGTAATATCTCATCAATAAAGTCATCTTATTTTAAAATTACTTGTATCAGTTCTTCTGGGAATGAATTTGACTTATTTAAGATACACAAAATGCTCTTAAAAATGAAGACTCCAGGTTCTCAGAGCTGATACTCTTACAGCTAGTTCACAGGCTGTGGCTTATCTCCCTGCAATGGAATAAAATGGAAGTTCTTAAAATTTTTCACCCCAGGACCCCCACACTCTTAAAAATTAGTGAGAACCTGAAGAGCAGTTGTTGTTGAGTTATATCTATTGGGATTTATTGATTAGAAATTAAAACTCAAAAATTTTAAAATATTTATTAGTTCATTATAAAGTAGCCATAATAAACCTATTACATATTAACATAAATGACATCTTTTCATGAAAAATAACTATGTTTTCCAGAACAACAAAAAAAGATGTGAGAAAGTAGCACTTTTACACTTTTACAATCTCTTTAATGTCTGGCCCAATGAAAGAAAATGAGACTTACATACTTGCTTCTGACTTTAACCTGTCGTAATATATTATTTTGGTTGAAGTACAGGAAGAAAATTTGATGTCATACAGACATGAATTTGAAAAGTTAAAGTGTGTTAATGGCCTCAGATAATTGGAGATACTCTTCTATGCTACTATATACAAACTTAGCAAGTGATATTTTCTTAAACGGTTAGTTGCAGTGTGGAAGCTGAAACCACACTGACTGACATTTTGCACTCGTTACATTTTAATCCATTGGTCAAGCCTGCATTTTGAACATTTCTTTTGTGCATGCTTGATTTTGACCCACCAGCCCACTGAAAGGGCCTTGGGATCCCCAGGGGTCCTTAAACCACACTGTATACCACTGATACAAAGTACCAAATAAGCTTAGTCTATTACTCTACTTGGTCAGGCAGCATCTCTTTGCAGACCTGCCTCTTCCCATGAGACACAAATAGATTAAAGAACATTTTCCACAATCTCACTTATTATATTAACAAAAGCTATACTTATATTTTTCTCATCCTTGAACCTTATATAAGGGAAACCAAGAACACAATGAACTGTGTAGAAAACATGGCTATTTCTTATATCTCTCTTAACCAGTATGTGCTGGACACTGAACTAAAGCTGGAAATATACGAATAAATACAAGGTCCCTGTTCATGATGCATTACTGACAGCGAAGGTGACAGATAATAAACAAGTAAACAAATAAACAAAGATGACCATTTCAGGTTATGATTAGATTATGAAGAATATAAGGTTCCCCACAAAATTCAACCCTGATGTTGTCTCAGAAGAAAGAAGGAAGTATATGAATCTTCAAGTCTGTGTAAATCCAGGAAGACCCACGAAGAACCTTGGCAGAGGGAAGGGGTAGCTGTGGCCTACTGTGGGCAAACGGCAGGAGAGGCAGAAGAGGTCCCTGCTGGGGCAGGGCAAGGGCAGGGTTGGGAGTGGTTTCCCACCCCACCCAGACCCCCACTGCCTTTGGGCAAATCATTGCCTGGTCTGGTGCCACCTTGAGACAAAGTATTAGCAAGACTGGGGCGATGGGATCACATGTGGGCAGTGCCAGAGCCTGGCCAGGACTAGGAGAAGATAGCAGCGGGGCCATCCCATCCTTCCCTTCCACATCCAAGGTTAGGGGGTTACCAGCCAGGGAGAAGCAGTTCAGGTAAAGGGCAGGACAGTCGTACTGGTTCTCTGAGGGGCATTTATGTAGCATAAGTGGTGGGGGAAGGGACAGGAAAGCTCAGGTTGAAGCGATGGGGGCTCTTCTCATCCTCACCTAAAGGGAGTCCCCTACAAGCGTAAGGCCCAGCTATGTGCCACCAAGGCCTTAAGAAAGTCATTAACCATTCTGTGCCTCAGTTTCTTATCAGTAAAATATTAATGAAAGAAAGGCAATAATAGCATACCAGGGACTGAGGTATATGATGGACTCAGTATTTTTCATCAGAGGCTTAAGAAAATAAAGAACAGAAGAGAGAGAGAATGCCAGGGAGGGAAGGAATTATCTGGTGAGCAACGTTAACAGGGTGGTCAGGGAGGACCTTTCTAAAGAGGTGATATTTAGGCTGAAGTCTGAACTGTTTGAAACCTACCATATGACAATCTGGGCATACGCATTTCAGGCAGAGGTAAGAGCATGTGCTAAGACCCTGAAATAGAAACATGACGTATTTGAAGAACAGGAAAAAAAGGACAAGTGTGGTTATAGCAGAGTGAGCAAACAGAAGATGAGTTTTTTTTTTTTTTGGTATCATTATTATACACTTAGGTGAGCAATACTGTGGTTACTAGATTCCCCCCATTATCAAGTCCCCCCAACATACCCCATTACGTCACTGTCCATCAGTGTAGTAAGATGCTATAGAGTCACTACTTGTCTTCTCTGTGTTGTGCTGCCTTCCCTGTGTCCTCCCCCTATGTTATGTATGCTAATCAAAATGCCCCTTATTTCCCTTCTCCCTCCATTTCCACCCCCCACCCCCAGTCCCATTCCCTTTGGGTTCTGTGAGTCTGCTGCTGTTTTGTTCCTTCAGTTTTTGCTTTGTTCTTATTATGCTCCACAGATGAATGATATCATTTGGTATTGTCTTTCTCCACCTGGCTTATTTCACTGCATAATACCCTCTAGCTCCATCCATGTTGTTGCAAATGGCAGATCTGTTTTCTTCTTATGGCTGAATAATATTCCATTGTATGTATGTACCACCTCTTCTTTATCCATTCATGTACTGATGGACACTTAGGTTGCTTCCATTTCTTGGCTATTGTAAATAGTACTGCAATAAATACAGGGGTGCATATGTCTTTTTCAAACGTGGCTGCTGCATTCTTAGGATAAATTCCTAGGAGTGGAATTCCTGGGTCAAATGGTATTTCTATTTTGAGTTTTTTGAGGAACCTCCATACTGCTTTCCACAATAGTAGAACTAATTTACATTCCCACCAGCAGTGTAGGAGGGTTCCCCTTTCTCCACAACCTTGCCAACATTTGTTGTTGTTTGTCTTTTGGATGGTGGTCATCCTAACTGGTGCGAGGTGATATTTCAGTATGGTTTTAATTTGCATTTCTCTGATGATTAGCGATGTGGAGCATCTTTTCATGTGCCTTTGGCCATCTGAATTTCTTCTTTGGAGAAGTGTCTGTTCAGATCCTCTGCCTATTATTTTAAATTGGATTATTTGCATTTTCTTTGTTGAGGTGCATGAGCTCTTTGTATATTTTGGATGTCAACTCCTTATCGGATATGTCACTTATGGATATATTCTCCCATATTGTAGGGTACCTTTTTGTTCTACTGATGGTGTCCTTTGCTGTACAGAAGCTTTTTAATTTGATATAGTCCCACTTGTTCATTTTTGCTTTTGTTTCTCTTGCCTGTGGAGATTGTGTTCATGAAGAAGTTGTTCATGTTTATATTCAAGAGAGTTTTGCCTATGTTTTCTTCTAAGAGTTTTATAATTTCATGACTTAAATTCAGATCTTTGACCCATTTTGAGTTCACTTTTGTGTATGGGGTTAGACAATGATCCAGTTTCATTCTCTTGCGTATAGCTGTCCAGTTTTGCCAACACCAGCTGTTGAAGTGGCTGTCATTTCCCCGTTGTCTATCCATGGCTCCTTTATTGTATATTAATTGACCATATGTGCTTGGGTTAATATCTGGACTCTCTATATATTCTGTTCCACTGGTGTATGGGTCTGTTCTTGTGCCAGTACCAAATTGTCTTGATTACTGTGGCTTTGTAGTACAGCTTGAAATTGGGAAGCAAGATGCCCCCTGCTTTATTCTTCCATTTTAGGATTCAGAATACGAGTTTTAATTTTAAAAGATGGTATGGTGAAGGTCTTTCATCATATGCTAAGTCTATATATATAGTTTTGGATAACTAGTTTAATAGAACTGGTAATTCCCAAGGAGAGAGCAAGTCTTCTCTGGGCTTACGGTGACCTGGCTTGTGGCAGAGAAGTGAGAGGTGACCATCAGTCAACCAGGCAGTGGCCGAACCCAACTTTGCTCTCACAGGTGTAGAAGGAGCCACTTCCCACCCCTGGGAAGACAGAAATGTTAACTAGGGCAGGCCCTGGGGCCTATGAGCCAAGCCCTCCTGCAAAAGGCTGGACAGCCAGATAAGAAGCCTGTCTCTCCCGTGGTCCTGCTTAGGGCCCATGTCCTCAACACTTCCCAGGCAACAGTGCCTCCCTGGGGCCACTGTCCTGAACCTGTGCCCTTTGGCATTTGGACTGTGGTCACCTTTTGCCCACCTTCCACACCTTCCCAGAGATGGGACGTTTCCTGGTTTCCTTCAAAAGAACACTCAGTACATCAAAAATGTAAACCTCAGGCTATCATTCTGCCCTGGGGTTTTAGTCTCTTGTCACCCTAAATTTCTCCTGAAACAGCAAACAAATAAACAAAAAAACACTATCAGGATTTCATGAACAAGAAATCCTTGAAAAGACAGCCCTAGTCTTATCTTGATCTCCATCTGTCCTTATGCCTAGAAAAATGCCAGGCCTAAAGTATGTGCTCAATGATATGGGTTGAATGAGTTCACTCACACACACATGCACACACTTAAAATAATGAAAAAACTCACATGCTATTTCCATGGTAAAAGCTCCAACTGGAATTTATCTTCTCAAGACAACAAGTGTAAGTACAGTTTTATTCAGCACTGATTTTTGCTCACAAAGAATTGGTTTTCCACATTGGGATTGTAATGGGTGATGTTTATTGAATACTATGTGCCAGACAGCAACTTATCTTATTTAAAATGCATGACTACTTATGACTTCCAGACTATCTCCTCCTCATCTAAAAGAATAGAAAACTGAAGCTTAAAGAGATGGAGTAACTTTCAGGTGATGGCTAGATCTGGGTTTTTAATCCCAGTTCACCTGACTCCAGAACTCTCAGAAGAACTTTTTGAACTCTGGTCAGTTTTACTAAGTGAAATGTATTAAAGTTCTACCTGAAACAATGATTGCTTTTCTGAGTACTGTTTTTTCATTTCTAGACTAACCAGTGGCATCCATATATTCAAGCACATTTTAAGAGCTGAAAGCTTTTCATGATATTGTAATCATTTAAAATATAAGGTTTAGACAACAACAAATGTTGGCGAGGTTGTGGAGAAAGGGGAACCCTCCTACACTGCTGGTGGAAATATAAATTAGTTCAACCATTGTGGAAAGCAGTATGGAGGTTCCTCAAAAAGCTCAAAATAGAAATACCAATTGAACCAGGAATTCCACTTCTAGGAATTTACCCTAAGAATGCAGAAGCCCAGTTTGAAAAAGGCAGATGCACTCCTGTGTTTATGGCAGCACTATTTTCAATAGCCAAGAAATGGAAGCAACCTAAGTGTCCATCAGTAGATGAATGGATAAAGAAGATGTGGTACATATACATAATGGAATATTATTCAGCCATAAGAAGAAAACAAATCCTACCATTTGCAACAACACGGATGGAGCTAGAGGGTATTAGCTCAGTGAAATAAGCCAAGCGGAGAAAGACAAGTACCAAATGATTTCACTCATATGTGGAGAATAAGAACAAAGAAAAAACTGAAGGAACAAAAACAGCAGCAGAATCACAGAACCCAAGAATGGACTAACAGTTAACAAAGGGAAAGGGACTGGGGAGGATGGGTGGGAAGGGAGGGATAAGGGTGAGGAAAAAGAAAGGGGGCATTATGATTAGCATGTATAATGTGGGGGGAGGTATGGGGAGGGCTGTGCAACACAGAGAAGACAAGTAGTGACTCTACATCATCTTACTACACTGATGGACAGTGACTGTACTGGGGTATGTGGGGGGGGCTTAGTGAAGGGGGGAGCCTAGTAAACATAATGTTCCTCATGTAATTGTAAATTAATGATACCAAAAAATATATATATATATATATATATATTTTTTATATGTATATATAAGGTTTAGAGGAAGCTTACAAAGAAAGGTAAAATCTAAGTCATAGGCTATTCTTTGTCCTGTGAGTTGATGTTTGTTTTAATTTTAATTTCCAGCTTTGAAATTCATGATTTTCTCTATTTTCCTCTTCTTTTTCTTCACACTTATGGTTTAATTATTTTCTGTGACCATAAAACAATGTCTAAGCATTGTGACGATTTTGCTGCAGTAAACATTCTTTGTCCGGGTCTGGGGTCCCTGGAAATTACAGCCTAAGGTGAAATTTACATTCTAAGCTGTATTGGAAGACTGCAACCCAAGGAAGCAAGAGCCAAGGTGGGTGGACAGGGCGATGTGGCAGGAGGAGAGGAAGCGAGCAGAAGGTGGTTTGTTACCGAGCTGGCCTCTGCTTCACTAATAAGCACAACTGGCTGCTCAGTCATGTGGGAGTTTTCAGAGAGGCCACGTGGAACCACTTCTCAGAAGGGTCCTTTGAGGGAGAGGGAGGAGAATTCATTCATTCATAGGTTCTCTCTCATCCTTGCCTTCCAGTGGTATAAATTCGCTTCCCTGGGCGTGAACTTCCTGCATCACTTGGCACTGTTACCCGGGTCTTGCGGTGGTCACAAGAAGCAGATGGCATCACCAGTCTCCGTGCAGGTGCTAGCCAGGGACATCTCTGTCTGCCCGCAGCCTGTGGCCTTCTGTGCCCTGTAGCCAGTGTGCCTGCAGTGGGCCTGTTGTATCTTGCACCTTAGTGCAAGTGGCGACAGACAGCTCAGAGTAGGAGAGCAGAGGCCTGCAGGCCATGCACTTGGTAGGTGATAATTGAGCTGTGCCAGGGGTGACCTGGGAGACCTGCAGCAGACATGCCCTGGGCCCAGCTAGCTGAGCAGGAGAAAGGTTACAACAGCATGGTCCCCAGCAACGGAGTTCCATAAGCTTCTCCACAGCCATGATCAAAACCACCTCTTTGTGGTCAAAAGAAGGTGATCTTCCTGGAGGGCCATTAGTAGCATGGAGTAGAAAACTATTGAGCCAAATAAACTCAGTCTGTCAGAACATTCTCATACAATGCCTTCTTATGCACAAATCTCCCATCTGTGTGTATCAAGAGGTGGAATGGCTGGTCACTGGGACTATCCATCTTCTAATGAACTAGATATTGTCATAGCATACTCCTAAATAAGAGTTTTAAATAATTGCTTGTTATTAATTTGATCTGATTCTTTTCTTTTTCTATAGAGAAATCTAAAACTCATCTAGTGGTTCATAAATTCACCTGATGGGGAAAAAGTCACTGAATATCCTTATCACAATTTCCTCCTCATTAAATTGCTAACAGGCATCTCTTGCCAAACTCACAGGGAAACTGAAAATATGAATTATCTGGTGTCTGGGAGGTATTCTGAACTCTTGAATATAGAGGTTATTTAATTTCATATTAATTTTTAAAACCATATTTCCCATTACTTCCAGGAGAGGGCACAAATCTATTTTATATTTATTCTTAGTGCTGGACACCAGCCTCCCTAGCCTGGCCCCACACTTAGGCACACACGCACATATGCACACATACACACCCTAACTCCTGTTTTGCCCTCACCCAGTACATAAACAGCACATGCTATCATTTCAGAGCCTATGAAAGGCAACCCTGGGCAGGCTGCTTACTCTGCTCCAAGATCCAGACTGTCTACTGAGGTTTCCTGAGGTTCCTGTGTAGGCCTGTGCACTGTGGACCTGGAATGGGGAGGAAGGGTCTTACAGATTAAATATATCCGGCCTTAAGTCATAGTTCCTATATTATTTTCCCTCATTTCCTGTAACATGGAGTAGTGCCAGAACTGGACCCAAGCAATAAGAGGGTGCATTGTCCAGAGAATTTTAAAACAATAATAAAACAAAGTAAAAGCTGGCTTACTTTTACTAGTTACATACAGATAATTCTACACAGTATTAGATACAATATCAAATCCTCTTCCTCCCTCAAAGTTTTTTGTTAGTTTAAGTTCTAAAACATTTTTACAGTTACTATTCAATTTTGCAATAAATAAAATTAGCACTTTTTATTGCTTATCCTTTAATAAACAGTTTTCTACATGGAAGCTAACTCAGGGATGCCCTGGCATAAATGGACTTACCCACACGCATTTGTTTGAGAGTTAAGCTTCCAGTGGTTCAGCATCACTCATGCTTTCCCTGAGCACACGGCATGTTTCCGACTCCCACGGTGTGGCCTGCCTCTCCATCTAAATGTGGATATGAAATCAGGAGTGGCAGGCATGATTGTGACAGTTTGTGCCGCTTCAGTTCTCTCTCACTCAATTTAGTCCTCTCATTCTGTGCGACCTCTTGGAGCTTTTATTTGTGATTAAAATTTGAAACAGTGAAACAATGCTAACTGCAAGGTGTAATATTTTTGTTTGGTAAATGCAAGTTTTAGCTTGTACATGAAATATTTTGCTGCTTTTGCATACTGTCTTTGAAAATTGAAATTGATTCCTTTTTGTGATTTTTCTTATTTGTCATCACATTGCTAATAACCTGTAACGTATTGTTGATTTCTGTGGCAGACTAATATGTAGGTAATATTTTTCCCTTTCATTTGAAAAATAAAATTAATGCAATTAAAACATATTAATCCATTTCTTTTCCGTCTTTTTTGATCCTGCAATAATTTATTTTATTATTTATTTTTATTGGCATGATTATATATTCAAAGTTCAGTAAAATAAAAATCTCACCGTTTCTTTTCTGTCCATTATTATGATTATTCATTTCATCATTATTACTGAAAGTAATGTATGTGTTTTTGCATAATGTAAATAATGTGTGCTCTGTGCAGCTGATACACAGATGTGCTAGGGCTTTGCAGAGTGGTCAAGACTACCTTGTAGATCCCAGAGCATGGGAGGGGAGGGCTGCCCCACCGAGGACACTGCCCCCTGTTGCTCAGGGTGTGAATTGGCTCACTAGCCTAAAGAAAGATCAAGATTTACTTTTCCTTCATCTTCTCTTATTCAGAGATGTACATTGAACTAAAATGTCAACTCCATGAGGGCTAGAACTTTGTCTCGTTCAGCATTGAACCCCAGGAACAAAGCAGACAGGCAGTACATTTTCACTGAATGAAACAAGGGTCTCTTTGCACACACTGGAGTGTGCATGTGTTCATCTTCCTGAGTGTTTGGTGGGAGGCTACCCAGCACTAGATGGGAACCACATCAAAAGCAAGCAGCATGTATTTTGCTTCTCTTGCAAACCCCACCAGCCCTACCTCCCAGCCATGCCAGAGACTGTACAACTCCAGACTGACTAACCAGTTGACTACAAAGTCACGACTCAAAACACTGTTCTGAAGAATTAAGAACAGCCTGGGAATTAAAATTCAATAGAATAAAGTGGCTTTTTATATTCCTTTTTAACCATCTTACTTGTTTCTTTTGGGGGTGGGCTAGTCATTAGAAAATAAAACACTCGAAAGAAACAAATCCTACCATTTGCACTGCAACAACATGGATGGAGCTGGATATTACACTCAGTGAAATAAGCCAGATGGAGAAAGACAAATGCCAAATGATTTCCCTTATTTGTGGAGTATAACAACGAAGCAAAACTGAAGGAACAAAATAGCAGCAGACTCACAGACTCTAACCACAGGGACTAGTGGTTACCAAAGGGGAGGGGTGTGGGAGGGTGGGTGGGGAGGGAGGGAGAAAGGGATTGAGGGCTATTACGCTTAGTATACATGGTGCCGGGGGTTACGCGGAAAACAGTGTAGCACAGAGAAGGCAAACAGTGAATCTGTGGCATCTTACTACACTGATGGGCAGTAACTGCATTGGGGTATGGGTGGGGACTTGATAATATAGGTAAATGTAGTAACCACATTGTTTTTTCATGTGAAACCTTCATAAGAGTGTATATCAATAATACCTTAATAAAAAATTAAAAAACAAAGGGAAAGGGACTGGGGAGGATGGGTGGGAAGGGAGGGACAAGGGTGGGGAAAAAGAAAGGGAGCATTACAATTAGCATGTATAGTGTGGGGGGGCACAGGGAGGGCTGTGCAACACAGAGAAGACAAGTAGTGATTTTACAGCATCTTACTACGCTGATGGACAGTGACTGTGAAGGGGTATGTGGGGGGGGATTGGTGAAGGGGGGAGCCTAGTAAACATAATGTTCTTCATGTAACTGTAGATTAATGATACCAAAACAAAAAAATTAAAAAAAATGAAAACACTGAACTTATTAAAAGATACTATAACTGATACTAATCTTTGTCAAATTTCAATAATGTATTCCTCATTCATGTAACCAATGCCCAAGAATACATCTAACTATGTGTCAGAATTACTAAGGGTATATTCAAAGTAGGAAATGAGGGAGAATGTAACTTTTAAAGGATCCATGCAGCTAATGTAAGATGTTCTTTCAAAGATAAGTGGTATAGAACGTTAGAGTTCAAGACCTAAAGGTTTCATAGTCCAGCCTCAGCCTGTAAATGAAGAAACCAGAGCCCTGAGAACACAAGACTTTTGTCTGGTTTCATAGTACAGGGTCAAAGCCAAGACCCGAAGCCAGCGACCCTGACTTTTGCCCCAGTCTCTCCTCCTAAATGACAGAGCTTCTAAGGCCCAAGCAAGTGGATCTACACTTGTTTATTGTATCAAACTGCTGAAAGTATTTAAGGTAGGTGGTCCAGAGTTACAGCTATTTATAGTGGCCATTGACTAAACAATGAAAAATGTTATAAAGACATCCATCTATTGGCAGATAACAATATACTGATTAATGAAGATTTGAAGGTACCTTTATGAACCATTTATTATAGCACATACATTTATGAAGTAGAATCTATAGTTATTAAGCATCTACCATGCATGTGACACAGTTATTTCCTGTACAGACCACTGAATAAATAAATAATAGCACTTTTACATTAATGCTCACCATATACCAATCTCTGTTCTAAATGCTCTCTGTTCATTAACACACTGAATCTTCACAACAACCTGCTGTTCTCTTCATCTGCATTTTACAAGTGAGGAAACTGAGGCACAGAGAACTTCACCAAGATCAGACAGCTAATAAACAGAGCTCTACTAATCTGATCATCTGACTCCATAGGTTGTACAAACAATGATCTACTTGTTTTAAGGACTGTAAGCATAAGAAAAAGTGAAGGTCAGTGCAAATTTAAAGAACAGTTAAGACTAAGGTGTCCACAAGGCAGTACCCGAGAGCTGACTGAATGGTCAGTGAGAGCTCTTTGGGTGCAAGCAGCAGAAACTAAGTCAGATATAGCGTAAGTTATTTCAAAAGCTATTTACTTGCTGCCCATATGAGCTTTATTGGGCTAAGTTGGGTCCTCCTAAAATTCATATATTGAAGTCCTAATATCCAGAATGTGACTATATCTGGTCATAGGGCCTTTAAAGAGATAACAGTAAAATGAGATCATTAAGGTAAATCCTAGTCCACGCTGACTGGTGTCTTAGGAGAAGAGGGGATTAGGACACAGAAACTCAGAGGGAAGACCACGTAAAGACGCAGGGAGAAGAGAGTCATGCGCAAGCCAAGGAGAGAAGCTGCAGAAGAAAACATTTCTGCTGACACCCGGATCTTGGCCTTCTAGCCTCCTAAAGCCTGAGGAAGTAAATTTCTGTTGTTTAAGTCACCCACTCCGCAGTACTTTGTTATGGCAGCCCTAGTAACAAATACAGGATACTGGATAGTTAACAGAATTGAAAGAAAGTTACAGGAACCAGTTAACACCAGTCATCCCAAGGAGTAGAGAAAGGGTTACTACATGCCCAGGACACACACACAGACACTACACACAGTCTCCCTCTCTCTCTCTCTCTCTTTCATCTGTTTGACTTAATTCTTTTCTATTTCTGACAGGCTTTCTCTCTGTGGACAGGAAATACGGCTTCCAACTCTGCTTTTCTCTCCCAGCCTCAGAGTATAAAAATGCCAAAGATGGAACCAGTTGGCCCAGTTTGGGTCACATGTCCAACCCTCGGCCAATCGGTTAATTCTGCTCTCTCGGTAAAGTGGCTCTGCCCCCCCCTCACCTGGCCTGTGTCCTTGACTCTGGGGCCTCTTCTGGCTGACTTTCCCCAGAGCACAAACCTGGCTTTTGCTGGGGCAGAAGAAGGGTAGTCATTTGGCTGCTGAAAGAAAGAGAAGGAACCCAGGGGTCTGACTGTTCCTTCAAAAGATTTCCCGTAAACCTCCTCTTTGCAACCCTGCCTCTTACCCTCTCTTCCAGAAGAATCTGTGCCTCCAATTCCAGGCCTTTCTGGGGTGGGCTGCTGCGCCATGAACTGGCTTCCTTCTTGACTGTCCCTCATCTGCAGACCCTCAGGTTTCTGTTTTCTCAGCTCTGCTGGGTTGGCCTCCACTCCTCTAGCCCCTGCCTATGTTCCTGTAAGAGCTGACATTGACTCTTCATCCATCCTCTCTGTCCTTGTGGACTTGGGCCTTTGGGGCTTATTTGTTGCCATTTTAGTGGCATTTTGGAAGGGATCAAAGAAAAGTGCATGTTATTAAATGGCAGGGTTTAACCAGAGTCTATTCTGGGGATTTTCAAATCATCCTCTCTGGACATGCCACAGCGTCTGCCTTCCGGCCTCTGTGTGTGTGTGTGTGGGGGGGGGGGGGGCGGTGGTGGGGGGGGTGGGAGGAGAAAACAGGAAGAGAAGTGTGGGCAGGCTTTGACCCCCTCCCCTTTATCCAGAAGGAAATCTCAGCTTTTTTGTTTCATATTTGGGGTTTCTAAGATTTCATTTGAACAAAAAGCCTTTAACTAAAAATAGGAAACCTTAAAAACCACTACACCAGGCCGCCTCCTACATGTTTTATAGAGTTGTAATCATAGTGTATGTGAAGTTTTGTATTCTGGTTTTGCTTACTTATTTTACATTAGACTGCATTATAAACATGTTTCCATATTTCTATAGCTTTTTTAATAATGAGTTTCTTAACCCAGTCCTTAGTAAATAGTGATTGAATGATTAGCTATAATATTTAAAAACAGCTGTTTCTAAATATTTTTATTCTTGCAGTAATAACGTCTGCTGAATTCATTTACCTAACACATATTTGTTGAGTACCTACTATGTGCCACACACTGGTGGATGCTGCTGGGAATATGGCAATGAATAAGAGAGGTACCATCCTTTCCACATAGAGCTTACAGTCCAAAGGGGAAACCTGACAACTGATTTGACTATGAGAAACAAAAAAGACTATTGGAGCACACAGCAGGGGCCGCTAACCTGGACTTGAAAATCTGGGAAGGCTCCCTGGAAGAAGAGAGACCAAGAAAACTCACTAAAAATAAACAGATCATTCCAGGTGCAGAAGGGAAGACACCTGTTACATGCAGAGGAAGCAGCAGGTGTACAGGCTGGGCACAGAGAAGACGGCGCCACATCCCAGGCCCTGCAAGAGGCTCAGGAAGACTGGAGGCCAGAGTGCATGTGGCTGAGAGTCCAGGGATGAACTGGAAAGACAGGCAGGAGCCAGGGAATGAAGGGTATTATGGATGCCTACATTTGGCCTGGATCCTGAGGGCAATGGGGAGCCATTAAACAATCTTGGGATAAAACCCACTTACTTGCTATTTCAGGATTAAATCTGCAGATCCTGTAGGGCCTGTAAACTGTGATGAGTCTGTAGCTCATCCCTAAGAGTAATTGGGATCACTGAGGGTTCTAAGTAAGGACAATATTTGCATTTCAAAACAAAAACAATCTGACTGCAAGGTGAAGAATGGATGGAAGGAAAAGGCTGTACTGAAGACCACTTGGGATTAGCAGAGAATAGAAGACAGTAACAATGGGATGAAGAGAGGCAGATGGTTGAAGGAGCAGGCACAAGCAGAAGCACTGAAGCAGCTGTGGCGGCTGGATGTGGGAAACGAAGGAAAGGAAAGTCTGATGACAGCAGATGTCTGGCTTAGGGAATGTGTGTGCACATTTATTAAGGCAGAGACCCCAAGATGGGGGAAGCTAATGAGTTCAGTTGGACACAGTGGGATTAAGGTGCCTGAGGGACATCTAAGTGGAGTTGTCTGTAAAATGAGCAGAAACTTAGTTCAGAAGCATAGCAGAGAGGGTTGGGCTGCACATGGGGATCTGGGGATCTTCAGCACGGAAGTGGCAAATAATGTGGGACTGAGAGACGTGGTAAGAGCCCTTGGGGAGAGATGGAGGAGGAGGGGGGAGGCATGTGGTCAGATACCCAAAGCAGACTGAGAATTAAGGATGGGCAGAGGGAGATGAGCCTGCTGTGATGAGAAAGAGCAGCCTGAGATGCTGGGTAAAATCCAAGGAAATGCTGAGTTATGGAAGCCAGGAAAAGACAGTGATGAAATTAAGGCTCAGAGAGGTTAAGTAACATGTCCAAAGTCACACAGCCAGTGAATAGCTGAACCAAGACTTTAAATTCAAATCGTTTGGCCCTTGGAGCTTGTGAACTTATACAGGACACAGAATGACGTTGATTTCTCTCTGCTTTCATTGCCGACTTGAAGAATGAAGAAGGGTGATTTTAGGAAATATTCTAACAATGTTCTCAGTAAGGGTCATACAAAAGATTATAAAATATGCTACTTTAGGAAGCCCTCTCAGACCACTAGGAAAGTCAGTAGATTCTGTCATTTTGCCTTCTATAAAATTTAGTAATGAGTAAGCAGCATAAACTCCAAGCATCTCAACCTCCAAGAAATATCCCAGGTAGAATACAGTAGTGAAAGAGCAAAGTCTTGGACTACTGGAAAGAAGAGAAGCAGCTAGATAAGAAAATATTCACTTTTCTTTGGCTTTTATTTGGCAACACTTACTATTTAATAAATTCTGAATGTTCAACACCCTAACATGATTTTAAGAACAAATTTCTTACAGAAATCATATTTGTCAGTGAATTTCCTGAGATCATTATTTCATGGTGACACAAAATTAGGTGGCCTTCTTTCTTTAAACTTGTAAAAATGACTCTTGGCTTACATGATTTTGTTTTTCTAGAAGAGAAACGTCAAGCATAACAACTTATCACTGCTTGGAATGAGAACCCTGCCCTCATTCCTAGGTAATGATCCAGAAGTTGGACTGTATTTTCTGTGCCGTTTTCACAAACACATTGCAATGGGCCTTTTTCCATTCATCTAATAATATTACTCATTGTTTCTTGACAAAGATTATTTAACAACTCATTTGTTTTCCCTTGTCATACCATTTCTAATTAGATATTCATTATAATAAAATAAAAATATAGCTCAATTTCCACTGATGGACTCTGTCATTCTTCATATTAGGAAAAAATTCTATCTCTATGGCATCATAAAGACATTGAGTTCCAGGAATATTTTCAACAAAGTCAGAAGTATTCAGTAATAGTCCCTACTTCGGCCAGATTCCCAATAATGTTACGGTGCCTCTTCACCACACAATCCATTAGAATGCTGGTTTTCATCTTTCAAGTGTAGTCCATCCTTGTTAGATGTGAAAGATCTCTCTTTTGGCCTAACTCCCTTCCTCTTCTCTGACCACCTGTCTTCCATCAAAAAGTGCTTCGTGAAATGCTTTTTAAAATAAAAGTGAAATTTAAATAGATGTATTTAAATAGATAAATAAATAAATACATAAATGTATTTTGAAATATTCTTCTCTCCACAGAATTCTGGGCCAGGCCCAGAGAATCAGTTTCGGTCAAGATAATTTTATAACCCATAACAAGTCTTTTGAGATTCACTAGCACTTAAAAGTTTAATAACTGACTTATTATTTATTCCTTTTTACTTAATGAAAATTGTAGAAGTTGGTTAAGACACTTTTCTTAAATAGAGGATCTTGGAGAGGGACCTCCCTTTTGGAGCCACTCAGTGTTACATTTTCAGCCCTGCAGCAGCTGCACTTTATCCTTCAGTCCAGGCCCCAGAGTAGTGGGTGGAGTCCATCTCATCATGCAGCTGGGTGAGGCCGAGGCAGGGACAAAATGTGACAGTGACCTGGAGTGGGAGCCACATGGTTCATCTCAGCTGTGTCAGACAGTACACAGTATGTCAGTATAGTTCTGGCATCAGGTAGACCTGGATTCAAATCCCAGAGAATCACTCTGTGACCTTGGGGAATTCCTTAGCCAAGGTAAAATCTGTTTTCTTATTCATAAAATGGAAAAATGGCTGCATCCATCAGAGTCCAGTCAGAAGACAGAAACCATACCAGTAATTTGAACAGTAAGAATTTAATATGAAAAATGAATAGTTTTATACCTATTAACTAGGTATAAAATTGTTAACCAGATGACCAAAAGGGTAAAAAGGAGACCCTAAGAAATAACAGAAGTAGCAACTACAGGAAACAGCTACCCGCCCTAGAGATGGGGAAGAGAGAGAGGCATTACAGGAGAGACCCAAGACCCCTGAGGATGGGGTGCCAGCAGGCTGGTGCTGGCACTGATGAGGGGTGCAGTGAGGCTGTGCCTGCTAGGGAGGGGGAAACTGAGAACCAGTTCAGATGCCACTCCAGGAAGGAACTGCCTCTACTGGGAAGAACAAGCATTGCTGGCATGATGCTCATGGAAGAGGAAGTAGATGCAGGCCCGTAGGGAAGAAACAAGTTCCTTGCCCCTTGTCCAGCCTGTAGTCTCTACTTGGTTTCCCCATTGGAAGAGCCCAACAGGGAATAGCTGATAAAGCAGAAATGTGGGCTTCAGAGTCCCACACAGACCCAGCACCACAAAGCAGAGGACAGAAGGATGGGTTTGGAACTGAGAGACAAAACCTAGCAACTGGCACAATACCATGTCTTGAGCACTCGTTCCATGCCAGGCACAGTGCTAAGTGCTTTAAATGCATCACCTTATTTATCTTAATAACTCAGAGAATTATCCCCATTTTACAGACAGGGAAGTAAAGAAGCCAGATTTATCTGACTTCCTAATTCCTCTGCTGTATATAACATCTGAATGGTGTCTCTGTAAGCAGATGTTGCCCCTCCCACCCTCATCTTCCTTCTCTGTTCTAATATATTTAATATTCAAAGAGCTTGATGGTTCCTGTGGAGAAGAAAGGAGAGTGGAGAGTCAGGCAAACTTACAGAGGAGCCCAGGGGAGGAAGTAGACCCACTCTGTAGTTCAGAAGTGCATAATGTGGCTCTGACAACAGGCAGATGAGAAGGAAGAGCGAGAGAGCTCCAAGGGAGTTCCCTTTTGCAGGAAGGAGACTGAACTAGTGGCTCAGATGCCATTGGTGCTGGTCCTTAAAGTGTTGGCAGCTGGCACGACCTGAGATGGATGCCAAGGTGGCCAATACACAGGAAGGGCTCTACAGCTCAGGGGAGCTTCTGAGAGAATCTTGAATGGAGGAAGCATCCTTCTTTGTGTCTTGAGCAGCAGGGATCTGCACTGGGATGAGAACATCTCACCCAGGGCTGAACAAAGAATTCCAGCTTTAGTGAGAGCAGCTCCAGTGAGAAGTGGCATCTGCCTGAGATGTCAAGGTTTCAGTGGGGATAGCAAAGGCTTCTGCAGCAGCAACAGGACATGGTGGGACAGCCAGCTGCCATCACCTCAAACAAGCTCCAGAAAAAGAGCCAATCTACAGACAAGATTGCTGAGGTGAGAGTCACAGGGCACCGTCCACCTGCCTCGGGACTGGTTCCCTGGAGACAAACTCCGAGGTGGAGATGTGCAGGCAGGTGATTCACTGAGGGGTATAGTGAGCAAAGCCAGACTGGGCAGAAGGAGGAATTGCGCAGATGCAACAGAGGCCTAGATGATTCCATCCTCAGTGGGAACTGCAACCCAGTGGGTCCTTCAGAATAGTCTCAAGATGGGGCTGATCTTCTAACTCCTGCACAGACCAGCTGCTGGGTGCAGTCCTTGTGGCAGAGTTGTACAGCTCGTCCTGTGGGAAATTCCTAAACAGATGCCAATTGAGAACCCTTAGCAGCTGACACCCCAGCAGCTGGGGAAATGGATACCATGGTTCTAAATGAGCAATCAAAGAGGCCCACCAGAGCAGCCACCACCGTAAATAAAAAGTATTTATTGAATAAGTCAGGCCCTGTGCTAGGCACTGGAACCATGTCAATGACTGTGATAGACAATCATTGACAAGTATCTGGATTCAAGATAGAGTCACACTTACCAAACCTTTCTTTGCCCCAGTGACCTCGTCCTACAAACTATGGATAGTAATGGTTCCTAACTCATAGGACTGCTGTAAATAGCAAATGTGATAGCATATGTTAAGCCCTAAAAACTCTGCCTGCTCTCAGTTAGTATTAGATGTTGTTATTATTATTATTATAATGCCCACTCTGCAGTGTTTGGGGACTGCCTGGAGGATCAGCAGGGATCTGAATGAAGGAGAGAGACGCCTCTCAGGGAGAAAGAGTTGGAACACTGGGCCTGGCCCAAGAGCAATAATAAGCTATCCCTGAAGGAACAGCATGGTTCCCAGTAGTCTACCATGTAGACTGATGGCTAGCTCCCAGGGACTCAGTGTGAGAGGACAGCAAGAAAGAGTAAATAATAACACACAGGGCTGTTTGACTAAAAATCTCTGTGGCCAAATACGCATAGCCACTCTAGAATACCATGGCTGCCCAGACCAGCAGTTCTCAGAGAGCAGCTGAGGGATACTCAGGCAATCAACTCAAGCTCCAGTCCATCCCTCCCCCTTGGTGCTCCTCAACTATCTGCTCCCCCTTCTCCATGCACCTGGGCTCTGAACTGGGGCTCGAACAGGGCTCTGCATGCAGCAATTTCCTCTGGCTCCATGGCTCCACACCCTTGGCTTTACAACCGCAAATTGTTGCACCTCAGCCCCAGTCCCAGGCTTCCCTGTCAGCTGGGTGCTTACCACCTGACCCCCTCTTGTCAGGTAAAAGGGACTGGATGGCAGAAATGGGAGTGAAGGGTACTGTCGTCATGCAGAGTCCCTGTTGGAGAAGTGGAAAGAGACACCATTTTTTAAAGAGTTTGGTCCTTTCAGCAACATGAGCAGCGTCTCCAGTGTCTCTATGGTATGGAGGCTGCAGCAGCACTGTGCTCAGGTACCTCGGCCTCAGCAGCCGTGGCAACATCACAGGAAGCCACGGCCAAGGGGGAGACATTACAGGTCCTGAGCACTACCCACAAGAGCTGTTTCACAGGGACACATGAGATTCCTCACTGACTGCTCTACGGACTCCCAGAATAACCTGGGAGGAAGCTGAGGGCTGGAGTTCTCACATAGCTGGGGGGAGAAGCCAGAGGAATTCTAGGAGGTACGTTCTTAGGACCATCCCTGTTTGTCTCTCCCATCTTCCTTCCAGTACCACCACCACCCTTGGGTGGCCTAAGGTATTGAGGGTCACTTATGGTCATTGACATCTGTGGTTTGGTCACTCAGCCTCCACTGTCCCTCCTGGTAACTCTAGAACAATTCCCTTGGAGGGGAACCAACTCTTTCTCTCAGTTTATAAAATGATGATGGGGTCGATTGTACCCTTGGCTCAGCATGGGCATGTGACTTAGCCAAGCCGATAGGAAAGAATAGGATTTGCTTTCGGTCACAGTGGGGTTTGGGGTTGAGCACATGACCCAAACAGTGTCAATAAAACACACTGAGGTTTTTGCTGGGAATCCTAAGAAAGGATAATTATTCCTTTCTAATAAACTTGAATGAAGTCAGCTGCTGCTGGAAGCATCTTGGTGGCCACAGGGGAAGTAATGTTTGGAAAATGAGCCAATGTGGAGGAGAGCAGAGGTGAGACAGAGTGACTGGGTTCCACGGTACCGTGAGCCTCCCTCTGGATATTCCAGTTATGAGATCCAGTGTATCTGTTGTTGTTTAAGGCTCTATGGGTTGTTTTTCTCTGTCCCTTGCAGCCAAGAAAATCAAGACAGATGCAGTCTATAAAACAAGCAGCACAGGACCAGGAACATAAAAGGCATGCAAGCTAATTTTAGTTCCCCATCTCTTTATTTAATCCACATCACAACTACAGATGTAAGTAGGGAAGATGGTGTTATTGTCCCACTGAAAAGGTGATAAAATTACACCCTTGATATGCTAAATGACCTGCCCAGGGTCTTCTAGTTAATAGATGATTTGGCTTGGAGTTGGTGACCTTCTGACTTGAGAAACAGGAAAAATCAACAAGATCAGTACACCAAACTATGAGAGTTAATCAGACCTATTTACTGATATTCTCTTGAGGACACTTTCAGAAAATAATTTTGCTTCAGGCATTTTCTCTTTACATCTATGAATGTCATTTTATCCTGCTACTGGTCATATTTGCAACTCCAAACAATTTTTCATATTAATGGAGATTTTAAAAAGTGCCTGTAAGAAAGGAATTCAATTGATCAGTAATAGTTTATTAAATACTTAGAAACTCTTCCATCACCCCCTCCACTCATTTCCTCAGCTTTTGTGTCCCTGGCTCTCCAGGGCTGCCCACTGGGAGCCCCACCTGAGAGCAGTTTGACCACAGAAACAGTTGCCATAAAAATCAGTACTACGTGTAGTGGCCTATAAACAGTCCCGAGTTTCCTTTTCCCAAGCATGAGTCACTCTCCTAGTCTAGGAGTCCTAGTTTTGAATGATGCCCAAGGGCATTCAGAAAGACAGACAGACTGACGGGCAAATAGACAGAGTGGTTCTTTCCATTGTCCATTCCAAATATTCCACGGCCTTGCTATGCCTGTCAGCTGACATGCAAATACATCTTGTTGGGAAATGTGGGGACAGACCCTTGCCCTCATTCATTCATTCACTCATGCAACAAGTACTAACTAGTCCTGCATCTACTATGTGTCAGGTGCTGGGCTGACTGAGGATACAAAGCTCCTGCCCTCAACAGCTTCATGGTGTCGTGGAAAGAGCGCTACACTCACGAGAACAAGGATTCTAAAGCAGTTTAGGTGCTGTGGTAAAGTGTGTACACAATACAGTGGGGGAAAATAAAGGAGTGGTCAGTTCTGCCTGCATGTGGGAGCAGGAAAGACACAGAGGGGCTCGGTGCTTAAAGTGAGACTTGAAAGAGGAGGTGTTTGCAAGTAGGGTGGGGTGGGGTGGAGGAGCTGCAGGCAGAGGAATCAACAGGGGCTCGTGAAGGAAACATGAAGGGAATTTACTAGGCAATTGAGAAAACAAAACGTCCAAGGATAGACTCGGCAGGCACGGCTGGATTCAAGGCCCAAGCACTGTCTTCAGGACTTGATTTCTCTCTGTCTCTCATCTGATTTCCTCTGAGATGGCGCCAGTAGTATCGAGGTGGTGACAGCAGATCTGCCCCTACATCCTCTCAGATCTCAGCTTCAGAGCAAAAAGTACCACCACATCCCGCGCTCCTCCGACACGTCTCTGGCGCCTCATTGGCTCTGCGGAGGGGGCAGTCTCTGTCCATCACTGCGGAAATCACTGTGGTCAGGGGTGTGCAGAGCTCAGATTAACTGTGGCCTGAGTTATGGCTCTCCCCGGCGAGCCAGGGTGGAGCCGTCCTCACCACAACTCGGACTAGGTGTGGGGAAGGACAATCCAGGCAGCTATTCTCACAAGAAAGGGGGGTTGACAGCCAGCATTCTTTTCAGCCCTAGTCCTGTGGAGCCCTCTTGCTCCATGTCGCTCTGACCAGGCATCTGGAGTCGAGCAGCTCAACACCACAGAGACCCTGGTGACTAGCATCAAGCCACGTTCTCCAAATGGACTGATTTCTATTCCTTTTGGCTGGAGGAGCCTTCCTTTCAGTGGGGTCTGCACTGTGGGAGGGTTTCTCTGCATTTCCACTTGTGAGCCCCAGCCTCTGGGGGAGCGAGTGAGCAACTGCCATGGAGGGGCTCCTGGGGTCACAGGGGTGGCCTTGCCGACTCCCCAGGCAGGACACTGCCCTTTCCTTCTCCCCTCTCCTGCTCTGCCACCAGCTCCTCCCCTTTCCGTCCCTGTGTGTACCAAGGCCAGGCCACAGGTGGTGCCGCTGCAGTGTACTGTTTTTTTTTATTGTACGTGATTGGAATCTATAGCTACTGGAGCAGCAGAGGCTTCATCTCACAGGGGCTGCTGAGCTTCAGGTTTGTGCACTGGCCTCTCTCCTGTATTTTGGAACCTTTTTTACCTGCTTATGGCATGGCATCCTCAAAACTAAGAAATATCCTCATTGTTATTACAGTTTCTTCCTCTTCAGGAGCTTTGTGATTTATATATAGTTCCCTTTATCCCCACAGCCCTTCTTATACAGATGAGGGGGAAATTTTAATATTATATATTATATATTTTATGTTTATATATTATTTTATTATGTGTTATATACACATATATATACATATATAGTGTATAATTTATAGATAGATGTATATTTTCAGATTCTCTTTATTGAGATATAAACTTCATACAATAAAATGCACCCGTTTTACAGGGTGATGTTTGCCAATGTAATCATCACTCCAATTAAGATAGAGAATATTTCCATCACCCTAAGAAGTTCCCTTGTACTCCTCGGCCGTCTGTACTCACCCACTCCCCACCCCCATTTCTGGCCCCAGACAACCACTGATATGCTTCCTGCCACTCCCAGATCAGTTTTGCCTGATGTAAAATTTCATTTAAATGAAATTATATAGTATGTACTCTTCCAGGTCAGGTTTCTTCTGCTCAGCAAAATTTTTTTGAGATCCATCCATGTTCTGGCATTTACCTGGAGTTAGTTCCTTTTTGTGGCTGAGGAATTTTCCATGGTATGCACATACCACAATCAATTTGCTCTCCTATTGATGATCCCCTGGGCTATTTTAGCTGTGAGCCATTCTGCATGAACTTGCAGTATACATTCATATATAAATCTTTGTGTGGACATACATTTTTATTTCTCTTGGGCAAAATACTAGAAGTGGGATTGCTGACTCAAAAGTAGGTTTAACTTTATAAGAAACTGTGCAGATGGGTATTTAATAGAATGAAGCAATCATATATTCAGTATTCCAAGCTTTGGTTCCCTCATTAGCAAAATGGGAATAATACCAGTCCTTTCTAATTCTCTCCACCATTGCAACAATTGGAAGGGATAATGCATGTAATGTATCATAAAGTGCTAAATTGTGCAGGATGGCAAAAGGGCTCTAGGGACTTTGAGAGAAGGGAGATGAGTGTGGATTGGAGTCAGAGAGGGCTGAAGGGAGAAGGAGCTCCCCTAATGGGTGGTTGGATGGATGGATGGATGAATGGAGAGATGAAATAGCCTCAAGGAATAAATAATAACTTAAGGAATGCAGGGAGGACATTAGATTTATTTTATTTGTGATATGTTTTTAAAAATCCCATTAAGATAAAAAAGGCCCCTAACTTAAGTGATATTTATTCTCATTTAGTCCTCAACTGAGGCAAGAGCAGCAAATGGCCAGTGTGGTCCTGCAAGAAAAACGACATGCTGTCAAAGAAAGGCTCCTTGTCTCTTTCTTCAAATTATGCTAGTCCAAGCTCTAGACTTCCCTAGTATCGTTTCCATTTTCTACTAAAAGGCAAAATTAAACAATGCAAGCACTATAAGATAAAAAGGAAGACATGTACAAGTTTATCAAAGAATGTTTACTCCCATGTTATAAAATTCTAAGATAATGCTGACACTTCTCTCCTAAAATTTCCTAGTTGCCCAGGTCCCTCCCTTACTAAGGCAGCCCCTTGCATTGTTCCTGGTCAGGGAGAAGATGCAGTAGCCCCTTTGTGCCTGCCGGCAAATCACCGAAACCTTCCGAAACTGGAAGCCAAGCTCTTTCTCACTTTAACCTCTTTGCTTACTGCTTCCTTCACCAGAAGTGCTCCTATCCTGTTCTCAAGGCTGTTTCTCTCTTACTGTTCAGTTCTTAGCTTAAATACTACTGCGGTGAGGATTCCCCACTCACCCAGGTCTTTCTACAACACAGTTTTTCTCTATATAACTCTTATTACTGTTGATATTTTTTATATATTTGTTTGCTTTCTTATTATCCATCTTCCCCACTGGAACACATATTCCACAAGAGAAAGGACTTTGTCTTTTTACCACCATATCCTCAATTCCTAGTTCCTAGTACATAGTAGAAGCCCAACAAGTATTTGATGAATGAATGAATGAGATCACCCCTTAGAGAAGGGGAGAAGGGAAGTAATGATCACTGAGTTCCCTGACTAATCACCAAAAATAAACTGAGAAGAATCTGGGTTTGATTGAGTTTGACAGGCAAGATAGGGCTTTCTGCCATCTAGGGCTTGAGGGATGGTTTAATTTGCAGCAACAGAGGAATAGAGAAAGTTACATTTTTGTTACACTTAGTTCTAGCACTGCAAGATTCATATGTGCTGTACAATTGATAAAATGAATATTTTTATTCACATAAGGATTATTCAACTCAAATTTGTGTCTGTTTGATGGACACATTTTATCAGTGATTTAAGCAATAGGATTTTTGTGCCTGATTGTACATATGACATTTGGCCAAACAAAATATAAAAATATTTCTGATTTCTTTAAAGCACTGGTAAGAGTATTACATATTGTAAAAATATGTCTCTAAAAAGAAGCCATTGAGTTTTAAAAATCTCTTCTGAAAATATAATTAAACTGTTCTTCTTAATTTTCAAATATACTTTCCATTTTTACTCTAGCCTTTTTAATCTTTACTTGGGTAAATAAAATGTAGAATTAAGATACGTTTTATTGTAATGTGAAAAAAACCAGTGTAAATTTAAACTAATCAGAAAGCTCATTTCAAGAGGAAGCAATGTCCTGTCAATTGCCATTTTGAAATAACTGATCTAAGGTCTACCTTTTCCCCAGGGCTTTAAACACCGCAAGTGGGAGGGTAGGCTAATCCTGTTGAGAATTTTAGGAGCATAACTCTTCTTACTGACAACAGAATAAAATAAAGGAAAGGCAGGAAGGACAAGAGAGGAAGGAAAGCAGGAAAGGGAGTTCTCACAGCAAAAAAAAGTTATAAGCACTTTCTTAAGTCAAATGCACTATTTGTTTAACCATTTGCAAATGAGAAGTTGTTTGACGATCCTATATACAAGGTCAATTTAGTTTAAAATCTAATCAATCACCCAGATCAGTGCTGTCTAATAGCTGTGGCTGTTAGGCTCTCGAACAGTGACTTGTAAATCAGGAAACTGAAGTTTTAAACTTTATGTCATTCTAGTTAATATAAATTAAATTTAAATAGCCCCATGTGGCTAGTAGCTGCCATATTGGGCAGCACAGATCTATAAATTATACTGAGTATTCTAATTTACCATTTCTTAGAACAAACATTGAAGTAACCATAGTTATGTTTCAGAATTAATGTAATAGACATAGGTGTTTCGTTAAGCAGATCCAACCCCCTAAAAAGTATAAAGGAGAAGCAGCAATTACAGAGGATCCCTGATCACCCTGGCGGCTCATTGTGTCCAATGTTCTCATATTTCCTTTTTTGGAAGCCAAGAAGCTAGTTTCTCCTGTTTCTGTAGAGTTTTTTGCAGAGATAAAAAAGAGTCCAAATGCCAGATCTTCACCTGAACTGCTACCCACCTGGACACTTACTGATTCAGTTGTTTGTTTTTGCCCCAAAGAGTTCAGCTAACTGCTGGTTTGTGTATTTCAAATTGTTCCTGGTGGTAGTCATTTTGAAGGTCGAGAGCTATTTGCCTGATATGTTGTTGGTTACAATACTCTGGGCTGCCAGGTTTTCAGACCCACCAGAGCTGTTCGGTGAGAGGGGCACCCAGCGGAGGGCTCCGTCCAAGGGCCGCAGGGCCTTAACTCCTCCAGACACAGTCATGTGTTTTTGCAGTTTTTCTTTTTCAATTCATTTTTCTTTCTTGGTCTTTCTTTTCCTCTGCTACAAATCTTTTGCCATTGGTGTTGTGAGTTAGTGTGTTTTGGGTTTTATTTTGTTTTAAGAGAGGGTAAATGTCCCTCTCTTGGAGACAAAGATGTCCTTATTTTTGTAGGCCCATGAGGTGAGACAGGGACCATGGGCTTAGTCACAGTAGGGTGAGGGCCTCCGGAAAAAGCAAGGCAGGATATTTACAGTCAAAGCAATGTAACAATGTAAAGTCCCTATTGAAACTCTGTGTTCAGCATTATGCAAAGTTAAGGTCACACTAATACTCTAGGGTAAAGATACTAGACTAGGAATATAGACACCTTCAGTGAGATCAGTTAAAGGTCAAAAGGCCAGGAGCAACTTGGCCTCGAATGTTTGAGTGTTCCCCAAGGGTATCTCAGCATAACCTGTGACTTCACTGTAAACAGCCCTAGCAAACAGACAATAAACCAGCCGATGTTGAGGGCAGGGCAGGTGGCACAAGTCCACACCCTAAGCCCTCAATTCCCCAAAATCCTCTACTGCCTATAAATCCCCTAGACAACACACCACCCCGGGCTCTCTTGTCCCCTCCTGGCATGAGCCAGGAGCTCTTTCCTCTCACTTTATTTCTAAATAAAAGCCTCTGCCCTGGCTCTCCCAGGTGTTTGCTAAGTTCATTCTTTGACTCTGCAAACAAGAACCCTGGCATCAGAAGGACCACGACAGGAGCAATCTGGAAGAAGTGATGACGCAGATGCCTGCTGTGTATCTAATTCTATACCTGACAGCTAGAACATGTCTGTTGTGGAATAAGAATGAAAAATAGGATTTTGAGCCTTAGGCATACTAAGAAATGCATCGTTACGGACAACCCTACATCAACTTCCAAGGGAACCGGATTCCAGTGTGTTGCCCCACCCAGTGTAATGACCTCTCTGATAAAACTGGGAAGCAGACAGGTTTACACTCATGGGAGTGTGACCAAGTTCTTGATATCAGCAGTCATTGCCTGAGGCCAGCTGTGAAATGTTTCTCCTACTCCCAAGAACTTGAAAATAAAGTTGCCTCTGAGGATAAAACCCTGAAACCCATCTATAAGGCAGCCAGGGGTGTGCACCATATAGATTTCCCTTGAGGAGAGAACCTGCTGTAGAGACCGTCATCAGCTGCTGTACCTCCAGGATCTGCTGCAGGCTATGTGCCAAGGCCGCCTCTCCCCAGGCTGCTCCCAGCCAGTGGCTGAGCAAGACAGGACTATGATAGCCTCACCATTCCTACCAGGTGCCAGTTTCCTGTAACTGGCTCCTCGCTAGAGCAACTTATTGCCCTGGCCAAGACTTGACTCTGGGCTGCATGTGGTCTGAAGCTCTTCCAGTCAAGTCTTGCTTCTTTCTCTTACTCCTTTCATGTCACCCGCCCCTACGTGTGCTTCCTCTCCCTTTTGTGCTCCTCAGGCCTTTTCCCCCATGCATCTCTTGCACATCTAAGTCTGTACTGGTGTCTGCCTGCAGAGAACCCAAATCAACACGATACAAAATGAGTGAGATTGATCGTAAGTCCAGGGAGAGGAAATCCCAGGGCAAAATACCTCTAAAAACCAAAATCAGTCAAAGGGAGAAATAAAGTTTAAAACCTGTTTACTGCTTACAAACTGCAGTCCAGGGCTGTCTTTCTCCTCTGCTCCTGAAGAAGCAAGCCAGCAAGCAAGCCAGCCCCCTCCCCTTAACCTCTCAGGTTCAGACACGCCCTCAGCCCAATGACATGGAGATGGACTTCTCTCCATCCCTGAGAAATGATGCAAATGCCCTAAAGCCATACTTCTCTCCACCCATGAGCGCCTGTTGATATGCAGATGTACTAAAGCCAGGCAAGTTATTCTGGAAATATTACAACTTTACCCACATTGATTATTTGAAGAAATAACCTTAAAGGCCATGCTTCACTTTGGGGAGGCGAACCAGGCCTATTCTATTCAGCTCTGTTTCTCCAGGGCCTAGTGCAACGCTTAGCATAAAGCAAGCTCTAAGTAATTTATGAAAGAAAGGAAGGCAGGGAGAGAAGGCTTTGGACTGCCTGGGATTAAAAATTACTCAAGTTTTAGTGAATGTTGGGGGGATAAAGCTGTAGCATTATAAAGAAAGACATGTAGACACAAGAGGATGATCAGTTTGGCATTTAGAATGTCAACAAGTGAAAATTTGCTAGTGTATCTCCAACAGGTCTGGGGAAGATGCCTGTATATACACAGATGCACGCACATTCATGCCTGCATCCACATCTACATGTGCATTTACATAATATGCAGGAATATGCATATTAAACATATATTTACATGCCTGTTATTGTTCTCACAATTCTCAAATATACAAATGATACCTAAATATACCATAAAGGTAAAAGGAAAATGAAATGAACCAAAAGATGTCCTCTAGATACTGCCAGTGGAAAATTGCCAACTGAGAAAACAGAGAAAATTGCCAGCGCCAGGCAACAGAGACAGTGCTTCTGTTGCTACGACTTGCCATTTGTGCACTTAGTCCTACGCGATGGGCCAGGGTACTCCTCTCATTAGCGTTTGGCAAATATCCCTCAGTTAAGCTGCAATTGCAGTGTCCCTGAGAAAAGGCTCTGGAGTCCATGAAGAGCTGTAATCCTATTAAATTCCATCAAATAATTCTCATGCTAATTTTTAAAATTAATAACCATTTAATACTAACAATAAATATATGCTGATGTGCAAGCATTTTGGCTTTATTTAGAGTTTACTGACAGTGATGTTTTTCCACATGTATCTTCTTTTGCAATTATCTCAGTGGAAAAATGTGTACTCGGAGTTCTACTTGTTTCTTGGGAAAAATGAAATTTTTGTTGGGATTATTTCAAAAGCATTTACAAGATTGTAAAATTTTTTGGAATTCTGTGGGCAAAGGTCTAAGGGAACAAACTTTAAGCTAGTTTTATTAATAGCATGGATTTAGGGTCATGTTCATAGCCATAATTTCATAAATATATGTAATTATTAAAATATATGCAAATGTATACAATAAATATACATAAGTTCTTTAGAGAAATTCTTACATTTTAATTTAATTTAAATTCTTTAATTCTTAAATCTTAAATTCTTCAGTGAAATTCTTAAAAGAAAAACCAGTACCTTTGTGAATTTTGCAATTAGTTTTCTTTTAAGCTCAGAACTTTAAAGAGTCTCTTAGTGACTCAGCCTCATAGTTCTAATGCCTTTGTTTGCATATAATATTTATTTGGATAATGCCTTTTAGGTAGCCTTATTTTTTCAAAAGCAATAACCCTTAAGCAATCTTGCAACTCATAACAAACCAGGCTTAAATTGGAAATACAAACTCTTTTTTTCTACATGTTTAATGAGCAATGAATGTGAATTTTTTCCTTGAGGAACAAATAAAGAGACATTTGAATGGAGGTAGATTTGACTGTCGGCTCTGTCTGTGATTAGAATTGGTTTCTCCAAACAGCGGTTCAGAAGAGGAATGAGTAAACAGGAAGTTACTTATGAATGAAGTTAAAATAGAAAAACATCCACTATCATTGCTCTCAGGAAGTCATGCTAAGTCAGACTGTTATTGCAGTAAAGCTGACAGAATAAAATCATTAGCATTGATCGTCCAAAAGCAAAGAAGGACTTAGAATTAAAACTAACTATTCAAAGCCCTTGGTATAATTTTATTGCTGAAGAGACCTTTCGGAATGGAAGGGGGACCAAAAGCGGCAGCAAACACTGTTTTCTTTGGGTGGCAAACTTAATGGTGATTTTTTTCTTTCTCCTTTTTTATATTTTCCAGATTTTATGTAATTAGCATATATTTCCTTTATACACAGGGAAATTTTTATTTAGAACACAAAAAGAAGAAAAGATGGTAACCAAAGATGGAACCCCACACAGCTACGTAGAGAGGTTCCGTGTTCATCTCGGCGTGGGGCAGGTCCTAGGCTGCTCATGCTGCAACTCTTGCCCATGCTTTGAGAATCAGCCATCTTAGGACAAAGGGATCTGGGCTAATACCCTCTAGTACTTGGGCATTTCTTGTTCTAGGCTTCTGGCTACTTGTTAGCAGCCAGTCTTGGTGGCATCCCTCTCATCTTTGGGTCCCGGCCCTTCCCCAAGCAGCCCTATGACATTGCCTTCCTAGCAGGCAACTATCAGCTTGCTATGACTCATGCTTATGAGCAACATTGAGTCCTGGTGAGATAGCCAGATGTGTCAGCCAAAAAAGTACTCAACTGGGTCAATCTATGGATAAGATTATTTAAATATGGGGAGTATATCTAACAAATGAAAAGATGTTTCTTACCTACAGTTTGTACTAACCATTCTTCCAGGCCAAGGTTCATCCCCAAAAGTCAACCTAATAAAATGATTCCCAGGTGTTCTGGTCAGATTTGGTGTTGTTTGTTAATTATACACCTCATTTCATGGGCCTCATTACCATCAATGGCCCACACAGTGAAGAATTTTTTAGGATCAAGTTAGTTTTTCTTTTTTTTTAATTAACACTCATCCTCATATCTTTCCTCATGCCCAAGTGTTCATCTTATGGGTAGAATCCTGAGTTCTCACTAGTCTTTTTCAAATTCTTGGGAGTCCATCTCCACATGACTGGTGAGTAGCTTTTGCTCTTAGGCATCCATCTCCCTTTCTTAGGAAAACATTTGCTTACACACTGCTTCCAAAGGAAAAAAGAAGCTTTTCCGCAATACATCCAGTAGGAAAGTCCTGGATTGCCCTCTGACTGAATAGCCGGGACTGAAAGCAAAGACTGAAAGCAATGATCCTGGGTGGATGAACAGCATATGTCCGTCTGGTACACCTGCCATCTCCATGTGCCCTGAGCATTCGTGGGTCCCGGGAGGCTCTGATGGACTGGTCTGCAGTATTGGTTATGAGCTTGAACTTTCTAGTGGGCCAGCCTGGGTTCAAGTCCCAGCATTTCATTTGCATATGGCAGGTTTGGATTTGTGGTTAGTCTCTCTAAATCTCAGAATCTTCATCTGTGAAATGGTGACAATTATTCTTAACTCACAGGTTTTTTGAGAGAATTACATGAAATAATGTAAAGCATTTATCACAGTTCCTAGTATATAATAAGTACTCAGTGACAGGGATGATGAGGACAATGCTGATTCATTGTGAAGTGCCTCCATTAGACAAAGTTTCATTTCAAACCAGAAAAAAGCAGCAGACTCCTTTGTCTGATGTGAACAGGTGAGTGAAGCTGGCTTCATTCAACACACATTCCATTGCCTGGGCACTCTTATACATAAAAACGTCCCTTGGGGCTGTTTTCCCCTGCAAGGGGATGCAAGGAGACAGGCTAATTGAACTTTGTAGATCCCTGTCACGGGCATTAATCATACTTGTGCCTGCCCGTTATTTTAGTATTCAAGGAAATTCCTATGGTATGTAGCACTCACCCTCCAAGGAAGACTTTAATTCCTAGCCTCCCTTGAGCTGAGATGCAGACATGTGACACAGACATCACCAATCACATGTACCTGTGTGAGACTTTGATTCAAGAGATCAACTTCCTTGATTCAACAGATCCAAGGATGATGAGCTCTCGTCTGGCCTTTGGGGTGGGAGTGTTGTAGGGCTGAGTTTCCCAGGGCAGACGCATCTGCTGTGCTCCTAGCAAACAGTGGTGAGTCTGAGTCTTGCCTTCAGTGCTTCATCTTGGTGGAAGCAATAGCAACAGATTTCTCACCAGGCTGTTTCTGATGCCAGGCTTCAGCCATTATTCTGGGAAAATTAGCCTTAGAACGATTTCTGCAGTTCTCTTAATGGCAATGGGAACTTTTTTCTGTTTAAAATGTATCTCTCCTATTGCTTGAACTAGACAGTGTGGACTCAGTTGTTTGTAGCTAAGAAGCCTGACCAGTACAATTCCCCTCCAGTGTTTCTTCCTGGCAGGAAGTGGAGGAGATGTACTTCCAAATGTATGTTTATAAACATCACAAAGTATCGAACCAACTTTTAATTCTAAAAATCCTTGTTCACAGAAATTATCTACTGATGGGTCTGTGCACAAGAATTTAAACATTACATGGAGTTCCTAAATGTTGACAGTATCTAAAAAGCTGAATTCAGAAAAGGCATTTCCACCACTCAAAAGTACTGACGGCATAACTACACTATTACTGTCCCTTGATCAAAGAATATGGAGAAATTCCAGTTCTGTAGTCCTGTAAACTACAGATATTATGAAACTACCATGAACATTATATTGTCACTAACTTGTGCCACATAAAAGAATTTCCAGTTACTAATTGCTCTCTAGTTACTTTTCATGCCTTTCATTGTTTAGGATTTTATCTTCACTTAAATTTTGCTTAAAATAGGCTCCAAATTTTTATAGCAGATATCAAAAAATTGTTTAGGATTTTATTTTCAAAAATGAAACTGAAAATTAAAAAATTTTGTACTTAATTAAATTTCATTTATATTTGCGACTGCATGCCTCTTCTCTGATGAACAAAGAATAATCAAATGTGGGTTTTCTTGGACATGATATTCCCTACAAAAATGTGTTCTAGCAAAATACAAACATTCTTCTTCCCTTCCCTTTTGACTTTCACAGAGTTATAATCTAGAAAATAACTTTGCAACAGGTATTATAAGGCTTCATTTTTCTCATGGGTTTCTCTTTAATATTTTGGCATTAAAAATCATTCTTTTTTTTTTCCCCCTTTTTTCCCTTTTCCCTCCCTTCCCCCCATCCTCCCCATTCCCTTTCCCTTTGGTAACTGTTAGTCCATTCTTGGGTTCTGTGATTCTGCTGCTGTTTTGTTCCTTCAGTTTTTCTTTGCTCTTATATTCCACAGATGAGTGAAATCATTTGGTACTTGTCTTTCTCTGCCTGGCTTATTTCACTGAGCATAATACCCTCTAGCTCCATCCATGTTGTTGCAAATGGTAGATTTATTTTCTTCTTATGGCTGAATAATATTCCATTGTGTATATGTACCACATCTTCTTTATCCATTCATCTACTGAGGTTGCTTCCATTTCTTGGCTATTGTAAATAGTGCTGTGATAACCATAGGGGTGCATCTGTCTTTTTCAAACTGGGCTGCTGCATTCTTAGGGTAAATTCCTAGGAGTGGAATTCCTGGGTCAAATGGTATTTCTATTTTGAGTTCCTTGAGGAACCTCCATACTGCTTTCCATAATGGTTGAACTAATTTACATTCCCACCAGCAGTATAGGAGGAAAAATCATTCTCTTTTGAAGGGACTTTTGTTTGGTCAGCAACTCTCCCTTAGATTCTTTCCTTTCGTTATTCACTGGAATAACTCATCCAGATCTTCACTCATCAGAAAAGCCTGTCATTATCCCATTTTTTTCAACAAAAACTTGTGTTGGCTCCTCCCTGCCTCTGACCCACAGATTTAGGGGGAAACGCGACAAAATGCTGAAGATCTGAAAGGCCTGCCAGGGGACTCAGGACATAGCAATGCAGAAATGAGCAGGATGAAGAGGAGAAATGGCCCCCCAAAGATGACTCAGGGAGTTGATCAAACAGAACCAGGAAGCCAGAAATGACTTAAGGAGTAAATCACTAGAAGCCACAGGGTCCAAGAGTGACTCAGCAAATGTTCAGGGTCCCCCAGATAAGAAATATCAAGAGTTGCAAGCACAGCACACCCCCTGTCCCCATTTCACCAATCAGAACAAGCCTAGAGAGCTGATCGCTGTCAATCAAGGACCTCTCTGATCTGCCAGAACCACATAAAAGCAGGCTCAGAATAAGCACCCATGCCTGCCTGTCTCACCTGAGGCAGGCCCGCTCTGCTACTCTATGCAGTGTATTAAAACTGACTTTGCTTTCTTGACTTTGGCCTCTTGTTTCACTGTATCTGACTTCCCTGCTGACACTGAGCCGAGTCCTTTCCTTCCCAACAGCAGCGTAAGAGTAATGCCCAAAAGGCCCTCCTCATATTTATTGAGCAAGTGAGATTAGACATCTAAAGAATTCTGAGTAGGGGGTTCAACACAAAATAAGCACACAATCATCATCTGACCTTGAGTGTAGCCCAAGGGCGTGATGCTCCTCAAGGACACTGAAACCATGTGAGGGCGGTCACGAGCTGTAGGAACTGTTTTGGCTCTAATCATTCAATTGTAGGAAAAATAATCAAGTCATATGTATTTGTACATTTGACTTCTATTCTACTTGATTTGTGTATTAATCCCATTAATCCCACATTTCCCCCTTTTCTTCTAAGTAGTAGATAGATACAATAAAGAATATAGCAAGTAGACAGTTTCTAACAGAAGGCTTTTTAACATAGCTTACTTCTCCACATTCTGCAGTATAAAATAAAAGTCTACTTCTTGAATTTACGTGATGTAAAATAAAGATAGAAAGTAGCCTTAGTGCAATTAGAAGGTAATTGCAGCTGATCAGGTCTATGCCTACAGACTGGGTTTTGATTTGAGCTGAGCAGGGGCAGCAAAAAAGCCATGGGTGCAGAAACTTTCTTTCAGAATTGGGGGGTGAGGTTCTAAGCCTCACCTCTGTTGATCCCCAATTTCTCACCTGATGGCCCCCCTTCGACTGTGCCTGTCTTAGGTTGTTCCCCCCTTGAGGAATTTTACCCATCTCTGGCTGACCAGTCATCTTCCGGGGCCATACAGGGAGATGTTAAGTTGGTAAGAGAGAGAAGTAGAATTCTTTGAAAAGGTTAGCTTTCTGCCTTTTTGAAGATTTATGCTTCATGGCTACTATGCCCAGCACTTGTCCTGAGGTATTCTCAATAGCTGGAAAGGCTTTGATGCACCACAATTCTATGTATGAGACACAAACTCTGGAAAAGGGTTGTATTCAGGGAGGGAGAAGAAAAGTTACAGAAGTAGCAAATGGAAGGAAAATGTGAGAAGATTGATTATTTCTATGACATAACTTCTTGTAGAGTAGCATAAGCCTGTATAGGTTTTAACAGACTATCAATTAAATTATGTACACACATTAGCAGAACAGGAATATAGATACCTAACAAAAGCAGACCTACAATTAAGGGCCATATCCAATGAAACCAAGAAAACCAGTTAAGCAACCCAGGTATTTGTGAAAACTTATTAATAATATTATGAATATTGTCTAGTTGATTTTGAATGGTTTGAGAGAAGTCAGACAAATTGAAACAACACATTCCTGGAAATCGTTCATATCCCATATGTTCTTTAAACAGCAGATAGTCTATAGTAGCACGATTTTGAAGTACTGCAATTTGTACTTCTAGCTCTTGATTGAGTTCAGATAATATGGAAGCAGTCAAATTCATTGTCTTACTATATGCACAGGCCAGCTTAGTTATTTCTTTTTGCATTCCACTGACAAGTCCAGGAACCAGCAGGATGAATGCAGCTGCAACTGCAACAGAGGTGGCATCTAAAAGCTTCAAGTTGTTGTCACAATCAGAGGGCGGAGCTTGGAGAAATCTTTCATAACTATTGCCAGGATAATCTATTAGAGCAGGAAGGATGCATCCCACGCCACATATACCTTGATAATGTGAAGAGAGGGCTTAGGGTGCGGACTTGTACCACATGCCCCCCAGCCAAGGTGGGTTAAGTTGTTGTCTGTTTGCCAGGGCTCTTTGCACTGAGGTCACGGGTTATGCTGAGATACCCTTCTTTATTTGCAGAACGCTCAAACATTTCAGGCCAAGTTGCTCCTAGCCTTTTGAGCTTTAACTGATCTCACTGAAGATGTCTATATTCCTCGTATGGTGTCTTTACCCTAGAGAATTAATGTGACCTTTACTTTACATAATACTTAACACAGAGTTTCGATAGGGATTTCTTTGCCCATTGTTACATTGCTCTGACTGTACATACCCTGCCTTGCTTTTTCCGGAGGCCCTCACCCTACTCTGCCTACACCCATGGTCCTTGTCTCATTCCCCCCTCTACAAATGGAGACCGTAGCTGCTGCTAGGGAAAGGGGGCGACAACCGCTCCGGCTGCCAGGATGCAGGAAGGGGTGCAGTTAGGTCTCCATCACTGGTGGGTCGAGAGGCCTTGGGAGATGGGCGCTTCCACCTTGGGTTCCATTTCTATTACTATTTGCAGTTTTATGGCTTCTAGGCAAGATAGAACAAGCTGTGTTAGTAGGTTAAGTAGCAACATCTGGAGTTGGATTTTCCATTTTGGATCAACTTGATAAGATTAAGAATGCATGGCTGAAAAACTTAAGGAACAAAGTAGTAGCAGACTCAGACTCCAAGAAGGAACTAGTGGTAACCAAAGGGGAGGGGTGTGGGAGGGTGGGTAGGGAGGAAGGGAGAAGGGGATTGAGAGGTATTATGTTTAGTACACATGGTGTGGGGGATCACGGGGAAAACAGTATAGCTCAGAGAAGGCAAACAGTGAATCTGTGGCATCTTACTACACGGATGGACAGTGACTGCACTGGGGTATGGGTGGGGACTTGGTAATATGGGTAAATGTAGTAACCACATTGTTTTTTCATGTGAAACCTTCATAAGAGTGTATATCAATAATACCTTAATAAAAAAAAAAGAATGCATGGCTGAATATGAGAACTAGAAATAGTAAAACTTTAATTGAAATGATAAGAGAAAACTAAAACATCTGGAGAATTCATAGCCAGATATTTTGGGGAAACTAGAACTCTGGATATAATCTATATCCCAATGACTAGTATTAGGATTCAGTATAGATAAGGCTGCATTATTGGAACAATACTTTTCTCTAAAATCACCTTCATTTTTATTAGAAGTAACCAAATTAAGAACACTTGGCTTGATTATTTGCATAAATGCAGCAAGTAGAGCAGTTGATGACACAGGCTCTTTTAAATGTGCTTTGCTGGTACTTTTTAGAAGGAATTTCAGATTGGACTTTTAAAGGCCTCTCAAGGCCAGAAAGCCACACCAGACTTGCCTTCAGGTTTTGCCTGCAGTACCTGTAGATTTGGGTGAATTCCTCTCTTCTTGAGGTTCCCAAGATTTTCCTGAGGTTCCTGCACCTGCCAGGAAGTGACCTTCCTTACTCCCCTGGTAAGGCTGCTGGGAACCCTGTAAGCAAGGTACCAGGCCAGTTCTTTCAAGGGGCTTTGTAGGCTCTATAAAGTCAACCTTAGTTCCTTAAAACTGTCTGTTCATATCTGAGTTTTTGCACGTGTCTCTCAGGTATGACATTTCAGTCAAAGCCTTGGTAATATAACCTGTGTTTTTAATTGGTTCTCTAACAGGAAAGCAGATTCTTATTGAACTTATGCAAATAAACATACTGCCATGAAATACAAAAATAGTCACTGAGAGTTTTTAAATTATGGAGGGATTAGGTAGAGAGACAGATAAATGCTTCAATTCTGCTTATAAAGATATTGTCATTTATTAAACTGTTGTCAGCTTAAGAGAAAAAGCTTAAAACACATTACAGGAAACATTTGAAACAAAATGCCACAAAATCATCTTCCTTAGTTTACTTAATCCTATGTAACCAATACCTGTTCTGCTGAAATCTAGTTCTTTACTAGTTTAGGAGTAATAAAACAGTCACTATAAATGACAAAAGACTTACAAATGACAATGGCTAAATATCTGATGAGAGCTTACTATAAGACAGTTGACATAAGGAAATTTGGATATTTCTGTAACACAAAACATTTAGTAAGAAAGTATAGCATCATTTCCTTTGACGGAGCTTTCCAAGTAATTAAGCAGGTAATTATATATCAGATAAATAAGCCAAATTAGCCAAATACTCTCCCCAATGAGATAAAATTCCTCTGACATGTTCCAGGGGCCCTCTGGAAAATATTAGAGTAAACTAGAGGTAAAAGCACCTTTTTGAATTTGATTTTGAAAAGTTATCAGAAGAAAGTTTCTCTGACACTTGCTTAAATAAGACTACAGGTTGCCATGAAGCAATACTTATCCATTTAACCAGAATGACAACAAAATACTCAAAGGCAAATGTGGAAGGTTACACAGTTGTTAGCAAACTTCAGCTTTTAGTCCTTTTAATATTAAGATCTCATTTACTTAAATACTCAGACAAGTCATTGAGACTTTAAGACTTTAAGAACTTGCTTTGATAAGACAATTAGAAAACCTTTTGCAATTTTTCAACATTAAGAGCAGACTAACAGTTTAAGAAAACTTTGTCCTTTTAACTGAAAACAAAATTCTAATTTGCTGTGTACTTGATATCGAGACTCATTTGCTTTAATTTCACATAGCATGACCATACCAATTCTTCCACAAAGTTCCTATAATTTTTTTTACATTTAGAGTTCTTCCTCTTTAAATAAACAGCTGTACTTCAGAACTAAGTTACTTTCTTTTATCAAAAGACACATTCTTTAGCATGCAGAAAGAAAGGTTTTCCTTATTATTTTAAGTAGCTTTAATTAGAACTTAAAACCATTGGGAACTTTAATTTTCAGTGAACACTGAGTAGACTCCTGTAAACTTACACTAGCATTCTTTAGATTGACAAATTTATGAACACATTTTATAATTCCTGGAACCATGTGCTTTACAGCACAATCTCTCATGAATCACAAAATATGTCTACTTAACTTAACAAAACTTTAAGATTTTAGGTTACCACAGAGATTCTCAGGCTGTTTGTAGGTATACACACTGTAACACACAATTATTGAGGTGTTCACTTGTTACACTTACTTAGTTTACTCATTCCTAACAACTATGCTAGATTACTTACAAAACTTTTACCAAACATTAGACAAAGTCAAGCCTCTAAGCATTTTATTCTTGAAAGATTTAACAGATAACATCAATTTAACGACTTAGGTAAACTTAGGTAGCTGATAACCATAAAGACAAGTCCATTTTTAGTTCAACTTAAATTAGCATTAATGCTTAATATCTTCTACCAAATTTTCTGAAAGTTTTAGAATGCCCAATTTTTACAAGTGCTTGTTTTTACATCAGTTAATTCTTATTAATACCATCTGGAGGTAGAAAAATATTTTTCATTTACACACTTAAACACACAAACAGTGAGACATAATGACTACAGTTAGCAACACTTTTCATAAAAGAACATAAATACAGACAGATAAACTGATACAAAGATTTGAGTTACTGATACTCAATTGCCTTCTTTCTTTTTAGCTTATTTGATGAAAAGTGACTCCATTTTCAAGAATACACTCTACGGGTGAGCAGTTTACGTAACTGGGTAAAGGTTTAAACGGCCCCAGATGAACAGGGCCAATGAAGGCTCTGTCCTGATAGGGACTGTGTGTGTCCAGGGGGCTGGAAATGAAATGCAAGTACAATTCTAGCACCAGTTATTTAAAGCCAAGCTGAATTGCAGAAGATAAATTTCTTCCATTTCAGGGAGTCTAGTTTAAAAACTTCCCTATTTATGAAGATCATGATGAACCCAATAAGTAGAATAGATTTTGACCAAAAAAATTTAGAAAATTAGTTCCATATTGTAGTCTACGGGATTTTTTTTTACCATTTCCCTTCTTTGCACCAAAATATATTTAGCTGCATAACCTTATTATATTGTATAGTTGTCTCAGGGGCCAAGCCTTTCTAATGAGACTTAAGGCTGGTAGCAGATGCTAATCGTCTTTTAAGTGGCTAACGGGTGCCCAGACACGTTGTATGAGATACAGAGTCAGCATTTAGTCAGGAATAAGAGCAGAGCGTGGATCTCCTACCTTGCGGTGTTGGGCATCAGGTCTGTGAAACTGATGAAGTTAGAAGACAGGAACGTCACCTGCCTCACTTGGAGGCCAGGGTGGCCTGAAGAAGCAGGCTGGAAGCCAGAGAGACAGAGAGAGTCACTCCTCATGGACACCCAGTCGGGCTGTCGGGGTCTGATTCCAGACATGCGGCCCTTTGAGAAGCCGCTGAAGTGTGGCCTCAGCCTAGACTCTCACAGGTGCCCACGGCCTTCCTCAGTCCCTCGCATCCAAGGAGATGCCTCTGAAAGGGAATCCTGGCCTCCACTCAGGTGATGTTCCCGGCTCCCAAGGGAGGTGGGGGATCCACTGAGGGACACGCAGGGTACCTGTTGCTCGAGACTTTGAGAATGGCAGCCGGGCTAGTCCCATTTAAGTGGCTGATGAGAGCCCGACGTTGTGTGCCATAGATGGCTCCCTTCCAAAAGGACAGTGAAAGAAAAGGCAGGCTTGGATGCCGATACTCACCTCCGAAGTTATCCTGGACGAGCCCCCAAAGATGATGCTGGGGTTCTTGTTTGCAGAGTTGAAGAATGAACTTAGCAATCACCCAAGGTAGGAGAGCAAGGCAGAGGCTTTTATTTAGAGATAAAGGGAGAGGACAGACAGAGCTCCTGGCGTGACAAGAGAGCCCTGTGCACATAATTTTGACAAATTGTAGGACTGTTCAACATTCCTTGAGGAAGTACTTTCCATTGGAATCTTTTTGAAGGAGCTTGTACATTTAAGGAGGGTACAGTAAAAGCAAACTTTTCCCTATCTGCCAAAGCTAAAGGAATTGTTAAAAAAATAACAATCTTTAAGATCAATGGTAGCCATGTCCCAGTCTTTTGGAACCACAGCCGGAGAAGGGAGGCCTTGTTGTAAAGGTCCTGTAGATTTAAGAACTGCATTAATTTGTCTTAAGCCATATAAGAGTCTCCATTTTCCAGACTTCTTTTTTGTAACAAATACAGGGGAATTCCACGGGCTCGTGGAGAATTCTAATCTATTCAACTGAAGCTGTTCTTGAACTAATGTGTGTAACGCTGCCAGTTTTTCTTTATTGAGGGGCCACTGATCCACCCAAATAGGAAGAGGGATAACATTTCCTGTCTGAGGCTTTTTGAAATCTCTTAATACATTGCTCCAATCAGCTTGTCTGAGGGTTCCTTGTGGGGGCAACCAGTAACAATGTTTTTTAATACATTTGTGAAGTTGAGCAAAACCTTTCTTAGAAATTTTCACTCTTGAAGTTTTTAGGAGGGCATGGAGAAATTTTAAGTAATCCTGCAGTTTATCTGCTTTAGTTTCATGTTGGCCCATTATAGTGTCTCTGACATCTTGATCCTGTCTGTACGTATGCTTTCCTGGGAGTCTTACTGGATCGACGACCTTCAGAAGCTTCCCTGCTGAGCTTCAGGTCCCTTGTCGGCTCCTCCCTCCCTCTTACGCCCAAATTTTGGGGAGATGCGATGAAACGCTGAAGATCTGAAAGGCCTGCCAGGGGACTCAATGCATTGCAGCACAAACGTAATGTCGAAAGTCCCTCCTCATATTTATTGAGCAAATGAACTTAAACATCTAAAGAATTCTGAGTGGGGGGTTCAACACATGATCAACGCACAAGCATCATCTGACCTTGAGTCTAGCCCTAGGGTGTGACGCTCCCCAAGGATACCTAAACCATGTGAGGGTGGTCACGAGCTATAGGAACTGTTTTGGCTGTAATCATTCGGTTGTAGGAAAAATAATCAAGTCATATGTATTTGTACATTTGACTTCTATTCTACTTGATTTGTGTATTTATCCCATAAGTCCCACAACTTGCATCCATTTTATGAAATTCTGTATCTTTTGCAAGATCACTTCTGGACTATGGATTGAATGAACAGTGTATTTACATTGTGCTTTCAAGATGTATTTACATTGCGCTTTCAAGATGTTTAGTAGGTTGATTTGATTGGAGATGAAACAACAAAGATGCTGAAATACTGGGCCCGTCTAGATGGTCATATTATGCAGCCAGGAATGTTTCAGTGGGGTCAAATTTTACAAGGGGTCAGTTTGTTAGCAAATATTTTCATATTCCCACAGCCACAGCTTTCTCTGTGCAACCTGGTTAACTGCAGAGACTGGAAAATACAGTATATACTGGGCTTGGGCTTCTCTACCTTTTCCCCTTCTTATTCCCTAGAGTTCTGTGGCTCACTGACCATCCTAACAGTTCTCCATCTCTAGAGTCCAGAAATTCGTCTCACGGAAATGGCCCTTACACACACCTTCAGAGTTCACTTGGGTTTCCGGGGCTCAATTTTAACATATTAATCTGCATAATTTAAGGTTTGTAATTTTGGTCAGAACTGTAGTTCCAAGTCATATATGTGTTTGTAAGAGCAAATACTATGGGTTTTAGTAACCCATAGTTACTAAACATTTAAGGTTTGTAAGGACATTTAAGGTTTGTAATTTTGGTCAGAACTGTAGTTCCAAGTCATATATGTGTTTGTAAGAGCAAATACTATGGGTTTTAGTAAACTTTTAAAATCACATGGTAACATCAACGTCTTTCTATGTGTCTCCAACATCAGAACTATCGGTGTTGGAACTACAACGATTTAATGAGGATACGAACACAGTCATCAGTTTATAAATTAGGAAGAAAACCTACTGTTGCATAGTTACATTCAAATTGTTTCCTATGCATTTAGGCACATTTAATACTTTGTTTTTATTTTAATTTTGAAGACTTAGCTTGGTCCTAAGAATTAAGTATTTTCTGGCTATGATGACTTCAAATCATTGCCAGAAAGTGAATTGAGCAATATTTTTACTTTATAATGTAACACTTTGGCTTTGTAATAAAATGCCATCTAAAACACATCTGATATCATCTATTGGATAGCATATTCTTGAAATGTGTGCAAAATAAACAAGCGTTTATTTTCCCCTTTGCTGTCAAAACAATTTTTATTGGGTTGAGGGTGTAGGTTTCAGTATATTATGTAGTTTGCCAAAGTTTGTAATCTTCTTTTTTTTTTTTAATGTCATACAGGGTGTGGTACTGTTAGAGAATTTTTTTTAAAGTTGTATTTCTTGGTGTTTTTTTCCTTCACTTTTTAAAAAATAGTAAGATAATTTAAATCCCACAGGGAAATTTGGGTTCTTGCTTTTGGCTCCTGGGTTCCCCCACTATTAAAAGTCAGATTATTCATTGCAGCTGGTTTTTACTTACTTCCTTGCAAGGAGTGTTTATATTCTTAAACATTGTAAACACATTATTAGAAATGAAGTGTTGATAAGTACTATCTTAATGCTTAATTTTTTTTTTTTTTTTTTTTGCTTAAAGAGGTGAAAATAGTTTTAGAGGGGACAACACAAACGAGGCATCTAAATTCAGTTATATTCCTCTTGCGGTGGTGTGGCTGTTGAAAATCTCAATGAATCCATTCTGTTGTTTTCCTTTTATTATTCCCTGGTTATTGGGAAGCACTTAACAAAATAAAGGTTTAAAATCATTTTTCTGTAACTAAATAAAGGAAAGCCTGATTCCACAAGGCTGGAATTTTTCTTAGAAAAACAAATGCTCTGTAAATATTAACTCGTCAATACTACAGAAGAAATTGTAAAAGATCTGAACAGAGATGCCTGCAAAGAAACACCATTTTCAGAACAACACGGGACGGTGAGCTATGATGATTCAGGTTCTGTCTTCATTTTTTGATACAGTTAATGACAGTTCACTCACATATCCCTCCGTAAAATGCATTTCTAAATCTCCGGACAGAAACTATTTCCCTATTCTCATACACGAGTAAAAACAGAAAGGAACCTACTCTGTGTGTGCGTGTGTGTGCGCTTAAAGTTAAGGGTATGAGAACAGGAGTTAAAATATGATAGAATCCCTTTTTTTGCCTTAGGTCTGGGTGCTTGTAGGAGACAGAAATAGAGAAGGAACCCGAGGTTTTCCAGCAACCCACAGGCGTTGATACTCATTTAAAAATAACTAGGGAAAAACACTCCCCAGAGCAAACCATGAGCTCCTCCCTGTGAATCGCCTGGGAACCCGGGAGCCAGGTCCCGCTTGGGTACCACTCGGCAGGGGTTCCCCTCCCCTTCTCCCCACAGGCCCTGCAGGAGGGATGTGACAGGGGCGGTGGATCCGGGGGTGCCAGGGAGGAGACGCCCTCCCGCCCCAGGAGAGGAGGTGGCGCTGGCCTGGGAGCCGCCCCTCCCTACGCCGGAGAACAAACGGGATATTCAGCAGTGGCCTGTGGCTGCCAGAGCAACTCCTAGGGGGAAATGAAGCGTAGAGTCAGACTGCACCGTACTCACTTTTAAAAGAGCCCCCACCCCGCCTGCCGCGCACACCCGGATACTTGGGCTGCCCCGCGGCTGTGCTAGGGCGAGCGAGCCGGGCTGGGTGCGGGCCAGGGGCCGGGGTTTGTGCGCGCGGGTGCGGGCCGTGAGCCTGGGTGCGTGCGGACCGGCGTGTGTCCCGGTGCGCGCGCCGGCGTGGGGACGAGCGGCGAGCGTCTACACCGGCCATGAGGGGCGCGCGCGCCTGGGCCCGGCTCTGCCTGCTGCTGGCCGCCTCCGCCCAGCTTGCGCGGCCGCAGTCCCCGGAGAGGTAACGCCGCCCCGCCCGGGCTCTCTCTCTGCTTTCTTTCCGCCCTCTGTCCCGGCAGCCTAGCGGCTGCTTCTCTCAATCCGCTGCGGGGCGCGTGGAAGACCGTGCGCGTTCCCCGGGCTCGGGCGTCCGGCGCCCCCGCGCGGGCCGCTCCCAGGAGCCGGGGCCGCGCCTGCCCACGGGGCCCCCCATGCGCCCGCAGCGCTGCCTGCCCGAGGGCCGGCCGCCCGCGCGGCCACCACGTGGCGGGGCTTATCTGACCCGCGGCTCCTCTCCCCGAAGGTTTCTGCGGGCGGAGGGAAGCACTGGGGCCCAAATATGTGAACTTCGGTTTACTTCTGTTTCCCAGCCCCGGAGAGGATTTGCCCGAAGACGTAAGCCTGGGGAAAAAACCCGAGTGGCGTGGCGCCCTGGGGGCCACTCACCGAAAGTTAACTCTTCGCCAACCTCTGAACTGCCGCCTGGCCCCAGACCTGGCAGGGGGACTTGCCCTAAGGCCAGCTTTGGCATCTCCTCGTCCACCTCCACCACCATCAGCCTTCCTTTTCAGTGGGAGGCTCTGCCAATGGCCAGCGATTTTCAGAATAAAGGAAGAGAACTAGGTATTTCTCCAAATGCAGGAAATTAAAACAGCTAATTAACCAATTGCTTGTCTAGCTTTAAAATCATGCACCTCACATAGCCAGCTCACACCCTCTCTCACTCCCTCCAGTTACATTTTTCCGTTTACCATTTTCCTATAGGATCTTACCAGTCCGTGGAGGACTTGCTTGCATATGGATGGATGGATAGATCGACTGATCTTGTGTTATTACGATACAGACAGATGGCAGCCGCACCGAATCCTTCATCAGGCTATAATTTAAATAGAATTCTAAGATCTAGCAACTATTTAAAATCCCTCATCTGGTGGTGCAGGCATTTATTAATCAATATTAACGGTGTCCATATTAATGGACTACACCTTTCTAAAGCTGACGTTAGATTGTGAGACCCTGTTTTAAATTAAGTTTCCTTTGCTCTATTTTCCCAGGCCTGTTTTCACATGTGGCGGCATTCTTACTGGAGAGTCTGGATTTATTGGCAGCCAAGGTTTTCCTGGAGTGTACCCTCCAAATACCAAATGTACTTGGAAAATCACAGTAAGCATTTTTTTCTTAAGGGTATTCTCTTGAAGTGTGTTTTGGAAACAGGAAGGCTGCTTGCCTTTTCTTTCTGGGGTCAGGATTTGAGTCAGAGCAAATGCTTGAAATAGTGAAACATTGGATTTACCTCAAATTTTGGGAGATTTTTATTAATAGAACAAGTGGTGTCCTGCATAAGCGATTAGAAAGGGTGCTAGATAACACTTGAAAGAGAAAACTCTTAAAGCAGATGTGTTTCTGAAAACCCAGCTTAACTGTTGAGTGTCATGGATTCAAAATTAAGGCTATTTCCAGTCAAAGGCCTGTTGTGATGACTTTTAGAAGCTCTCTGTTGCCTGGGCCTTGCATAAATGTCTCCCAGTGGGAAATAGAAGATCAAAGGTAGTGCTCAGCCCTGACTATTTACACCCATAGGGGGGGAAGGGGAAAAGAACAAGGCAAAAAAAAAATCTCACTTAATGTTCCTGACTTGAAACCAGCACTAAAGGCAATTCTCTAAAAATAGAGAATCATAATAACTGAGGGGGAGGAAAGCCTAGATATCAAGCAAAGGCTCCTAAAATGCCCATGCTGGTTAGCATGGCATACGGTATGCTGAGTCAAGATAAGTCAGAGTTATAGAGACAGACAGTTTTTTTGAAAAAAAGTCTGGATTTAGAGTCATCTAGACTGACTCATCTTTCCTGTCACCATAGTAGTGACTGTTATCTTCTTCATTTTTTCATTGTTGGGAAGTGATTTGGTCATTGAACACGTTGGTTTGCTGAGAGCCTCAGTCAGGTTGTGCCACTCACTGAGCTTCAGTCTTATTGGGCACGTACTATGTGCCAGGTATTGTGCTAAGTAGTTAACAAGCATAATTTATTTTACTGCATCCTTGAAATCACTCTGAGAGAGTAATTATTATTATCCCCTTTTTATAGTTGGGGAGGGAAGGTGAGGCCTAAAAAAATTACATAAATTGACTTGATCAAAAATTTGTTTAATCTGCTGTTACCCAACTACAGTGAAATTTATTCTGCAATGAGGCATTCCCACCAAGAAGTTTTTTGCCAGGTCAAATATGAGGGGTCCCCCTCCCTAATACAAAACATGGCTCCTATATGCATTGATGCTCTCCTATAAAATACTATCTGATGAACAGTACAGATTTTATTGTTATTGTAACACATGGGGCCAAGAGAGAGTAAGTCATAAAAAACAGCTTTGAAATATTGATAGTATCCTAAACGTGAAGTATAAGGTTCGAAAACAAACATGTAACTTGGTTTTTGTATGAGAGGTGTTTTTAAGTGACTATTAGTTAAAAAACGATCCAAGGAAATTAGTGATTAAGAGGCATTATGCACCTAACAAGTAGAAATTCATGGCTGGCCACGTGTTTTTGGTATGGCATCAAACTTTGATGCAGGGGAGGGTGTCCAGGGAAAGTTTTTCCTTGGTAAAGGAGTGGTGTGCCTGAGGGGAGGTCTGACTCCCTCACTCTTCTGTGTGTCTGGGGGAAATATGATAGATGTTCTATTTGGATGCAGCGTAAAAGTGAGGCCTGTGGGCTTAGATTTCCCTGGGTTCAAATTCTTGTTCCAGCATTCATAAGCTGTGTGACCAGGGTTTATCTTCTTTAAACCTCAGGATTACTGTGAAGATAACATGAGACAGTACATATAATGCCCTTCAGCTCAGTGCCTGGGATATAATAAATGCTCGAAAAATGTTAGCCACACTTACCATTTTCATTACCCTCATTATTGTAGGAATGGACTTGTCCTTCCTTCTGACCCACAGGCAATATGGCAGATCACTGCCACCCCCTCACCACACTGGCTGAGCTGGGCTTGGCATTAGCTAAAAACAACTTGGACTTATATGAAACGATCTACTTTGTCATTTGTCCCTAGAAAGAACTTATTTCTGTGCTTGACTTCTCCTGTATTCTCACTGGAGAGATTCCATGTGCGTTAGGACTAGGTTGGCTCCCAGTAACAGAGACCCGATCTCAACCCGATGGCTCAAACAGAAGTTTGATTCGCTCTCACGTAAAGGAAGCTAAAGGTAGACAGTCCAAGATGGGTGTGACAGCTTCAAATCATTATCTCTTTTATCAACTGGGGAAAGAAGGGAAAGCAATCAGAGGACAAGCAGTATCTGTGACATATTTGTGATTTGCCCAGACTGCCTAAACTCATAGTCATGAATTTGAGTAGCAAATGCCAGGCTCTTTTGAAAAAAGCATATTTTTAGAAAGCATAGATAATGCAGAAGAAAGGACTAAACAATTTGCTTTTCCAATTAAAAGTTTTATATTTTTCCATCTTAACTGGTTAAGTTTATTCTATTCCAAGGGGCTGCCTCCTTTATGTTTGCATATGAGTGGCTACCAGGACCTTCCAGATGAGCCCAGCACATTCTCTTGGTTGTAATTACAGCCTCAGCAGAGTGTTCATAAAGGCCCTGGGTGCTTTCAGGGGCTCACTGTGACAGCATCTTTATTCCCTTATATTTCACAAGGAATAGGACTAATTCAGTTGTAAAAATCTTACCAGTTCTTTATAGACCTCTGCTCTGTCAGAGTAGCAGAAGAGAGCTCCCCAGCTCCGGTAGCCCCTGCGGGGGTTAATACAAAGGAGAACGGTGGTAGAGCCAAAGCTGGTGGCCATGAGGTCCCTCACTCATGGAATGAATGTGTGTTCAGTGCTGGTACTGTTTGGGTCATGACGGCAAACAGGGCAGCCAGTCAGGCTCTTGGCCCTCGTGCAGCTAGCACTCTGGTTTGGGGAGACAGGCAGTTAATGCTTAAACAAACAGGTGAACATGAAAATATTGGGTAGTGGTAAATGTGTTATAACAATAAAAGATACCACTTCACATCCATTAGGATGGCTATTATAAAAAACAAACAGAAAACACCAAGTGTTGGCAAAGATGTAGAAAATTTGGAATCCTCATGCATTGCTGGTGGGAATGTAAAATGGTGCAGCTGCTGTGGAAAACAGTATGGCCTTTTCTCAAGGAATTAAACATAGAACTACTATATTGCCAATAATTCTGCTTCTGCATATAGACTCAAAAGAAGTGAAAGCCTGGACTTGAACAGATACTTATATGTCTATATTCCTGGCAGCATTATTCACAATAGCTAAAAGACGGAAGCAACCCATACACCTATGCACAGATAAATGGATAAACAGAATGTGATTGTAACCTACCCAGGAACATTTTTCAGCCTTGAAAAGTAAGGGAATTCTGACACATGCTGCAACATCGATGAATCTTGAAGACATCGTGCTAAGTGAAATAAGCCAGTCATAACAGAAAAAATATTATAGGATTCCACTGATATGTGGTATCTAGCGTAGTCAAATTCATAGATAGAAGGTAGAGTGGTGGTTGCCAGGGGCTGGGGAGGGGAGAATGGAGTTAATAGTTAATGGACACAGAGTTACATTTGGGGAAGATGAGAAACTTCTTAGTGGTGATGGTTGCACAACAGCATCAGTGTACTGAATGCTATGGAACTGTACACTTAAAGTGGTTAAAATGGTAAATGTTATGCTATATATATTTTACCACAACAAAAATATTTTTAAAATAAAATAACACAGGGCAGTGTAGGAGACCCATTGGGAAGCTACTGCGGTACCAGGAAGAGAAGACAATGGAGTGGACAAGGGCTGTAACAAAGGTGATGGAGAGACGTGGACTCCTCCACCTGGAGCCTTCGTGTTAGCAGTTCTGAATGCAGTTAGGCAGCAGTGGCCCCAGCTGCGAGGCCAGAACACCAGGCGCTGGACCCTCGCTTGGCAGCTGCTCCAAATGGGACAGTGGTCAGGGCGGCCTCACCGGAGTCAGTCTATCAAAGGCTTTCCCAGAGTCAGTGGACCCACTGCATCTTCCTCTCCTGCAGTCAGTAGACCAAGAATAGAGTTTCCACTGGATAATTCAGTATCACCTTTATTGAAACATCAGGGAGACCCCTCAAGATGGAAGAGCTTCAGAGTAGCCCTCAAACTCGAGTTCCTGTGGCTGAAGAGAAAATATTGTGCCCCTCACCGCTCACCTGCCACATTCCACTCTTCCAGACTGGAGACGTGTCCCAGCGAGGTCACTTTCACCCCAAAAACGTTTTCATTAAACTGTATCTTATCAGTGGGGATTGGAGAGTCTGATGTTAGCATGTTTGCTTTGGGAAGGGTGAATACTAGCTGTACAACCAAACTTTCTAGCCAACTGTATTGAACATTCTGGAATCGAAGTACAGCCTGCAGACTGGAAATGTAGATTTGTCTCTAAATTATAGTACTTTAAAATTTTTGTAGCTCTTTCTTGGATAACTGTACTGTTCAATACACTATCCTCATTGGCTATTTAAACTTAAATTAGTTAAAATGAAATAAAAAATTAAAAATTCCATTCCTTATTCACACTAGATGTATTTCCAGTGCTCAGTAGCCTCATGTGGCTACCATATAGACAGTTTATAATATGAATATTTTCATCATCTCAGAAAGTTCCTTTGAACAGTGCTGTTCTAGAGAATTTTTGAGGTTAATTTTACTTGTGAAGATATGCTGAGCGTGCAGGCACTTCATGCTGCTCAGTTGTACTTCTGCTTTGCAGACGGGGAAGCTGACGCTTGCTCTCTGTAGTATTGATGCTGTGACTGGACCTCAAGCCTTTTGACTCAGCTTTATCTTCTGGCCACCAAGCCAGTGTCCTCCAACTAGTCTTAGATATTGCTGAGTGTATTCTCAAACATGTACAGTTAGTGATTAAATCAGACAATTTGTGGGTGAAGAAATTATTAAATATTTTCTAGTCCATGATGGGGTTGAGGGTTCCTTAGTTTCCCGTAAGTGTTGATTTTCAGGATTGTAGCCTGAGAAGCATCTGCGTAAAATACCTAGTCTAGGTGTGTGTCAGTGGCAGGGGGAGTTCCTAAGTATAATTTGGCAGCTAAGGTATGTATAATCGTTTAGAAGATGGTGGCTCGTTCTCTTCTAAGCAACCCTGGAAGGACAACAGGATTGGGCTGAGACAAAAGTCACCCAACTGATTTAAGGATAAGAACCGGTCCCTCCACCTGTACCAAGCTCTACAACAAGAAATGAAACTCCACGTGTTGACACATCACCACCCGGACCTCTCTCTCACAGCGGCCCTCCTGCTGGGTATGTGTCCATAAGGGCAAGACGATAGCAGGAGACACATGTCTGAGATCCCTAAAGGAAGTCTGGGAGAGTGGACCATTGTCAGCAAGGACACAACCAGCATGATTTAGTTCACTGCATTGGCAAGACACGTTTAAGAATAGCCCACCAGGCACGGTGGGCTAGGTGCTGGAGGCACACCGGTGAATACGTAGGAGTTATGAGCATGAGGGGCTGCCCACGGTGATGTGCTCCCCAAGCTCAGTGGGAAGTGAGAGGAAGCCCAACGGACCCCTTGCCTTCTCGGCTCCCAGGAAGACATGAAGATCCATTCCATTAACGATTTCATTATAAGTTCATTGCAAACTTGGTGAATCACCAATACTTCTTCTGTTCTATGACTGTGGTATCCTTAACTTGCTCACAGTCCCATATTAGAATGAGAGATTTATACTGATGACTTGACACAATTATTTAAATAAGAAAAAAGGCACTCATAGCCAAATAATACCTGGTGAGAGCCATCCTATTCAGATTTTAACTTTGGCTACATGGTATGGCTGATTGAGTGGAACCAGCTGAAACTTTGTTTTTAGCAGCTATGAAAATTAGAGGAAACTTGAAGCTTAGAACCTTCTGGGAACTCTCTTGGAATAGTTATGTAGGAATTGTTATTTTAAATTGGTCCCTGAAATTAAAACTAAGTAGTATATCTGCTGTGTTAGGCAGTTGCTGTTATCTAACAGAAACAGTAATTGGCATGCAGATATCAGTGAAAATGATTTTGCTCTTGGATTTAATTGGGAATAATTTACAAAACAGCTTTCAAAATGAGATCATTCATGTATGTGGTCCTACTGTTAAAAATCATTATTGAAATTACAAGGTATTTATTAGTTATGTCTCTTCCTTATTTCCAAAATAATTTTAAGAGAGTCAGTTATTGAAGGTTTTAGTTATTATTTTCAGGAGAAATCTGGTTTGGGAAAAATCAGTAAACATTTGAGCAGTTTAAAATTTGGTATTGGAGATTTGTTTAACTGAAGTAAATAATGTGAGAGGGTCGGAAAGTCACAGACCTTTGCCAAAAATAGGAATAGAAGTATAGCAATGAATAGGAACAGTTCCATTTAAGCTGAAAGTATGTGGCAGGACTGTCCATATGTAGCTAATTAATGCACAAGAAGCAAAGCACAAATTATCATATGTAAAAGGTCTTCAGATTTCCCAGGTAATGCATGTACCAACATTTTGATAACTACTTATTTTTTCTATTCAGTTGACATTAAATATACTTGTTATCATATAGATTATAGATCTAAAGTAATAATGTATGTTTTTCAGCCTACCTTCAAATATATTGTATCATTTTATTTCATTCCTATCCAATTCCGTGATGTTGGTGGGAAACATATTAATATGTCCATTTAACAAGTAGGGAAACTGAGGTCTAAGGAACTTGTATCTCGGTTAATATCATCATGCCTGCAAATGGTATGAAACGACTAGCACAAAATCTTTTTACTTGGTGCACACAAATGCACTATTATACACTTATTTAGCAAGTAAATAAATAGTCACCCAAGGCTTAGTGAGCACCTCTGTTCTTGGCCCTAGGTGGGCCCTGGAGGGAACATGACAAGCTATGGTTTTGTCCTTGGGTTGTTTATAATATGGTAGGGAGCAGACAAAACCAGTAGCAGTTATATTTGTAAATAATGATGATGGTCACTGTGAGAAGTTTTAAGTATTGATAATGTGGAATAAGGTGTATATACATTTTTTAAATCATTGAAGATCTTGGATTATTTAAATGAAAATAATCATTGCCCCATGTGATAATTTTTCCAACTGTGCTGCTCTTAAGACTTGAGAAAGTGTTGCTATGCCCTTTTTATCACAGGGCTATTTTACAGCCCATGCCTTGATATGCCTAACAAATTACATAAAGGCATTCCTGTACCGTTTGCCTTATGGATAATTTTGCTACTAAAGTATGTTAAAGTTGTCATACTGAAACTGTCCTCCAAAAGTCTCATTAAATTTAAATGGCATTCACATTTAGTTTAAAGAAATGGTAGATTAAAAATGTGATTAGGAATTATGACTTCTCAGTCACCTTATGGCTTCATGAGAAGCTGGTGGTAATGGAAACGTGGAGCTGTGTGAAAATTGAAACACACGGTGGTGTTCTAGTACCATTAGTGAAAGGTGTATTATTTCAGAAAACAGTGAATT